>NC_063158.1:10774379-11374379 GCF_020921035.1 Rhodamnia argentea
TTAATATTTTCGGAAAATAGGAAAATACTTCAAAATTCATAAAAAAATACTTTTCGAGGTCACAAAAATACAAAAAAATGTCCAATATTTTTATTTTAATTCCCTTTTCATATTGACCTCAATAAAAATCAAAAATTGAGTTCAATCTTAGGTGTTTCTTCACAATGCCTAAGGTTGAATTTACACAAAAAATACCAATTGAGTCTTTTTATTCGTAATTTTTGCACATTTGGAGTCTAGACATTCAATTGCAGCCCCTTTGAGCTTCAATTTGATCAATTGCACCCTCAATTGCATGAATTGCATGAATTGGACAAAATCTCTAAAAATCTTGCAATTTAGTCCCTCAATTTGCAATTTTTGAAATTACTTTTAATTGAGGGACTATCATTGTAAAATTGAACTGTCACCCTATGTTTTCATGCATTCTAAATCGATTGGAATGGGTCTCATGGTCCAATTTGGTCAAATTGACACTCAATTGAACTTTTCCCCAATTTGGGCAAATTGAAAAATTTGGGGTTTTTGCATAAATTGGTGAGAACTTATGGGCAAAAATACTTTTTAAGATAATATCCAGGGCCCTAAATTCAATTTTGAAGTTTAATTGCAAAAATTCTCAGCCAATTTTGTTTAATTTTGAAAATTGCATGAATTTTATTGTCCGAACCGGTTCAGACCGGTCGGACCGGCTGAACCGGTCCGGAATGATATCATCTTCCTCGGGCGACTCACATGATTTTGCAGGTTTTGAAGGCGAACTTTGATCGTCAAATTGAAAGCCAATTCAGGCCTAATCAAATCAATCACATTGGGCGTTTTGTACGTGGGATCAATACCTGTCGATCGGGAATTATTTCACGATCAATGGTCGCCGGACGAGCTCCGGCGACCCAGTCAAAGCCTCGGCGGTTTGAAAAAGTCAACCATTCGCAGAATGCACAAGTTCAAGCCTAATTCGCGATTGACGGGGAACCAAACGGAGTCCAACGTGATAGTCATCGCCGTCCGACCTCGGGCGACAAAAAAAAAACCCCGTGATTGGCACGTGATCGCATCACCGACTCAAGCTCCGACGTGCGCGTTTTTGAAAATGGAGTATAAAAAGCGAGGAATATTCGCGAAGCAAGGGGGGTTCATTGTGCTCGTCCAAGACCTGAATAGAGAGAGAAATAGAGAGAAGAGAGAGAAAGACGCTCTCGCGAGCTTCAACGCAGCCTCGTCGGAGCTTGACCGTGGAACGCTCGTCCGGCCACCACGGACCAAATCGGACCACCGGACCACCGCCGGAAGCTTCCTCGGACTTCCAGAAAGTGATCGTGCCGAGCCAATCAGCCCGAGATCTCCAGAAACGGTGAGTCCACTTCGCGATAATCTCTCTGTGCGATCATGGCATCCTTACGTTCCGTACACAATTAGTAAAATTAATGTAGGCGTTTTACTCTTTGAACATCACTAACCTTGATCGCACCTTCTTTCTGCATTGACTTCCCTTGAATCATGTGAGTCGGACCTTCAACCTTGTTCGGTCCGGCCGAACACCGGCCAGGCTTTTCTAGCCTTCGCGAGCTCGATCCGAGCTCGAGGTAAGTCTTTCTAACCTCGTATGATGCTTGTGTATTGATTAATTGCTCTGATTTCATGCGATTATACTTGTTTGAACTTAGCTTTGGCCGATCGTGTGTAGATAGATTCTCGTGATTTAGTCAATAGAAACATTTGATTCTGAGATATGTTGAACTAGAGGTTAAGGCGAGTCGAGCGGTGGTGGTTTCATGTCGATCCGGCGAGATCCCGCCGTTGGATCTCGCCGGAACGTTCTCGGCCGTCCATTAGTTGTCGTCGCGATGAAGAAGACGATGCTGATGTGGCGGTCAAGGGGTCAACAGGCTGAGGTGTCACGAGCCGATAGGTCCGGCTCGGATCCGAGTCGGCTCGGCCGTTGGCGCAAGTGGGGCGACTCAGATCCGATCCAACGGCTGAGATAAATAGGGTAGTTTGATTCTCAGCCGTTGGATCTCCTTTTTATATTTTTAGATATTTCGTTTATTAGGTAAAAATACAAAAAAATATAAACGGCGCCGTTCAGTATAAGAGATGCGACGTCGTTTAGACCTTAGGTAGATTGAACGGCCCGAATAGAGTCTAGGGTTTAATCCCGACCGTCCACGCATAAGTCGGGCGACGTCGTTTTAGGAGTCCGGACACAAATGCGTTGTCATTTTAGCAAGGATAGGACGAACGGCCGAGATTAGATCTAGGTTAGATCTCAACCGTTCGTTCATTAAGGTTATACGGCGTCGTTTTATGCATGAGTGAATGGACGACTCGGATCGATTTTAGAGGATATCGTGACCGTTCATCGGACGTCAAGTGTGACGTCGTTTTTGTAGGCGAAGGCAAAGCGTCGTCGTTTTAGTTGTAAGGGTGCCGACGGCCGAGATCAAATCTGAAATTGATCTCGGCCGTCCATTCATTTTCAATATATTCGGATTTGATTTTTTTTTAGAAAATAGAAAATAAATAAAAAAGCAAATGCGGTGTCGTTTTGGTGTTGCGGGTGAATCCACAGGCAGTCGGACCGGGTTGACCCGGTCCGGTTTATTAACAAAAAATAATAAAAAAAATAAAAAGAAATTTCCAAAAAAATCCAAAAAATTGCAAAAATACCTAGAAAATTCATAAAAATTCCCTGATTTTCATAAAAAAAATTTTCTAAAATTTTCTAAATCGATTCGGGACTCATAAAGTCTGGATCGAAAATTTTTGAGACTTCAAGGGTCGATTAATTTCGATCCGGAAAATTCCTAATATTTTTTAGAAAATAAATAAAAATTCCAAAAAAATAGAAAAAAATTAGAAAAATTCCATAAAATCACAAAAAATGGGAAATGGCCATATTCAACTGGCCCGACCCCAATTTTGTGATTTTCGGGTCCCGAACTCCCAAAAATGACCATTCTACCCTTTTGGGCCTTCCACCCCAAATTTCCACCAAATCATCCCGAAATCCAAATTTGAATTTTGTGTGGGTCGATAGGGCCATTTTAGACATGCCAAACCTTGATTGATTGCGATTATATTGATTGCGTATTAAATTTCTTGATTGTGATTGATTAGGATAGTAAAATTCCCATCCGCATGAAAACTTAGAATTATTAGGGCCTACCTCACCCGATATCGCATCTGCATGAAATCCTAGGTTAGAAAAACACTCAACATCGGTAACCGAAAGGACGTCAATATGAAATTTGGCGTAACCAAGTCCCAGCACCCAAAAATCTCTGGTTTTCGCGGAATCGAACGGTTTCTCCCGACCGCTCGGTAAGGTTTTCCGATCGTACCTTCCAATAAATCGATCGGTGGCGACTCCAAATTGCATGTACACCTCGCACATGCCACCCGACCACACAAGGTCAATTTCGATATTTGATAAATTTTACCCGACATCGCGATTCGAGTAATGGGTCTTGGGAGGGACCCGCGATCCCACATATTATATATATAAAAGGGGGGATCGGCTCGTTAACCCTACACATCTCGGAAGGGGAAAAAATTTCCGGGAAGAGGGTCGCGACAGATCGGCGACTCCACTGGGGAATCATTTTTTTTAAGAGGACTTAAGCCGATAAAAATGTTGATTGTTTTCTAACCTCGTCTTCTACGGATGCTTTTGAAGGTGAGGTACGTCCACTAACAAAAAGTGTTAAATGTTGATGCAGATGGGAGTTATAAGGGGTGGCGTCTGTGCTAACCATTTTTTATGCAGATAGGGAGTTTTGGATTATTTGTTTATTTATGCAAATATTGAAGCGGTGTTTTGAATATAAATTGTGGTGCATGTCTTGTATATTTTGAGGATCACGACATTGCACACACAAGCGCCTAAACCCGAGCCGCGAAATCACCTTTTAGGTCGCCATAGATAGGGATCGGTATGCGAAGCTCTTGTGTTTGATTGCACTTGGGTTGACCATACTTGATCCCGCTCGCTATGCAAGATTGATGGTCCTACCCACTTGTTGTTTGATTGCGCTTGTGGGCGGCCCATCGATTTGTATATCGGGAGCCTTTTTAGGTCCATACCCGAGCCTTTTTGATTTCTTTAGAGTTAAACCTCACTTGTCTCATGCGCATGTGAAATGGACAGTTGGTATACCTAAAACCAAAAACCAAAAAAAGAGTAACATTGGTTGGTAAGGCTTTCTACCCTCTTTATTTTGAACTTGTAAATTTAAATTTTGCATATCATGCATTTTCACGACATATCATCACAATTTATAAGATCGTTTAAGTGATCGGGGTTTGAAGGTCAAATTTTCTTTTTTAGATAGATGACGCCCCGAGGTCGTGTTGATGTACCCGATGTATTCACATGGGAGCGGAGAACCGGTCGACGCGAGGACCGAGTACCCGCTACATTCCGAGTCTTTGGATTTGTTCATGGACGAGAGCTCAATGGGCGGAACCGCATCCGTAGCGAGAGTTGCGATTATACCCGATGTGGACGATATTTGGAGCTCGAGCGCGAGAAAGAAAGAATTTGGGAGTTGTATATGAAATTGGCGAAGAAGCCTCGTGCGACCAAGACGGCCCCAAAACACTCCCCGATTAAGAAGAAGGAAGTTATCACCATACCCTCCGATGACGAAGAAGATGTCAAGCTTCTCGAGATAGTGGAGATTTCATCCGATGAGAATACCATCCCGATTGTCTAGAGTAGTACGACTTTGGGGCATTTTCTAGATTTTATTGTATTTTGAGTCTATTATGTACTTTCATCGACATTTATTGTCCGAACATCTCTAGATATTATCATGTTCTATCTCTTTCGACTTTATTGTATTAGACTTGTAAATTTGTGAGCGACTTTTTACCCCGATTACGCTTAAACGATCCTAATCAAATTACATGCCATCTTTGGGTGAGATTAGGTCCGTAACTACCCTATTTGGCTTATTTGGGTCAAGTGAGAGTAGTTGACCCTCATGTTACCAAAAGATGACATGGAATTTGGTTAGCACATTTGCATCACATTTCACGCATATGCATATTAAAGCGTGGTAATTGACTTTAGGATCATCATTTTTGCATTTTTAGATCATGGGGAATGGAGACATCAAAGTCATCCCAATACCACGCAAGGAACTCGCTATATGGTGGGATCGCCTCGACATCGTCAACAAAGCCTATGTGGAATGACGTTTGGGACGACTTGTAAATTTGATCAAAGTGGAATACCAACCGGCTCTCATTCAAGCATTAGCCAAGGCATGGGACGCACGCACAATGACATTCAACTTTCGAGGATTAGAGTTGACTCCTACGCTCGAGGAGTATACCGCTATTATTGGGCCCAAATTTGAAGAACGAATAGCTCAACCCCCTTTGGACATGGACTCCACTCGTTCGTTATCGAGTTTTCTCCGTCTTAAAACTTCCGAGATTGAAAAAGTTTACAAATCCAATTCCAACAAATTCACCTTCTCGTTCCTTTTCGACAATTATTCCTCTCTACCCACCGAAACCGGTCATAAATCGGGAAAGGTGTTCATCTTGGCTTTCTTTGTATTCGTTCTATTCCCGACTTCTAGAACTACCTTTGACCCCTCCATAACCCATATAGCCGGACAAGCATGTTGTCGCTGGGATTATTCGTACATGATCTTAGCTGAGACCTTTCTCTCCCTAAACCGTTCCAAATCTTCAAAAAAGGCTGTTTTCCAAGCGTCTAGCGGATTACTCCACTTATGGTTCACCTCTCATATAAAGACTTTCCAACTCCGAGTGGGGTGCTATGAGATCAATGAGCACGTTCACCCTCTTAGATCCTTCCTTAAGTGTCAATCCCTTGTACCCAAATATTCATTTAAAAAGTGGGTTGAGCTATTGGACAATTTGAAACCCGAACATATTAGGTGGCGTCTGACTTGGCCCAAGATCGTGGAGGCTCGCATTTCGGGTGTTGAAGATAACCCTATTCCCTTATTGGGATGTACTGGCGCTGTGGCATACTACCCCATTCGAGTGGTAAGGCAATTTGGAGTTTTACGGGAGGTGCCACCGGATGTTTGTCCCGGGATTTTCTCATTCGACATGACACGTGGGAAGCTTACAAAAGAGGCGAAGAAGTTATATCAATCTCGGATTAAGCTCATTCTACATGCTTTGAAGAACTCTCCACTGCGACAAATTGAGTGGCCCGACTATTTGGACGACGAGATGAACATTCACAGAGCCTCCAAGGAGTATATCCAGAAGTTTAAGGAGTATCGCCAATCGACGGTCGAGCCATATGTACCCGAGTGCGTATCTCCTCGGATTGAAGAGGTGGAGTCATATGAGCCAGAGTACATAGTACCATACGTACCGGGAGTAGAGCCGTACATTCCCGAAGATCCAGAGCGGTGGATGTCGGCGGAAGGAGAAGACCCATACCAGTGGGATTCCGATGGATCGGAAGAACAAGAAGAGTGGAAGCGTCCCAGACTTAGATAGATTCATTCCCCCATTTAGATTTTACATATTTGTTAGATACTTTTGAACAATTTGATTTGTAATAGATACATATTATTTCTTTTATGAGCATTTCATGCATACATATAGAAAAGTCAATTACCACGGATCAATGTCTCCAATCCTTAAATATTTCCCATACTGATTTGATGTTCTGAAAACAGGTGAGTGACAAATACAAGGACTCGTAGCAAAACGCGCAAATTAAGGATGGAACAAGAGGAGCTCGCACCTCGTGTGGGTAATCTGGAGAATCAAATGAATATGATCGCCACGATGGTGGCGGAGATGAAAGCGATGTTGATCGCTAGTCAGGGGAGATACCCCGTCGATCCTAATTCTCAAGCCCCTGCGGGGTCATCCGATGGAACAAACGCTAGTCCGGCACCCGCCGCTAATCCTACTTTGAATCCGGGAGCGACCGCCTAAAGATCTTCCTGTTGTGATAGATTTGGAAAAGAAAGAGAAGCAGGTCCTCAAAATGGAAGAGGAGATAAGAAGGCTTGCTAAGATCAAAGAGTGTTTGGCGAGTCGGGGTTATGAACTCTCGAGGTTTGACAAGGTTGCACCATTCGAAAAGATAGAGGTTCCTGATGACTACAAGGAACCGGACTTTGTAAGGAGATATAATGGGATTGGATGTCCCAAGGCGCACTTGAAGTATTATTTGCGCCGAATGTCCCAGTTCTCCGACAACATCCCATTATTGGTTAACACTTTCCAGGAAAGCTTATCCGGAGCAGCCTTGGCATGGTTCATTGAATTGGAGCCGGAGAGGCTCGCCGATTGGGACAAGCTGGCAGACGAGTTCCTTCGGCAATACAAGTTTAACACTTTGACCGCCCTAACTAGGGAGGACCTTCTCAGAACCGTAAAAGGAAAGGGTGAGGCCGTTCGCGCCTACGCCCGGAGATGGAGAGCACGGGCCGTGCAGGTAAAGCCGCCCGTCCCGGAAGAAGAATTAATAGACCTGTTTCTCAAGGCCCTTCCCTTTGAGTTTTTCGACAAACCGAACACCTCGGGGTGTCGGATATTTGCGCACCTGATCAAGGTGGCGGAGCGTCACGAGTGGGCACTAAGAGAAAAGAAGATACTTGAGGCGCCTTTCAAACGCCAATACCCTTTGAGAAGGGATATTAGGGAACAAACTGGAGAAGTAGCCTTTGTCCCTAACCCGCCAAAGCCCGTAAATTTCTCGCCTTCAATCCCTACCCAAGGAACGTCCTCCTGGACCGCTTCCAAACCACCGGAATTCAGAAAAAGGAACCCAGTTGTTTTCACCCCACTACCCCGACCCTTATCCAAACTACTTCCAATGCTTCTGGAGAATCGCTTAGTTGCAATAGAGCCACCTAGAGCTCACCCGCCAAGATTTCCTGGGTATGATGAGACCTAGACATGCGTATACCATATGGGAGAAAGGGGACATAACGTGGACAACTGTCTCGCTCTCAAGTTCAAGGTGCAAGCATTGATCGATGGAAAAGTTTTAGAGTTTGATAAGACCGAACCTAATGTGCAGCAGAACCCGTTACACGAGCATCGCGAGGTGAACGCGATTTTTGGAGGTGAAGAGGAAGAAGTTCTGGAGTTTATAGTGGACATGAGTAAAATACGGGATGTCTTGACGTTGGCCTCGCAATACCCCGAAGGAGAGAGTATTTCCCGGGAGCAAAAGGAAGCTTGCTTAGAAAAGTTGATCAATCCGGGCGTTATGGGAAGAATGGAAAACGCTGCCTTTAAAGGGACCTACGTGGCGGTGGACATGTGGTAGTGGACATGTTGTCTGAGGAGTTTCCGATGAAACCTACGAGGGGAGTTGTTTTGAAAATACCCTCGGGATATTTGATGAGCATTAAAGATGGCCAAGAAATCGAAGAGATAGGTGAATATGAAGTCCGCTTGGATAAAGCACGCAGAGATGATAGAAGATTCATGCAGAAAGCTCTTGAGAGAGGTGAAGTAGTGGACAATTTAGGAGAAGATAGTGGTGGCTATAACTTTAAAGTGCTGTACTCGGCGCCCCGGAGTTTCTTTGTCGATTCCGGAGATGTAGTCCCCAATGGGTGGGGTGGAATGGATGACCCCGCAAGTGAAGAATTTGTGGGAACGGTCGATGAAGTTAAAGACCAAGCGGCTCCTCGGAATGAGTAGGTAGATCAGGAGTCCAACGTGCAACTTTCTAATTTGGAGATCCATATGCGACATTTAACAACCATGGTAGCGGAATTATCGCGATTGATGGCTAAGAATGACGCCACGAGATTAGAAGAGAGCATGCAGATTCTGGAAATGCGGCGGGCTATAGACACACAAAATCGAAAGATCGCTCTCTTGGAAGAGCAAGGGGATGATGTGTCAAGGAAAATAGATGAGTTGAAAGAGCTGATTACACCACTCACCCAAGCAAGAAATGTTCCGCCTCAAGGCGCGAACCCGAGAGTGACCTTCCGCACGAAGTATAATGGCGCTGGATGTCTTCTGGCGCATATCTCATACTATCTTCGCCGGATGGTTGGCCACCATGAAGATGACGAAACACCGATCCGGAACTTCGGACAAAGTTTAACGGGCCTCGCACTAGCATGGTTTCAGTTAATTGACTTAGACTGGGTCCCAAGTCGGGAGGATTTATCGGAACACTTCATACGACACTTTGAAGATGGAATCGGAGGTTATTTCACTAAAGCTAATCTGTTGAATATCGGGAAAGGTGAAGACGAGAGTTTTGAACTCTTCGCTAGGAGGTGGAAGAAACATGCTGTGATGGTACAACCGCCGCTGTCGGAGAGAGAAATGCTGGAGTTCAAACTTAAGTCACTTCCGGCGGAATACTTTGATCGCATGTATGCGTACACTTACTCGTCATTCCAACATCTGGTGGAGATTGGTATGAGAATTGAAGGGATTATTTTAAGAGTCAAAAGAGAAAGGCGAGAGGATCTGGATGAAGAAAATGCCACGCTGGTAAGACCAGGTCCAGAACATAACCCCGAGGATGTTCATGAGGATGAAATGATCGGGATGGTAGATACCCCGATTCGTTTCGTGATTGATTTGAACAAAGTTGATAGCTGGGAGTTAGAAGCTTCTAGTTCGGAAAAACCATCAACATCCGAATCACCATCAGAAAAGATCATACCGGTGAGGATTAAATTACCGCCTGTGGAAGAGTACAACTCGAAGGCGGTGCATTGGGACTATGGAACAGGCGAGATTTACACCATAATGAGATCCGGAAGGTGTTATCCACCGAGAGAAGCGGATTCTCAAAAGAGAGTCCCAACCGAGGAAGAGGTTGAGAAGTTGCAATCGGTCGTGAGGACCGGTGAATATGAGGTCGTTGACCAACTGCGGGAGATGCCCGCACTGATTTCCTTATTAGATCTCTTCAAGAATTCTGAAAAACACAAGAATGCCCTCCCGAAGGTGCTGGATGAGGTACATGTTCCGGAAACAATTAACGAAGTTCAACTTGGGGACTTCGTGGGTGCTATCCTTTTGAAAGACCAGATATCCTTCTCGGATGAGGATTTCCCAAAAGAGGGGCGTGTCCCACAATGAGCTCTCTACATCGCCGTGAGGTGTCATGGAAAGGAGGTTCCTCATGTTCTGATTGATAATGGCTCTGCTTTTAACCTATGTCCTTTGAGCACCTTGAGAAGCTTGGGGATCAATGAAGATTTCGTGAAGACATCCAAGGCCACCATCCAGTCATTTGATGGAGTCTCTAAGAGTGTGGTGGGAGAGATCGAATTGGACATTGACATTGGACCGGTAACTTTCTCTATACCGTTCCAAGTCTTGGACATCCCAAGCGCCTTCACCCCGCTTCTGGGAAGACCGTGGATCCATATGTCCGGAGCGGTACCTTCCTCCCCGCATCAAAAGTTAAAATTCGTGGTCAAGGGTCGGTTGATCACCGTCCATGGCGAGACGGGGCATCGAGCCGCTTTAAAAGGGATGGTTCCATACATTGAGCCTTCAAAGGAGGAGGAACTGAGTTATCATACCTTCGATATTGTATACGTCATGCATGTGTCACCGGATGCAAAGGTGGCTACACGCGAGCTTTCGAGACCTGCGACTATGGCGGGAAAAGTGCTACTCTCGAATGGATTTATTCCAGGTCTTGGATTAGGGAAATATGGTCGGGGAATCCTTAACCCTTTGAATTTGAGCTCAAATGACCACAAGGTTGGTCCGGGTTATAATGGAATGGTAAAGAATAATAGAGATCGAGGCCGAGGTCGAAACAAGTGTTATGGAGACCGTGGACGCCGTGAACGCCAAGGCGGCCGTTTTGTAGACACCGATGCATGGAAGGCCAAAGGGAAGATGTTCCTAAACCCCTTATTCGAGGTATTCTCTAAAGGAGGCAAATGGCTGGAAGATGAGGACATCTCCGAGGATGCAGAGTCGGACTTATTCAACCCGTTCCTGGATAATCGAGTGAACGTGATAATTGAGTGGCCGGACGATGATTTCCCCACCCCCGAGTAAAAGGCTCTTTCTGAACTTTATCTTTTAATGCATTTTGATTACTGCATTTGTTTTTGAAGCTTTTCGCTTTTTAGCACCCTTTGGGTCACATGTCGTGATCCAGGAAGTGCAGTATTGTATTGCCTTTAGTTGCATCTATTAATGAAAATCATCTCAAATTTGATTACAGACATATGGAGCAACGGATTGGTCCGATGATGACAATTGATTCTACCATGAAACTTGAGGCCCGATCCGCCATATGATCTTGGGTTTTAAATAGCTTTTGAGAACCGGGATGTCCGGAAGATCGTGGGCTAGTTCTCCTTTCTTTGTCTAAAATTGGAATTTGAAAAATGTTTTCATGATAAAAATCATGCATCCTTCAATTTTATCATCTTTGAATACTAACCTTTCATGGTGCATTTCGGGCATGTCATCCCACCCATACATAACAGGTTAATATGTGACTCAGATCAGCTCGATGATTATGCATGTGAAGTTGATATAGACGAGGTTGATGTGAGCGATATCAAGAAAGAATGGGATTGTTTTGAAGAATCTAAACTCCCTATCTCCGAAGAACCCATTACTATTAATTTGGGAGATTCATTGTCGTCAAGGAAGTGAAAATAGGAGGACACCGTCCGCAGCGAGATGTTTTAAGAATGACAGCATTGCTCAAAGAATATCAAGATATTTTTGCCTGGTCATATGCTGACATGCCGGGTCTAGATCGTGAAATTGTGGAGCATGCTCTGCCCACAAATCCTTTTTGCACACTAGTAAATCAATCACCCGGAAGAATGAATCCCGAACTAGCGGATAAGATCAAGGAAGAGGTGATGAAGCTCCTTAAGGTTGGATTTATCGAGGCTGTCCCATATGCTGATTGGGTCGCCAACATCGTACCAGTTAAGAAGAAGGACGGGAGAATTAGAATATGCGTGGATTATCGGGACTTGAACAAAGCTAGTCCCAAGGATGATTTTCCCTTACCGCATATTGATGTGCTCGTCGACAATACCGCGGGCTTTGAATTATTCTCCTTTATGGATGGATTCTCGGGATATAATCAGATCATGCTGAAGGAAGAAGATAAGATCAAGACCTCATTCACTACACAATGGGGAACCTTTTGTTACAAGGTAATGCCCTTTGGATTGAAAAATGCAGGAGCAACATATCGGAGGGCTATGATGACCCTTTTTCATGACATGATACATAAGGAGATTGAGGTATATGTGGACGATATGATTGCCAAGTCCAAGCATGGAGAAGACCATGTTAAAGTGCTGAAGAAGTTATTTGATCGATTGAGAAAGTATAAGCTCAAGTTGAATCCGGCAAAATGCGTATTTGGCGCAAGATTTGGAAAGCTGCTAGGATTTGTGGTGAGCAATCGTGGTATAGAGATTGACCCTTCCAAGATCAAGGCTATATGGGAAATAGGGACTCCCTCTCTTGTCAAAGAAGTAAGGGGTCTACTGGGAAGATTGAATTATATATCCAAATTCATATCTCAACTATCAGAAACGGCGAAACCCTTCTTCAAGCTGTTAAAGAAAGGCGCAAAAGTAAAATGGGATGCGGAATGCCAACAAGCATTTGATAAGATCAAGGAATACCTGGTTCAACCCCAAGTCTTGGTACCTCATATCCCTAACATTCCTTTAACTCTATATCTGACAGTCCATGATGAATCCTTGGGAGCTTTATTAGTTCAAACTAACCCCAAGGATCGTAAGGAACGGGCCATATACTATTTGAGCAAAAAGTTCACAACGTCTGAAGCCAAGTACCCAGCAGTGGAAAGAACTTGCGTAGCATTGGTTTGGGTCCTTCACAGATTGAGGCAGTATACGCTGCATTATCATATAGAGCTGGTCACCGAAAATGACCCCATCAAATACCTTTTGGAGAAACCAACATTGCTGGGAAAGATGGCTAAATGGCAAATACTGCTTTCGTAGTTCGATATCAAAACCTCTCCCCAAAAGTCTGTCAAGGGAAGAGCAATTGCTAACATGCTAGCCGAGAATCCTCCTAAGGATGTTTTAGAGCAAAACAAGGGAGGTCAAATTCTGAACATATCTGAAGACAAATGGACAATGTACTTTGACGGCGCAGTGAACCTCATCGGATCAGGCACTGGGCGCGTTTTGATATCCCCTGGAGATCAACATTATCCAGTTTCAGCCAAATTGGTGTTCCCATGCACCAAATAATATTTCTGAATATGAAGCCTGCATACTAGGATTACAATTGGCCATCTCATTAAAGGTGAAGAAGCTACTGGTATATGGAGATTCCATGCTAATCATTTTACAAACTCAAGGGGAGTGGAAGACGAAGGATCCCAAGCTTATTCCTTATCATAAATACCTCGAAGAGCTGATCCAACATTTTGAGGAGATCACTTTTGAATATCCGCCAAGAACTCGGAATCACTTCACGGATGCTCCGGCCACTTTATCAGCCATGTTACAAGTGCAAGATGGCCTTGAGATAGAGCCATTAAGGATTGACATCTTGGAGCAACCTGCATCTTGCATGGTCATTGAAGAAGAACCCGATGAAGAACTATGGTATCATGACATCAAGAATTACCTACTAAAGGGCGAATTCCCTTGCAGACGACCAACAGAAGATAAGAAATACATAAGTAAGATGGCATCCAAATTTTTCCTCGGCGGACAGATCCTATACAAGAGATCCTTTGACTCGGTCCTGCTGAGGTGCGTAAACTCGAAAGAAGCAAATCTTATTATGAAAGAGATTCATGAAGGGGAATGCGGACCGCATATGAATGGTCACCTCCTCGCCAAGAAGATTATGAGACTCTGGATATTCTTGGATGACTATCGAGTCGGATTGCAACCAGCATGTTAGATCCTGTCATCAATGTCGGGTATACGGTGACAGGATAAATGCGCCGCTAATCGAATTACATCAAATGTCAGAGCCCTGGCCATTTTGCATGTGGGGAATTGATATGATTGGTCCTATCAACCCAAAGGCCTCCAACGGTCATCGCTTTATTCTGGTGGCTATTGACTACTTCACCAAATGGATTGAAGCCAGCTCATATGCTAATGTCACTGCAAACAACGTGGCTAAATTCATCAAGAGAGATATTATTTCAAGATATGGAGTGCCAAGAGCCATCATTACAGACAATGGCTCAAATTTGAACAACAAGGTTTTCGATCAACTATTGGAACAATTTAAGGTACGACACCTTAATTCTTCACCTTACCGCCCACAAATGAATGGAGCCGTGGAGGCGGCAAACAAGAACATCAAGAAGATATTGGCTAAAACCGCTGAGAAATATCGAGATTGGCATGAGAGATTGCCATATGTTCTCATGGCTTATAGAACTTCGATTCGTACTTCAACCGGGGCAACTCCCTACTCTTTAGTATATGGTATGGAAGCAGTCCTACCAGTGGAGATGGAAATCCCCTCTTTAAGGATCTTGTCTCGGGTAGAACTCACGGAAGATGAGTGGAACCGGCAGAGACACGAACAATTAAATTTGATTGATGAAAAGCGATTGAAGGCCATCTGCCATGGTCAGAGCTACCGGAAGAAAGTGGCCAGAGCTTTTAACAAGAAGGTCGGACCTAGAAATTTTGAAACAGGGATGCTAGTTGTGAAGAAAATGCTCCCAAATACTCAACATCCAGGAGGTAAATTCATGCCAAACTACGAAGGCCCCTACGTGATTTAGAAGGTCTTATCCGGGGGAGCTCTTATACTTGTAAACATGGACGGAGAAGAATTGGCGAGTCCAGTAAATACGTACGCCGTGAAGAGATACTATCCTTGAAATAAAGTTGAGCTTCAAAGCGATTGATGAGCAGATATGAGTCACGTAGAGTTTTGCATTCGCATGACATTTGCATATGTTTGTATTTTGCAGGTGGACTGGGAGTCACGAAGAATCCTACAGAACAACGGATCAAAACAGGGAAGCTATTTGTTATTTTGGACCACGGATTTTGAATATCACTAACTGATCGTTTCCTCTTGTTTTTATAGGAGATAGGAGTCAACATCCGAAGGAGATGAGAAGAAATCATTTCGGGATTTGAAAATTTTGAATATCTTGAACTGATTGTTTCCTTTTGTTTTTTACGAGAAACATGAGTCGACAT
Organism: Rhodamnia argentea; assembly: GCF_020921035.1. Taxonomy (NCBI): domain Eukaryota; kingdom Viridiplantae; phylum Streptophyta; class Magnoliopsida; order Myrtales; family Myrtaceae; genus Rhodamnia; species Rhodamnia argentea. The sequence goes on from NC_063158.1 coordinate 10,789,541, forward strand.
CCGAAAGAGGAGACAGGAGTCAACATCCGAAGGAGACAAGAAGAAATCACTTCGGGATTTGAAAATTTGAATATCTTGGACTGATTGTTTCCTTTTGTTTTTACAGGGGACAGGAATCAACGTCCGAAGGAGATGAGAAGAAATCACTTTGGGTTTTGAAATTTTGAATATCTTGAACCGATTGTTTCCTTTTGTTTTTACGGGGGATAAAAGTCGATATTTGAAGAAGACGGGTTCGAGGTTCTCCTCCTTCACAAAATACTTTCATATGCTGTCGTGCTTGAAATTGAAAATTTGGATTTACAAAGCAACAAAGTCCTTTCAAAGAAACATTCCTTTCAAATTACAGAAACATCTTTTGAATAAACTTTTTGATCAAAACTTTTACGAATGATGAATTTTGATGAAAACGCCCTGAGTTTCTATAAAAGGGCATGTTTTGAAAGTTTTTCAAGAGAATGATCCTTCGGATGAGAAGAGGCAAACATTATCCTCAAACACGTCCTTGATACACTTGAGTGATGAGTGGGAGTGACAGAGTGAAAGAACTTAACCTCGGGACGTAGGGGTCATCCGCGGTGATTACATGGATTGAAATGATGAAAGGCATTTCCATTTCAAATTTACCCATACACATTTATATCCCTTGATAACCAATCTGAGCCAAAAGGGGAGAATTTTCTGAATATAACCCTGTCAAGAACCACCCCACACTGGGGCATATTTGGAGGTTCATTGGATGATTCCTTGGAGAAAAGATCGGGTAAGACTTTATTGTGCTAACCTGCATCAATCTTTTTGTGATAGCTTCGGGTGATTTCTGGCAAAAACTTGGAACACCTCAAAGTGAAGAAAAGCACTTCATTTCTATATCCCCAAACACTTACCCTTTGAAGAGCCAACTTGAGCCTTTGAATATTCATTTCTAAACCCTTGTTGGTGATCACCCTCCCCACACTGGGGCAAAAAGAAAGGGATAACCAGCAATGAGTTAAAAAGCATGATCGAAAAATTTTGATGCTGATCTCCAAAAGAGCTATTCAATGCAAAAATGATGAGAAATGAAAGGGCTAGAAAAAGCAAAGTGCCTGGTAAAAGCAAGGCCAAAGCCCATGAAAAGAACACCCCGAAAAGGAAAATCTTGAAGAAAAATTATCCAGATGAAAAGATGAAAATCCTCAAAGTCAATTGAAGAAAGAATGATCATGAATCTATTGAAAAAGCAAATGAATGCTGGAAAAATATCAAGGTGATCGCCAAAGTTCACCCCTCTTTTTGAAAATATGGCCATTCTTAAAGAGCCCACCTTAAGCCAAGATACAACCTGTCACCAAAACTTTTCTGATCTAAGAGGTGTTTCAGGTTGATGCAAGAAATCATACGGGAAGCTACCGCTAAAAGAGGTAAGTACAATCCTGTCTTATCATGACTTCGGGGTTCTTGACTTGTAGACCCGAAGAAGCTATTTCTGATCAAAATTCATTTCTAAACCTCAAAATGAATATCCTTTGATAAGCCTTTGACCTGGCCTGAATTACGGTCCATTTTAAAATGCCTTCTCTGATTAGTCAGATTGTATGCATCTCGAATGATCCTAAAACCTCAAGGTTAGGTTTTACGTGAGCAGATTTGAATTTTAAGAAAAGCCTTCCCAAATGGTGAGAAGCCCTCTTGGATGAAGGAAAACCCTTTTGAAGAACTTTTAAAACAACCTTTTTTGTAAAACACTCGGGATGTGTCATTCAAAATCCATCCCCAGTGAAAATATGAACTTGTGATTGGATACATTTCCCTCGCAATTATTCTTTGAAAATTTGTTTGGAATTCTTGAGTTTCTCTCCAAAACTTGAAATTGTCATTCTAACGATATTTGATTGAACTTTCTGCGGGTTCCCTGGTGATCCCAAATCCTCGGAAAAGTTACATTTTAAAGATTTGACTAACTTGGATTTTCTGCGGGTCTTCTGGCATCCCCAGGTCCTTAGATCCTCTTTTAGAAAATTTGAAATAGGGTTTGAGCTTCTGTAGGTACACTAGTCAACCTAGGTCCTCATAAGGCACCCTCTCAAACGGTGAGTAGCTGGATAGACGAAAGCCGATCTGCTTATTTGAAAAATTTGAAATAGGGTTTGAGCTTCTGTAGGTACACTAGTCAACCTAGGTCCTCGGATGGCACCCTCTCGGACGGTGAGTAGCTGGATAGACGAAAGCCGATCTGCTTATTTGAAAATTTGAAATAGGGTTTGAGCTCTGTAGGTACACTAGTTAACCTAGGTCCTCGGATGGCACCCTCTCGACGGTGAGTAGTGGAGAGACGAAACCGATCCGCTTTTTAGAAAATTTGAAATAGGGTTTGAGCTCGTAGGTACACTAGTCAACCTAGGTCCTCGGATGGCACCCTCTGCGGTGAGTAGTTGGATAAACGAAAGCCGATCCGCTTATTTGAAAATTTGAAGTAGGGTTTGAGCTCGTAGGTACACTAGTCAACCTAGGTCCTCGGATGGCACCCTCTCAGACGGTGAGTAGCTGGATAGACGAAAGCCGATCTGCTTATTTGAAAATTTGAAATAGGGTTTGAGCTCTGTAGGTACACTAGTTAACCTAGGTCCTCGGATGGCACCCTCTCGGACGGTGAGTAATTGGAGAGACGAAAACCGATCTGCTTTTTAGAAAATTTGAAATAGGGTTTGAGCTTCTGTAGGTACACTAGTCAACCTAGGTCCTCGGATGGCACCCTCTCGGACGGTGAGTAGCTGGATAGTCGAAAGCCGATCTGCTTATTTGAAAATTTGAAGTAGGGTTTGAGCTATGTAGGTACACTAGTCAACCTAGGTCCTCGGATGGCACCCTCTCGGACGGTGAGTAGCTGGAGAGACGAAAACCGATCTGCTTTTTAGAAAATTTGAAATAGGGTTTGAGCTTACGTAGGTATACTAGTTAACCTAGGTCCTCGGATGGCACCCTCTCGGACGGTGAGTAGTTGGAGAGACGAAAACCGATCTGCTTTTTAGAAAATTTGAAATAGGGTTTGAGCTTCTGTTGGTACACTAGTCAACCTAGGTCCTTAGATGGCACCCTCTCGGACGGTGAGTAGTTGGATAGACGAAAGCCGATCTGCTTTTTAGATGGCGAGTCCCCGCATGGAGGATAGCCAATCTCTTTTAAATAGGTGAAACCCCTTTGTTACAAGGGTGAACCTCCCTTCTAGACGGTGAGTAGCTGCATAGACGAAAGCCGATCTGCCTTTTAAATGGTGAGTCCCCGCATGGAGGATAGCCAATCTCTTTTAGATAGGTGAAACCCCTTTGTTACAAGGGTGAACCTCCCTTCCAGACGGTGAGTAGCTGCATAGACGAAAGCCGATCTGCCCCTTTTTAAATGATGAATCCCCAGTGGATAGTCAAACCCATTTTGAATAGGTGAAATCCCTTTGTTACAAAGGTGAACCTTCCCCACAAATCTTCAAACCGCCGCTCGACACCGGACGGACGCCGACCATCGCAAAATCGCGCCAAACCATCCACAGGTAATTCCGTACACTCAATTTTTCAACCTCGGATCAACAAATCTCAAACCATAGACAGGTGAGCTACAGGTAAGTCTCTCTCTTCTTATTTCTATTTCATATATAAAATGAGCATGAACTAAAATAATTCCCCACGGAGTTAGAGCTTTAAACTGCAAAGGTAAAGCAATCGAATGTCAAGACTTATTTTCTTTAGATTTTTTCTCCCCAGCAGAGTCGATTAAGGATTCAGGTGTCACCTTGTCTTTGAAAGCAACCTCTAACCGAGATTACTTTCAAAGAGGGGCAATTGTTGACACACGAATTTTTAGTCGGTTTTCCTTTAGTTTTATTTTCCAAAATTCATTAAAAATTCACAAAAAATCAAAAAATTAAAAAATCGACATTGGAAGCCTTGGCCAAGCATAAGGAACCAATTTGGAACAAAAAATAATTTTTCATATTTTTCACATTTTTTAATATTTTCGAAAAATAGGAAAATACTTCAAAATTCATAAACAAAATACTTTTCGAGGTCACAAAAATACACAAAAATGTCCAATATTTTTATTTTAATTCCCTTTTCATATTGACCTCAAGAAAAATCAAAAATTGAGTTCAATCTTAGGTGTTTCTTCACAATGCCTAAGGTTGAATTTACACAAAAAATACCAATTGAGTCTTTTTATTCGCAATTTTTGCACATTTGGAGTCTAGACATTCAATTGCAGCCCCTTTAAACTTCAATTTGATCAATTGCACCCTCAATTGCATGAATTGCATGAATTGGACAAAATCTCTAAAAATCTTGCAATTTAGTCCCTCAATTTGCAATTTTTGAAATTACTTTTAATTGAGGGACTATCATTGTAAAATTGAACTGTCACCCTATGTTTTCATGCATTCTAAATCGATTGGAATGGGTCTCATGGTCCAATTTAGTCAAATTGACACTCAATTGAACTTTTCCCCAATTTGGGCAAATTGAAAAATTTGGAGTTTTTGCATAAATTGGTGAGAACTTTTGGGCAAAAATACTTTTTTAGATAATATCCAGGGCCCTAAATTCAATTTTGAAGTTTAATTGCAAAAATTCTCAGCCAATTTTGTTTAATTTTGAAAATTGCATGAATTTTATTGTTCGAACCGGTTCGGACCGGTCCGATTGCCGGTCGGACCGGCTGAACCGGTCCGGAACAGTATCATCTTCCTTAGGCAACTCACGTGATTTTGCAGGTTTTGAAGGCGAACTTTGATCGTCAAATTGAAAGCCAATTTGGGCCTAATCAAATCAATCACATTGGGCGTTTTGTACGTGGGATCAATACCTGTCAATCGGGAATTATTTCACGATCAATGGTCGCCGGACGAGCTCCGGCGACCCGGTCAAAGCCTCGGCAGTTTGAAAAAGTCAACCATTCGCAGAATGCACAAGTTCAAGCCTAATTCGCGATTGACGGGGAACCAAACGGAGTCCAACGTGATAGTCATCGCCGTCCGACCTCGGGCGACCAAAAAAAAACCCCGTGATTGGTACGTGACCGGATCACCGACTCAAGCTCCGACGCGCGCGTTTTTGAAAATGGAGTATAAAAAGCGAGGAATATTCGCGAAGCAAGGGGGGTTCATTGTGCTCGTCCAGCAACGGAATAGAGAGAGAAATAGAGAGAAGAGAGAGAAAGACGCTCTCGCGAGCTTCAACGCAGCCTCGTCGGAGCTTGACCGTGGAACGCTCGTCCGGCCACCACAGACCAAATCGGAGCACCGGACCACCGCCGGAAGCTTCCTCGGACTTCCAGAAAGTGATCGTGCCGAGCCAATCAGCCCGAGATCTCCAGAAACGGTGAGTCCACTTCGCGATAATCTCTCTATGCGATCATGGCATCCTTCTGTTCCGTGCACAATTAGTAAAATTAATGTAGGCGTTTTACTCTTTGAACATCACTAACCTTGATCGCACCTTCTTTCTGCATTGACTTTCCTTGAATCATGTGAGTCGGACCTTCAACCTTGTTCGGTCCGGCCGAACACCGGCCAAGCTTTTCTAGCCTTCACGAGCTCGATCCGAGCTCGAGGTAAGTCTCTCTAACCTCGTATGATGCTTGTGTATTGATTAATTGCTCTGATTTCATGCGATTATACTTGTTTGAACTTAGCTTTGGCCGATCGTGTGTAGATCGATTCTCGTGATTTAGTCAATAGAAACATTTGATTTTGAGATATGTTGAACTAGAGGTTAAGGCGAGTCGAGCGGTGGTGGTTTCATGTCGATCCGGCGAGATCCCGCCGTTGGATCTCGCGGGAACGTTCTCGGCCGTCCATTAGTTGTCGTCGCGATGAAGAAGACGATGCTGATGTGGCGGTCAAGGGGTCAATAGGCTGAGGTGTCACGAACCGATAGGTCCGGCTCGGATCCGAGTCGGCTCGGCCGTTGGAGCGAGCGGGCCGACTCAGATCCGATCCAACGGCTGAGATAAATAGGGTAGTTTGATTCTCAGCCGTTGGATCTCCTTTTTATATTTTTAGATATTTCGTTTATTAGGTAAAAATACAAAAAAATATAAACGGCGCCGTTCAGTATAAGAGATGCGACGTCGTTTAGACCTTAGGTAGATTGAACGGCCCGGATAGAGTCTAGGGTTTAATCCCGACCGTCTACGCATAAGTCGAGCGACGTCGTTTTAGGAGTCCGGACACAAATGCGTTGTCATTTTAGCAAGGATAGGACGAACGGCCGAGATTAGATCTAGGTTAGATCTCAACCGTTCGTTCATTAAGGTTATACGGCGTCGTTTTATGCCTGAGCGAATGGACGACTCGGATCGATTTTAGAGGATATCGTGACCGTTCATCGGACGTCAAGTGCGACGTCGTTTTTGTAGGCGAAGGCAAAGCGTCGTCGTTTTAGTTGTAAGGGTGCCGACGGCCGAGATCAATTTCGGATTTGAAATTGATCTCGGCCGTCCATTCATTTTCAATATATTCAGATTTGATTTTTTTTTAGAAAATAGAAAATAAATAAAAAAGCAAATGCGGTGTCGTTTTGGTGTTGCGGGTGAGTCCACAGGCGGTCGGACCGAGTTGACCCGGTCCGGTTTATTAACAAAAAATAATTAAAAAAATAAAAAGAAATTTCCAAAAAAATCCAAAAAATTGCAAAAATACCTAGAAAATTCATAAAAATTCCCTGATTTTCATAAAAAATTTTTCTAAAATTTTGTAAATCGATTCGGGACTCATAAAGTCTAGATCGAAAATTTTTGAGACTTCGAGGGTCGATTAATTTCGATCCGGAAAATTCCTAATATTTTTAGAAAATAAATAAAAATTCCAAAAAAATAGAAAAAAATTAGAAAAATTCCATAAAATCACAAAAAATGGGAAATGGCCATATTCAACTGGCCCGACCCCAATTTTGTGATTTTCGGGTCCCGAACTCCCAAAAATGACCATTCTACCCTTTTGGGCCTTCCGCCCCAAATTTCCACCAAATCATCCCGAAATCCAAATTTGAATTTTGTGTGGGTCGATTGGGCCATTTTAGACATGCCAAACCTTGATTGATTTGATTTGATTGATTGCGATTATATTGATTGCGCATTAAATTTCTTGATTGTGATTGATTAGGATAGTAAAATTCCCATCCGCATGAAAACTTAGAATTATTAGGGCCTACCTCACTCGATATCGCATCTGCATGAATCCTAGGTTAGAAAAACACTCAACATCGGTAACCGAAAGGACGTCAATATGAAATTTAGTGTAACCAAGTCCCCGGACCCAAAAATCTCTGGTTTTCGCGGAACCGAACGGTTTCTCCCGACCGCTCGGTAAGGTTTTCCGATCGTACCTTCCAATAAATCGATTGGTGGCGACTCCAAATTGCATGTACACCTCGCACATGCCACCCGACCACACAAGGTCAATTTCGATATTTGATAAATTTTACCCGACATCGCGATTCGAGTAATGGGTCTTGGGAGGGACCCGCGATCCCACATATTATATATATAAAAGGGGGGATCGGCTCGTTAACCCTACACATCCCGGAAGGGGAAAAAATTTCCAGGAAGAGGGTCGCGACATACGCAGGTTGCTCAAGGATGTCAATCCTTAACGGCTCTATCTCAAGGCCGTTTTGCACTTGTAACATGGCCGATAGTGTGGCCGGAGCATCCGCAAAGTGATTCCGAGTTCTTGGTAGATACTCGAAAGTAATCTCTTCAAAATGTTGGATCGGCTCTTCGAGGTACTTATGATAAGGGATGAGCTTGGTATCCTTTGTCTTCCACTCCCCTTGAGTTTGTAAAATGATTAGCATGGAATCTCCGTATACCAGTAGCTTCTTCACCTTTAATGAGATGACCAATTGTAATCCAAGTATGCGGGCTTCATATTCGGAAATGTTGTTGGTGCAGGGGAATACCAACTTGGCTGAAACTGGATAATGTTGATCTTTAGGGGATAATGTTGATCCATTCGAGGTTCATATCGTCAAAGTACATTGTCCACCTGCCTTTGGATATCTTTAGGATTTGACCTCCCTTGTTTTGCTCTGAAACGTCTTTAGGAGGATTCTTAACTAACATGTCAGCAATTGCTCTTCCCTTGATAAACTTTTGGGGAGAGGTTTTGATATCGAACTCTGAAAGCAGTATTTGCCATTTAGCCATCTTTCCCAACAATGTTGGTTTCTCTAAAAGGTATTTGATGGGGTCATTCTCGGTGATCAGTTCTATATGATAGTGCAGCGTATACTGCCTCAATCTGTGGAGGACCCGGACCAATGCTACGCAAGTCCTTTCCACCGCTGGGTACTTGACTTGAGATGTTGTGAAATTTTTGCTCAAATAATATATGGCCCGCTCTTTACGATCCTTGGGGTTAGTTTGAGCTAATAAAGCTCCCAAGGACTCATCATTAACCGTCGGATATAGAGTTAAAGGAACATTAGGGATATGAGGTACCAACACTGGAGGCCGTACCAAATATTCCTTGATCTTCTAAAACGCTTGTTGACATTCCGCATTCCCATTTGACCTTCGCACCTTTCTTCGGGAGCTTGAAAAAGGGTTTCGCCGTTTTTGATAGTTGAGATATGAATCTGGATATATAATTCAATCTTCCCAATAGACCCCTTACTTCTTTGACAGTGGCGGGAGTCCCTATTTCCCATATGGCTTTAATCTTGGAAGGGTCAATTTCAATACCACGATTGCTCACTACAAATCCTAGTAGCTTTCCGGATCTTGCGCCAAATACGCATTTCGCAGGATTCAACTTGAGCTTGTATTTTCTCAATCGATCAAATAACTTCTTCAGCACTTTAACATGGTCTTCTCCAGGCTTGGACTTGGCAATCATATCGTCCACATAGACCTCAATCTCTTTATGTATCATATCGTGAAAAAGGTTTACCATAGCCCTTTGATATGTTGCCCCTGCATTTTTCAATCCGAAGGGCATTACCTTGTAGCAGAAAGTTCCCCATTGTGTAGTGAATGAGGTCTTGATCTTATCTTCTTCCTTCAACATGATCTGATTATATCCCGAGAATCCATCCATAAAGGAGAATAATTCAAAGCCCGCGGTATTGTCGACGAGCACATCAATGTGCGGTAAGGGAAAATCATCCTTGGGACTAGCTTTGTTCAAGTCCCGCTAATCCACGCATATTCTAATTCTCCCATCCTTCTTCTTAATCGGTACGATGTTGGCTACCCAATCAGCATATGGGACAGCCTCGATAAATCCAACCTTAAGGAGCTTCATCACCTCTTCTTTGATCTTATCCCGCAGTTCGGGATTCATTCTTCTAGGCGATTGATTTACTGGTGTGCAAGAAGGATTTGTGGGCAAAACATGCTCCACAATTTTATGATCTAGACCCGGCATGTCAGCATATGACCGGGCGAAGATATCTTGATATTCTTTGAGCAATCTTGTCATTCTTAAAACATCTGCTGCCGACAGGTGTCGTCCTATTTTCACTTCCTTGACGCAATCGGAATCTCCCAAATTAATAGTAATGGGTTCTTCGGAGATAGGGGTTCGGATTCTTCAAAACAATCCCACTCTTTCTTGATATCGCTCACATCAACCTCGTCTATATCAACTTCGCATGCATAATCATCGAGCCGATCCGAGTCACATATTAACCTGTTATGTATGGGTGGGATGACATGCCCGAAATGCACCATGAAAGGTTAGTATTCAAAGATGATAAAATTGAAGGATGCATGATTTTTATCATGAAAACATTTTTCAAATTCCAATTTTTTAGACAAAGGAAGGAGAACTAGTCCACGATCTTCCGGACATCCCGGTTCTCAAAAGATATTTAAAACCCAAGATCATATGGCGGATCGGGCCTCAAGTCTCATGGTAGAACCAATTATCATCATCGGACCAATCCGTTGCTCCATATGTCCGTAATCAAATTTGAGATGATTTTCATTAATATATGCAACTAAGGGCAATACAATACTACACTTCTCGGATCACAACGTACGACCCAAAGGGTGCTAAAACAGCAAAAAGCTTCAAAAACAAATGCAGTAATCAAAATGCATTAAAAGGTAAAGTTCGGAAAGAACCTTTTACTCGGGGGTGGGGAAATCATCGTCCGACCACTCAATTATCACGTTCACCCGATTATCCAGGAACGGGTTGAATAAGTCCGGCTCTGCATCCTCGGAGATGTCCTCATCTTCCAGCCATTTGCCTCCTTTAGAGAATTCCTCAAATAAGGGGTTTAGGAAAATTTTTCCTCTAGCTTTCCATGTGTCGGTGCCTATAAAACGGCCACCTTGGTGTCCATGGCGTCCGCGGTCTCCATAACACTTGTTTCGACCTCGGCCTCGACCTGTGTTATTCTTCACTATTCCATTATAACCCGGACCAACCTTGTGGTTGTTTGAGCTCAAATTCAAAGGGATACGGATTCCCCGACCGTGTTTCCCTAATCCGGCACCCGGAATAAAACCGTTCGAGAGTAGCACTCTTCCCGCCATAGCCGCAGGTTTCGAAAGCTCTGGTGCAGCTATTTTTGCATTTGGCGATACATGCATGACAGATACAATGTCGGAGGTATGATAACTCAGCTCCTCCTCCTTTGAAGGCTCGACGTATGGAACCATCCCTTTTAAAGTGGCTCGATGTCCCGTCTCGCCATGGACGGTGATCGATTGGCCGTTGACCACGAATTTTAACTTTTGATGCGGGGAAGAAGGTACCGCTCCGGACACATGAATCCATGGTCTTCCCGGGAGCAAGGTGAAGGCGCTAGGAATGTCCAGTACTTGGAACGATATAGAGAAAGTTACCGGTCCAATGTCAATGTCCAGCTCAATCTCTCCTACAACATTTTTAGAGACTCCATCAAATGACCGGATGGTGGCCTTGGATGTCTTCACAAAATCTTCATTGATCCCTAAGCTTCTCGGGGTGCTCGGAGGACATAGGTTGAAAGCGTAACCGTTATCGATCGGGACGTGAGGAACCTCCTTCCCGTGGCACCTCACAGCAATATAGAGGGCTTTATTGTGGACACGCCCCTCTCTTGGGAAATCCTCATCTGAGAAGGATATCTGGTCTTTCAAAAGGATAGCACCTATGAAGTCCCCTAATTGAACTTCGTTAATCGTTTCCGGAACATGCACCTCATCCAAGACTTTCAAAAGGGCATTCTTGTGCTTTTCGGAATTCTTGAAGAGATCTAATAAGGAAATGCGTGCCGGCATTTTCCGTAGTTGGTCAACGACCTCATATTCACCGGTCCTTACGATCGATTGCAACTTCTCAACCTCTTCCCTGATCGGGACTTTCCTTTCGGGGTCCGCCTCTCTTGGTGGATAACATCTTCCCGATCTCATTATGGCGTCGATCTCGCCCGTTCCATAGTCCCAATGCACTGCCTTTGAGTTGTACTCTTCCACTGGCGGTAACTTAATCTTCACCGGTATGATCTCTTCTTGTGATGACGGTTTTTCCGAACTAGAAGCTTCCAACTCCCAGCTATCAATTTTGTTCAAATCAATCACGAAACGAATCGGGGTATCTACCATCCCGATCATCTCGTCCTCATGAACATCTTCGGGGTTATGTTACGGACCTGGCCTCACCAACGTGGCATTTTCTTCATCCGGATCCCTTTGCCTTTCCTTTCTGACTCTCGGGATAATTCCTTCAATCCTCATACCAATCTCCACCGGATGTTGGAACGACGAATACGCGTACGCATACATGCGGTCAAAATATTCAGCCGGAAGTGATTTCAGTACGAACTCCAGCATTTCCCTTTCCGACGGTGGCGGTTGCACCATCATAGCATGTTTCTTCCATCTCCTGGCGAAGAGTTCAAAACTCTCATCTTCACCTTTCCGGATGTTCAACAGATTAGCCTTAGTGAAATAACCTCTGATTCCAACTTCAAAGTGTCGTATAAAGTGCTCCGATAAATCCTCCTAGTTCGGGATCTAGTCCAGATCGATTGATTGGAACCACACCGGTCGGGGGCCCGCCGGACTACGTCCGAAATTCCGAATCAACGTTTCATCATCTTCATGATGGCCAACTATTTGGCGAAGATAATATGAGACATGTGCCAGAGGACAACCAGCGCCATTATACTTCGTGCGGAAGGTCACTCTCGGGTTCACGCCTTGGGGCGGAACATTTCTTGCCCGAGTAAGTGGCGTAATCAGCTCTTTCAACTCATCCATTTTCCTTGACACATCGTCTCCTTGCCCTTGCAGTAGGGCGATCTTTCGATTCTGTGTCTCCATGGTCCGCCGTATCTCCCGAATCCGCATGTTCTCTTCTATTCTCGTGGCGTTATTCTTAGCCATCGGTTGCGATAATTCCGCTACCATGGTTGTTAAATGTCGCATATGGGTCTCCAAATTAGAAAGTCGTACGTTGGACTCCGGATTCACCTGTTCATTCCGAGGAGCCGCTTGGTCTTTGACTTCATCGACCGTTCCCACAAATTCTTCACTTTCGGGGTCGTCCATTCCACCCCACCCATCGGGGACTACATCTCCAGAATCGACGAAAAAGCTTAGGGGTGCCGAATACAACACTTTAAAGTTGTAACCACCACTATCTTCTCCGAGGTTATCCACTATCTCGCCCCTCTCTAGGGCCTTCTGCATAAATCTTCTATCACCTTTGCGTGCTTTATCCAGACGGACTTCATATTCGTCTATCTCTTCAATTTCTTGACCATCTTTGATGCTCATCAAATATCATGAGGGTATTTTCAAAACAACTCCCCTCGTAGGTTTCATCGCAAATTCCTCAGACAGCATGTCCACCGCCACGTAGGTCCCCTTGAAAGCGACATTTTCCATTTTTCCTATGACGCCCAAGCTAATCAGCTTTTCTAAGCAAGCTTCCTTTTGCTCCCGGGAAATACTCTCTCCTTCCGGGTATTGTGAGGCCAATGTCAAGACATCTCGCATTTTACTTATGTCCACTATGAACTCCAGAACTTCTTCCTCTTCGCCTCCAAAAATCGCGTTCACCTCGCGATGTTCGAGTAACGGGTTCTGCTGCACATTAGGTTCAGCCTTATCAAACTCTAGAACTTTTCCATCAATTAATGCTTGCACCTTGAACTTGAGAGCGAGACAGTTGTCCACATTATGCCCTCTTTCTCCCATATGGTATATGCACGTCTGGGTCTCATCATACCCCGGAAATCTTGGCGGGTGAGCTCTAGGTGGCTCTTTTGCAACTAAGCGGTTCTCCGGAAGCATTGGCAGTAGTTTGGATAAGGGTCGGGGTAGTGGGGTAAAAACAATTTGGTTCTTTTTTCTGAATTCCGGTGGTTTGGAAGCGGTCCAGGAGGACGTTCCTTGGGTAGGGATTGAAGGCGAGAAATTTCTGGGCTTTGGCGGGTTAGGGACAAAGGCTACTTCTCCAGTTTACTCCCTATTATCCCTTCTCAAAGGGTATTGGCGTTTGAAAAGCGCCTCGGGCATCTTCTTTTCTCTTAGTGCCCACTCATGGCGTTCTGCCACCTTAATCAGGTGCGCAAATGTCCGACACCCGGAGGTGTTCGGTTTGTCGAAAAACTCAAAGGGAAGGGCCTTGAGAAACAGGTCTATTAGTTCTTCTTCCGGGACGGGCGGCTTTCCTGCACGGCCAATGCTCTCCATCTCTGGGCGTAGGTGCGAACGGCCTCGCTCTTTGCTTTCACGGTTCTCAGAAGGTCCTCTCTAGTGAGGGCGGTCAAAGTGTTAAACTTGTATTGCCGAAGGAACTCGTCTGCCGGTTTGTCCCAATCGGCGAGCCTCTCTGGCTCCAATTCAATGAACCACGCCCGGGCTGCCTCGGATAGGCTCTCCTGGAAGGTGTTAACCAAGAACGGAACATTGTCCGAGAATTGCGACATTCGGCGCAAATAATACTTCAAGTGCGCCTTGGGACACCCGGTCCCATTATATCTCCTTACAAAGTCCGGTTCCTTGTAGTCGGCGAGAACCTCTATCTTTTCGAACGGTGCAACCTTGTCGAACCTCGAGAGTTCATATCCCCGACTCGCCAAACACTCTTCGATCTTAGCAAGCCTTCTTATCTCCTCTTCCATTTTGAGGACCTGTTTCTCTTTCTTTTCCAAATCTATCACAACAGGAGGATCCTTAGGCGGTCTCTCCGGATTCAAAGTGGGATTAGCGGCGCGCGCCGGACTAGCGTTTGTTCCATGGAATGACCCCGCAGGGGCTTGAGAATTAGGATCAACGGGGTATCTCCCCCGGCTTGCAATCATCATTGCCTTCATCTCCGCCACCATTGTGGCGATCACATTCATTTGGTTCTCCAGATTACCCACACGAGGTGAGAGCTCTTCTTGTTCCATCCTTAATTTGCACGTCTTGCTACGAGTCCTCGTATTTGTCACTCACCTGTTTTTCGGAACATCAAATTAGTATGGAAAGGATTGGAGACATTGATCCGTGGTAATTGACTTTTCTATATGTATGCATGAAATGCTCATAAAAGAAATAATATGTATTTATTACAAACCAGATTGTTCAAAAGCATCTAAAAGATAACAAATATGTAAAATCTAAATGGGGGAATGGATCTATCCAAGTCGGGGACGCTTCCACTCTTCTTGCTCTTTCGATCCATCGGAATCCCACAAGTATGGGTCTTCTCCTTCTTCTGACATCCACTGCTCCGGATCCTCGGGAATGTACGGCTCTACCCCCGGTACATACGGTACTATGTACTCTGGCTCATATGACTCCACCTCTTCAATCCGAGGAGATACGCACTCGGGTACATATGGCTCGACCGTTGATTGGCGATACTCCTTAAACTTCTGGATATACTCCTTGGAGGCTCTGTGAATGTTCATCTCGTCGTCCAAATAGTCCGGCCATTCAACTTGTTGCAGTGGGGAGTTCTTCAAAGCATGTAGAATGAGCTTAATCCGAGATTGATATAACTTCTTTGCCTCCTTGGTGAGTTTCCCTCGTGTCATATCAAATGAGAAAATCCCGGGACAAACATCCGGTGGCACCTCCTGTAAAACTCCAAATTGCCTTACCACTCGGATGGGGTAATATGCCACAGCGCAATTACATCCCAATAGGGGGATAGGACTATCTTCAACACCCATAATGCAAGCCTCCACAATCTTGGGCCAAGTCAAACGCCATCTAACATGTTCGGGCTTCAAGTCTTCTAATAGCTCAACCCACTTCTTAAACGAGTATTTGGGTACAAGGGATTGACACTTAAGGAAGGATCTAAGAGGGTGAACGTACTCGTTGATCTCATAACACCCTACTCGGAGTTGGAATGTCTTTATATGAGAGGTGAACCACATGTGGAGTAGCCCACTAGACGCTTGGAAAACGGCCTTTTTCGAAGTTTTGGAACGATTTAGGGAAAGAAAGGTCTCGGCTAGAATCATGTACGAATAATCCCAGCGACAACATGCTTGTCCGGCTATATGGGTTATGGAAGGGTCAAAGGTAGTTCTAGAAGTTGGGAATAGGACAAATGCAAAGAAAGCCAAGATGAACACCTTTCCCGATTTATGATCGGTTTCGGTGGGTAAAGAGGAATAATTGTCGAAAAGGAACGAGAAGGTGAACTTGTTAGAATTGGACTTGTAAACTTTTTCAATCTCGGAAGTTTTAAGGCGAAGGAAACTCGACAAAGAACGAGTGGAGTCCATGTCCAATGGGGGTTGAGCTATACGTTCTTCAAATTTGGCCCCGATAATCGCAGTATACTCCTCGAGTGTAGGAGTCAACTCTAACCCTCGGAAGTTAAATGTCATTGTATGCGCGTCCCATGCCTTGGCTAGTGCTTGAATGAGCGCCGGTTGGTATTCCACTTTAATCAAGTATATAAGTCGTCCCAAACGTCCTTCTACATAGGCTTTGTTGATGACGTCGAGGCGATCCCACCATATAGAGAGTTCTTTGTGTGGTACCGGAATGATCTTGATGTCTCCATTCCCCATGATCTAAAAAAAGAATGCAAAAATGATGATCCTAAAGTCAATTACCACGGGTTTAATATGAATATGCATGAAATGTGATGCAGATGTGCTAACCAAATTCCATGTCATCTTTTGGTAACATGAGGGTCAACTACCCCCACTTGACCCAAATAAGCCAAATAGGGTAGTTATAGACCTAATCCCACCCAAAGATGGCATGTAATTTGATTAGGATCGTTTAAGCGTAATCGGGGTAGAAAGTCGCTCACAATTTGACAACTCATGGAATTTACAAGTCTAACACAATAAAGTCGAAAGAAATAGAACATGATAGCATCTAAAGAGGTTCGGACAATAAATGTCGATAAAAGGTACATAATCGACTCAAAATATAATGAAACCTAGAAAATGCCCCAAAGTCATACTAAACTAGATAGTCGGAATGGTGTCCTCATCTGATGAAATCTCCACTATCTCGGGAAGCTTGATATCTTCTTCATCATCGGAGGATATGGTGATGATTTCTTTCTTCTTAATCGGGGAGCGCCTTGGGGTCGTCTTGGTCGCACGAGGCTTCCTCGCCAATTTCATATACAACTCCCAAATTCTCTCCTTTTTACGCTTGATTTCCAAGTAGCATCCACAACGGGTATAATCGCAACTCTCGCTACGAATGCGGTTCCGTCCATTGAGCTCCCATCAATGGACAAATCCGAAAACCCGAAATGTAGCGGGTACTTGATCCTCGCGTCGAACAGTCCTCTACTCCCATGTGAATACGTCGGTAACACCAACACGACCTCGGGGCGCCATCTATCTAAAAAGGAAAATTTGACCTTCAACCCCGATCACTTAAACGATCTTACAAATTGTGATGATATGACGTGAAAATGCATGATATGCAAAATTTAAATTTATAAGTTCAAAATAAAGAGGGTAGAAAGCCTTACCAACCGATGTTACTCTTTTTTTGGGTTTTTGGTTTTAGGTATACCAACCGTCCATTTCACATGCGCATGAGACAAGTGAGGTTTAACTCTAAAGAAATCAAAAAGGGTCGGGTATGGACCTAAAAGGGTCCCCGCTATACAAATCGATGGGCCGCCCACAAGCGCAATCAAACAACAAGTGGGTAGGACCATCAATCTTGCATAGCGAGCGGGATCAAATATGGTCAACCTAAGTGCAATCAAACACAAGAGCTTCGCATACCGATCCCTATCTATGGCGACCTATAAGGGTGATTCGCGGCTCGGGTTTAGGCGCTTGTGTGTGCGGTGTCGTGATCCTCAAAATATGCAAGACATGCACCACAATTTATATTCAAAACACCGCTTCAATATTTGCATAAATAAACAAACAATCCAAAACTCCATATTTGCATCAAAAATGATTAGCACAGACGACACCCCTTATAACTCCCATCCGCATCAACATTTAACACTTTTTGTTAGTGGACGTACCTCATCTTCAAGAGCATCTCGAGAAAAACGAGGTTAGAAAACAATCAACATTTTTATCGGCTTAAGTCCTCTTAATTTCTCCCCAGCGGAGTCGCCGGTCTGTCGCGACCCTCCTCCCGGAAATTATTAACGAGCGAAGGTTAACGAGCCGATCCCTCTTCAATTTTTATTATATGAGACCCCGGTTGTCGGCGGGGTGTCTTTTAGGATCGCGGGTCTCTCCCAAGACCCATTACTCGAATCGCGATGTCGGGTAAAATTTATAAAATATCGAAATTGACCTTGTGTGGTCGGGTGGCATGTGCGAGGTGTACATGCAATTTGGAGTCGCCACCGATCGATTTATTGGAAGGTACGATCGGAAAACCTTACCGAGCGGTCGGGAGAAACCGTTCGGTTCCGCGAAAACGGGAGATTATTGGGTCCAGGGACTTGGTTACACCGAAATTTTAATCGACGCCCTTTCGGTTACCGATGTCGAGTGTTTTACTAACCTAGGAATTCATGCGGATGCGATATCGGGTGAGGTAGGTTCTAACAGTTCTAGGTATACATGCGGATGGGGGTTTTCTATCATAACAATCACAATCGGAAAAATTTAATGTGCAATCAAAATCATTCAAGCAATCAAATCAATCAATCAAGGCTCGGTATGTCTAAAATGGCCCTATCGGCCCACACAAAAAATCAAATTCGGGTTTCGGGGTGATTTGGTGAAAATTTGGAGCGGAAGGCCCGGAAGGGTAGAATGGTCATTTTTTGGGGTTCGGGACCCGAAAATCACAAAATCGGGGTTGGGCCGGTTGAATGTGGCCATTTCCCATTTTTTGTGATTTTCTTGAATTTTTTCTAATTTTTCTAATTTTTTCGAAGTTTTATTTATTTTTCAAAAATATTGGGAATTTTTCGGATCGACACGGTTCGACCCTCGAAGCCTCAAAATTTTTGATCCGGATTTTATGAGTCCCGAATCGATCTACAAATTTTTAGAAATTTTTTGTGAAAATCTGGGAATTTTTATGAATTTTCTAAGTATTTTTACAATTTTTTTGGAATTTTTGGAATTTTTATCTATTTTTTATTATTAAATCGGACCGGGTTAACCGAGTCAACGACCGGTCAACCCGATCCGACAGCTCGCGGACCCACTCGTGAACCATCTACACACTAAACGGTGCCGTATACGTATTTTTCTAATTTTTGTTTGATTTTCTAAAATATTTTCTAATATTCTAATATACGAAAAAGAAAAAATGGACGGCCGAGATCGATCCGTGAACCAATCTCGGCTGTCAGCCTTCATCTAAGCGAAACGACGTCGCCTTAGGCCTTCTAACAAAAACGACGTCGCCTCCAACTAATATGGACAAACGGTCACGATTTCCTCTAAGTCTAATCTGAACCGTCCGTTTGCCTATGACTCAAAACGGCGTCGCATCCTCTAGTACGTTGGACGTCCACGATTTCTTCTAAATCTGATCCGAACCGTTCACTCACAATAAACAAAAATGATGCAGTATCGAGCTCTACACATAAAACGACACCGCACCCATTGTGGCTTTGAACGGTCACGATTAACTACGAGACTAGATCTCGACCGTTCGTTCTTCATATGGCTAAAACGACGACGCATTTCCCAAGTTGAACGGCGCCGTTTCTAATATTGCTATTATCTAACTAATACCCGGATTTATTGAAAATACAGAAAACTAGATCCGACGGTCCAAAATCAAATCTAACTATTTTTCGGGACCGTCGGATCGATGCCGAGTCAGCTCACTCGCGCCAACGGCCGAGCCGACTCGGCATGACCTGGACCAATGAGAGTTCGACACATCAGGATGTTGACCACGCCGACCACCACGTCATCGTCTTCTTCAACCTCTCGACGACACCTAATGAACGGCCGAGAACGCTCCGGCGAGATCCAACGGTGAGATCTGGCCGGAATGACACCAAACCAACGCCAATCGACTCGATCTAACCTCTAGACCAACATATTCAAAGATCAAGCAATTTCGTTCACCAAATCGCGAGAATCGAGCTAAACACAGTCACGGCATCTCAGAGCTTGATCAAGCAACACAGAGCACGATAACCTAATTCTATCACACAGAAGCTCAATAAGGAGTTGAGGAAACTTACCTCGAGTCCCGATTGGACTCGCGATGGCTAGAAAGGTCTCGCCGGCGTTCGGCCGCACCGAGCTGTGATGGAGGTTCGACTCGGGCAATTAGGGAGGAATTGATGCGGAATAACAACGCGACCGTGATTAGTGAAGTTTAATGAGTAAAACGCACAAAATAATTGCACTAATAAGACTTGCAGAAGTGAGATGCCATGCTAGCACAGTAGAGAGTTTGGAAGTTCGACTCACCCGATTTGGAGATCGTCGGCTAATCCAAGTGGCTCGGTTGCCTTCTGGAGCTGCTGTGAAGCTTCCGAAGTGGATCGCGAAGCTCGATTTGCTCTGGATTGGCTTGACGAGCAATCCACAGTAGGCGCTCGAACCTTCGTCAATGGCGGACGTCGAGAGCTCTTTCTCTCTCTCTAACTCCCGCTCTCTCTATTCTGTTTGCTTTCGCGAATCAAATGAGCCCCCCCTCTTGTTCTAGAATCCTCTTGACTATTTATACCAAATTTTTCAAAAAACACGCGCACGGGTGAAGCTTGGCCGAGACCTTCTCACGTGCCATCACGCGGTTTCTGGTCACCGGACGGTGACGGAATCGATCATGATTCCGTCAACGTCCGTTAGACCCTTAATCGAACTCAAACGTGCACAAATTGATCCTGGATTTGAAGATGTTGACTTTTTGCTCTCGCCGTACCTTTGACCGGCGATTCCGCCGTGTTCCGGCGATGACCGGCCGTGGCGTTGGTGGCGATCGACGCCTATTGATCCGCACAATAAAACCCCCACCATAATTGAATCAATTGGTATCGAATTGGCCCTCAATTTTGCCATTGAAATTCATCGTTCAAAACCGCAAATCGCGTGAGTCGTCTGAGGAAGACGACATTGTTTGGACCGGTTCGACCGGCGGTCAAACCGGTCTGAACCGGTTCACAAAGTGAAATTCATGCAATTTTCAAAATTAAACAAAATTGGCTGGGAATTTTTGCAATTAAACCTCAAAATTGCACTTAGAGGCCTGGATATTATCTAGAAATATGTTTTTGCCCAAAAATTTTCATCAATTTGCACAAAAGCCCCAAATTTTTAGAAATTCTCAATTGGGGGAAAATGTCAATTGGACATGTAATTGACCAAATTGGACCACGAGACCCATTCCAATCGATTTAGAATGCTTGAAAACATAGGGGGACGGTCCAATTTCACTATGATAGTCCCTCAATTAATATTAATTTCAAAAATTGGCCAATTGAGGGACTAAATTGCAAATAATTTGGGGATTCTTGTCTAATTCGTGCAATTCGTGCAATTGAGGGTGCAATTGATCAAATTGAAGTTCAAAGGGACTGCAATTGAATGTCTAGACTTTAAATGTGCAAAAATTGCAAATAAAAAGACTCAATTGGTATTTTTTATGCAAATTCAACTCTAGGCATTATGAAGAAACACCTAAAATTGGATTCAATTTTCAATTTTTTATGAGGTCAATATGAAAAGGGAATTAAAAGAAAAATATTGAACATTTTTTATATTTTTGTGACCTCGAAAAGTATTTTTTATGAATTTTGAAGTATTTTCCTATTTTCCGAAAATATTAAAAAATGTGAAAAATATGAAAAATTATTTTTTGTTCAAAATTGGTTCTTTATGCTTGGCCAAGGCTTCCAATGTTGATTTTTTTTAATTTTTTGATTTTTTGTGAATTTTTAGGAATAAAACTAAAAGAAAAAATGATTAAAAATCGAGTGTCAACACTCCTCAAAGTGTTGGACCAGCTACTCGAGGTATTTATGATAAGGAATAAGTTTGGGATCCTTTGTCTTCCACTCTCCTTGGGTTTGTAAAATAATCAACATTGAATCTCCACATACCAGTAGCTTCTTCACTTTTAATGATATGGCCAATTGTAACCCAAGAATGCAGGCTTCATATTCGAAATGTTATTGGTGCACGGAAACACCAATTTAGCTGAAACTGGATAATGTTGATCTTCGGGGGATATCAGAACTGCCCAAGCACTCGATCCAGTGAGGTTCACTACGCCGTCAAAGTACATTGTCCATTTGTCTTCGGATATGTTCAGGATTTGACCTCCCTTGTTTTGCTCTGAAACATCTTTAGGAGGATTCTCGGCAACAAAGTCAGCAATTGCTCTTCCCTTGACAGACTTTTGGGGAGAGGTTTTGATATCAAACTCTGAAAGCAGTATTTGCCATTTAGCCATCTTTCCTAACAATGTTGGTTTCTCCAAAAGGTACTTGATAGGGTCATTTTCGGTGGCCAGTTCTATATGGTAATGCGGCGTATACTGCCTCAAACCGTGGAGGACCCAAACCAATGCTACGCAAGTTTTCTCTACTGTTGGGTATTTGGCTTCGGATGTTGTGAACTTTTTGCTCAAATAATATACGGCCCGCTCTTTACGATCCTTGGGGTTGGTTTGCGCAAGTAAAGCTCCCAAGGATTCATCGTTAACTCGTCGATATAGAGTTAAAGGAACGTTAGGGATAGGAGGTACCAACACTGGAGGTTATACCAAATATTCCTTGATCTTCTCAAATGCTTGTTGACATTCTGCATCCCATTTGACCTTTGCGCCTTTCTTCGGGAGCTTGAAAAAGGGTTTTTCTGTTTCTGACGGTTGGGATATGAATCTGGATATATAATTCAATCTTCCAAGTAGGCCCCTTACTTCCTTAACAGTGGAAGGGGTCCCTATTTCCCATATGGCTTTGATCTTGGAAGGGTCAATTTCTATACCACGATCGCTCACTACAAATCCTAGCAGCTTTCCGGATCTTGCGCCAAATACGTATTTCGCAGGATTCAACTTGAGCTTATATTTTCTCAATCGATCAAATAATTTCTTTAGCACTTTAACATGGTCTTCTCCAGGCTTGGACTTGGTAATCATATCGTCCACATAGACCTCGATCTCCTATTGTATCATGTCATGAAAAAGGGTCACCACAACCGCTCGATATGTTGCCCCTGCATTTTTCAATCCAAAGGGCATTACCTTGTAAAATAAGGTTCCCCATTGTGTAGTGAATGAGGTCTTGATCTTATCTTCTTCCTTCAGCATGATCTGATTATATCCCGAGAATCCATCCATAAAGGAGAATAATTCAAAACCCGCGGTACTGTCAACAAGTACATCAATGTGCGGTAGAGGAAAATCGTCTTTCGGATCGGCTTTGTTCAAGTCCCGATAATCCACACATATTCTAATTCTCCCGTCTTTCTTCTTTATCGGTACGATGTTGGCGACCCAATCAGCATATGGGACAGCCTCGATAAATCCAACTTTAAGGAGCTTCATCACCTCTTCCTTGATCTTATCTGCCGGTTCGGGATTCATTCTTCCGGGTGATTGATTTCTTGGTGTGCAAGAAGGATTGGTGGGCGGAACATGCTCCACAATTTCACGATCTAAACCCGGCATGTCAGCATATGACCAGGCGAAAATATCTTGATATTCCTTGAGCAATGCCGTCATTCTTAAAACATCTGCTGCGGATAGGTGTCCTCCTATTTTCACTTCCTTGACGCAGTCAGAATCTCCCAAATTAATAGTGATGGGTTCTTCGGAGATAGGGGGTTCAGATTCTTCAAAACAATCCCATTCTTTCTTGATATCGCTCACATTAACCTCGTCTATATCAACTTCGCACGCATAGTCATCGAGCTGATCCGAGTCACATATTAACCTGTTATGTATGGGTGGGACGACATGCCCGAAATGCACCATGAAGGTTAGTATTCAAAGATGATAAAATCGAAGAATGCATGTTTTTTATCATGAAAACATTTTTCGAATTCCAATTTTTAGACAAAGAAAGGAGAACTAGTCCACGATCTTCCGGACATCCTGGTTCTCAAAAGTTATTTAAAACCCAGGATCATATGGCGGATCAGGCCTCAAGTTTCATGGTAGAATCAATTGTCATCATCGGACCAATCCGTTGCTCCATATGTCTGTAATCAAATTTGAGATGATTTTCATTAATAGATGCAACTAAGGACAATACAATACCGCACTTCTCGGATCACAACGTACGACCCAAAGGGTGCTAAAACAGCAAAAAGCTTCAAAAACAAATGCAGTAATCAAAATGCATTAAAAGGTAAAGTTCAGAAAGAGCCTTTTACTCGGGGGTGGGGAAATCATCGTCCGGCCACTCAATTATCACGTTCACCCGATTATCCAGGAACGAGTTGAATAAGTCCGACTCTGCATCCTCGGAGATGTCCTCATCTTCCAGCCATTTGCCTCCTTTAGAGAATACCTCGAATAAGGGGTTTAGGAACATTTTTCCTCTAGCTTTCCATGCATCGGTGCCTATGAAACGGCCACCTTGGTGTCCACGGCGTCCACGGTCTCCATAACACTTGTTTCGACCTCGGCCTCGACCTGTGTTATTCTTCACTATTCCATTATAACCCGGACCAACCTTGTGGTCATTTGAGCCCAAATTCAAAGGGTTACGGATTCCCCGACCGTGTTTCCCTAATCCAGCACCTGGAATAAATCCATTCGAGAGTAGCACTCTTCCCGCCATGGTCGCAGGCTTTGAAAGCTCCGGTGCGGCTATTTTTGCATCTGGTGATACTTGCATGACAGATACAATGTCGAAGGTGTGATAACTCAGCTCTTCCTCCTTTGAAGGCTCGACATATGGAACCATCCCTTTTAAAGCGGCTCGATGTCCCGTCTCGCCATGGACGGTGATCAACTGACCCTTAACCACAAATTTTAACTTTTGATGCGGGGAGGAAGGTACCGCTCCGGACACATGAATCCATGGTCTTCCCAGGAGCAAGGTGAAGGCGCTTGGAATGTCCAAGACTTGGAACGGTATAGAGAAAGTTACCGGTCCAATGTCAATGTCCAGCTCAATCTCTCCTACAACATTTTTAGAGACTCCGTCAAATGACCGGATGGTAGCTTTGGATGTCCCGACGAGGTCTTCATTTATCCCCAAGCTTCTCAAGGTGCTCAGAGGACATAGGTTGAAAGCAAAACCGTTATCAATCGGGACGTGAGGAACCTCCTTTCCATGGCAGCTCACGGCGATGTAGAGGGCTCTATTATCCACACGCCCTTCTCTTGGGAAATCCTCATCCGAGAAAGATATCTGGTCCTTTAAGAGGTTAGCACCTACGAAGTCCCCTAGTTGAACCTCGTTGATGGTCTCTGGGACATGGACCTCATCCAGCACTTTCAAGAGGGCATTCTTGTGCTTTTCAGAATTTTTGAAGAGATCCAAGAAGGAAATCTGTGCGGGCATCTTCCGCAGTTGGTCAACGACCTCATATTCACCGGTCCTCACTACCGATTGCAACTTCTCAACCTCTTTCGCAGTTGGGACTCTCTTTTCGGAATCCGCCTCTCTTGATGGATAACACCTTCCCGATCTCATTGTGGCGTCGATCTCGCCCGTTCCATAATCCCAATGAACTGCCTTTGAGTTATATTCCTCCACAGGCGGTAACTTAATCTTCACCGGTATGATCTTTTCTGGTGGTGATTCGGATGTTGATGGTTTTTCCGAACTAGAAGCTTCCAACTCCCAACTATCAATTTTGTTCAAATCAATCACGAAACGAATCGGGGTATCTACCATCCCAATCATTTCATCTTCATGAACATCCTCGGGGTTATGTTCTGGACCTGGCCTTACCAGCGTGGCATTTTCTTCATCTAGATCCCTCTGCCTTTCCCTTCTGACTCTTAGGATAATCCCCTCAATTCTCATACCAATCTCCACCAGATGTTGGAATGACGAGTACGTGTATGCATACATGCGGTCAAAGTATTCAGCCGGAAGGGATTTTGAGCACAAACTCCAGCATTTCTCTCTCCGACGGTGGCGGTTGCACCATCATAGCATGTTTCTTCCACCTCCTAGCGAAGAGTTCAAAACTCTCGTCTTCACCTTTCCCGATATTCAACAGATTGGCTTTAGTAAAGTAACCTCTGATTCCAGCTTCAAAGTGTCGTATAAAGTGCTCTGATAAATCCTCCCGACTCGGGACCCAATCCAAATCGATTGATCGAAACCATGCTAGTGCGAAGCCCGCTAGACTACGTCCGAAATTCTGGATCAGCGTTTCATCATCCTCATGATGGCCAACCATTTAGCGAAGATAATATGAGATATGCGCCGCAGGACATCCAGCGCCATTATACTTCGTGCGGAAGGTCACTCTCGGGTTCACTCCTTGAGGCGGAACATTTCTTGCTTGAGTGAGTGGTGTAATCATATCTTTCAACTCATCCATCTTTCTTGACACATCGTCTCCTTGCTCTTGCGGTAGGGCGATCTTTTGATTTTGTGTCTCCATGGCCCGCCGCATTTCCAGAATCTGCATGTTCTCTTCTATTCTTGTGGCGTTATTCTTAGTCGTTGACCGAGATAACTCTGCTACCATAATCGTCAAATGACGTATATGCGTTTCCAGATTAGAAAGTCGCATATCGATCTCTTGGTTCTCCTGTTCATTCCGAGGAGCCGCTTAGTCTTTAACTTCATCGACCGTTCCTACAAATTCCTCACTTGCGGGGTCATCCATGCCGCCCCACCCATCGGGGACTATATCTCCGGAATCAACAAAAAAACTCGGGGGCGCCGAATATAGCACTTTAAAGTTATAACCGCCACTATCCTCCCCAAGATTGTCCACTATTTCCCCTCTCTCAAGAGCTTTCTGCATAAATCTTCTATCACCTCTGCGTGCTTTATCCAGACGGATCTCATATTCGTCTATCTCTTCAATTTATTGGCCATCTTTAATGCTCATCAAATATCCCGAGGGTGTTTTCAAAACACCTCCCCTCGTAGGTTTCATCGCAAATTCCTCGGACAGCATGTCCACCGCCACGTAGGTCCCCTTGAAAGCGACATCTTCCATTTTTCCTATGACGCCCAAGTTAATCAGCTTTTCTAAGCAAGCTTCCTTTTGCTCCCGGGAAATACTTTCTCCTTTCGGGTATTGTGAGGCCAATGTCAAGACATCCCGCATTTTACTCATGTCCACTATGAACTCCAGAACCTCTTCCTCTTCGCCTCCAAAAATCGCGTTCACTTCGCGATGCTCGGGTAACGGGTTACGTTGCACATTCGGTTCGGTTTTGTCAAACTCCAAAACCTTACCATCGATCAACGCTTGTACTACGAACTTGAGAGCGAGACGGTTGTCCACGTTATGTCCCCTTTCTCCCATATGGTATATGCACGTCCGGGTCTCATCAAAGCCAGGAAATCTTGATGGGTGAGCTCTAGGTGGCTCTTTTGTAACTAAGCGGTTCTCCAACGGCATGGGTAATAATTTGGATAAGGGTCGGGGTAGTGGGGTGAAAATAATTTGGTTCTTTTTTTCTGAATTCCGGTGGTTTGGAAGCGGTCCAGGAGGACGTTCCTTGGGTAGGGATTGAAGGTGAGAAATTTCTGGGCTTTGGCGGGTTAGGGACAAAGGCTACTTCTCCAGTTTGCTCCCTATTATCCCTTTTCAAAGGGTATTGGCGTCCGAAAGGCACCTCATGTATCTTCTTCTCCCTCGGTGCCCACTCATGGCGTTACGCTACCATGATCGGGTGCGCAAACGTCCGACACCCAGAGGTGTTCGGTTTGTTGAAAAACTCAAAGGGAAGGGCCTTGAGAAACAGGTCTATTAGTTCTTCTTCCGGGACGGACGGCTTTACTCGCACAGCCAACGCTCTCCATCTTTGGGCGTAGGCGCGAACGGCCTCGCTCTTTCCCTTTACAGTTCTCGGAAGGTCCTCTCTAGTGAGGACGGTCAAAGTGTTAAACTTGTATTGCCGAAGAAACTCGTCTCCCGGTTTGTCCCAATCGGCGAGCCTCTCCGGCTCCAATTCAATGAACCATGCCAGGGCTGCCCCGGATAGGCTTTCCTGGAAAGTGTTGACCAGTAGTGGGATGTTGTAGGAAAACTGGGACATTCGGCGCAAATAATATTTCAAATGCGCCTTGGGACACCCTGTTCCATTATATTTCCTCACAAAGTCCGGTTCCTTGTAGTCTGCGGGAACCTCTATCTTCTCGAACGGTGCTACCTTATCGAACCTTGAAAGTTCATATCCCCGACTTGCCAAACACTCTTCGATCTTAGCAAGCCTCTTTATTTCCTCCTCCATTTTAAGGACCTGTTTCTCCTTCTTTTCCAAATCTATCACAACGGGAGGATCCTTAGGCGGTCGCTCCGGGTTCAGAGTGGGATTAGCGGCGGGCACCGGATTAGCGTTCGCTCCATCGGATGACCCCGCGGGGGCTTGAGAATTAGGGTCGACGAGGTATCTCCCCTGACTAGCGATCGGCATCGCTTTTATCTCCGCCACCATTGTGGCGATCATGTTCATTTGGTTCTCTAGATTACCCACACGAGGTGCGAGCTCTTCTTGTTCCATCCTTAATTTGCGCGTTTTGCTTGCTACGAGTTCTCATATTTATCACTCACCTGTTTTTAGAATATCAAATTAGTATGGAAAATATTAAAAGATTTGGAGGCATTGATCCATGGTAATTGACTTTTCTATATGTATGCATGAAATGCTCATAAAAGAAATAATATGTATTCATTATAAACCAAATTGTTCAAAAGTATCTAAAAGATAACAAATATGCGAAAATCTAAATGGGGGAATGGATCTATCCAAGTCTAGGACACTTCCACTCTTCTTGTTCTTCTGATCCATCGGAGTCCCACGGGTATGGGTCTTCTCCTTCTTCTAACATCCAATGCTCCGGATCTTCGGGAATGTACGGCTCTACTCCCGGTACGTATGGTACTATGTACTCTGGCTCGTAGGACTCCATTTCTTCAATCCGAGGAGATACGCACTCGGTACATATGGCTCAACCATTGATTGGCGATACTCCTTAAACTTCTGGATATACTCCTTGGAGGCTCTATGAATGTTCATCTCGTTGTCCAAATAATCCGGCCATTCAACTTGTTGTAACGGTGAGTTCTTCAAAGCGTGAAGTATAAGTTTGATTCGGGCCCGATACAACTCCTTTGTTTCCTTAGTGAGCTTTCCTCGTATCATATCAAACGAAAAGATCCCGGGACAAACATCCGGTGGTATCTCTTGTAGAATTCCAAATTGCCTCACCACTCGAATGGGGTAATATGCCACAGCGCCAGTACATCCCAATAGGGGAATGGGGCTATCTTCAACACCAATAATGCGAACCTCCACAATCTTAGGCCAAGTCGGGCGCCATCTAATGTGCTCGGGTTTCAAATTGTCTAATAGCTCAACCCATTTTTTAAACGAGTGTTTGGGTACAAGGGATTGACACTTGAGGAAGGATCTAAAAGGGTGGACGTGCTCATTGATCTCATAACACCCCACTCGGAGTTGAAAAGTCTTTATATGAGAGGTGAACCACATGTGGAGTAGCCCACTAGACGCTTGGAAAACAGCCTTTTTTGAAGATTTGGAACGATTTAGGGAAAGAAAGGTCTCAGCTAAGATCATGTACGAATAATCCCAGCGACAACATGCTTGTCTGGCTATATGGGTTATGGAAGGGTCAAAAGTGGTCTTTGAGGTTGGGAATAGGACAAATGCAAAGAAGGCCAAAATGAACACCTTTCCCGATTTATGACCGGTTTCGGTGGGTAGAGAGGAATAATTGTCGAAAAGGAATGAAAATGTGAACTTATTAGAATTGGATTTATAAACTTTTTCAATCTCGGAAGTTTTAAGACGGAGAAAACTTGATAACGAACGAGTGGAGTCCATGTCTAAAGGGGGTTGAGCTATACGTTCTTCAAACTTGGCCCCGATAATAGCGGTGTATTCCTCAAGAGTAGGGGTCAATTCCAATCCTCGAAAGTTGAATGTCATTGTGCGCGCGCGTCCCACGCCTTGGCTAGCGCTTGAATAAGGGCCGGTTGGTATTCCACCTTGATCAAATCTACAAGTCGTCCCAAACATCCTTCCACGTAAGCCTTGTTGACGATGTCGAGGCGATCCCACCATATAGAGAGTTCTTTGCGTGGTACCGGAATGATCTTGATGTCTCCATTCCCCATGATCTAAAAAGAATGCAAAAATGATGATCCTAAAGTCAATTACCATGGGTTTAATATGAATATGCATCAAATGTGATGCAAATGTGCTAACCAAATTCCATGTCATCTTTTGGTAACATGAGGGTCAACTACTCCCACTTGACCCAAATAAGCAAAATAGGGTAGTTACGGACCTAATCTCACCCAAAGATGGCATGTAATTTGATTAGGATCGTTTAAGCATAATCGGGGTAGAAAGTCGCGCACAATTTGACAACTCATGAAATTTACAAATCTAATAAGGTCGAAAGGGACAGGACAGGATAGCATCTAAAGATGTTCGGACAATAAATGTCGATGAAAATACATAATCGACTCAAAATATAATGAAACCTAGAAAATGCCTCAAAGTCGTACTAAACTAGACAATCGGCATGGTATCCTCATCGGATGAAATCTCCACTATCTCGGGAAGCTTGACATCTTCTTCATCATCGGAGGATATGGTGATGACCTCCTTCTTCTTAATCGGGGAGTGCTTTGGGGCCGTCTTGGTCGCACGAGGCTTCTTTGCCAATTTCATGTACAACTCCCAAATTCTCTCCTTTTCGTGCTTGATTTCCAAATGGCGTCCACAACGGGTATAATCGCAACTCTTGCTACGAATGCGGTTCCGTCCATTGAGCTCCCGTCCATGGACAAATCCAAAGACTCGGAATGTAGCGGGTACTCGGTCCTCGCATCGAACGGTCCTCCGCTCCCATGTGAATACGTCGGGTACATCAATATGACTTCGGGGCGCCATCTATCTTAAAAATGAAAATTGACTTTCAACCCCGATCACTTAAACGATCTTACAAATTGTGATGATATGTCGTGAAAATGTATGATATGCAAAATTTAAATTTACAAGTTCAAAATAAAGAGGGTAGTAAGCCTTACCAACCGATGTTACTCTTTTTTTTGGGTTTTTGGTTTTAGGTATACCAACCGTCCATTTCACGTGCGCATGAGACAAGTGAGGTTCAACTCTAAAGAAATCAAAAAGGCTCGGGTATGGACCTAAAAAGGCTCCCGCTATACAAATCGATGGGCCGCCCACAAGCGCAATCAAACAACAAGTGAGTAGGACCATCAATCTTGCATAGCAAGCGGGATCAAATATGGTCAACCCAAGTGCAATCAAACACAAGAGCTTCGCATACCGATCCCTATCTATGGCGACCTATAAGGGTGATTCGTGGCTCGGGTTTAGGTGCTTGTGTGTGCGGTGTCGTGATCCTCAAAATATGCAAGACATGCACAACAATTTATATTCAAAACACCGCTTCAATATTTGCATAAATAAACAAACAACCCGAAACTCCATATCCGCATCAAAAAGGGTTAGCATAGACATCCCCCCTTATAACTCCCATCCGCATCAACATTTAACACTTTTTGTTAGTAGACGTACCTCATCTTCAAGAGCATCTGAGGAAAAACGGGGTTAGAAAGCACTCAACATTTTTATCGGCTTAAGTCCTCTTACAAATTATATCCCCAATGGAGTCGCCGGTCTGTCGCGACCCTCTCCTTCCGGCGAAAGGTTGACGAGCCGATCCTTCTCTTTTATAACCCCGGTTGTCGGCGGGGTAATTTAGGATCGCGGGTCTCTCCCATGACCCATTACTCGAATCTCGATGTCGGGTAGAATTTATCAAATATCGAAATTGACCTTGTGTGGTCGGGTGGCATGTGCGAGGTGTACATGCAAGTTGGAGTCGCCACCGATCAATTTATTGGATGGTATGATCGGAAAACCCTACCGAGCGGTTGGGAGAAACCGTTCGGTTCCACGAAAACCAGAGATTTTTGGGTCCGGGGACTTGGTTACGCCGAGATTTTCATCGACGCCCTTTCGGTTACCGATGTTGAGTGATTTTCTAACCTACGAGTTCATGCAGATGCGATATCGGGTGAGGTAGGCTCTAACAATTCTAGGGTGTTCATACAGACGGGAATTTTACTATTCCTATCAATCACAATCAAAAAGTTAAAAATGCAATCAAGACAGTCAAAATCAATCAAATCAACCAATCATATAGACATACCTAAAATGGCCCTATCGACCCACGTAAATATCGTGTTTGGGTTCCGGGGTGGTTTGGTAAAAATTTGGGGCGGAAAGCCCAAAAGGGTAGAATGGTCATTTTTGGGGTTCGGGACCCGAAAATCACAAAATTTCGATTTGGCCAGTTGAATGTGGCCATTTCCTATTTTTTGTGATTTTATGGAATTTTTCTAATTTTTTATTTTTTTGGAATTTTTATTTATTTTCTAAAAATATTAGGAATTTTCCGGATCGACACGGATCGACCCTCGAAGCCTCGAAAATTTTCGATCCAGACTTTATGAGTCCCGAATCGATCTAGAAACTTTTAGAAATTTTTTTGTGAAAATCCGGGAATTTTTATGAATTTTCTAGGTATTTTTGCAATTTTTTTAGATTTTCGGAAATTTCTTTTTATTTTTTATTATTATTTATTAATAAACCGGACCGGGTCAAACCGGTCAACGGCCGGTCAACCCGGTCCAACCGCCCCGAGACTTACTCACGACACCCAAAACGACGCCGTTCCTATTTTCTAATATATTCTTTTTTGATTTTCTAATACTAAATCCTAATATTTGGAATAACAGAAAATGAATGGACGGTTGAGATCAACTCTGGAATCGATCTCGGCCGTCGATCCTCGACCAAGCAAAACGGCGACGTCTCGGCCCTCTACAAAGAAACGACACCGCATTTGCCCATCGAAAGGACGGTCAAGATCAAATCCTCAGACTTCATCTCGGCCGTCGACCCTTACTATACTAAACGACGCCGCATCACTTAACTAAATGGACGGTTAAGATCTAACCTAGATCTAATCTAAGCCATTCGTCCCATCTTTGCTAAAACGACGCCGGATCAAATAAATGCATGGACGGTCACGATCTAACCTAGATTCAATCTGGACCGTCCGTTACTAATCTATCCTAAAACGGCGTCGCTTTTGATTTTTTCTATTTTCTATCTAATAACCTAATATCCTAAAATACGAAAATACAGATCCGACGGCCTAGAATTGAAATCAACTATTTATGGTAACCGTCCGATCGGATCCGACTCGGCTCGTCGCGCTAACGGCCGAGTTGAGTCGGCCGACCGCTTGGACCAACCGAACATGACACGTCGGACTTTGACCACGCTGACCAAGACACGCTGGCATCGTCGTCTTCCCCGCGACGACGCCGAACGGACGGTCGGAATATTTCGGTGAGATCCTGTTGACACCCGAATTTTTAGTCAGTTTTCCTTTAGTTTTATTTTCCAAAATTCACTAAAAATTCACAAAAAATAAAAAAAATTAAAAAATCAACATTGGAAGCCTTGGCCAAGCCTAAGGAACCAATTTGGAACAAAAAATAATTTTTCATATTTTTCACATTTTTTAATATTTTCTGAAAATAGGAGAATATTAGAAAATTCACAAAAAATACTTTTCGAGGTCGTAAAAATACACAAAAATGTTCAATATTTTTTATTTTAATTCCTTTTTAATATGTACCTCAAGAAAAATTGAAAATTGAGTTCAATTTTAGGTGTTCCTTCATAATGCCTAAGGTTGAATTTGCATAAAAAATACCAATTACGTCTTTTTATTTGCACTTTTTGCACATTTTAGGTCTAGACATTCAATTGTGGTCCCTTTGAACTTCAATTTGATCAATTGGACCCTAAATTGTGCGAATTGCACGGATTGCACAAAATTCCCAAATTATTTGCAATTTAGTCCCTCAATTGGCCAATTTTTGAAATTACTTTCAATTGAGGAACTTTCTATACACAATTGGGCGACCCCTAAGGTTTTTGAACATTATGAATCGATTGGCATGGGTCTCGTAGTCCAATTTTATCAAATTGACGTCCAATTGAAGTTTTCCCCAATTTGGGCAAATAGAAAAATTTGGGGTTTTTGTGCAAATTGATATAAAATTTTGGGCAAAACCACATTTCTAGGTAATATTCAGGCTCCCTGAATCCAATTTTGAAGTTTAATTGCAAGAATCCCTAGTCAATTTTGGTTAATTTTGAAATTTTGCAAGAATCCACTGTCTGAACCGGTTCGGACCGGTCTGACCGCCGGTCGGACCGGTTGAACCGGTCCAACACTGTATCATCTTCTCCACGGAACTCGCGCGAATGGCAGATTTGAAGGCCAAGATTCAATGGTCAAATTGAGGCTCAATTCGAACTTAATCGAGTCAATTATCTTAGGGGTTTTGTTCCTCGGACAATGGGGGATCGATTGGAACCAACGGCGCGGTTGATTGTCGCCGGAGGAGCTCCAGCGAGCCAGTCAAAGCTCCGGTGCCTGCGAAAGTCAACATTATGCAACCCGTGTCAACGGAGGCTTGACGGACGCAGACGGAATCCTAAGCGATTTCGTCGCCGTCCGGCGACCTATTGGCATGTGATTGGCACGTGAGACGGCTCGGCATTAGCTCGCCCGTGCGCGCCCAATTTCAAATGTGGATATAAATAGCCAAGAAGCTTCGAGAATAGGAGGAGGCTCATTCTGGCTCGCAAAGACTAACGGAATAGAGAGAGAGTGGGTGAGATAGAGAGAGAAGCTCTCGCATACCTCCATTGACGACTCCACTGGGGAGAAATTAAGAGGACTTAAGCCGATAAAAATGTTGATTGTTTTCTAACCTCATTTTTCCGTAGATGCTCTTGAAGATGAGGTACGTCCACTAACAAAAAGTGTTAAATGTTGATGCAGATGGGAGTTATAAGGGGTGGCGTACGTGCTAACCATTTTTGATGCAGATATGGAGTTTTGGATTGTTTGTTTATTTATGCAAATATTGAAGCGGTGTTTTGAATATAAACTGTTGTGCATGTCTTGCATATTCCGAGGATCACGACACTGCACACACAAGCGCCTAAACCCGAGCCGCGAATCACCTTATAGGTCGCCATAGATAGGGATCGGTATGTGAAGCTCTTGTGTTTGATTGCACTTGGGTTGACCATACTTGATCCCGCTCGCTATGCAAGATTGATGGTCCTACCCACTTGTTGTTTGATTGCGCTTGTGGGCGGCCCATCGATTTGTATAGCGGGAGCCTTTTAGGTCCATACTCGAGCCTTTTTGATTTCTTTAGAGTTGAACCTCACTTGTCTCATGCGCATGTGAAATGGATGGTTGGTATACCTAAAACCAAAAACAAAAAAAAAGAGTAACATCGGTTGGTAAGGCTTTCTACCCTTTTTATTTTGAACTTGTAAATTTAAATTTTGCATATCATGCATTTTCACGACATATCATCACAACTTGTAAGATCGTTTAAGTGATCGGGGTTGAAAGTCAAATTTTCCTTTTTTAGGATAGATGGCGCCCCAAAGTCATGTTAATGTACCCGACGTATTCACATGGGAGCGGAGGACCGTTCGGCGCAAGGACCGAGTACCCGATACATTTCGAGTCTTTGGATTTGTCCATGGACGGGAGCTCAATGGACGGAACCGCGTTCGTAGCGAGAGTTGTGATTATACCCGTTGTGGACGCTACTTGGAAATCAAGCGTGAAAAGGAGAGAATTTGGGAGTTGTATATGAAATTGGCGAGGAAGCCTCGTGCAACCAAGACGACCCCAAGGCGCTCCCCGATTAAGAAGAAAGAAATCATCACCATATCCTCCGATGATGAAGAAGATATCAAGCTTCCCGAGATAGTGGAGATTTCATCGGATGAGGACACCATTCCGACTATCTAGTTTAGTATAACTTTGGGGCATTTTCTAGGTTTCATTATATTTTGAGTCGATTATGTACTTTCATCGACATTTATTGTCCGAACATCTTTAGATGCTATCATGTTCTATTTCTTTCGACTTTATTGTATTAGACTTGTAAATTCCATGAGTTGTCAAATTGTGAGCGACTTTCTACCCCGATTACGCTTAAACGACCCTAATCAAATTACATGCCATCTTTGGGTGAGATTAGGTCCGTAACTACCCTATTTGGCTTGTTTGGGTCAAGTGGGAGTAGTTGACCCTCATGTTACCAAAAGATGACATGGAATTTGGTTAGCACATTTGCATCACATTTCATGCATATTCATATTAAACCCGTGGTAATTGACTTTAGGATCATCATCTTTTGCATTTTTAGATCATGGGGAATGGAGACATCAAGATCATTCCGGTACCACGCAAAGAACTCTCTATATGGTGGGATCGCCTCGACATCGTCAATAAGGCTTACGTGGAAGGACGTTTGGGACGACTTATAGATTTGATCAAAGTGGAATACCAACCGGCGCTCATTCAAGCACTAGCCAAGGCATGGGACGCGCGTACAATGACATTTAACTTCCGAGGATTAGAGTTAACTCCTACGCTCGAGGAGTATACCGCTATTATCGGGGCCAAATTTGAAGAACGAATAGCTCAACCCCCTTTGGACATGGACTCCACTCGTTCTTTATCGAGTTTTCTCCGTCTTAAAACTTATGAGATTGAAAAAGTTTACAAGTCCAATTCTAACAAGTTCACCTTCTCGACAATTATTCCTTTTTACCCACCGAAACCGGTCATAAATCGGGAAAGGTGTTCATCTTGGCTTTCTTTGCATTTATCCTATTCCCAACTTCTAGAACTACCTTTGACCCTTCCATAACCCATATAACCAGACAAGCATGTTGTCGTTGGGATTATTCGTACATGATTCTAGTCGAGACCTTTCTTTCCCTAAATCGTTCCAAAACTTCGAAAAAGGCCGTTTTCCAAGCGTCTAGTGGGCTACTCCACATGTGGTTCACCTCTCATATAAAGACATTCCAACTCCGAGTAGGGTGTTATGAGATCAACGAGCACGTTCACCCTCTTAGATCCTTCCTTAAGTGTCAATCCCTTGTACCCAAATACTCGTTTAAGAAGTGGGTTGAGCTATTAGAAGACTTGAAGCCTGAACATGTTAGATGGCGTTTGACTTGGCCCAAGATTGTGGAGGCTCGCATTATGGGTGTTAAAGATAGTCCTATCCCCTTATTGGGATGTCTTGTATTTGTGGCATATTACCCCATCCGAGTGGTAAGGCAATTTGGAGTTTTACGGGAGGTGCCACCGGGTGTTTGTCCCGGGATTTTCTCGTTTGACATGACACGAGGAAAGTTTACAAAAGAAGCAAAGAAGGTATATCAATATCGGATTAAGCTCATTCTACATGCTTTGAAGAACTCCCCACTGCAACAAGTTGAGTGGCCGGACTATTTGGACGACGAGATGAACATTCACGGAGCCTCCAAGGAGTATATCCGGAAGTTTAAGGAGTATCGCCAATCAATGGTCGAGCCATATGTACCTGAGTGCGTATCTCCTCGGATTGAAGAAGTGGAGTCCTACGAGCCGGAGTACATAGTACCATACGTACCGGGAGTAGAGCCGTACATTCCCGAAGATCCAGAGCAGTGGATGTCGGAAGAAGGAGAAGACCCATACCGGTGGGACTCCGATGGGTCGGAAGAACAAGAAGAGTGGAAGCGTCCTAGACTTGGATAGATTCATTTCCCCATTTAGATTTTTGCATATTTGTTATCTTTTAGATACTTTTGAACAATTTGGTTTGTAATAGATACGTATTATTTCTTTTATAAGCATTTCACGCATACATATAGAGAAGTCAATTACCACGGATCAATGTTTCCAATCCTTTAATATTTCCCATACTGATTTGATGTTCTGAAAACAGGTGAGTGATAAATACGAGGACTCGTAGCAAAACGCGCAAATTAAGGATGGAACAAGAAGAGCTCGCACTTCGTGTGGGTAATCTGGAGAACCAAATGAATATGATCGCCACAATGGTGGCAGAGATGAAAGCAATGATGATTGCAAGCCAAGGGAGATACCCCGTTGATCCTAATTCTCAAGCCCCTACGGTGTCATCCGATGGAACAAACGCTAGTCCGGCGCCCGCCGCTAATCCCACTTTGAATCCGGAGAGACCGCCTAAGGATCCTCCTGTTGTGATAGATTTGGAAAAGAAGGAGAAACAGGTCCTCAAAATGGAAGAGGAGATAAGAAGGCTTGCTAAGATGGAAGAGTGTTTGGCGAGTCGGGGTTATGAACTCTCGAGGTTCGACAAGGTTGCACCGTTCGAAAAGATAGAGGTTCCTACCGACTACAAGGAACCGGACTTTGTAAGGAGATATAATGGGACCGGGTGTCCCAAGGTGCACTTGAAGTATTATTTGCGCCGAATGTCCCGGTTCTCGGACAACATTCCATTCTTGGTTAACACCTTCCGGGAGAGCCTATCTGGGGCAGCCCCGGCATGGTTCATTGAATTGGAGCCAGAGAGGCTCGCCGATTGGGACAAACCGGCGGACGAGTTCCTTCGGCAATACAAGTTTAACACTTTGACCGCCCTCACTAGAGAGGACCTTCTGAGGACCGTAAAGGGAAAGAGTGAGGCCGTTCGCGCCTACGCCCGGAGATGGAGAGCACGGGCTGTGCAGGTAAAGCCGCCCGTCCCGGAAGAAGAACTAATAAACCTGTTTCTCAAGGCCCTTCCCTTTGAGTTTTTCGACAAGCTGAACACCTCTGGGTGTTAGACGTTTACGCACCTGATCAAGGTAGCAGAACGCCACGAGTGGGCATTAAGAGAAAAGAAGATGCCCGAGGCGCCATTCAAACGCCAATACCCTTTGAGAAGGGATAATAGGGAGCAAATCGGAGAAGTAGCCTTTGTCCCTAACCCGCCAAAGCCCAGAAATTTCTCGCCTTCAATCCCTACCCAAGGAACGTCCTCCTGGACCGCTTCCAAACCACCGGAATTCAGAAAAAAGAACCAAATTTTTTTTACCCCACTACCCCGACCCTTATCCAAACTACTACCAATGCTTCTGGAGAACCGCTTAGTTGCAAAAGAGCCACCTTTGATGCGACCCGGACGTGCATATACCATATGGGAGAAAGAGGGCATAATGTGGACAACAGTCTCGCTCTCAAGTTCAAGGTGCAAGCATTAATTGATGGAAAAGTTCTAGAGTTTGATAAGGTTGAACCTAATGTGCAGCGGAACCCGTTACCTGAACATCGCGAGGTGAACGCGATTTTTGGAGGCGAAGAGGAAGAAGTTCTGGAGTTCATAGTGGACATAAGTAAAATGCGGGATGTCTTGACATCGGCCTCACAATACCCGGAAGGAGAGAGTATTTCCCGGGAGCAAAAGGAAGCTTGCTTAGAAAAGCTGATTAGCTTGGGCGTCATAGGAAAAATGGAAAATGTCGCTTTCAAGGGGACCTACGTGGCGGTGGATATGTTGTCCGAGGAGTTTGTGATGAAACCTACGAGGGGAGCTGTTTTGAAAATACCCTCGGGATATTTAACGAGCATCAAAGATGGCCAAGAAATTGAAGAGATAGATGAATATGAAGTCCATCTAGATAAAGCGCGCAAAGGTGATAGAAGATTTATGCGGAAGGCCCTAGAGAGGGGCGAGATAGTGGATAACCTCGGAGAAGATAGTGGTGGTTACAACTTTAAAATGTTGTATTCGACACCCCCAAGCTTTTTCGTCGATTCTAGAGATGTAGTCCCCGATAGGTGGGGTGGAATGGACGACCCCGAAAGTGAAGAATTTGTGGGAACGGTCGATGAAGTCAAAGACCAAGCGGCTCCTCGGAATGAACAGGTGAATCGAGAGTCCAACGTACGACTTTCTAATATGGAGACCCATATGCGACATTTAACAACCATGGTAGCGGAATTATCGCAACCGATGGCTAAGAATGACGCCACGAGAGTAGAAGAGAACATGCGGATTCCGGAGATACGACGGACCATGGAGACACAAAATCGAAAGATCGCCCTACTGCAAGGGCAAGGAGACGATATGTCAAGGAAAATGGATGAGTTGAAAGAGCTGATTACGCCACTTACTCGGGCAAGAAATGTTCCGCCCCAAGGCGTGAACCCGAGAGTGACCTTTCGCACGAAGTATAATGGCGCCGGGTGTCCTCTGGCACATGTCTCATATTATCTTCGCCAAATGGTTGGCCACCATGAAGATGATGAAACGTTGATTCGGAATTTCAGACGTAGTCTGGCGGGCCCCGCATTGGTGTGGTTCCAATCAATCGATCCGGACTGGATCCCGAGCTGGGAGGATTTATCGGAGCACTTTATACGATACTTTGAAGCTGGAATCAGAGGTTATTTCACTAAGGCTAATCTGTTGAACATCCGGAAAGGTGAAGATGAGAGTTTTGAACTCTTCGCCGGGAGATGGAAGAAACATGCTATGATGGTGCAACCGCCATCGTTGGAAAGGGAAATGCTGGAGTTCGTATTGAAATCATTTCCGGTTGAATATTTTGACCGTATGTATGCGTACACGTATTCGTCGTTCCAACATCTGGTGGAGATTGGTATGAGGATTGAAGGAATTATCCCGAGAGTCGGAAAGGAAAGGCAAAGGGATCTGGATGAAGAAAATGCCACGTTGGTGAGGCCGGGTCCAGAACATAACCTTGAAGATGTTCATGAGGACAAAATGATTGGGACGGTAGATACCCCGATTCGTTTCGTGATTGATTTGAACAAAATTGATAGCTGCGAGTTGGAAGCTTCTAGTTCGAAAAAACCGTCATCACAAGAAGAGATCATACCGGTGAAGATTAAGTTACCGCAAGTGGAAGAGTACAACTCGGAGGCGGTGCATTGGGACTATGAAACGGGCGAGATCGACACCATAATGAGATCGGGAAGATGTTATCCACCAAGAGAGGCGGACCCCGAAAAGAAAGTCCCGACTGCGGAAGAGGTAGAGAAGTTACAATCGGTCGTAAGGACCGGTGAATATGAGGTCGTTGACCAACTGCGGAAAATGCCGGCACTGATTTCCTTATTAGATCTCTTCAAGAATTCTGAAAAGTACAAGAATGCCCTTTTGAAAGTGCTGGATGAGGTGCATGTTCCAGAAACAATTAACGAAGTTCAATTAGGGGGCTTCGTAGGTGCTATCCTTTTGAAAGTCCAGATATCCTTCTCGGATGAGGATTTCCCAAGAGAGGGGCGTGTCCACAACAAAGCCCTCTATATTGCTGTGAGATGCCACGGGAAGGAGGTCCCTCACGTCCCGATTGATAATGGCTCTGCTTTCAACCTATGTCCTCTGAGCACCCCGAGAAGCTTAGGGATCAATGAAAATTTCGTGAAGACATCCAAGGCCACCATCCGGTCATTTGATGGAGTCTCTAAAAATGTTGTAGGAGAGATTGAGCTGGACATTGACATTGGACCAGTAACTTTCTCTATACCGTTCCAAGTCTTGGACATTCCTAGCGCCTTCACCTTGCTCCCGGGAAAACCATGGATTCATGTGTCCGGAGCGGTACCTTCCTCCCTGCATCAAAAGTTAAAATTTGTGGTTAAGGGCCAGTTGATCACCGTCCATGGCGAAACGGGACATCGGGCTGCTTTAAAAGGGATGGTCCCATACATTGAACCCTCAAAGGAGGAAGAGTTGAGTTATAATACCTTCGACATTGTATCTGTCATGCATGTATCACCAGATGCAAAAATAGCCGCACCGGAGCTTTCGAGACCTGCGACTATGGCGGGGAGAGTGTTACTATCAAACGGTTTTATCCCGGGTGTTGGATTAGGGAAACACGGTCGGGGAATCCGTAACCCTTTGAATTTGGGCTCAAATGACCACAAGGTTGGTCCGGGTTATAATGGAATAGTGAAGAATAACATAGATCGAGGTCGAGGTCGAAACAAGTGTTATGGAGACCGTGGACGCCGTGGACACCAAGGTGGCCGTTTTATAGGCACCGACGCATGGAAAGCTAGAGGAAAGATGTTCCTAAACCCCTTATTCGAGGTATTCTCTAAAGGAGACAAATGGCTGGAAGATGAAGGCATCTACGAGGATGCAGAGCCGGACTTATTCAACCCGTTCCTGGATAATCGGGTGAACGTGATAATTGAGTGGTTGGACGATGATTTCCCCACCCCTGAGTAAAAGGCTCATTTTGAACTTTATCTTTTAATGCATTTTTTATTACTGCATTTATTTTTGAAGCTTTTCGCTTTTTTAGCACCCTTTGGGTCACATGCTGCGATCCAATAAGTGCGGTATTGTATTACTCTTAGTTGCATTTATTAATGAAAATCATCACAAATTTGATTACAGACATGTGGAGCAACGGATTGGTCCGATGATGACAATTGATTCTACCATGAGACTTGAGGCCCGATCCGCCATATGATCTTGGGTTTTAAATATCTTTTGAGAACCAGGATGTCCGGAAGATCGTGGACTAGTTCTCCTTTCTTTGTCTAAAAATTGGAATTTGAAAAAATGTTTTCATGATAAAAATCATGCATCCTTCAATTTTATCATCTTTGAATACTAACCTTTCATGGTGCATTTCAGGCATGTCATCCCACCCATACATAACAGGTTAATATGTGACTCGGATCGGCTCGATGATTATGCATGCGAAGTTGATATAGACGAGGTTGATGTGAGTGATATCAAGAAAGAGTGGGATTGTTTTGAAGAATCCGAACCCCCTATCTCTGAAGAACCCATTACTATTAATTTGGGAGATTCTGATTGCGTCAAGGAAGTGAAAATAGGAGGACACCGTCGGCGGCAGAGATGTTTTAAGAATGACGGCGTTGCTCAAAGAATATCAATATATCTTCGCTTTGGTCATATGCCGACATGCCGGGTCTAGATCGTAAAATTGTGGAGCATGTTTTGCCCACAAATCCTTCTTGCACACCAGTAAATCAATCGCCCGGAAGAATGAATCCCGAATCGGCGGATAAGATCAAGGTTGGATTTATCGAGGTTGTCCCATATGCTGATTGGGTCGCCAATATCGTACCGGTTAAGAAGAAGGATGGGAGAATTAGAATATGCATGGATTATCGGGACTTGAACAAAGCTAGTCCCAAGGATGATTTTCCCTTACCGCACATTGATGTGCTCGTCGACCGTCTTGCGGGCTTTGAATTATTCTCCTTTATGGATGGATTCTCATGATATAATCGGATCATGTTGAAGGAAGAAGATAAGATCAAGACCTCATTCACTACACAATGGGGAACTTTCTGCTACAAGGTAATGCCCTTTGGATTGAAAAATGCGGGGGCAACATATCAGAGGGCTATGGTGACCCTTTTTCATGATATGATACATAAGGAGATTGAGGTCTATGTGGACGATATGATTGCCAAGTCCAAGCCCGGGGAAGACCATGTTAAAGTGTTGAAGAAGTTATTTGATCGATTGAGAAAATACAAGCTCAAGTTGAATCCTGCGAAATGCGTATTTGGCGCAAGATCCGGAAAGCTGCTAGGATTTGTGGTGAGCAATCGTGGTATTGAAATTGACCCTTCCAAGATTAAAGCCATATGGGAAATAGAGACTCCCGCCACTGTCAAAGAAGTAAGGGGTTTCTTGGGAAGATTGAATTATATATCCAGATTCATATCTCAACTATCAGAAACGGCGAAACCCTTTTTTAAGCTCCTGAAGAAAGGTGCGAAGGTCAAATGGGATGCAGAATGTCAACAAGCGTTTGAGAAGATCAAGGAATATTTGGTACGGCCTCCAGTGTTGGTACCTCCTATCCCTAACGTTCCTTTAACTCTATATCTGACGGTTAATGATGAGTCCTTGGGAGCTTTATTAGCTCAAACTAACCCCAAGGATCGTAAAGAGCGGGCCATATATTATTTGAGCAAAAAGTTCACAACATCCGAAGTCAAGTACCCGGTAGTGGAAAGGACTTGCGTAGCATTGGTCCGGGTCCTCCACGGATTGAGGCAGTATACGCTGCACTATCATATAGAACCGATCACCGAGAATGACCCCATCAAATACCTTTTGGAGAAACCAACATTGTTGGGAAAGATGGCTAAATGGCAAATACCGCTTTCAGAGTTCGATATCAAAACCTCTCCCCAAAAGTCTGTCAAGGGAAGAGCAATTGCTGACATGTTAGCCGAGAATCCTCCTAAAGACGTTTCAGAGCAAAACAAGGGAGGTCAAATCCTGAACATATCTGAAGGCAGGTGGACAATGTACTTTGACG
Organism: Rhodamnia argentea; assembly: GCF_020921035.1. Lineage (NCBI taxonomy): Eukaryota > Viridiplantae > Streptophyta > Magnoliopsida > Myrtales > Myrtaceae > Rhodamnia > Rhodamnia argentea. The sequence continues at coordinate 10,833,311 of NC_063158.1, forward strand.
GCGCAGTGAACCTCATTGGATCGGGTACCGAGGCGCTTCTGATATCCCCCTAAAGATCAACATTATCCAGTTTCAGCCAAGTTGGTATTCCCCTGCACCAACAACATTTCTGAATATGAAGCTTGCATACTTGGATTACAATTGGCCATCTCATTAAAGGTGAAGAAGCTACTGGTATACGGAGATTCCATGCTAATTATTTTACAAACTCAAGGGGAGTGGAAGACAAAGGATACCAAGCTCATCCCTTATCATAAGTACCTCCAAGAGCCGATCCAACATTTTGAAGAGATCACTTTCGAGTATCTACCAAGAACTCGGAATCACTTCGCAGATGCTCTGGCCACACTATCAGCCATGTTACAAGTGCAAAACGGCCTTGAGATAGAGCCGTTAAGGATTGACATCCTTGAGCAACCTGCGTATTGCATGGTCATTGAAGAAGAACCCGATGAAGAACCGTGGTATCATGACATCAAGAATTACCTACTCAAGGGTGAATTCCCGCAGGACGGTCAACCGGAAGATAAAAAGTACATAAATTTTTCCTCGGCGGACGGATCCTATACAAGAGATCCTTTGACTCAGTCCTATTGAGGTGCGTGAATTCGAAAGAAGCAAATCTCATTATGAAAGAGATTCATGAAGGGGAATGCGGACCGCATATGAATGGCCACCTCCTCACTAAGAAGATCATGAGACTCGGATACTATTGGATGACTATCGAGTCGGATTGCAACCAGCATGTTAGATCCTGTCATCAATGTCGGGTATACGGCGACAGGATAAATGCGCCACCAACCGAGCTACATCAAATGTCAGAACCATGGCCATTCTGCATGTGGGGAATTGATATGATTGGCCCTATCAACCCAAAGGCCTCCAACGGACATCGCTTTATTCTGGTGGCTATTGATTATTTCACCAAATGGATTGAAGCCAGCTCATATGCCAATGTCACTGCGAATAGTGTGGCTAAATTCATCAAGCGATATATCATCTCAAGATATGGGGTTCCAAGAGCCATCATTACAGACAATGGTTCCAATCCGAACAACAAGGTAGTCGATCAATTATTGGAACAATTTAAGGTACGACACCTTAATTCTTCACCTTACCGCCCATAAATGAATGGAGGCGTGGAAGCGGCAAACAAGAACATCAAGAAGATATTGGCCAAAATCGCTGAGAAATATCGAGATTGGCACGAAAGATTGCCATATGCTCTCATGGCCTACCGAACTTCAATTCGTACTTCAACCGGGGCAACTCCCTACTCTTTGGTATACGGTATGGAAGCAGTCCTACCGGTAGAGGTGGAAATCCCCTCTTTAAGGATTCTGTCTTAGGTAGAGCTCACGGAAGATGAGTGGAGCCGACAGAGACACGAACAATTGAATTTGATTGATGAAAGGCGATTAAGGGCTATCTGTCATGGTCAAAGTTATCGGAAGAAGGTGGCCAGAGCTTTTAACAAGAAGGTTAAACCTAGAAATTTTGAAGCGGGGATGCTAGTTGTGAAGAAAATGCTCCCAAATGCTCAACACCCAGGAGGCAAATTCATGCCAAATTATGAAGGCCCCTACGTGATTCGGAAAGTATTATCCGGGGGAGCTCTTATACTTGTAAACATGGATGGAGAAGAATTGGCGAGTCCAAGAAATGCAGACGCCGTGAAGAGATATTACCCTTGAAATAAAATTGAGCTTCGGAGCGATTGATGAGCAGATCCGAGTTATATAGAATTTTGCATTCGCGTGACACTTGCATACATGCATCCGCATACATTTGTATTTTTGCGGGTAAATTGGGAATCATGAAGAACTTCGCAGAGTAACCGATCAAAACAGGGAAGTTATTTGTTATTGTGGATTACAAATTTTGAATATCTTTAACTAATTGTTTCCTTTTGTTTTTACGGGAGACGGGAGTCAACATCCGAAGGAGACAAGAAGAAATCGCTTCGGAATTTGAAATTTTGAATATCTTGGACTGACTATTTCCTTTTGTTTTTACGGGGGACGGGAATCAATATTTGAAGAAGACAGGTTTGAGGTTCTCCTCCTTTACAAAGTATTTCCATACACCGTCGTGCTTGAAATTGAAAAAACTTGGATTTATAAAGCCACAAGGCCCTTTCAAAGAGACATTCCTTTCAAATTTCAGAAACATCTTTTGAATACCCTTTTTGATGAAAATTTTTGCGAATGATGAATTTTGATGAAAACGCCCTAGCTTTCTACAAAAGGGCATGTTTTGAAAGCTTTTCGAAAGAATGATCCTTCGGAAGAAAAGAGGCAAGCATTATCCTCAAGCACATCCCCGATACACTTGAGCGATGAGTGAGAGTGGTAGAGCGAAAGAGCTTAATTTGGGACGTAGGGATCATTCGCGGTGATTACATGGATTGAAATGATGAAAGGCATTTCCATTTCAAAATTATCCATACACATTTATATCCCTTTGATAACCAATCCGAGCCGAAAAGGGAGAATTTTCTGAATATAACCCTGTCAAGAACCACCCCACACTGGGGCATACTTGGAGGTTCATTGGATGATTCCTTGGAGAAAAGATCGGGTAAGACTTTATTGTGCTAACCTGCATCAATCTTTTTGTGATAGCTTCAGGTGATTTCTGGCAGAAACTTGGAACACCTCAAAGTGAAGAAAAGCATTTCATTTCTATATCCCCAAACACTTATCCTTTGAAAAGCCAATTTGAGCTATTAAATATTCATTTCTAAACCCTTGTTGGTGATCACCTCCCCACATTGGGGCAAACAAAGGAATAACCAGCAATGAGTCAAAAGCATGATTGGAAGAAATTTTTATATACTGGTCTCCAAAAGGGCCGATCAATGCAAAAAATGATGAGAAATGAAAGGGCTAAAAAAGCAAAGTGCCTGGTAAACGCAAGGCCAAAGCCCATGAAAAGAGCACCCCGAAAAGGGGCAAATTCTGAAGAAAAACAATCAAGATGAAAAGAGGAAAATCCTCGAAGTCAATTGAAGAAAGAACGATCATGAATCTATTGCAAAAGCAAATGAATGCTGAAAAATGTTAAGGTGATCACCAAATTCACCCATCTTTTGAAAATATGGCCTTTCTTAAAGAGCCCACCTTAAGCCAAGATATAACCTATCACCAAAACTTTTTCGATCTAAGAGGTGTTTCAGGTTGACGCAAGAAATCACACAGGAAGCTACCGCTTAAAGAGGTAAGTACAATCCTGTCTTATCATGTCTTCGGGGTTCTTGACTTGTAAACCCGAAGAAGCTATTTCAGATCAGAATTCAGTTTCTAAACCTCAAAATGAATATCCTTTGATAAGCCTTTGACCTGGCCCGAATTACGGTCCCTTTTAAAATGCCTTCTCTGATCGGTTAGATTGTATGCATCTCGAATGATCCCGAAACCTCAAGGTTAGGTTTCCTGTGAGTGGATTTGAATTCTAAGAAAAGCCTTTCCAAAATAGTGAGAAGCCCTCTTGGATGAAGGAAAATCTTTTGAAGAACTTTTAAAACAACCTTTTTATAAAACACTCGGAATGCGTCATTCAAAATCCATCCTCAATGGGAATTTGAAATTGTGATTGGACACATTTCCTTCGCAAATACACTTTGAAAATTTGTCCGGAATTCTTGAATTTCCCCCAGAACTTAAAATTGTCTTTCTAATGATGTTTGATTGAACTTTCTGCGGGTTCCCTAGTAACCCAAAATCCTCGGAAAAGTTACCTTTTAAAGATTTGATTAACTTGGATTCTCCCTGCATGTCTTCTGGCATCCCCGGGTCCTCGGACCCTCGGTTTTTTAGAAAATTTGAAATAGGGTTTGAGCTTCTGTAGGTACACTAGTCAACCTAGGTCCTCGGATGGCACCCTCTCGGACGGTGAGTAGCTTCCTAGATGAAAGCCGATCTCGCTTTTTAGAAAATTTGAAATAGGGTTTGAGCTTCAGTAGGCACACTAGTCAACCTAGGTCCTCGGATGGCACCCTCTCGGACGGTGAGTAGCAACCTAGATGAAAGGCGATCTGCTTTTTAGAAAATTTGAAATAGGGTTTGAGCTTCTGTAGGTACACTAGTTAACCTAGGTCCTCATATGGCACCCTCTCGGACAGTGAGTAGCTTCCTAGATGAAAGCCGATCTGCTTTTTAGAAAATTTGAAATAAGGTTTGAGCTTACGTAGGTACACTAGTCAACCTAGGTCCTCGGATGGCACCCTCTCGGACGGTGAGTAGCTTCCTAGATGAAAGCCAATCTGCTTTTTAGAAAATTTGAAATAGGGTTTGAGCTTCAGTAGGTACACTAGTCAACCTAGGTCCTCAGATGGCACCCTTCCAGACGGTGAGTAGCTTCCTAGATGAAAGCCGATCTGCGTTTTAAATGGTGAGTCCCCGCATGGAGGATAGCCAATCTCTTTTAAATAGGTGAAACCCCTTTGTTACAAGGGTGAACCTCCCTTCTAGACGGTGAGTAGCTTCCTAGATGAAAGTCGATCCGTGTTTTATATGGTGAGTCCCCGCATGGAGGATAGCCAATCTCTTTTGATTAGGTGAAACCCCTTTGTTACAAGGGTGAACCTCCCTTTCGAACGGTGAGTAGCTTCCTAGATGAAAGCCGATCTGCCCCTTTTAAATGATGAATCCCCAGTGGATAGTCAAACCCATTTTGAGTAGGTGAAACCCCTTTGTTACAAGGGTGAACCTTCCTTCCAAATCTTTAAACCACCGCTCGACACCGGACGGACGACGACAATTGCAAAATCGCGCCAAACCGTCCACGGGTAATTCCGTACACTCAATTTTTCAACCTCGGATCAACAAATCTCAAACCATAGACAGGTGAGCTACGGGTAAGTCTCTTTCTCTTTTCATCTCCCTTTCACATAAGACGAGCATGAACTGAAATAATTCCCCATGGAGTTAGAGCTTAAACGGCAAAGGTAAGGCAATCGAATGTCAAAACTTATTTTCTTTAGATTTTTTCCCAAGCAGAGTCAATTAAGGATCCAGGTGTCACCTTGTCTTTGAAAGCAACCTCTAACCGAGATTACTTTCAAAGAGGGGCAACTGTTGACACCTGAATTTTTAGTCGGTTTTCCTTTAGTTTTATTTTCCAAAATTCACTAAAAATTCACAAAAAATCAAAAAAAATTAAAAAAATTAACATTGGAGGCCTTGGCCAAGCCTAAGGAACCAATTTGGAACAAAAAATAATTTTTCATATTTTTCACATTTTTTAATATTTTCGAAAAATAGGAGAATATTAGAAAATTCACAAAAAATACTTTTCGAGGTCGCAAAAATGTTCAATATTTTTTCTTTTAATTCCCTTTTAATATGTACCTCAAGAAAAATTGAAAATTGAGTTCAATTTTAGGTGTTCCTTCATAATGCCTAAGGTTGAATTTGCATAAAAAATACCAATTGGGTCTTTTTATTTGTACTTTTTGCACATTTTAGGTCTAGACATTCAATTGTGGTCCCTTTGAACTTCAATTTGATCAATTGCACCCTAAATTGCGCGAATTGCACGGATTGCACAAAATTCCCAAATTATTTGCAATTTAGTCCCTCAATTGGCCAATTTTTGAAATTACTTTCAATTGAGGAACTTTCTATACACAATTGGGCTACCCCTAAGGTTTTTGAACATTATGAATCAATTGGCATGGGTCTCGTAGTCCAATTTTATCAAATTGACGTCCAATTGAAGTTTTCCCCAATTTGGGCAAATAGAAAAATTTGGGGTTTTTATGCAAATTGATATAAAATTTTGGGCAAAACCACATTTCTAGGTAATATTCAGGCCCCCGAATCCAATTTTGAAGTTTAATAGCAAGAATCCCTAGTCAATTTGGTTTAATTTTGAAATTTTGCAAGAATCCACTGTCTGAAACGGTTCGCACCGGTCTGACCACCGGTCGAACCGGTCCAGCAAAGTATCATCTTCTCCACGGAACTCGCGCGAATGGCAGATTTGAAGGTCGAGATTCAACGGTCAAATTGAGGCTCAATTCGAACTTAATCAAGTCAATTATCTTAGGGGTTTTGTTCCTCGGACAATGGGGGATCGATTGGAACCAACGGCGCGGTTGATTGTCGCCGGAGGAGCTCCGGCGAGCCGGTCAAAGCTCCGGTGCCTGCGAAAGTCAACATTATGCAACCCGTGTCAAATTAGCGTGCATTTGGTGATCAACGGAGGCCTGATGGACGCAGACGGAATCCTAATCGATTCCGTCGCCGTCCCGGCACCTATTGGCATGTGATTGGCACGTGAGACAGCTCGGCATTAGCTCGCCCGTGCGCGCCCAATTTCAAATGTGGATATAAATAGCCAAGAAGCTTCGAGAATAGGAGGAGGCTCATTCTAGCTCGCAAAGACTAACGGAATAGAGAGAGAGTGGGTGAGATAGAGAGAGAAGCTCTCGCATACCTCCATTGACGAAGCTTTGGGCCGAAGATTCAACTCTTGATCCCGGACGATTCAGGCCAAATCGAGGTGGCGGATAATCGCCGGAAGTTCACCCGAGCCACGAGAAGTTGATCGGCACAGGTTAATCGCCTTGCAACCTCTAAAAACAGTAAGTCGAACTTCTATCTTCTCTCTTGAGCTACTATGGCATCTCGTGTTCTTGCGTTCGATTCTTGAAATTGTTTTGTGCCTTTTGATCCTCATACACCTCTGACCACCATCGCACCTTCGTTTTGCATCGATTCCTCTCAAAAACCTCGAGTCGGACTTCCTATTCATCGCGGTCCGGCCGGACTTCGGCCGGACAAATCCGGCGACTCCGGGCTCGATCGGAGCCCGAGGTAAGTGTCTTGAACTCGATTTATATGTGCCTGAAGCTTGGATTGCATTGTTATGATCTACATTGCTCGATTGAAGTTTGAGGTGTCGCGACTGTGATTAGCATGATTCTCGTGATTTACTGGATGGAATTGTCTAGTTTTTGGATATGTTGATCGGGAGTGTTGGACGAGTCGATCCGTTCTGGTTTGGGATCATTCCGGCGAGATCTCACCGTTGGATCTCGCCGGAATGCTTCTGGTCGTCCATTTTGCGTCGTCGCGAGGAAGACGACGACGCCGAGGTGGCGGTCAACGTGGTCGGCGTGTCTGACGTGGCGTCGTGCGATTGGTCCACGGTGTTGCCGACTCGGCTTAGTTGTTGGCGCGAATAAGCCGAGTCGGATCTGATCCAACGGTCACCGTAAATAGTTAGATTTGATTCCGGATTGTTGGATCAGTATTTTTGTATTTTCAGAATTTTGTTAATTAGTTAGAAAATAGGAATAATGGAAACGGCGTCGTTCATTTTAGGGGATGTGTCGTCGTTTTGAGCAAATTAGGAATGAACGGCTAGGATTGAATCTAGGAGTGATCGCAACCGTTCAGAGTAATAACAGATGCGGCGTCGTTTTGTCTTTAGATAGGTTTGACGGCCCGGATTAAGTTTAGGATTGATCGTGGCCGTCCGTGCATTTAATTCGTGCGGCGCCGTTTTGGTCTAGATGAGTCGACGGTTCGGATTAGATTTTAGTTCTAATCGTGACCGTCCCTTTTTAATACAGGAAGTGGCATCGTTTTAGGGATTAGGCCCGTGCGGCGTCGTTTTTGCTTAGAGGCGTGTCGACGGCCGAGATCAAATCCGAGATTGATCTCGGCCGTCCGTTCTATTTTCGTATATTCCGAATATTAGAAAATAAGTTTTAGAAAATCAAAAATAAAAGGAAAATAGGAATGCGGCACCGTTTAGCCTAGAGTGAGTCACGAGCGATCGGACCGGGTTGACCCGGTCCGGTTTATTAATAAAAAAAATAAAAAAATAGATAAAAATTCCCAAAAAAAAATCCAAAAATTGCAAAAAAAATACTTAGAAAATTCATAAAAATTCCCTGATTTTCACAAAAAAATATTCCTAAAAATTCCTAGATCGATTCGGGACTCATAAAGTCTAGATCGAAAATTTCGAGACTTTGAGGGTCGATTTTTGTTGATCCGAAAAATTTCCAATATTTTTTAGAAAATAAATAAAAAGTTCAAAAAAATTATAAAAATTATAAAAATTCCATAAAATCACAAAAAATGGGAAATGGCCACATTCAACTGGCCCGACCCCAATTTTGTGATTTTCGGATCCCGAACCCCAAAAAATGACCATTCTACCCTTCCGGGCCTTTCGCCCCAATTTTCGCCAAATTACTCCGAAACTCGAATTTGATTTTTTTCGTGGGTCGATAGGACCATTTTAGACATGTCTGTATGATTTGATTGATTGGATTGCTCGCGATTATATTGATTGCGCTTTTAGTTTTATGATTGTGATTGTAAGGATAGAAAATTCCCATCTGCATGCATACCTAGAACTGTTAGAACCTACCTCACCCGATATCGCATCTGCATGAACTCGTAGGTTAGAAAATCACTCAACATCGGTAACCGAAAGGGCGTCGATTAAAATTTCGGCGTAACCAAGTCCCCGGACCCAATAATCTCTGGTTTTCGCGGAACCGAACGGTTTCTCCCGACCGCTCGGTAAGGTTTTCCGATCGTACCTTCCAATAAATCGATTGGTGACGACTCAAAATTGCATGTACACCTCGCACATGCCACCCGACCACACAAGGTCAATTTCGATATTTTATAAATTTTACCCGACATCGCGATTCGAGTAATGGGTCTTGGGAGAGACCCGCGATCATAAAAGACACCCCGCCAACAACCGGGGTCTCATATAATAAAAAATTGTGAAGAGGGATCGGCTCGTTAACCTTCGCTCGTTAATAATTTCCGGGAGGGTCGCGACAAATCCAACGGTGAGATCTCGCTGGAATGACACCAAACCAACGCTATTCTACTCGTCTCACTTCCTAGATTAACATACCTCGGAATCAAATCATTTCATTCACGTAATCGCGAGAATCAAGCCAAACACGTAACGACAACGCGAAGTTCAATCTCGAAGGACAGAGCATAACAATCCAATTCCATCAAATAGAAGCTCGAGAAGAAGTTGAGGAAGCTTACCCGAAGCTCCGATTGAGCTCGTGAAGGCTAGGGTTACCTGGCCGAAGTCCGACCAGGCCGTGAGGTGTTGAAGGCTCGACTCGGGTTTTTATGCGAGATCAATGCCAAAAAAGATGCGATCGTGATTAGTGAAGTTCAAGAAGTAAAACACACACACTAATTGAAGAAATCGTGCTCGGGAACGTGTGATGCCATACTCGCACAGTGTCAAGCTCGAGAAGTGAACTCACCGATTTTGGAAGTCTTGAGCTGATCTCGTCGGTGCGATCGCTTTTCGGTGGCTCCGGCGAACTTCTGCACGTGGTTTCAAAGCATGAGGTGGTCCGGATTGGCCGGACGAGCATCTCACGGTTGAGCTCCGACGAGGCGGCGACGGTGCTCGCGAAAGGTTCTCTCTCTCTTTTCTCTCTCTTTGTCTCTCTATTATGTTGTGTCGTGAACCGAATGAACCTCCTCCTGCGTCGAGAACCTTCCTCGGCCTTTTATACTCGTTTTTGAAATCGCGCGCGCATTGGAGCTTGATTCGGTGTCGCGCTCACGTATTGATCACGTGGATTTCGGTCACTGGACGGTGACGGAATCGGTTATGATTCCGTCAACGTCTGTTTGACACTCGGGCGAGCGCAAATGAGCAAGAATTTGACTCTGATTCGAAGATGTTGACTTTTTGGACGCCGACGACTTTGACCGGCAATGCTCCTCAACCTGAACAACCAAAGCCCTCTATCAATTGAATCAATTAGAGTCGAATTGGCTCTCAATTTGGTCACTGAAATTCATTGTCAATTCTGCAATTCGTGCGACGATTTGGGGAAGACGATGTCTTGTTCTGGACCGGTTCGACCGGTCCGACCGCCGGTCAAACCGGTCCGAACCGGTTCGGACAATAAATCACGTAGAATTTTCAAAATTAATTGAAATTGAGTGGGAATTTTCGCAATTAAACTTCAAAATTGGACTTAGGAGCCTGAATTCTATATAAAAATGTGTTTGTGCCCAAAAGTTTCTATCAATTTGCAAAAAAACCTCAAATTTTTCAATTTGCCCAAATTAGGGAAATGTTTAATTGGATGTCAATTGGACCAAATTGGTCCATGAGACCTATACCAATCGATTCAGACTGTGTCAAAACCCTAGGGGGTAGTCCAATTTTGCCACAATAGTGTAATTTCAAAAATTGAGAAATTGAGGGACTAAATTGCAAGATTTTTTAGAAATTTTGTCCATTTCATGCAATTCGTGCAATTCTTGCAACTGAAGGTGCAATTGATCAAATTGAAGTTCAAAGGGACAGCAATTGAATGTCTAGACTCTAAAATGTGCAAAAATTGCAAATAAAAAGACTCAATTAGTATTTTTTATGCAAATTCAACCTTAGGCATTATGAAGAAACACCTAAAATTGGATTCAATTTTCAATTTTTCTTGAGGTCAATTTTAAAAGGGAGTTAAAATAAAAATATTGGACATTTTTGTGTATTTTTGTGACCTCGTGAGGTATGTTTTATGAATTTTCAAGTATTTTCCTATTTTCCGAAAAAATGTGAAAAATATGAAAAATTATTTTTTGTTCCAAATTGGTTCCTTATGCTTGGCCAAGGCTTCCAATGTTGATTTTTTAATTTTTTGATTTTTTGTGAATTTTTGGAAAATAAAACTAAAAGAAAATTGATTAAAAATCGAGTGTCAACGGGGAGAAGCTTCGCAAATTAAAGAGAGGAGGTTCATTTCGCTCGCTTTAGCACTAGAATAGAGAGAGAAAGCAAAGCGAGAGGCTATGGTGATCGAGATCGCCGCTCGTCGGAGCTTGAGTTGCGGGTTCTTCGCCCGACCAATCCGGGCTAAATCGAGGCACTGGACCACTACTAGAAGCTCGTCGGAGGTGAAGAGAAGCAATCGTACTAGCTCGATCGACTTCGGACGTCCAAAGCAGGTGAGTCGATCTTCCGACTTCAACTCTGCACGTTCATGGCATTGCACGGTCATGAGCTCGATCTTTGCAATTTTTGTGTGCGTTTTAGCCTTTGAACTACGCCGATCACCTCTGCATATCCGTTCTGCTTTGATTTTGCATAAAACCCGTCAATCGAGTCTGCGAACTTCAACCTCCATGGCCGATTGCTGTCGAAGATCGTCTAGACAAATCTAGACCAAACCAGGTCAATCGGACCTACGGGTATGGTTTCTAAACTTCAATTGAGCGTTTCCTATGAATTAATTAGCTTATTATGCTGGATATGGTGTGATCGAACTCTGCAACTATGTGACCGTGCGAGCTCGATTAGTGATGATTCTGTGGATAAAATCGTGTGATTTTGATTATGTTGATCTGCGAAGTGAGGCGAGTAGATTAGGTTTGGTTTGGTGTCATTCCGGCGAGATCTCGCCGGAACGTTCTCGGCCGTCCGTTCCGGTGTCGTCACAGTGAAGAAGACGAAGGTGACGTGGCGAGTCAACAGGTCAATTGGCTTAGGTGTCGTCGCGTTATAGGGCCAGCTCGGATCCGAGTCGGCTCGGCCGTTGGCGCGAGCGGGCTGACTCAGATCTGATCCAACAGTTGAGATAAATCCGTGAATTTGATTCTCAGCCGTTGGATCGTTGTTGTATATTCAATATATAGGTTAGAAAATAAAAAATCAAAACGGCAGCGTTTCGTGAAAGGGGTGCGGCGTCGTTTGGTCATTAGAAAGATTGAACGGCTCAAATTGAATTTCAAATTAATCGTGGCCGTCCGAAGTCTTAGTCGAAGTGTCGTCGTTTTGGGTAAGTGAAAGCGAACGGCCCGCATTAGATCTTAATCTCGGCCGTCCATGCAACAAAAACGATGCGGCGCCGTTTTATAAAGTGCCAAAGCGTCGTCGTTTTATAGTTTGAGCGGATGAACGGCAGAGTCAAGCCATAGGATTTAATCGTGGCCGCTCATTTTTTTAGTCGGAGCGGCGTCGTTTCTGTGAGGCGGAGTCGACGGGTGAGATTGATCCGGGGATTGATCTCGGCCGTCCGTTTATTTCTTTTAATTTTGAATATTAGGAAAATATTTTAGAAAATAAAAAAAATAATAGTAAATAGGACAAATACGAATATGGTACAGTATTGGTATTGAGCACGTCTACGGGCGGTCTAGGCCAGGTTGATCGGTTTGACCCGATCTAGAAATATTATAAAAATAATAAATAAAATTCAAAAAAATTGTAAAAATACTTAGAAAATTCATAAAAATACCCAGCTTTTTCCAAAAAAATTTCTAAAAATTTCTAGATCGATTCGAGACTCTTATAGTCTGGATCGAAAATTTTGAGACTTCGAGGGTCGATCTACGTTGATCCGAAAAATTCCCAATCTTTTAGAAAATAAATGAAAAATCCAAAAAAATTAGAAAAATTCAAGAAAAATCACAAAAATGGGAAATGGTCACATTCAACTGGCCCAACCTAAATTTCGTGATTTTCGGGTCCCGAACCCCAAAAATGACCATTCTACCCTTCCGGGCCTTCGCCCCAAATTTTCCCGAGCCATCTACGGAACCCAAACTTGATATTTCTATAGGTCGATAGGGCTATTTTAGGTATGTCTATATGATTGATTGACTGGATTGACTTTGATTGTCCCGATTGCACATTTAATTTCTGATTGTGATCGCTAGGGTGGAAAAATCCCGTCCGCATGATACCTTAGATTGTTAGGACCTACCTCACCCAAAGTTCATCTGCATGAATTCTTAGGTTAGAAAATCACTCGACATCGGTAACCGAAAGGGCGTCAATGTAAATCTTGGCATAACCAAGTCCCCGGATCCAAATCTCTGGTTCTCGTAGAACCGAACGGTTTCTCCCGACCGCTCGATAGGGTTTTCCGATCATACCCTCCAATAAATTGATCGGTGGCGACTCCAAAATGCATGTACACTATGCACATGTCACCCGACCACATTAAGGTCGACCTTGATATTTGATAAAAGTTTTCCCACATCGCAATTCGAGTAATGGGTCTTGGGAGAAACCCGCGATCCTAAAAATCCCGCCGACAACCGGGGTCATATTAAAAAGGATCGGCTCGTTAACCTCACTCGCCCTCGCACATCTTGACGAAAGGAGGAGGGTCGCGACAGATCGGCGACTCCACCGGGGATTTATCATTTAAAAAAGGCAGATCGGCTTTCATCTAGGAAACTACTCACCGTCTAAAAGGGGAGGTTCACCCTTGTAACAAAGGGATTTCACCTATTTAAAAGAGATTGGCTATCCTCTACGCGGGGACTCACCATCTAAAAAGCAGATCGGCTTTCATCTAGGAAGCTACTCACCGTGTGGAAGAGAGGTTCACCCTTGTAACAAAGGGGTTTCACCTATTTAAAAGAGATTGGCTACCCTCTATGCGGGGACTCACCATCTAAAACGCAGATCGGCTTTCATCTAGGAAACTACTCATCGTCTGGAAGGGAGGTTCACCCTTGTAACAAAGGGGTTTCACCTATTTAAAAGAGATTGGCTATCCTCTATGCAGGGACTCACCATCTAAAACGCAGATCGGCTTTCATCTAGGAAGCTACTCACCGTCTGGAAGGGAGGTTCACCCTTGTAACAAAGGGGTTTCACCTATTTAAAAGAGATTGGCTATCCTCTATGCGGGGACTCACCATCTAAAACGCAGATCGGCTTTCATCTAGAAAGCTACTCACCGTCCGGAAGGGTGCCATTTGAGGACCTAGGTTTACTAGTGTACCTACAGAAGCTCAAACCCTATTTCAAATTTTCAAAGTGGAGGGGGCCATCTGAGGACCTAGGTTTACTAGTGTACCTACTGAAGCTCAAACCCTATTTCAAATTTTCAAAGAAGAGGGTGCCATGTGAGGACCTAGGTTTACTAGTGTACCTACATAACCTCAAACCCTATTTCAAATTTTCAAAGAGGAGGGTGCCATCTGAGGACCTAGGTTTGCTAGTGTACCTACAGAAGCTCAAACCTTATTTCAAATTTTCAAAGAGGAGGGTGCCATCTGAGGACCTAGGTTTACTAGAGAACCTACAGAAGCTCAAACTCTATTTCAAATTTTCAAAGTGGAGGGTACCATCCGAGGACCTAGGTTTACTAGTATACCTACATAAGCTCAAACCCTATTTCAAATTTTCAAAGGAGAGGGTGCCATCTGAGGACCTAGGTTTACTAGTATACCTACGGAAGTTCAAACCCTATTTCAAATTTTCAAAGAGGAGGGTGCCATCTAAGGAGCTAGGTTAACTAGTATACCTACAGAAGCTCAAACCCTATTTCAAATTTTTAAAGAGGAGGGTGCCTTCTGAGGACCTAGGTTTACTAGCGTACCTACAGAAGCTCAAACCCTATTTCAAATTTTCAAAGGAGAGGGTACCATCCGAGGACCTAGGTTTACTAGCGTACCTACAGAAGCTCAAACCCTATTTCAAATTTTCAAAGAGGAGGGTGTCATCCGAGGACCTAGGTTTACTAGCGTAGCTACGGAAGCTCAAACTCTATTTCAAATTTTCAAAGAGGAGGGTGCCATCTGAGGACCTAGGTTTACTAGTGTACCTACAGAAGCTCAAACCTGTCGCGACCCTCCCTCCGTCCGTCCGGCGAAGAGGTTAACGAGCCGATCCTCCTCTTTTATAAATTTTATAGGACCCCCGGTTGTCGGCGGGGTATTTTTTTAAGGATCGCGGGTCTCTCCCCGGACCCATTACTCGAATCGTGATGTCGGGTAAAATTTATCAAATATCGAAATTGACCTTGTATGGTCGGGTGGCATGTGCGAGATGTACATGCAATTTGGAGTCGCCACCGATCAATTTATTGGAAGGTACGATTGGAAAACCTTACCGAGCGGTCGGGAGAAACCGTTCGGTTCCGCGAAAACCAGAGATTTTGGGTCCGGGGACTTGGTTACGCCAAATTTCATATTTGACGCCCTTTCGGTTACCGATGTTGATTGTTTTTCTAACCTAAGAATTCATACAGATGTAATATCGGGTGAGGTAGGCCCTAACAATTCTAAGTTTTCATGCTAATGGGAATTTTCTATCCTAATCAATCACAATCAGAAAAATTAATGTGCAATCAAAATCATTACAAGCAATCAAATCAATCAATCAAGGTTTGATATGTCTAAAATGGCCCTATCGGCCCACACAAAAATCAATTTTGGATGTCGGGGTGATTTGGTAAAAATTTGGGGGGGGAAGGCCCGGAAGGGTAGAATGGTCATTTTTTGGGGTTCGGGACTCGAAAATCACAAAATTGGGGTCGGGCCAATTGAATGTGACCATTTCCCATTTTTTGTAATTTTTCAGAATTTTTCTAATTTTTTCTATTTTTTAAATTTTTATTTATTTTTCAAAAATATTGGAAATTTTCCGGATCGAAATTAATCGACTCTCGAAGTCTCAAAATTTTCGATCCAGACTTTATGAGTCCCGAATCGATCTAGGAATTTTTAGGAATTTTTTGTGAAAATCCGGGAATTTTTGTGAATTTTTTAGGTATTTTTTTTGCAATTTTTTGGATTTTTTTGGAAATTTCTTTTTATTTTTATTATTTTTTATTACTAAACCGGACCGGGTCAACCGGTCAACGGCCGGGTCAACCCGGTCCGACCGCTCGTGGACTCACGCGACACTCAAAACGACACCGTATATGTATATATATCTATTTATTTTTTGATTTTCTAAAATAGATTTTCTAATTTTCGAATATAAAGAAGAAGAAATGGACGGCCGAGATCAATCCAAGATTTGATCTCGGCCGTCGACTCGCCCTCAAACAAAACGACGACGTCCCGACCTTCTACGTAAAAACGACGCCGTATGTCACTAAACAAATGAACGGCTGCGATTAAACCTGAAAATTGATCCGGACTGTTAACTCAACCTTAAGCAAAACGACGCCGTATCTAATAAATGCATGGACGGCTACGATCTATTTGAGATCTAATCTGAGCCGTCAACTCTTCTAAACCCAAAACGACGACGTTTCTTTTAGTACTTTGGATGGCTACGATCAAACTTTAGATCTAATCCAGGCCGTTCGTTCCTAACATGTCCTAAACGACGCCGCACCACTTATTACCCCGAACGGCTACGATCAAACCTCAACTTAATCTTAGCCGTCCGTTCAATCGCTACCCTAAACGACGTCGTGCCTACGAACTAAAACGACACAGTTTTCGCATTTTTTATTTTCTACCTAATATACTAAATTCTAGAAAATATAAATGGACGATCCAACGGCCGAGAATCAAACCTACCTAATTGTCTCGGCCGTTGGATCGGATCTGAGTCGGCCCGCTCGCGCCAACGGCCGAGCCGGCTCGAATCCAAGGTGGACCTATCACGTAACGACACATAGACTCTTTGACCGGTTGACTCGCCACGTCAACATCGTCGTCTTCCTTGCGACGACGCCGAACGGACGGCCGAGGTTTCCCAGCGAGATCCGACGGTGAAACCTCGGCCGATTGACCCCAAACCAAAGCCAATTTACTCATATCAACCTCCGGATCAACATACTCAAAGATCAAACGATTTCATCGAGCCAAATGGGAGAATCGAGCTATACACAGTCGCGACAACATGAACTCCAATCAAAAGATATAGAGCATAACAATTCGATTCGAGCAGCTTACACGCTTAGGTTAGGTCGAGAACACTTACCTCGGGCTCCGATCGAGCCGGGAGTTGCTGGATTCGCTTGGCCAAAGTCCGACCCGGTCGCGATCGGTTGGAGGTTCGATTGAGGCGACTTGGGCAAAATCAATGCGGGAGAAGGTTGCGATCGTGGTCAGAGTTGGAATAGAAGTAAAAGGCACAGGCTAATTGCAAGAATGGAGTTCGGGAGGTCGAGTCGCCATGAATGCACAGTGAGAGAATGGAAAGCTTGACTTACCGATTTGCGAGCTCGCAACTTGACCGAGCTAGCACAATCGAATCCTTGAGTTGATACGAAGGCGTTGAACTTGATTGCAGGTCTTGATTCGGCTTGGATTGATCTCGTGAAGAACTTGCGGACCGAGCTCAAACCTTCGATCGCTCGGGCGAGAAGGTGAGCTCTCCTTCTCTTTCTCTCTCTCTCTATCTCTATTCCGTTGTGAGAAGAACCGAATGAGCCCCCCTAGATCGAGAACCTTCTCTGGCTTTTATAGTGGATTTTTGAAATTTGGCGCGTCGGGTGTGAGCTGGCCGAGGGTGATTCACGTGCCACCCACGTGATTTTTGGCTCGCCGGAAGTTGGACGGAGACGGCCATCCGACCAAACTCCGTTCGGTTCTCCATTAGTCGTGAATTGAGCTCCAATTTGTGTATTTTCGCAAAAGTTGACTTTCTGCCCCGCCGTATCTTTGACCGGTCATTCCGATCGTCTCCGGCGGCCATTGGTCATGCCGCCGGTGACAAACGACGCGCCGCCACCCGAGGATCAAAAGCCCCACATCAATTTCATTGATTAAGGTCGAATTAGCCTTCAATTTGATCGTTGAAGTTCGCCCATCAATTCTGCAGAATGACTCGTGCTCGCGGGGAAGATTTGGGGAAGATGATATGTCTTTGGACCGGTTCGACCGGTCCGACCGGTGGTCGAGCCGGCTCGAACCGGTTCGCAGGCAGTGAAATTTCCCATAATTTTCAAAATTAACCAAATTTGACTGGGAATTTTTGCAATTAAACCTCAAAATTGCACTTAGGGGCCTGGATATTATCTAGAAATGCCATTTTGCCCAAAATTTCACCATCAATTTCTATGAAAACCCCAAATTTTTCCAAATTGCCCAAATTGGGGAAAAGCTCAATTGGACGTCTAATTGATAAAATTGGACTATGAGACCTATGCCAATCGATTTCAAAATGTATGAAAACCTTAGGGGTAGCCCAATTTTACTATAGATAGTTCCTCAATTAAAAGTAATTTCAAAAATTGCAAATTGAGGGACTAAATTGCAAACATTTTGGGGATTTTGCCTAATTTGTGCAATTCGCGCAATTGTAGGGTGCAATTGATCAAATTGAAGTTCAAAGGGACTACAATTGAATGTCTAGACTCTAAATGTGCAAAAATTGCAAATAAAAAGACTCAATTAGTATTTTTTATGCAAATTCAACTCTAGGCATTGTGAAGAAACACCCAAAATTGAACTTGATTTTCGATTTTTCTTGAGGTCAATATTAAAATGGAATTAAAAGAAAAATATTGAACATTTTTGTGTATTTTTATGACCTCGAAAAGTATTTTTTATGATTTTTTCAAGGATTTTTCTATTTTTCGAAAATATTAAAAAAAACTGAAAAATATGAAAAATTATTTTTTGTTCCAAATTGGTTCCTTAGGTTTGGCCAAGGCTTCCAATGTTGATTTTCTTTAATTTTTTGATTTTTTGTGAATTTTTAGTGAATTTTGGAAAATAAAACTAAAGAAAAAATTGACTAAAAATTCATGTGTCAACATTGCCCCTCTTTGAAAGTAATCTCGGTTAGAGGTTGCTTTCAAAGACAAGGTGACACCTGGATCCTTAATCGACTCTGCTGGGGAAAAGTCTAAAGAAAATAAGTCTTGACATTCGATTGCTTTACCTCGCCATTAAAGTTCTAACTCCGTGGGGAATTCATTTCAATCCATGCTCATTTCATATGAAATAGAGATGAGAAGAGAGAGAGACTTACCCGTAGCTCACCTGTTTGTGGTTTGAGATTTGTTGATCCGAGGTTGAAAAGTTGAGCGTATGGAATTACCTGTGGACGGTTTGGCGCGATTTTGCAATGGTCAACGTCCATCCGGTGTCGAGTGGTGATTTGAAGATTTGTGGGGAAGGTTCACCCTTGTAACAAAGGGGTTTCACCTATTTAAAATGGGTTTGACTATCCACTCGGGGTTCATCATTTAAAAAGGGGCAGATCGGCTTTCGTCTCTCTAGCTACTCACCGTCGAAAGGGGAGGTTCACCCTTGTAACAAAGGGGTTTCACCTATTTAAAAGAGATTGGCTATCCTCCATGCGGGGACTCACCATCTAAAAAAGCATATCGGCTTTCGTCTCTCCAACTACTCACCGTCTGAGGGGGAGGTTCACCCTTGTAACAAAGGGGTTTCACCTATTTAAAAGAGATTGGCTATCCTCCATGCGGGGACTCACCATCTAAAAAGTAGATCGGCTTTCGTCTCTCCAGCTACTCACCGTCCGGAAGGGAGGTTCACCCTTGTAACAAAGGGGTTTCACCTATTTAAAAGAGATTGGCTATCCTCCATGCGGGGACTCACCATCTAAAAAAGCAGATCGGCTTTCGTCTCTCCAGCTACTCACCGTCTGAGGGGGAGGTTCACCCTTGTAACAAAGGGGTTTCACCTATTTAAAAAGAGATTGGCTCAAACCCTATTTCGGGAACTTACCATCTAAAAAGCAGATCGGTTTTCATCTCTCCAGCTACTCACCGTTCCGGAAGAGAGGTTCACCCTTGTAACAAAGGGGTTTCACCTAGTTTAAAAGAGATTGGCTATCCTCCATGCGGATTTCACCATTTTCTAAAAAGCGAGATCGGCTTTCGTCTCTCCAGCTACTCACCGTCCGGGGGAGGGTTCACCCTTGTAACAAAGGGGTTTCACCTATTTAAAAGAGATTGGCTATCCTCCATTTCAAATTTTCACAATCTAAAAAGCAGATCGGCTTTCGTCTCTCCAGCTACTCACCGTCCGAGGGGGAGGTTCACCCTTGTAACAAAGGGGTTTCACCTATTTAAAATGGGTTTGACTATCCACTATTTCGAACTCACCATCTAAAAAGCAGATCGGCTTTCGTCTCTCCAGCTACTAACCGTCCGAGAGGGTGCCATCCGAGGACCTATGTTGACTAGTGTACCTACGAGCTCAAACCCTATTTCAAATTTTCAAATAAGCGAGATCGGCTTTCGTCTCTCCAGCTACTAACCGTCCGATAGGGTGCCATCCGAGGACCTAGGTTGACTAGTGTACCTACTGAGCTCAAACCCTATTTCAAATTTTCAAATAAGCAGATCGGTTTTCGTCTCTCCAGCTACTAACCGTCCGAGAGGGTGCCATCCGAGGACCTAGGTTGACTAGTGTACCTCGGCTCAACCCTTTTCAATTTTCTAAAGTGGGGCGGGCGGGCTAAGACCCAGAAAATCCAAGTTAATCAAATTTTAAAATGCAACTTTTCCGAGGATTTGGGATCACCAAGGAACCTGCAGAAAGTTCAATCAAACATCATTAGAATGACAACTTTAAGTTCTTGGGAAGAAACTTAAAAATTTTCAGACAAATTTTCAAAGTGTATTTGCGAAGGAAATGTATCCAATCACAAGTTCAAATTTTCATTGGGGATGGATTTTGAATGACACATCCCGAGTGTTCTACAAAAAAGGTTGTCTTAAAAGTTTTTCAAAAGGGTTTTCCTTCATCCAAGAGGGCTTCTCACCATTTTGGGAAGGCTTTTTCTTAAAATTCAAATTTGCTCATAGGAAACCTAAACTTGAGGTTTCGGGATCATTCGAGATGCATACAATCCGACTAATCGGAGAAGGCATTTTAAAAGGGACCGTAATTCAGGCCAGGTCAAAGGCTCATCAAAGGATATTCATTTTGAGGCTTAGAAATGAATCTTGATCGACAATAGCTTCTTCGGGTTTACAAGTCAAGAACCCCGAAGTCATGATAAGACAGGATTGTACTTACCTCTTTAAGCGGTAGCTTCCTGTATGATTTCTTGCATCAACCTAAAACACCTCTTAGATCGGAAAAGTTTTGGTGATAGGTTGTATCTTGGCTCAAGGTGGGCTCTTTAAGAATGGCCATATTTTCAAAAAGGGGTGAACTTTGGTGATCACCTTGACATTTTTCCAGCATTCATGTGCTTTTTGTAATAGATTCATGATCATTCTTTCTTCAATGATTTTGAGGATTTTCCTCTTTTCATCTTGATGATTTTTCTTTAGGAATTGCCCCTTTTCGGGGTGCTCTTTTCATGGGCTTTGGCCTTGCTTTTACCAGGCACTTTGCTTTTTTCTAGCCCTTTCATCTTCCATTATTTTTTCGCATTGACCGGCTCTTTTGAGACCAGTATCAAGAATTTTTCCAAATTATGCATTTTGACTTATTGCTGGTAATTCCTTTGTTTGCCCCAGTATAGGGAGGGTGATCACCAACAAGGGTTTAGAAATGAATATTCAAAGACTCAAATTGGCTTTTCAAAGGGTAAGTGTTTGGGGATATAGAAATGAAATGCTTTTCTTCACTTTGAGGTGTTCCAAGTCTTTGCTAGAAATCACTCGAAGCTATCACAAAAAGATTGATGCAGGTTAGCACAATAAAGTCTTACCCGATCTTTTCTCCAAGGAATCATCCAATGAACCTCCAAATATGCCCCGGTGTGGGGTGGTTCTTGACAGGGTTATATTCATAAAATTCTCCCTTTTTGGCTCTGATTGGTTATCAAGGGATATAAATGTATATGGATAATTTTGAAATGGAAATGCCTTTTCATCATTTCAATCCATGTAATCACCGCGAATGATCCCTACGTCCCAAAATTAAGCTCTTTCGCTCTATCACTCTCACTCATCACTCAAGTGTATCGGGGACGTATTTAAGGATAAAGTTTGCCTCTTTTCATCTGAAGGATCACTCTTTTGAAAAATTTTCAAAACATGCCCTTTTTATGGAAACTTAGGGCGTTTTCATCAAAATTCATCGTTTGCAAAATGTTCTCATCAAAAGATATATTCAAAAGATGTTTTTGTAATTTGTAAGGGATATTTCTTTGAAAGGGGCTTTGTGGCTTCATAAATCCAAAAATTTTTCAATTTTTAAGCATGACAGCGTATGAAAATTCTTTGTAAAGGAAGAGAACCTCAAACCTGTCTTCTTCAAATATTGGCTTCTGTCCCCTGTAAAAACAAAAGGGAACAATCAGCTCAAGATATTCAAAATTTTTAAGTTCCGAAGCGACTTCTTCTTGTCTCCTTCGGATGTTGACTCCCGTTTCCTGTAAAAACAAAAGGAAACAAATCGGTTCAAAGATATTCAAAATTTTCAAATCCGCTGAGCGACTTCCTTTCTCCTCTTCTTCGGATATTGACTCCCGTTTCCTGTAAAAAATAAAAGGAATCAATCAGTTCAAAGATATTCAAATTTTCAAATCCCGATTCCTCCTTATGTCAACTCTTTCCGTAAAAACAAAAGGAAATCTGTAGTCCAAAATACCAGATAACTTCCCTGTTTTGATCAATTGCTCTGCAAAGCTCTTCATGATTCCCAATCCACCTACAAAATACAGACATATGCAAATGCATGTATGCAAATGTCATGCGAATGCAAAATCTTATGTGACTCGGATCTGCTCATCAATTGCTCTGAAGCTCAATTTTATTTCAAGGATAATATCTCTTCACGGCATCCGAATTCACTGGACTTGCCAACTCTTCTCCATCCATGTTTACAAGTATAAGAGCTCCTCCGGATAAGACCTTTTGAATCACGTAAGGGCCTTCATAATTTGGCATGAATTTGCCTCCTAGATGTTGGGCATTTGGGGGCATTTTCTTCACAACTAGCATCCCTGTTTCAAAATTCCTAGGTTTAACCTTCTTGTTAAAAGCTCTGGCCACTTTCTTCTGATAGCTTTGACCATGGCAGATAGCCCTTAATCGCCTTTCATCAATCAAATTTAACTGTTCATGTCTCTGCCGGTTCCACTCCTCTTACGTGAGCTCTACTTGAGATAGAATCCTTAAAGAGGGGATTTCCACCTCTCTACGGTAGGACTGCTTCCATACCGTATACCAAAGAGTAGGGAGTTGCCCCGGTTGAAGCACGAATTGAAGTTCGATAGGCCAAAAGAGCATATGGCAATCTTTCATGCCAATCTCGATATTTCTCAGCAGTTTTGGCCAATATCTTCTTGATGTTCTTGTTTGCCGCTTCCACAGCTCCATTCATTTGTGGGCGGTAAGGTGAAGAATTAAGGTGTCGTACCTTAAATTGTTCCAATAGTTGATCGACAACCTTGTTGTTCAAATTTGAGCCATTGTCTGTAATGATGGCTCTTGGCACTCCATATCTTGAGATGATATCTCGCTTGATGAATTTAGCCACATTGTTCGCAGTGACATTGGCATATGAGCTAGCTTTAATCCATTTGGTGAAATAATCAATAGCCACCAGAATAAAGCGATGTCCGTTGGAGGCTTTCGGGTTGATAGGGCCAATCATATCGATTCCCCACATGCAGAATGGCCATGGCTCTGACATTTGATGTAGCTCGGTTGGCGGCGCATTTATTCTGTCGCCGTACACTTGGCATTGATGACAGGATCTAACATGCTGGTTGCAATCCGACTCAATAGTCATCCAATAATACCCGAGTCTCATGATCTTCTTAGAGAGGAGGTGGCCATTCATATGCGGTCCGCATTCCCCTTCATGAATCTCTTTCATAATAAGATTTGCTTCTTTCGAGTTTACGCACCTCGGCGGGACCGAGTCAAAGGATCTTTTGTATAGGATCCGTCCGCTGAGGAAAAATTTAGATGCCATCTTGCTTATGTACTTTTTATCTCCTGGTTGATCGTCCCGCGGGAATTCGCCCTTCAGTAGGTAATTCTTGATGTCATGATACCACGGTTCTTCATCGGGCTCTTCTTCAATGACCATGCGGTATGCAGGTTGCTCCAAGATGTTAATTCTCAACGGTTCTATCTCAAGGCCATCTTGCACTTGTAACATTGCTGATAATGTGGCCAGAGCATCAGCAAAGTGATTCTGGGTCCTTGGAAGATACTCGAAAACGATCTCCTCAAAATGTTGGATCGGCTCCTCGAGGTACTTATGATAGGGAATAAGCTTGGGATCTTTTGTCTTCCATTCTCCTTGAGTTTGTAAAATGATTAGCATGGAATCTCCATATACCAACAGCTTCTTCACCTTTAATGATATGGCCAATTGTAATCCTAGTATGCGGGCTTCATATTCAGAAATGTTGTTGGTGCAAGGGAATACCAACTTGGCTGAAACCGGATAATGTTGATCTTCGGGGGATATCGAATCGCCCTTGATGCACTCGATCCAGTGAGGTTCACTGCGCCGTCGAAGTACATTGTCCATTTGTCTTCGGATATGTTCAGAATTTGACCTCCCTTGTTTTGCTCTAAAACATCCTTAGGAGGATTCTTAACTAGCATGTTTGCAATCGCTCTTCCCTTGATAGACTTTTGGGGAGAGGTTTTGATATCGAACTCTGAAAGCAGTATTTGCCATTTAGCCATCTTTCCCAACAATGTTGGCTTCTCCAAAAGGTATTTGATAGGGTCATTCTCGGTGACCAATTCTATATGATAATGCGGCGTATCTTGCCTCAATCGTGGAGGACCCAAACCAATGCTACGCAAGTTCTTTCCCTTCTTGGGTACTTGGCTTCGGGATGTTGTGAACTTTTTGCTCAAATAATATATGGCCCGCTCTTTACGATCCTTGGGGTTAGTTTGGGCAAGTAAAGCTCCCCGTGGATTCATCATTGGCTATCGGATATAGAGTTAGATGAATGTTAGGGATAGGAGGTACCAGATCTGGAGGCTGTACCAAATATTCCTTAATCTTCTCAAATGCTTGTTGACATTCTGCATCCCATTTCACTTTTGCACCTTTCTTTAGCAGCTTGAAGAAGGGCTTCATTGTTTCGACAGGTTGGGATATGAATCTAGATATATAATTCAACCTTCCAAGTAGGCCTCTTATTTCTTTGACAGTAGAGGGAGTCCCTATTTCCCATATAGCCTTGATCTTGGAAGGGTCAATTTCAATACCACATTTTGCTCACTACAAACCCTAGCAGACTTTCTAGACCTTGCGCCAAATACGCATTTCGCAGGATTCAACTTGAGCTTATACTTTCTCAATCGATCAAATAACTTCTTTAGCACTTTAACATGGTCTTCTCCAGGTTTGGACTTGGCAATCATATCATCCACATAGACCTCGATCTCCTTATGTATCATATCATGAAAAAGGGTCACCATAGCCCTCTGATATGTTGCCCCTGCATTTTTCAATCCAAAAGGCATTACCTTGTAGCAGAAAGTTCCCCATTGTGTAGTGAATGAGGTCTTGAGCTTATCTTCTTCCTTCAGCATGATCTGATTATATCCCGAGAATCCATCCATAAAGGAGAATATTTCAAAGCCCGCTGTATCGTCGACAAGTACATCAATGTGCGGTAAGGGAAAATCATCTTTGGGACTAGCTTTGTTTAAGTCCCGATAATCCACGCATATTCTAATTCTCCCATCCTTCTTCTTAATCGGTACGATGTTGGCGACCCAATCAGCATATGGGACAGCCTCGATAAATCCAACTTTAAGGAGCTTCATCACCTCTTCCTTGATCTTATCCGCCGGTTCGGGATTCATCCTTCTGGGCGATTGATTTACGGGTGTGCAAGAAGGATTTGTGGGCAAAGCATGCTCCACAATCTCACGATCTAGACCCGGCATGTCGGCATATGACCAGGCAAAAATATCTTGATATTCCTTGAGTAATGCCGTCATTCTTAAAACATCCGCTCCCGGACAAGTGTCCTCCTATTTTCACTTCCTTGACGCAATCGAATCCCCCAAATTAATAGTGATGGGTTCTTGGGAAATCGGAGGCTTAGATTCTTCAAAACAATCCCATTCTTTCTTGATATCGCTCACATCAACCTCGTCTACATCAACTTCGCATGCATAGTCATCGAGCTGATCCGAGTCACATATTAACTTGTTATGTATGGGTGGGATGATATGCCCGAAATGCACCATGAAAGGTTAGTATTCAAAGATGATAAAATTGAAGGATGCATGATTTTTATCATGAAAACATTTTTCAAATTCCAATTTTTGAAGACAAAGGGAAGAGAACTAGTCCATAATCTTCCGGACATCCTGGTTCTCAAAAGTTATTTAAAACCCTAGATCATATGGTGGATCGGGCCTCAAGTCTCATGGTAGAGTCAATTGTCATCATCGGACCAATCCGTTGCTCCACATGTCTCGTAATCAAATTTGAGATGATTTTCATTAATAGATGCAACTAAGAGTAATACAAGATCCGCACTTCTTGGATCATAGCATATGACCCAAAGGGTGCTAAAACATCAAAAAGCTTCAAAAACAAATGCAGTAATCAAAATGCATTAAAAGATAAAGTTCAGAAAGAGCCTTTTACTCAGGGGTGGGGAAATCATCGTCCAGCCACTCAATTATCACGTTCACCCGATTATCCAGGAACGGGTTGAATAAGTCCGGCTCTGCATCCTCAGAGATGTCTTCATCTTCCAACCATTTGCCTCCTTTAGAGAATACCTCGAATAAGGGGTTTAGGAACATCTTCCCTTTGGCCTTCCATGCATCGGTGCCTATAAAACGGCCACCTTGGTGTCCACGGCGTCCACGGTCTCCATAACACTTGTTTCGACCTCGGCCTCGACCTATGTTATTTTTCGCTATTCCATTATAACCCGGACCAACCTTGTGGTCATTTGAGCCCAAATTCAAAGGGTTACGGATTCCCCGACCATGTTTCCCTAATCCAGCACCCGGAATAAATCCATTCGAGAGTAGCACTTTTCCCGCCATAGTCGCGGGTCTCGAAAGCTCGGGTATAGCCACCTTTGCATCCGGTGACACATGCATGACAAATACAATGTCGAAGGTGTGATAACTCAGCTCCTCCTCCTTTGAGGGTTCAATATATGGAATCATCCCTTTTAAAGCGGCCCGATGTCCTGTCTCGCCATGGACGGTGATCAACTAACCCTTGACCACAAATTTTAACTTTTGATGCGGGGAGGAAGGTACCGCTCCGGACACATGAATCCATGGTCTTCCCAAGAGCAAGGTGAAGGCGCTAGGAATATCCAGTACTTGGAACGGTATAGAGAAAGTCACCGGTCCAATGTCAATGTCCAGCTCAATCTCTCCTACCACATTCTTGGAGACTCCGTCAAATGACCGGATGGTGGCTTTGGATGTTTTCACAAAATCTTCATTGATCCCCAAGCTTCTCAAAGTGCTCGGAGGACATAGGTTAAAAGCGGAGCCATTATCAATCGGGAACATGAGGAACCTCCTTTCCGTGACACCTCACGACTATGTAAAGGGCTTTGTTGTGGACCCGCCCTTCTTTCGGGAAGTCTTCGTCCGAGAAGGATATCTGGTCTTTTAAGAGGATAGCACCCACAAAGTTCCCTAGTTGCACTTCGTTAATTGTTTCCGGAACATGCACCTCATCCAGCACTTTCAAAGGAGGGCATCCTTGTGCTTTTCGGAATTTTTGAAGAGATCCAAGTAAGGAGATGCATGCGGGCATTTTCCGCGGTTGGTCAACGACCTCATATTCACCGGTCCTCACGACCGATTGCAACTTCTCAACCTCTTCCGCAGGTTGGGACTCTCTTTTGAGAATCCGCTTCTCTCGGGGGATAACATCTTCCGGATCTCATTATGGCGTCGATCTCGCCCGTTCCATAATCCCAGTGAACCGCCCTTGAGTTGTACTCTTCCACAAGCGGTAATTTAATCCTCACCGGTATGATCCTTTCTGGTAGTGATTCAGATGTTGATGGTTTTTCTGAACTAGAAGCTTCCAACTCCCAGCTATCTACTTTGTTCAAATCAATCACAAAACGAATTGGGGTATCTACCATCCCGATCATTTCATCCTCATGAACATCCTCGGGGTTATGTTTTGGACCGGGCTTTACCGGCGTGGCATTTTCTTCATCTAGATCCCTCTGCCTTTCCCTTTTGACTCTTAGGATAATCCCCTCAATTCTCATACCAATCTCCACCAGATGTTGGAACGATGAGTACGTGTATGCATACATGCGATCAAAGTATTCCGCCGGAAGTGACTTCGATACGAACTCAAGCATTTCTCTCTCCGACGGCGGCGGTTGCACCATCACGGCGTGTTTCTTCCATCTCCTAGCGAAAAGTTCAAAACTCTAGTCTTCACCTTTTCGGATGTTCAGCAAATTAGCCTTAGTGAAATAACCTCTGATTCCAGCTTCAAAGTATCGTATGAAGTGCTCTGATAAATCCTCCCAACTCGGGACCCAATCCAGATCGATTGGTTGGAACCATGCTAATGCGGGGCCCGTTAAACTTTGTCCAAAGTTCCGAATCAGTGTTTCGTCATCTTCATGGTGGCCAACCATTTGGCGAAGATAGTATGAGACATGCGCCAAAGGACACCCAGCGCCATTATACTTCGTGCGGAAGACCACTCTCGGGTTCGCACCTTGAGGCGGGACATTTCTCGCTTGGGTGAGTGGCGTAATCAGCTCCTTCAACTCATCCATTTTCCTCGACACGTCATCTCCTTGCTCTTCCAGTAGAGCGATCTTTCGATTTTGTGTCTCCATGGTCCGCCGTATCTCCAGAATTTGCATGCTTTCTTCTACTCTCGTGGCGTCATTCTTAGCCATCAATTGCGATAATTCCGCTACCATGGTTGTTAAATGTCGCATATGGGTCTCCAAATTAGAAAGTCGCACGTTGGACTCCCGATTCACCTGCTCATTCTGAGGAGCCGCTTGGTCTTTGACTTCATCGACCGTTCTCACAAATTCTTCACTTGCGGGGTCATCCATTCCACCCCAACCATCGGGGACTACATCTCCCGAATCAACAAAGAAACTCGGAGGCGCCGAATATAGCACTTTAAAGTTGTAGCCACCACTATCTTCTCCAAGATTATCCACTATCTCGCCCCTCTCTAGGGCCCTTTGCAAAAACCTTCTATCGCCTCGGCGGGCCTTATCCAGACGGATTTCATATTCGTCTATCTCTTCAATTTCTTGGCCATCTTTGATGTTCATCAAATATCCCGAGGGTATTTTTAAAACAGCTCCCCTCGTAGGTTTCATCGCAAATTCTTCGGACAGCATGTCCACCGCCACGTAGGTCCCCTTGAAAGCGACCTCTTCCATTTTTCCTATGATGCCCAAGTTAATCAGCTTTTCTAAGCAAACCTCCTTTTGCTCCCGGGAAATACTTTCTCCTTCCGGGTATTGCGAGGCCAATGTCAAGACATCCCGCATTTTACTCATGTCCACTATGAACTCCCGGAACCTCCTCCTCTTCACCTCCAAAGATCGCGTTCACCTCGCGATGCTCGAGTAGCGGGTTCTCGCTGCACATTTGGTTCAGCTTTATCGAACTCTAGAACTTTTCCATCGATCAATGCTTGCACCTTGAACTTCAAAGCGAGACAGTTGTCCGCGTTATGCCCCCTTTCTCCCATATGGTATATGCACGTCGGGGTCTCATCATACCCAGGAAATCTCGGCGGGTGAGCTCTAGGTGGCTCTTTTGCAACTAGGCGGTTTTCCAGAAGCATTGGTAGTAATTTGGATAAGGGTCGGGGTAGTGGGGTGAAAACAATTTGGTTCTTTTTCCTGAATTCCGGTGGTTTGGAAGCGGTCCAGGAGGATGTTCCTTGGGTAGGGATTGAAGGCGAGAAATTTCTAGGCTTTGGCGAGTTAGGGACAAAAGCTACTTCTCCAGTTTGCTCCCTAATATCCCTTCTCAAAGGGTATTGGCGTTTGAAAGGCGCCTCGGGTATCTTCTTTTCTCTTAATGCCCATTCGTGGCGCTCCGCCACCTTGATCGGGTGTGCAAATGTCTGACACCCGGAGGTGTTCGGTTTATCGAAAAATTCAAATGGAAGGGCCTTGAGAAAAAGGTCTATTAGTTCTTCTTCCGGGACGGGTGGCTTTACTTGCACGGCCCAACGCTCTCCATCTTTGGGCGTAGGCGCGAACGGCCTCGCTCTTTCCTTTTTAGGTCCTTAAAAGGTCCTCCCTAGTTAGGGCGGTCAAAGTGTTAAACTTGTATTGCCGAAGGAACTCATCGCCAGTTTATCCCAATTGGCGAGCCTTTCTCGGCTCCAATTCAATGAACCACGCCGGGCTGCCCCGAGATAGGCTCTCCCGGAAGGTGTTAACCAAGAGTGGGATGTTGTCGGAGAATTGCGACATTCGGCGCAAATAATACTTCAAGTGCGCCTTGGGACACCCGGTCCCATTATATCTCCTCACAAAGTCCGGTTCCTTGTAATCAGCGGGAACCTCTATCTTTTCGAAATGGTGCAACCTTGTCGAATCTCGAGAGTTCATAACCTTGACTTGCCAAACACTCTTCGATCTTAGCGAGCCTCTTAATTTCCTCTTCCATTTTGAGGACTTGCTTCTCCTTTTTCTCCAAGTCAATCACAATGGGAGGATCCTTAGGCGGTATCTCCGGATTCGAAGTGGGATTAGCGGCGGGCGCCGGATTAGCGTTCGCTCCATCGGATGACCCCGCGGGAGCTTGAAAATTAGGATCGACGGGGTATCTCCCCTGGCTTGCAATCATCATTGCCTTCATCTCCGCCACCATTGTGGCGATCACATTCATTTGGTTCTCCGGATTACCCACACGAGGTGCGAGCTCCTCTTGTTCCATCCTTAATTTGCGTGTTTTGCTACGAGTCCTCGTATTTATCACTCACTTGTTTTCGGGATATCAAATCAGTATGGGAAATATTAAAGGATTGGAGACATTGATCCGTGGTAATTGACTTTTCTATATGTATGCATGAAATGCTCATAAAAGAACTAGTATGTATTTATTACAAATCAAATTGTTCAAAAGTATCCAAAAGATAACAAATATGCAAAATCTAAATGGGGGAATGGATCTATCCAAGTCGGGGACGCTTCCACTCTTCTTGTTCTTCTGATCCGTCGGAATCCCACAAGTATGGGTCTTCTCCTTCCTCCGACATCCACTACTCTGGATCTTTGGGAATGTACGGCTCTACCCCCGGTATATACGGTACTATGTACTCTGGCTCATACGACTCTACCTCTTCAATCCGAGGAGATACGCATTCGGGTACATATGGCTCGACCGTTGATTGGCGATACTCCTTAAACTTCTGGATATACTCCTTGGAGGCCCCGTGAACGTTCATCTCATCATCCAAATAGTCCGGCCATTCAACTTGTTGCAATGGGGAATTCTTCAAAGCGTGAAGAATAAGCTTGATCCGAGCCCGATACAACTCCTTTGTTTCCTTAGTGAGCTTTCCTCTTGTCATATCAAATGAGAAAATCCCGGGACAAACATCCGGTGGTATCTCTTGTAGAACTCCAAATTGCCTCACCACTCGAATGGGGTAATACGCCACAAAGCCGGTACATCCTAATAAGGGAATAGGGTTATCTTCAATACCCAAAATGCGAGCCTCCACGATCTTGGGCCAAGTCAAACGCCACCTAATATATTCGGGTTTCAAATTGTCCAATAGCTCAACCCACCTTTTAAATGAATATTTGGGTACAAGGGATTGACACTTAAGGAAGGATCTAAGAGGGTGGACGTGCTCATTGATCTCATAGCACCCCACTCGGAGTTGGAAAGTCTTTATATGAGAGGTGAACCACAAGTGGAGTAATCCGCTAGACGCTTGAAAAACAGCCTTCTTTGAAGATTTGGAACGATTTAAGGAGAGGAAGGTCTCGGCTAATATCATGTACGAATAATCCCAGCGACAACACACTTGTCCGGCTATATGGGTTATGGAAGGGTCAAAAGTAGTTCTAGAAGTTGGGAATAGAACAAACGTAAAGAAAGCCAAGATGAACACCTTTCCCGATTTATGACCGGTTTCGGTGGGTAGAGAGGAATAATTGTCGAAAAGGAACGAGAAGGTGAATTTGTTGGAATTGGATTTGTAAACTTTTTCAATCTCGGAAGTTTTAAGACGGAGAAAACTCGATAACGAACGAGTGGAGTCCATGTCCAAAGGGGGTTGAGCTATTCGTTCTTCAAATTTGGCCCCAATAATAGCGGTATACTCCTCGAGCGTAGGAGTCAATTCTAATCCTCGGAAGTTGAATGTCATTGTGCGTGCGTCCCATGCCTTGGCTAGTGCTTGAATGAGCGCCGGTTGGTATTCCACTTTGATCAAATCTACAAGTCGCCCCAAACGTCCTTCCACATAGGCTTTGTTGACGATGTCGAGGCGATCCCACCATATAGCGAGTTCCTTGCGCGGTATTGGGATAACTTTGATGTCTCCATTCCCCATGATCTAAAAAATGCAAAAATGATGATCCTAAAGTCAATTACCACGGTTTAATATGCATATGCATGAAATGTGATGCAAATGTGCTAACCAAATTCCATGTCATCTTTTGGTAACATGAGGGTCAACTACTCCCATTTGACCCAAATAAGCCAAATAGGGTAATTATGGACCTAATCTCACCCAAAGATGGCATGTAATTTGATTAGGATCGTTTAAGCGTAATCGGGGTAAAAGGTCGCTCACAAATTGACAACTCATGAAATTTACAAGTCTAATACAATAAAGTCGAAAGAGATAGAACATGATAGCAACTAAAGATGTTCGGACAATAAATGTCAATGAAAGTACATAATAGACTCAAAATATAATGAAACCTAGAAAATGCCCCAAAGTCGTACTAATCTAGACAGTCGGAACGGTGTCCTCATCCGATGAAATCTCTACTATCTCGGGAAGCTTGATATCTTCTTCATCATCGGAGGATATGGTGATGACTTCCTTCTTCTTGATCGGGGAGTGTTTTGGGGCCGTCTTGGTAGCACAAGGCTTCCTCGCCAATTTCATGTACAACTCCCAAATTCTTTCTTTCTCGCGCTCGAGCTCCAAATATCGTCCACATCGGGTATAATCGCAACTCTCGCTACGGATGCGGTTCCGTCCATTGAGCTCTCGTCCGTGAACAAATCCGAAAACTCGGAATGTAGCGGGTACTCGGTCCTCGCATCGAATGGTCCTCCGCTCCCATGTGAATACGTCGGGTATATCAACACGACCTCGGGGCACCATCTATCTAAAAAGGAAAATTTGACCTTCAACCCCGATCACTTAAACGATTTTACAAATTGTGATGATATGTCGTGAAAATGCATGCTATGCAAAATTTAAATTTACAAGTTCAAAATAAAAAGGGTAGAAAGCCTTACCAACCGATGTTACTCTTTTTTTAATTTTTTGGTTTTAGGTATACCAACCATCCATTTCACATGCGCATGAGACAAGTGAGGTTCAACTCTAAAAAAAATAAAAAAAGGCTCGGGTATGGACCTAAAAAGGCTCCCGCTATACAAATCGATGGGCCGCCCACAAGCGCAATCAAACAACAAGTGGGTAGGACCATCAATCTTGCATAGCGAGCGGGATCAAATATGGTCAACCCAAGTGCAATCAAACACAAGAGCTTCGCATACCGATCCCTATCTATGGCGACCTAAAAGGTGATTTCGCGGCTCGGGTTTAGGCGCTTGTGTGTGCAGTGTCGTGATCCTCGAAATATGCAAGACATGCACCACAATTTATATTCAAAACACCGCTTCAAAATTTGCATAAATAAACAAACAATCCAAAACTCCATATCTGCATCAAAAATGGTTAGCACAGATGCCACCCCTTATAACTCCCATCTACATCAACATTTAACACTTTTTGTTAGTGAACGTACCTCATCTTCAAGAGCATCTCGAGAAAACGAGGTTAGAAAACAATCAACATTTTTATCGGCTTAAATCCTCTTAATTTCCCCGGTGGAGTAGCCGATCTGTCGCGACCCTCCGTCCGTCCGTCCGGCGAAGAGGTTAACGAGCCGATCCTCCTCTTTTATAAATTTTATAGGACCCCCGGTTGTCGGCGGGGTATTTTTTTAAGGATCGCGAGTCTCTCCCCGGACCCATTACTCGAATCGCGATGTCGGGTAAAATTTATCAAATATCGAAATTGACCTTGTATGGTCGGGTGGCATGTGCGAGATGTACATGCAATTTGGAGTCGCCACCGATCGATTTATTGGAAGGTACGATCGGAAAACCTTACCGAGCGGTCGGGAGAAACCGTTCGGTTCCGCGAAAACCGGAGATTTTGGGTCCGGGGACTTGGTTACGCCAAATTTCATATTTGACGCCCTTTCGGTTACCGATGTTGATTGTTTTTCTAACCTAAGAATTCATACGAGATGTAATATCGGGTGAGGTAGGCCCTAACAATTCTAAGTTTTCATGCGAGATGGGAATTTTACTATCCTAATCAATCACAATCGAAAAATTAATGCGCAATCAAAATCATTACAAGCAATCAAATCAATCAATCAAGGTTTGATATGTCTAAAATGGCCCTATCGGCCCACACAAAAATCAATTTTGGATGTCGGGATGATTTGGTAAAAATTTGGGGGGGGAAGGCCCGGAAGGGTAGAATGGTCATTTTTTGGGGTTCGGGACCCGAAAATCACAAAATTGGGGTCGGGCCAATTGAATGTGGCTATTTCCCATTTTTTGTAATTTTTCAGAATTTTTCTAATTTTTTCTATTTTTTAAATTTTTATTTATTTTTCAAAAATATTGGAAATTTTCCGGATCGAAATTAATCGACCCTCGAAGTCTCAAAATTTTCGATCCAGACTTTATGAGTCCCGAATCGATCTAGGAATTTTTAGGAATTTTTTGTGAAAATCTAGGAATTTTTGTGAATTTTTTAGGTATTTTTTTTGCAATTTTTTGGATTTTTTTGGAAATTTCTTTTTATTTTTATTATTTTTTATTACTAAATCGGACCGGGTCAACCGGTCAACGGCCGGGTCAACCCGGTCCGACCGCTCGTGGACTCACGCGACACTCAAAACGACACCGTATATGTATATATATCTATTTATTTTTTGATTTTCTAAAATAGATTTTCTAATTTTCGAATATAAAGAAGAAGAAATGGACGGCTGAGATCAATCCAAGATTTGATCTCGGCCGTCGACTCCCCCTCAAACAAAACGACGACGTCCCGACCTTCTACGTAAAAACGACGCCGTATGTCACTAAACAAATGAACGGCTGCGATTAAACCTGAAAATTGATCCGGACTGTTGACTCAACCTTAAGCAAAACGACGCCGTATCTAATAAATGCATGGACGGCTACGATCTATTTGAGATCTAATCTGAGCCGTCAACTCTTCTAAACCCAAAACGACGACGTTTCTTTTAGTACTTTGGATGGCTACGATCAAACTTTAGATCTA
The DNA here is from genome assembly GCF_020921035.1 of Rhodamnia argentea. Lineage (NCBI taxonomy): Eukaryota > Viridiplantae > Streptophyta > Magnoliopsida > Myrtales > Myrtaceae > Rhodamnia > Rhodamnia argentea. Next base: position 10,868,467 of record NC_063158.1, read on the forward strand.
ATCCAGGCCGTTCGTTCCTAACATGTCCTAAACGACGCCGCACCACTTATTACCCCGAACGGCTACGATCAAACCTCAACTTAATCTTAGTCGTCCGTTCAATCGCTACCCTAAACGACGTCGTGCCTACGAACTAAAACGACACAGTTTTCACATTTTTTATTTTCTACCTAATATACTAAATTCTAGAAAATATAAATGGACGATCCAACGGCCGAGAATCAAACCTACCTAATTGTCTCGGCCGTTGGATCGGATCTGAGTCCGGCCGCTCGCGCCAACGGCCGAGGCGACTCGAATCCAAGGTGGACCTATCACAGAACGACACATAGACTCTTTGACCGGTTGACTCGCCACGTCAACATCGTCGTCTTCCTTGTGACGACGCTGAACGGACGGCCGAGGTTTCCCAGCGAGATCCGACGGTGAAACCTCGGCCGATTGACCCCAAACCAAAGCCAATTTACTCATATCAACCTCCGGATCAACATACTCAAAGATCAAACGATTTCATCGAGCCAAATGGGAGAATCGAGCTATACACAGTCGCGACAACATGAACTCCAATCAAAAGATATAGAGCATAACAATCAGATTCGAGCTTCGGACACGCTTAGGTTAGGTCGATGTTGACACCCGAATTTTTAGTCGGTTTTCATTTAGTTTTATTTTCCAAAATTCATTAAAAATTCACAAAAAATTAAAAAATTATAAAATCAACATTGGAAGCCTTGGCCAAGCTTAAGGAACCAATTTGGAACAAAAAATATTTTTTCATATCTTTCGCATTTTTTTAATATTTTCGGAAAATAGGAAAATATTTGAAAAATTCATAAAAAATACTTTTCGAGGTCGCAAAAATACAGAAAAATGTCCAATATTTTTCTTTTAATTCCCTTTTCATATTGACCTCAAGAAAAATCAAAAATTGAGTTCAATTTTAGGAGTTACTTCACAACACCTAGAGTTGAATTTTCATAAAAAATACCAATTGAATCTTTTTATTTGCAATTTTTGCACATTTTGTGTCTAGACATTCAATCGCAGTCCCTTTGAACTTCAATTTGATCAATTGCACCCACAATTGCGCGAATTGCACGAATTAGGCAAAATCCCCAAAATATTTTCAATTTAGTCCCTCAATTGGTCAATTTTTGAAATTACTTTTAATTGAGGGACTTTCGTGGCAAAATTGGACTGGTCCCCTATGTTTTCATGCATTCTAAATCAACTGGAATGGGTCTCATGGTCCAATTTGATCAATTACACATCCAATTGAAGTTTTCCCCAATTTGGGCAAATTTAAAATTTGGGGGTTTTGTATAAATTGATGGGAAATTTTGGGCAAAATTACATTTCTAGATAATATCCAAGCCCCTAAGTCCAATTTTGAAAATTAATTGCAAAAATTCCTTACCGATTTTGATTAATTTGGAAAATTGTGCATAAAACACGTCTGAACCGGTTCAGACCGGTCTGATCGCCGGTCGAACCGGTCGAACCGGTCCGTAATGATGTCTTCTTCCTCGGGTGACTCGCGTGATTTTGCAGGTTCGTGGGTGAACTTCAACCATCAAATTGAAGGCCAATGCAAGCCTAATCGAATGAATCAACTTAGGGGTTTTATACATTGGATCGATACCTATTGATTGGGATTAGTTTCGCGACCAATGGTCGCCGGAGGAGCTCCGGTGGGCCAGTCAAAGTTCCGGCGCACAGAAAGTCAACATTTGCAAAACCAGATGCAATTCGTGTTCGTTTAAGGCTCAACGGGGACTTGACGGACTTGGACGGAATCATAACAGATTCCGTCGCCGTCCGACGACCCAAATGGCACGTGTGTGCGCGTGTGAAGTGCTCGGCCAGCTCAAGCTCCCGCGCGCGCATTTTTCAAAGGTTGGGTATAAATAGCCAAGAAGGTTCTCGATCCGAGGGGGGGCTCATTCTGTTCGCAAGTTGTTGATAGAGCTAGAGAGAGAGAGAGAAAACGAGAGAGAGCTCGTTCTCCCGCTCGCTCGGTTGAGAACTCGAGCTCGACCGTGAGCTCTTGGTGAGGCCAATCCGGAGCGAATCAAGACTTGAAATCACGTCCGGAAGCTTCGTTTAGGCTCTAGGATTCGATCGCGACAGCTCGGTCAAGTTGCGAGCTCCAGAATCGGTGAGTTAATCTTCCTATCTCGCTACTGTGTAATCATGGCATCCTCACATCCTAAGCATGATTCGTGAATTTGTTGTGTGCCTTTTGATGCCCGAGCCTCACCGACCATGCTCGTATCTGGTTTTTGCATCAATCTTGCTCGAACATCCCGAGTCGAAACCTCCAATCATCGCGGTCCGGCCGAACACCGGCCGGACCTCTCCAGCCTTCGCGAGTCCGATCGGGACTCGAGGTAAGTTTCCTCAACTCATCTTCGAGCTTCTGTGTGAAGGAATTGAACTGTAATGCTCTTTTTTGCTTGATTGAACCATGCGATCTCGATCTTGTGTGAGCTTGATATATGTTGATTCTGTGGATACAATCACTTAATCTTTGGATATGTTGATCCGGAAGTCCGAGCGAGTCGTCCGGTGTTGGTCTCGCGTCATTCCGGCGAGATCTCGCCGTTAGATCTCGCCGGAGCGTTCTCGGCCGTCCATTCCGTGTCGTCGCTAGGTTGAAGAAGAAGCCGACATGTCATGGTCAACGAGTCGGCGTCCTAGGTGTCATTCGGTGATAGGTCCGGTTCATGCTTGAGGTGGCTTGGTCGTTGGCGCGAACAATCCCGATCGGCTTTGATCTAACGGTGGTGAAAATTAGGTAGGTTTAATTTCGGACCGTTAGATCTAATTTTTATATTTTCTAGATATTGGTATATTAGGAAGAAAATAGAAAATAAATGAAACGGTGCCGTTTGATTAGAGTCAGGCGGCGTCGTTTTGGTTCCGGACGTGATGAACGGTGGGGATCGAGTCCAAGTTTAATCGTGACCGTTCGCGATATTAAAGGATGCGACGTCGTTTTTGAGTCGTAGGCGGACGAACGGCTCGGATCGGATCTAGAGCCAATCGTGACCGTTCAAGGTTTTTAAATAAAGTGTCGTCGTTTTATAGCTAGACGAGGCGACGGCTAGGATTAGTTCGGGGATCGATCGTGGCCGTCCTGTTAAATGTTCAATACGCTGTCGTTTTAGCCTAAGCGAGTTGATGGGCGAGATGGAATCCAAAGACTTAATCTTGGCCGTTCATTTGAAATTGAAATACGGCGTCGTTTTGTGGGCGGGAGTAGACACGGCGTCGTTTTGCTTTGAGACTCACGGACGGTCGAGATTAATCTTCGAAGTTGATCTCAACCGTCCGTTATTTTCTTTTATATTCGGAATATTAGAAATTAGGTTTAGAAATTCATGAAAAAATCAAATAAATAGGTATATACGTACGTTGTCGTTTTAGGTATTGTGGGCGAGTCCGAGGCGGTCGGACCGGGTTGACCGGTCGTTGACCGGGTTGACCCGGTCCGGTTTAGTAATAAAAAATAATAAAAAATAAAAAGAAATTTCCAAAAATCCAAAAAAATTGTAAAAATACTTAGAAAATTCATAAAAATTCCCTGATTTTCATAAAAAATTTCTAAAAATTTGTAGATCGATTCGGGACTCATAAAGTCTGGATCGAAAATTTTTGAGACTTCGAGGGTCGATTAATTTCGATCCGGAAAATTTCCAATATTTTTAAAAAATAAATGAAAATTCCAAAAAAATAGAAAAAATTAGAAAAATTCCATAAAATTACAAAAAATGGGAAATGGCCACATTCAACTGGCCCGACCCTAATTTTGTGATTTTTGGGTCCCGAACTCCCAAAAATGACCATTCTACCCTTCCGGGCCTTCGCCCCAAATTTTTACCAAATCACCCCGATACCCAAAATTGATTTTTGTGTGGGCCGATAGGGCCATTTTAGACATATCAAACCTTGATTGATTGATTTGATTGCTTGTAATGATTTTGATTGCGCATTAATTCCTCTGATTGTGATTGATTAGGATAGAAAATTCCCATCTCGCATGAATACTCAGATTTTTTAGGACCTACCTCATCCGATATCGTATCCGCATGAAATCTTAGGTTAGAAAAACAATCAACATCGGTAACCGAAAGGGCGTCAAATTTGAAACTTGGCGTAACCAAGTCCCCGGACCCAAAATCTCTGGTTTTCGCGGAACCGAACGGTTTCTCCCGACCGCTCGGTAAGGTTTTCCGATCGTACCTTCCAATAAATCGATCGGTGGCGACTCCGAATTGCATGTACACCTCGCACATGCCACCTGACCACACAAGGTCAATTTCGATATTTGATAAATTTTACCCGACATCGCGATTCGAGTAATGGGTCTTGGGAGAGACTCGCGATCCCCCATATATATGTCTATAAAAGGAGGGATCGGCTCGTTAGCCCTATTTCACCCCGGAAAGAAATTTCCGGAGGGTCGCGACAGATCGGCGACTCCACTGGGGACGTCTTTAAGAGGATTTAAGCCGATAAAAATGCTGATTGTTTTCTAACCTCGTTTTCTAGAGATGCTCTTGAAGATGAGGTACGTCCACTAACAAAAAAGTGTTAAATGTTGATGCGAGATGGGAGTTATAAGGGGTGGCGTCTGTGCTAACCATTTTTGATGCAGATATGGAGTTTTGGATTGTTTGTTTATTTATGCAAATTTTGAAGCGGTGTTTTGAATATAAATTGTGGTGCATGTCTTGCATATTTCGAGGATCACGACACTGCACACACAAGCGCCTAAACCCGAGCCGCGAAATCACCTCTTAGGTCGCCATAGATAGGGATCGGTATGCGAAGCTCTTGTGTTTGATTGCACTTGGGTTGACCATATTTGATCCCGCTCGCTATGTAAGATTGATGGTCCTACCCACTTGTTGTTTGATTGCGCTTGTGGGCGGTCCCTCGATTTGTATAGCGGGAGCCTTTTTAGGTCCATACCCGAGCCTTTTTTGATTTCTTTAGAGTTAAACCTCACCTGTCTCATGCGCATGTGAAATGGATGGTTGGTATACCTAAAACCAAAAACCAAAAAGAGAGTAACATCGGTTGGTAAGGCTTTCTACCCTTTTTATTTTGAACTTGTAAATTTAAATTTTGCATATCATGCATTTTCATTACATATCATCACAATTTGTAAGATCGTTTAAGTGATCGGGGTTGAAAGTCAAATTTTCCTTTTTAGGATAGATGGCGCCCCAAAGTCGTGTTGTTGTACCCGATGTATTCACATGGGAGCGGAGGACCATTCGACGCGAGGACCGAGTACCCGCTTCATTCCGAATTTTCGGATTTGTTCACGGACGAGAGCTCAACGGACGAAACCGCATCCGTAGCGAGAGTTGCGATTATACCCGATGTGGACGATATTTGGAACTCGAGCGAGAAAGAAAGAATCTGGGAGTTATACATGAAGTTGGCAAGAAAGCCACGTGCGACCAAGACGGCCCCAAAACACTCCTCGATCAAGAAGAAGGAAATCATCACCATATCCTCCGATGATGAAGAAGATATCAAACTTCCCGAGATAGTAGAGATTTCATCGGATGAGGATACCATTCCCACTGTCTAGATTAGTACGACTTTGGGGCATTTTCTAGGTTTCATTATATTTTGAGTCTATTATGTACTTTCATCGACATTTATTGTCCGAACATCTCTAGATATTATCATGTTCTATCTTTTTTGACTTTATTGTATTAGACTTGTAAATTTCATGAGTTGTCAATTTGTGAACGACTTTTTACCCCGATTACGCTTAAACGATCCTAATCAAATTACATGCCATCTTTGGGTGAGATTTGGTCCATAATTACCCTATTTGGCTTATTTGGGTCAAATGGGAGTAGTTGACCCTCATGTTACCAAAAGATGACATGGAATTTGGTTAGCGCATTTGCATCACATTACATACATATGCATATTAAACTGTGGTAATTGACTTTAGGATCATCATTTTTTGCATTTTTAGATCATGGGGAATGGAGACATCAAAATCATCCCAATACCGCGCAAGGAACTCGCTATATGGTGGGATCGCCTCGACATCGTCAACAAAGCCTATGTGGAAGGACGTTTGGGACGACTTGTAGATTTGATCAAAGTGGAATACCAACCGGCGCTCATTCAAGCACTAGCCAAGGCATGGGACGCGCGAACAATGACATTCAACTTTCGAGGATTGGAATTGACCCCTACGCTTGAGGAGTATACCGCTATTATCGGGGCCAAATTTGAAGAACGTATAGCTCAACCCCCTTTGGACATGGACTCCACTCGTTCGTTATCGAGTTTCCTTCGCCTTAAAACTTCTGAAATTGAAAAAGTTTGCAAATCCAATTCCAACAAATTCACATTCTCGTTCCTTTTCGATAACTATTCCTCTCTACCCACCGAAACCGGTCATAAATCGGGAAAGGTGTTTATCTTGGCTTTCTTTGCATTCGTTCTATTCCCCGACTTCTAGAACTACTTTTGACCCCTCCATAACCCATATAGCCGGACAAGCGTGTTGTCGCTGGGATTATTCGTACATGATCTTAGCTGAGACTTTTCTCTCCCCGAATCGTTCCAAGTCTTCAAAAAAGGCCGTTTTCCATGCGTCTAGCGGATTACTCCACTTGTGGTTCACCTCTCATATAAAGACTTTCCAACTCCGGGTGGGGTGTTATGAGATCAATGAGCACGTTCACCCCCTTAGATCCTTCCTTAAGTGTCAATCCCTTGTACCCAAATACTCATTCAAAAAGTGGGTTGAGCTATTGGACAATTTGAAACCCGAGCATATTAGATGGCGTTTGACTTGGCCCAAGATCGTAGAAGCTCGCATTTCGGGTATTGAAGATAACCCTATTCCCTTATTGGGATGTACCGTGCGCTGTGGCGTATTACCCCATTCGAGTGGTGAGGCAATTTGGAGTTCTACAAGAGATACCACCGGATGTTTGTCCCGGGATTTTCTCATTTGATATGACACGAGGAAAGCTCACTAAGGAAACAAAGGAGTTGTATCGGGCTCGGATCAAGCTTATCCTTCATGCTTTGAAGAACTCCCCGCTGCAACAAGTTGAGTGGCCGGATTATTTGGATAATGAGATGAACATTCATAGAGCTTCCAAGGAGTATATCAAGAAGTTTAAGGAGTATCGCCAATCAATGGTAGAGCCATATGTACCCGAGTGCGTATCTCCTCGGATTGAAGAAGTGGAGTCGTATGAGCCGGAGTACATAGTACCATATGTACCGGGAGTAGAACCATACATTCCCGAGGATCCGGAGCAGTGGATGTCGAAGAAGGAGAAGACCCATACTTGTGGGATTCCGATGGATCGAAGAGCAAGAAGAGTGGAAGCGTCCCCGACTTGGATAGATCCATTCCCCCATCTAGATTTTACATATTTGTTATCTTTTAGATACTTTTGAACAATTTGGTTTGTAATAAATACATACTATTTCTTTTATGAGCATTTCATGCATACATATAGAAAAGTCAATTACCACGGATCAATGTCTCCACTCCTTTAATATTTCCCATAACGATTTGATATCCCGAAAACAGGTGAGCGATAAATACGAGGACTCGTAGCAAAACGCGCAAGTTAAGGATGGAACAAGAAGAGCTCGCACCTCGTGTGGGTAATCTGGAGAATCAAATGAATGTGATCGCCACAATGGTGGCGGAGATGAAGGCAATGATGATTGCAAGCCGGGGGAGATACCCCGTTGACCCTAATTCTCAAGCTCCTGCGGGGCCATCCGATGGAGCAAACGCTAATCCGGCGCCCGCCGCCAATCCAACTCTGAATCCGGAAAGACCGCCTAAGGATCCTCCCATTGTGATTGACCTGGAGAAAAAGGAGAAGCAAGTCCTCAAAATGGAAGAGGAAATTAAGAGGCTCGCTAAGATCGAAGAGTGTTTGGCGAGTCAAGGTTATGAGTTCTCGAGATTCGACAAGGTTGCACCGTTCGAAAAGATAGAGGTTCCCGCTGATTACAAGGAACCGGACTTTGTAAGAAGATATAATGGGACCGGGTGTCCCAAGGCGCACTTGAAGTATTACTTGCGCCGAATGTCGCAGCTTCTCCGACAACATTCCACTACTTGGTTAACACTTTCCAGGAAAGCCTATTCGGGGCAGCCCTGGCGTGGTTCATTGAATTGGAGCCGAGAGGCTCGCCGATTGGGATAAACTCGCAGACGAGTTCCTTCGGCAATACAAATTTAACACTTTGACCGCCCTAACTAGAGAGGACCTTTTAAGGACCGTAAAAGGAAAGAGCGAGGCCGTTCGCGCCTACGCCCGGAGATGGAGAGCACCTGGGCTGTGCAGGTAAAGCCACCCGTCCCGGAAGAAGAACTAATAGATCTGTTTCTCAAGGCCCTTCCATTTGAATTTTTCGACAAACCGAACACCTCTGGGTGTCGGACATTTGCGCACCTAATCAAGGTGGCGTAACGCCACGAGTGGGCATTAAGAGAGAAGAAGATACCCGAGGCGCCTTTCAAACGCCAATACCCTTTGAGAAGGGATATTAGGGAGCAACCGGAGAAGTAGCCTTTGTCCCTAACCCGCCAAAGCCCGGAAATTTCTCGCCTTCAATTCCTACCCAAGGAACGTCCTCCTGGACTACTTCCAAACCACCGGAATTCGGAAAAAAGAACCCAGTTGTTTTTACCCCACTACCCCGACCCTTATCCAAATTGTTACCCATGCTATTGGAAAATCGCTTAGTTGCAAAAGAGCCACCTAGAGCTCACCCGCCAAGATTTCCTGGGTATGATGAGACCCGGACGTGTGTATACCATATGGGAGAAAGGGGGCATAACGCGGACAACCTGTCTCGCTCTGAAGTTCAAGGTGCAAGCATTGATCGACGGAAAAGTTCTGGAGTTTGATAAAGCCGAACCGAATGTGCAGCAGAACCCGCTACTCGAGCATCGCGAGGTGAACGCGATTTTTGGAGGTGAAGAGGATGAGGTTCTGGAATTCATAGTGGACATGAGTAAAATGCGGGATATCTTGACATTGGCCTCGCAATATCCGGAAGGAGAGAGTATTTCCCGGGAGCAAAAAGAGGCTTGCTTGGAAAAATTGATTAGCTTGGGCGTCATAGGAAGAATGGAAGATGTCGCTTTCAAGGGGACCTACGTGGCGGTAGACATGCTGTCCGAGGAGTTCGCAATGAAACCTACGAGGGGAGCTCTTTTGAAAATACCCTCAGGATATTTGATGAGCATCAAAGATGGTCAAGAAATTGAAGAGATAGACGAATATGAAGTCCGTCTGGATAAGGCCCGCCGAGGCGATAGAAGATTTTTGCAGAAAGCCCTAGAGAGGGGCGAAATAGTTGATAACCCGGGGGAAGATAGTGGTGGGTACAACTTTAAAGTGCTATATTCGGCGCCCCCGAGTTTCTTTGTTGACTCTGGAGATGTAGTCCCCGATGGGTGGGGTGGAATGGATGACCCCGCAAGCGATGAATTTGTGGGAACGATCGATGAAGTTAAGGACCAAGCGGCTCCTCGGAATGAACAGGAGAATCGAGAGGTCGATATGCGACTTTCTAATCTGGAGACGCACATGCGTCATTTAACAACTATGGTAGCAGATTTATCGCAATTGACGACCAAAAGGAATACTATGGCGATAGAAGAAAGCGTGCAGATTCGGAGATACGGCGGACCATGGAGACACGGTAATCGAAAGATCGTTCTACTGCAAGAGCAAGGAGATGACGTGTCGAGGAAAATGGATGAGTTGAAGGAGCTGATTACGCCACTTACTCAAGCAAGAAACGTCCCGCCTCAAGGTGCGAACCCGAGAGTGACCTTCCGCACGAAGTATAATGGCGCTGGGTGTCCTCTGGCGCATATCTCATATTATCTCCGCCAAATGATTGGCCACCATGAAGATGATGAAACATTGATCCGGAATTTCGGACATAGTTTAACGGGCCCCGCATTAGCATGGTTTCAGTTAATTGACCTAGACTCGGGTCCCGAACTCGGGAGGATTTATCGGAGCACTTCTTACGTCACTTTGAAGCTGGGATTAGGGGTTATTTCACTAAGGCTAATTTGTTGAACATCCGGAAAGGTGAAGATGAGAGTTTTGAGCTCTTTGCAAGAAGGTGGAAGAAACACGCTGTGATGGTGCAACCGCCGCCTGTCGGAGAGAGAAATGCTGGAGTTTGTACTAAAGTCACTTCCGGCGGAATACTTTGATCGCATGTATGCATACACGTACTCATCGTTCCAACATCCGGTGGAGATTGGCATGAGGATTGAAGGGATTATCCCGAGAGTCGAAGAGAAAGGCAAGAGGGATTTCAATGAAGAAAATGCCACGCTGGTAAGGCCGAGTCCGTAACATAACCCCGATGACGTTCATGAGGATGAAATGATTGGGATGGTAGATGCCCCAATTCGTTTTGTGATTGATTTGAACAAAGTTGATAGCTGGGAGTTAGAAGCTTCTAGTTCGGAAAAACCATCAACATCCGGATCACTACCGTAAAAGATCATACCGGTGAGGATTAAATTACCGCTTGTGGAAGAGTACAACTCAAGGGCAGTTCATTGGGATTATGGAACCGGCGAGATTGACGCCATAATGAGATCGGGAAGATGTTATCCCCCGAGAGAAGTGGATTCTCAAAAGAGAATCCCAAATCGCGGAAGAGGTTGAGAAGTTGCAATCGGTCGTGAGGACCAGGTGAATATGATGTCGTTGACCAACTGCGGAAGATGCCCGCACGGATTTCCTTCTTGGATCTCTTCAAAAATTCTGAAAAGCACAAAGACGCCCTTTTGAAGGTGCTGGATGAGGTGCATGTTCCGGAGACAATTAACGAAGTGCAATTGGGAGACTTTGTGGGTGCTATCCTTCGAAGGACCAGATATCCTTCTCGGACGAAGACTTCCCGAAAGAAGGGCGGGTCCACAACAAAGCCCTTTACATAGCTGTGAGGTGTCACGGAAAAGAGGTGCCTCACGTCTTGATTGATAATGGTTCCGCTTTCAACCTGTGTCCACTAAGCACTTTGAGAAGCTTGGGGATCAATGAAGATTTTGTGAAGACATCCAAGGCCACCATCCGATCATTTGATGGAGTCTCCAAGAATGTTGTAGGAGAGATCGAATTGGACATTGTCATTGGACCGGTAACATTTTCTATAACGTTCCAAGTATTGGATATTCCAAGCGCCTTCACCTTGCTCCCGGGAAGACCGTGGATTCATGTGTCCGGGAGCGGTACCTTCCTCTCTCGCATCAAAAGTTAAAATTTGTGGTCAAGGGTCAATTGATCACCGTCCATGGCGAGACAGGGCATCGAGCCGCTTTAAAAGGGATGGTCCCATACATTGAACCCTCAAAAGAGGAGGAGCTGAGTTATCACACCTTTGACATTGTATCTGTCATGCATGTGTCACCGGATGCAAAGGTGGCTATACCAGAGCTTTCGAAACCTGCGACTATGGCGGGAAAAGTGCTACTCTCGAATGGATTTATTCCGGGTCTTGGATTAGGGAAACATGGTCGGGGAATCCGTAACCCTTTGAATTTGGACTCAAATGACCACAAGGTTGGTCCGGGTTATAATGGAATAGCGAAAAATAACACCGGTCGAGGCCGAGGTCGAAACAATTGTTATGGAGACCGTGGACGCCGTGGACGCCAAGGTGGCCGTTTCATAGGCACCGATGTATGGAAAGCTAGAGGAAAAATGCTCCTAAACCCTTTATTCGAGGTATTCTCTAAGGGAGGCAAATGGCTGGAAGATGAGGACATTTTCGAGAATGCAGAGCCGGACTTATTCAACCCGTTCCTGGATAATCGGGTGAACGTGATAATTGAGTGGCTGAACGATGATTTCCCCACCCCGAGTAAAAGGCTCTTTTCGAACTTTATCTTTTAATGCATTTTGATTACTGCACTTGCTTTAAAACTTTTTGAATGTTTTAGCACCCTTTGGGTCACATGTTGTGATCCGGGAAGTGCAGATCTGTATTGTTCTTAGTTGCATCTATTAATGAAAATCATCACAAACTTGATTACAGACATGTGGAGTAACGGATTGGTCCGATGATGACAATTGATTCTACCATGAAACTTGAGGCCCGATCCGCCATATGATCTTGGATTTTAAATAGCTTTTGAGAACCAGGATGTCCGGAAGATCGTGGACTAGTTCTCCTTTCTTTGTCTAAAAAATTGGAATTTGAAAAATGTTTTCATGATAAAAATCATGCATCCTTCAATTTTATCATCTTTAAATACTAACCTTTCATGGTGCATTTCGGGCATGTCATCCCACCCATACATAACAAGGTTAATATGTGACTCGGATCAGCTCGATGACTATGCATGCGAAGTTGATATAGACGAGGTTGATGTGAGCGATATCAAGAAAGAATGGGATTGTTTCAAGAATCTAAGCCTCCTATTTCGAAGAACCTATCACTATTAATTTGGGAGATTCTGATTGCGTCAAGGAAGTGAAAATAGGAGGACACTGTTATGCAGCAGATATTTTAAGAATGACGGTGTTACTCAAGGAATATCAAGATATCTTCGCCCGGTCGTATGCTGACATGCCGGGTCTAGATCGTGAGATTGTGGAGCATGCTTTGCCCACAGATCCTTCTTGCACACCAATAAATCAATCACCCGGAAGAATGAATCCCGAATCGGCGGATAAAATCAAGGAAGAGGTGATGAAGCTCCTTAAAGTTGGATTTATCGAGGCTGTCCCATATGCTGATTGGGTCGCCAATATCGTACCGGTTAAGAAGAAGGATGGGAGAATTAGAATATGCGTGGATTATCGGGACTTGAACAAAGCTAGTCCCAAGGATGATTTTCCCCTACCGCACATTGATGTGCTCGTCGACGCATCTTGCGGGTTTTGAATTGTTCTCCTTTATGGATGGATTCTCGTGGATATAATCGAGATCATGCTTGAAGGAAGAAGATAAGATCAAGACCTCATTCACTACACAATGGGGAACTTTTTGTTACAAGGTGATGCCATTTGGGTTGAAAAATGCAGGTGCAACATATCGGAGGGCTATGGTGACCCTTTTTCATGATATGATACATAAGGAGATCGAGGTCTATGTGGATGATATGATTGCCAAGTCCAAGCCTGGAGAAGACCATGTTAAAGTGCTGAAGAAGTTATTTGATCGATTGAGAAAATATAAGCTCAAGTTGAATCCTGCGAAATGCGTATTTGGCGCAAGATCCGGAAAGTCTGCTAGGATTTGTGGTGAGCAGCCGTGGTATTGAAATTGACCCTTCCAAGATTAAAGCCATATGGGAAATAGGAACTCCTATTCTTGTTAAAGAAGTAAGGGGTTTCTTGGGAAGATTGAATTATATATCCAGATTCATATCCCAACTATCAGAAACGGCGAAACCCTTCTTCAAGTTGCTAAAGAAAGGTGCAAAGGTGAAATGGGATGCGGAATGCCAACAAGCATTTGAGAAGATCAAGGAATATCTGGTACAACCTCCAAGATTGGTACCTCCTATCCCTAACATTCCTCTAACTCTATATCCGACGAGTTAATGATGAATCCCTGGGAGCTTTACTTGCCCAAACTAACCCCAAGGATCGTAAAGAGCGGGCCATATATTATTTGAGCAAAAAGTTTACAACATCTCAAGTCAAGTATCCAAGACGTGGAAAGGACTTGCGTAGCATTGGTCCGGGTCCTCCACAGATTGAGGCAGTATACGCTGCATTATCATATAGAATTGGTCACCGAGAATGACCCCATCAAATACCTTTTGGAGAAACCAACGTTGTTGGGAAAGATGGCTAAATGGCAAATACTGCTTTCGTAGTTCGATATCAAAACCTCTCCCCAAAAATCTGTCAAGGGAAGAGCGATTGCTGATATGCTAGCCGAGAACCCTCCTAAGGACGTTTCAGAGCAAAACAAGGGAGGTCAAATCCTGAATATATCTGAAGACAAATGGACAATGTACTTCGACGGCGCAGTGAACCTCACTGGATCGTGCATCGGGCGCGTTTGATATCCCCCGAAGATCAACATTATCCAGTTTCAGCCAAGTTGGTATTCCCCGCACCAACAACATTTCGAATATGAAGCATGCATACTAGGATTACAATTGGCCATCTCATTAAAGGTGAAGAAGCTACTGGTATATGGAGATTCCATGCTAATCATTTTACAAACTCAAGGGGAGTGGAAGACAAAGGATCCCAAGCTTATTCCTTACCATAAGTACCTCGAGGAGCCGATCCAACATTTTGAGGAGATCACTTTTGAATATCTCGCGAGAACTCGGAACCATTTTGCTGATGCTTTGGCCACATTATCAGCCATGTTACAAGTGCAAAATGGTCTTGAGATAGAACCGTTAAGGATTGACATCCTTGAGCAACCCGCATCTCGCATGGTCATTGAAGAAGAACCCGATGAGGAACCGTGGTATCATGACATCAAGAATTACCTCTTGAAGGGCGAATTCCCTGAAACGGTCAACCCAGAAGATAAAAAGTACATAAGCAAGATGGCATCTAAATTTTTCCTCGGCGGACGGATCCTATACAAGAGATCCTTTGACTCAGCTCCCGCCGAGGTGCGTGAATTCCAAAGAAGCAAATCTCATTATGAAAGAGATTCATGAAGGAGAGTGCGGGCCGCATATGAATGGTCACCTCCTCGCCAAGAAGATTATGAGACTCGGATATTACTGGATGACTATCGAGTCGGATTGCAACCAGCATGTTAGATCCTGTCATCAATGTCGGGTATACGGCGACAGGGATAAATGCGCCACCAATCGAGCTACATCAAATGTCGAGCCCTGGCCGTTTTCGCATGTGGGGAATTGATATGATCGGCCCTATCAACCCAAAGGCCTCCAACGGACATCGTTTCATTCTGGTTGCTATTGATTATTTCACCAAATGGATTGAAGCTAGCTCATATGCCAACGTCACCTGCGAATAGTGTGGCCAAGTTCATCAAGCGAGATATCATCTCAAGATATGGAGTGCCAAGAGCCATCATTACAGACAATGGCTCAAATTTGAACAACAAGGTAGTCGATCAATTGTTGGAACAATTTAAGGTACGACACCTAAATTCTTCACCTTACCGCCCACAAATGAATGGAGTCGTGGAAGCGGCAAACAAGAACATCAAGAAGATATTGGCCAAAACTGCTGAGAAATATCGAGATTGGCATGAGAGATTGCCATATGCTCTCATGGCCTACCGAACTTCGATTCGTACTTCGACCGGGGCAACTCCCTACTCTTTGGTATACGGTATGGAAGCAATCCTACCGGTAGAAGTGGAAATCCCCTCTTTAAGGATCCTGTCTCAAGTTGAGCTCACGGAAGAGGAGTGGAACCGACGAGACGTGAACAATTGAATTTGATTGATGAAAAACGATTAAGGGCCATCTGTCATGGTCGAGCTACCGGAAGAAAGTGGCCAGAGCTTTTAACAAGAAGGTCAAGCCCAGAAATTTTGAAACAGGGATGCTAGTTGTGAAGAAAATGCTCCCAAATGCACAACACCCAGGAGGCAAATTTACGCCAAATTATGAAGGCCCCTACGTGATTCAGAAAGTCTTATCCGGGGGAGCTCTTATACTTGTAAACATGGATGGAGAAGAGTTGGCAAGTCCGGTGAATTCGGATGCCGTGAAGAGATATTTTCCTTGAAATAAATTGAGCTTCAGAGCGATTAATGAGCAGATCTGAGTCACATAGAATTTTGCATTCGCATGACATCTGCATACATGCATTTGCATACGTTTGTATTTTGCGGGTAAACTGGGAATCACGAAGAACCTTGCAGAGGAACAAGAGTCAACACATCCGAAGAAGACAGGAGGAAGTCGCTTCGGGATTTGAAATTTTGTATATCTTTGACTAATTGATTCCTTTTGTTTTTACAGGAAACGGGAGTCAACATCTGAAGGAGGAAACGGGAGTCAACATTCGAAGGAGGAAACGGGAGTCAACGTCTGAAGGAGACAAGAAAAAACCGCTTCGGAACTTAAAATTTTAAATGTTTTGAACTGATTGTTTCCTTTTGTTTTTACGGGAGAGAAGTCAATATTTGAAGAAGACAGGTTTGAGGTTTTCCTCCTTTACAAAGTATTTTCATACACCGTCGTGCTTGAAATTAAGAAAATTTGGATTTGCAAAGCAACAGAGCTCTTTCAAAGAAACATTCCTTTCAAATTTCAGAAACGTCTTTCGAATACCCTCTCAATGAAGATTTTTGCGAATGATGAATTTTTGATGAAATGCCCCGAGTTTCTATAAAAAGGGCATGTTTTGAAAGCTTTTCAAAAGACCGATCCTTCAGATGAAAAGAGGCAAACTTTGTCCTTAAACACGTCCCCGATTCACTTGAACGATGAGTGAGAGTGATAGAGTGAAAGAGCTTAACCTCGGGACATAGGGGTCATTCGCGTTGATTACATGGATTGAAATGATGAAAAGGCATTTCCATTTCAAAATTATCCATACACATTTATATCCCTTGATAACCAATCGAGCCAAAAGGGAGAATTTTGTGAATATAACCCTGTCAAGAACCACCCCACACCTGGGGCATATTTGGAGGTTCATTGGATGATTTCTTGGAGAAAAGGTCGGGTAAGACTTTATTGTACTCGACTCGCATCAATCTTTTTGTGATAGCTTCAGGTGATTCCTGGCGAGAGATTTGGAACATCTCAAAGTGAAGAAAAGCATTTCACTTCTATATCCCTAAACACTTATCCTTTGAAGAGCCAATTTGAGCCATTGAATTCTCATTTCTAAACCCTTGTTGGTGATCACCTCCCTACACTGGGGCAAATAAAGGAATAACCAGCAATGAATCAAAAAGCATGATCGGAAGAACTTTGAATTTTGATACCGGTCTCCAAAAGAGCCAGTCAATGCAAAGATTGATGAAAGGGTTAGAAAAAGCAAAGTGCCTGGTAAAAGCAAGGCCAAAGCCCATGAAAAGAGCACCCTGGAAAGAGATAAATCTTAAAGAAAAATCATTAAGATGAAAAGAGGAAAATCCTCAAAGTCAATTGAGCAAAAAATGATCATGAATCTACTTTGCAAAAGCAAATGAAAGCTGGAAAAATGTCAAGGTGATCACCAAAGTTCACCCCTCTTTGAAAATATAGCCGTCCTTAAAGGGCCCACCTTAAGCCAAAATACAACCCGTCACAAAAACTTTTCCGATCTAAGAGGTGTTTCAAGGTTGATGCAAGAGATCACACAGAAGCTACCGCTTAAAGAGGTAAGTACAATCCTGTCTTATCATGTCTTCGGGGTTCTTGACTTGTAGACCCGAAGAAGCTATTTTTGATCAAGATTCATTTCTAAACCTTAAATTGAATATCCATTGATAAGCCTTTGACCTGGCCTGAATTACAGTCCCTTTAAAATGCCTTCTCCGATTAGTCAGATTGTATGCATCTCGAATGATCCCGAAACCTCAAGGTTAGGTTTTACGTGAGCAGATTTGAATTTCAAGAAAAACCTTCCCAAATGGTGAGAAGCCCTCTTGGATGAAGGAAAACACTTTTGGAAAAATTTTAAGACAACCTTTTTTGTAGAACACTCGGGATGTGTCATTCGTAATCCATCCTCGTAAAAATTTGAAATTGTGATTGGATACATTTCTTTCGCAAATACACTTTGAAAATTTGTCTAAGAATTCTTAAGTCTCTCCTCGGGACTTAGAATTGTCATACTAATCATGTTTGATTGAACTTTCTGCGGGTTCCCCTGGTGATCCCAAATCCTCGGAAAAGTTGCATTTTAAGATTTGATTAACTTGGATTTTTCGCAGGTCTTCCGGAGTCCCCGTGTCCTCGATCCCCCACTTTTAGAAAATTTGAAATAGGGTTTGAGCTCGTAGGTACACTAGTCAACCTAGGTCCTCGGATGGCACCCTCTCGACGGTTAGTAGCTGGAGAGACGAAAACCGATCTGCCTTTTTGAAAATTTGAAATAGGGTTTGAGCTCAGTAGGTACACTAGTCAACCTAGGTCCTCGGGATGGCACCCTCTCGGACGGTTAGTAGCCGGAGAGACGAAAACCGATCTGCCTTTTTGAAAATTTGAAATAGGGTTTGAGCTCAGTAGGTACACTAGTCAACCTAGGTCCTCGGATGGCACCCTCTCAGACGGTTAGTAGCTGGAGAGACGAAAACCGATCTGCCTTTTTGAAAATTTGAAATAGGGTTTGAGCTCAGTAGGTACACTAGTCAACCTAGGTCCTCGGATGGCACCCTCTCGGACGGTTAGTAGCTGGAGAGACGAAACCGATATCCCTTTTTAGAAAATTTGAGTCCAATAGGGTTTGAGCATCTCTTTTAAATAGGTGAAACCCCTTTGTTCCAAGGGGGAACCTCCCCTCTCGACGGTTAGTAGCTGGAGAGACGAAAGCCGATCTGCTTTTTAGATGGTGAGTCCCCGTATGGAGGATAGCCAATCTCTTTTAAATAGGTGAAACCCCTTTGTTACAAGGGTGAACCTCCCTCTCAGACGGTTAGTAGCTGGAGAGACGAAAACCGATCTGCTTTTTAGATGGTGAGTCCCCGCATGGAGGATAGCCAATCTCTTTTAAATAGGTGAAACCCCTTTGTTACAAGGGTGAACCTCCCCTCGACGGTTAGTAGTTGGAGAGACGAAAGCCGATCTGCTTTTTAGATGGTGAGTCCCCGCATGGAGGATAGCCAATCTCTTTTAAATAGGTGAAACCCCTTTGTTACAAGGGTGAACCTCCCCCCTCAGACGGTTAGTAGCTGGAGAGACGAAAGCCGATCCGCTTTTTAGATGGTGAGTCCCCGCATGGAGGATAGCAAATCTCTTTTAAATAGGTGAAACCCCTTTGTTACAAGGGTGAACCTCCCCTTTCAAACGGTGAGTAGCTGGAGAGACGAAAGCCGATCTGCCCCCTTTTTAAATGATGAATCCCTAGTGGATAGTCAAACCCATTTTAAATAGGTAAAACCCCTTTGTTACAAGGGTGAACCTTCCCCACAAATCTTCAAATCACCACTCGACACTAGACGGACGCTAACCATTGCAAAATCGCGCCAAACCGTCCACGGGTAATTCCGTACACTCGACTTTTCAACCTCGGATCAACAAATCTCAAACCATAGACAGGTGAGCTACAGGTAAGTATCTCTCTCTTCTCATCTCCCTTTCACATAAGACGAGCATGAACCGAAATAATTCCCCACAGAGTTAGAGCGTAAACCGCAGAGGTAAAGCAATTTGATGTCAAGACTTATTTTCTTTAGATTTTTCCCCAGCAGAGTCGACAAAAGATCTTGTCTTTGAAAGCAACCTCTGACCGAGATTACTTTCAAAGAGGGGCACTTGTTGACACCCGAATTTTTAGTCGGTTTTCATTTAGTTTTATTTTCCAAAATTCATTAAAAATTCACAAAAATTAAAAAATTATAAAATCAACATTGGAAGCCTTGGCCAAGCTTAAGGAACCAATTTGGAACAAAAAATATTTTTTCATATCTTTCGCATTTTTTTAATATTTTCGGAAAATAGGAAAATATTTGAAAAATTCATAAAAAATACTTTTCGAGGTCGCAAAAATACAGAAAAATGCCCAATATTTTTCTTTTAATTCCCTTTTCATATTGACCTCAAGAAAAATCAAAAATTGAGTTCAATTTTAGGAGTTACTTCACAACACCTAGAGTTGAATTTTCATAAAAAATACCAATTGAATCTTTTTATTTGCAATTTTTGCACATTTTGTGTCTAGACATTCAATCGCAGTCCCTTTGAACTTCAATTTGATCAATTGCACCCACAATTGCGCGAATTGCACGAATTAGGCAAAATCCCCAAAATATTTTTCAATTTAGTCCCTCAATTGGTCAATTTTTGAAATTACTTTTAATTGAGGGACTTTCGTGGCAAAATTGGACTGGTCCCCTATGTTTTCATGCATTCTAAATCAACTGGAATGGGTCTCATGGTCCAATTTGATCAATTACACATCCAATTGAAGTTTTCCCCAATTTGGGCAAATTTAAAATTTGGGGGTTTTGTATAAATTGATGGGAAATTTTGGGCAAAATTACATTTCTAGATAATATCCAAGCCCCTAAGTCCAATTTTGAAAATTAATTGCAAAAATTCCTTACCGATTTTGATTAATTTGGAAAATTGTGCATAAACACGCCTGAACCGGTTCGGACCGGTCGATCACGGCCGAACCGGTCGAACCGGTCCGTAATGATGTCTTCTTCCTCGGGTGACTCGCGTGATTTTGCAGGTTCGTGGGTGAACTTCAACCATCAAATTGAAGGCCAATGCAAGCCTAATCGAATGAATCAACTTGGGGGTTTTATACATTGGATCGATACCTATTGATTGGGATTAGTTTCGCGACCAATGGTCGCCGGAGGAGCTCCGGTGGGCCAGTCAAAGTTCCGGCGCACGATAAAGTCAACATTTGCAAAACCAGATGCAATTCGTGTTCGTTTAAGGCTCAACGGGGACTTGACGGACTTGGACGGAATCATAACGATTCCGTCGCCGTCCGACGACCCAAATGGCACGTGTGTGCGCGTGTGAAGTGCTCGGCCAGCTCAAGCTCCCGCGCGCGCATTTTTCAAAGGTTGGGTATAAATAGCCAAGAAGGTTCTCGATCCGAGGGGGGGCTCATTCTGTTCGCAAGTTGTTGATAGAGCTAGAGAGAGAGAGAGAAAACGAGAGAGAGCTCGTTCTCCCGCTCGCTCGGTTGAGAACTCGAGCTCGACCGTGAGCTCTTGGTGAGGCCAATCCAGAGCGAATCAAGACTTGAAATCACGTCCGTAAGCTTCGTTTAGGCTCTAGGATTCGATCGCGACAGCTCGGTCAAGTTGCGAGCTCCGGAATCGGTGAGTTAATCTTCCTATCTCGCTTGTGTAATCATGGCATCCTCACATCCTAAGCATGATTCGTGAATTTGTTGTGTGCCTTTTGATGCCCGAGCCTCACCGACCATGCTCGTATCTGGTTTTTGCATCAATCTTGCTCGAACATCCCGAGTCGAAACCTCCAATCATCGCGGTCCGGTCGAACACCGGCCGGACCTCTCCGGCCTTCGCGAGTCCGATCGGGACTCGAGGTAAGTTTCCTCAACTCATCTTCGAGCTTCTGTGTGAAGGAATTGAACTGTAATGCTCTTTTTGCTTGATTGAACCATGCGATCTCGATCGTGTGAGCTTGATATATGTTGATTCTGTGGATACAATCACTTAATCTTTGGATATGTTGATCTGGAAGTCTGAGCGAGTCGTCCGATGTTGGTCTCGCGTCATTCCGGCGAGATCTCGCCGTTAGATCTCGCCGGAGCGTTCTCGGCCGTCCATTCTGTGTCGTCGCTAGGTTGAAGAAGAAGCCGACATGTCATGGTCAACAAGTCGGCGTCCTAGGTGTCATTCGGTGATAGGTCCGGTTCATGCCGAGGTGGCTTGGTCGTTGGCGCGAACAATCCCAATCAGCTTTGATCTAACGGTGGTGAAAATTAGGTAGGTTTAATTTCGGACCGTTAGATCTAATTTTTATATTTTCTAGATATTGGTATATTAGGAAGAAAATAGAAAATAAATGAAACGGTGCCGTTTGATTAGAGTCCGGGTGGCGTCGTTTTGGTTCGGGACGTGATGAACGGTGGGGATCGAGTCCAAGTTTAATCGTGACCGTTCGCGATATTAAAGGATGCGACGTCGTTTTTGAGTCGTAGGCGGACGAACGGCTCGGATCGGATCTAGAGCCAATCGTGACCGTTCAAGGTTTTTAAATAAAGTGTCGTCGTTTTATAGCTAGACGAGGCGACGGCTAGGATTAGTTCGGGGATCGATCGTGGCCGTCTGTTAAATGTTCAATACGTTGTCATTTTAGCCTAAGCGAGTTGATGGCCGAGATGGAATCCAAAGACTTAATCTTGGCCGTTCATTTGAAATTGAAATACGGCGTCATTTTGTGGGCAGGAGTAGACACGGCGTCGTTTTGCTTTGAGACTCACGGACGGTCGAGATTAATCTTCGAAGTTGATCTCAACCGTCCGTTATTTTCTTTTATATTCGTAATATTAGAAATTAGGTTTAGAAATTCATGAAAAAATCAAATAAATAGGTATATACGTACGTTGTCGTTTTAGGTATTGCGGGCGAGTCCGAGGCGGTCGGACCGGGTTGACCCGGTCCGGTTTAGTAATAAAAAATAATAAAAAATAAAAAGAAATTTCCAAAAATCCAAAAAAATTGTAAAAATACTTAGAAAATTCATAAAAATTCCCCGATTTTCATAAAAAATTTCTAAAAATTTGTAGATCGATTCGGGACTCATAAAGTCTGGATCGAAAATTTTTGAGACTTCGAGGGTCGATTAATTTCGATCCGGAAAATTTTCAATATTTTTAAAAAATAAATGAAAATTCCAAAAAAATAGAAAAAATTAGAAAAATTCCATAAAATTACAAAAAATGGGAAATGGCCACATTCAACTGGCCCGACCCTAATTTTGTGATTTTTGGGTCCCGAACTCCCAAAAATGACCATTCTACCCTTCCGGGCCTTCCGCCCCAAATTTTTACCAAATCACCCCGATACCCAAAATTGATTTTTGTGTGGGCCGATAGGGCCATTTTAGACATATCAAACCTTGATTGATTGATTTGATTGCTTGTAATGATTTTGATTGCGCATTAATTCCTCCGATTGTGATTGATTAGGATAGAAAATTCCCATCCGCATGAATACTCGAGATTTTTTAGGACCTACCTCATCCGATATCGTATCTCGCATGAAATCTTAGGTTAGAAAAACAATCAACATCGGTAACCGAAAGGGCGTCAAATTTGAAACTTGGCGTAACCAAGTCCCCGGACCCAAAATCTACGGTTTTCGCGGAACCGAACGGTTTCTCCCGACCGCTCGGTAAGGTTTTCCGATCGTACCTTCCAATAAATCGATCGGTGGCGACTCCGAATTGCATGTACACCTCGCACATGCCACCCGACCACACAAGGTCAATTTCGATATTTGATAAATTTTACCCGACATCGCGATTCGAGTAATGGGTCTTGGGAGAGACTCGCGATCCCCCATATATATGTCTATAAAAGGAGGGATCGGCTCGTTAGCCCTATTCCACCCCGGAAAGAAATTTCCGGAGGGTCGCGACAGTCGAGAACACTTACCTCGGGCTCCGATCGAGCCCGGAGTTGCTGGATTCGCTTGGCCAAAGTCCGACCAGGTCGCGACCGGTTGGAGGTTCGATTGAGGCGACTCGGGCAAAATCAATGCAGGAGAAGGTTGCGATCGTGGTCAGAGTTGGAATAGAAGTAAAAGGCACAGGCTAATTGCAAGAATGGAGTTTAGGAGGTCGAGTCGCCATGAATGCACAGTGAGAGAATGGAAAGCTTGACTTACCGATTCTAGAGCTCGCAACTTGACCGAGCTAGCACGATCGAATCCTTGAGTTGATACGAAGCCGTTGAACTTGATTGCGGGTCTTGATTCGGCTTGGATTGATCTCGCGAAGAACTTGCAGACCGAGCTCAAACCTTCGATCGCTCGGGCGAGAAGGTGAGCTCTCCTTCTCTTTCTCTCTCTCTATCTCTATTCTGTTGTGAGAAGAACCGAATGAGCCCCCCTGGATCGAGAACCTTCTCTGGCTTTTATAGTGGATTTTTGAAATTTGGCGCGTCGGGTGTGAGCTGGCCGAGGGTGATTCACGTGCCACCCACGTGATTTTTGGCTCGCCGGAAGTTGGACGGAGACGGCCATCACAGCAAACTCCGTTTGGTTCTCCATTAGTCGTGAATTGAGCTCCAATTTGTGTATTTTCGCGAAAGTTGACTTTCCGCCCGCCGTATCTTTGACCGGTCATTCCGATCGTCTCCGGCGGCCATTGGCCATGCCGCCGGTGACAAACGACGCGCCGCCTCCTGAGGATCAAAAGCCCCACATCAATTTCATTGATTAAGGTCGAATTAGCCTTCAATTTAATCGTTCAAGTTCGCCCATCAAGTCCGTAGAATGACTCGTGCTCACGGGGAAGATTTGGGGAAGATGATCTTGTCTTGGACCGGTTCGACCGGTCCGACCGGCGGTTAGACCGGTCCGAACCGGTTCAGACAGTGAAATTCCCATAATTTTCAAAATTAATCGTATTTGCCTGGGAATTTTTGCAATTAAACCTCAAAATTGCACTTAGGGGCCTGGATATTATCCAGAAATACCATTTTGCCCAAAATTTCACCTCAATTTCTATGAAAACCCCAAATTTTCCAATTTGCCCAAATTGGGGAAATGTTCAATTGGATGTCAATTTGATAAAATTGGACCATGAGACCTATGCCAATCAATTTGAAATGTATGAAAACATAGGGTAACAGTTCAATTTTACTATAATAGTCCCTCAATTAAAAGTAATTTCAAAAATTGGCCAATTGAGGGACTAAATTGCAAACATTTTGGGGATTTGGCCTAATTTGTGCAATTCGCGCAATTGTGGGGGCAATTGATCAAATTGAAGTTCAAATGGACTACAATTGAATGTCTAGACACAAAATGTGCAAAAATTGCAAATAAAAAGACTCAATTGGTATTTTTTATGCAAATTCAACCTTAGGCGTTACGAAGAAACACCCAAAATTGAACTTGATTTTCGATTTTTCTTGAGGTCAATATTAAAAGGAATTAAAAAAAAAATATTGGATATTTTTTTGTATTTTTGTGACCTCGAAAAGTATTTTTTATGAGTTTTCAAGTATTTTCCTATTTTTCGAAAATATTAAAAAAAACTGAAAAATATGAAAAATTATTTTTTTGTTCCAAATTGGTTCCTTAGGTTTGGCCAAGGCTTCCAATGTTGATTTTCTTTAATTTTTTATTTTTTGTGAATTTTTGAGAATTTTGGAAAATAAAACTAAAGAAAAATTGATTAAAAATCAGGTGTCAACATATTTCAAATTTTCAAAGTTAAGGATCCGAGGGCCTGGGGACGCCGGGAGACCTGCAGAAAATTCAAGTTAATCAAATCTTTAAAGTGTAACTTTTCCGAGGATTTGGGATCACCAGGGAACCCGCGGAAAGTTCAATCAAACATCATTAGTATAACAATTTTAAGTTCTTAGGAGAAACTTAAGAATTCCGGACAAATTTTCAAAGTGTATTTGCGAAGGAAATGTGTCCAATCACAATTTCAAATTTCCACTGAGGATGGACTTTGAATGACACATCCCGAGTGTTCTACAAAAAGGTTGTTTTAAAAGTTTTTCAAAAGGGTTTTCCTTCATCCAAGAGGGCTTCTCACCATTTTGGGAAGGTTTTTCTTGAAATTTAATTCTGCTCACAGGAAACCTATCCTTGAGGTTTTGGGATCATTCGAGATGTATACAATCCGACCAATCAGAGAAAGCATTTTTAAAAGGGACCGTAATTCGGGCCAGGTCAAAGGCTTATCAAAGGATATTCATTTTGAGGTTTAGAAATTGAATTTTAATCTGAAATAGCTTCTTCGGGTCTACAAGTCAAGAACCCCGAAGACATGATAAGACATGATTGTACTTACCCCTTTAAGCGGTAGCTTCCTGTGTGATCTCTTGCATCAACCTGAAATACCTCTTAGATCAGAAAAGTTTTGGTAACAGATTGTATCTTGGCTTAAGGTGGGCTCCTTAAGAACGGCCATATTTTTAATGAGGGGTGAACTTTGGTGATCACCTTGACATTTTTACCAGTATTCATTTGCTTTTGCAGTAGATTCATGATCATTCTTTCTTCAATTAACTTTGAGGATTTTCCTATTTTCATCTCGATGATTCTTCTTCATGATTTGCCCCTTTTCGGGGTGCTCTTTTCATGTGCTTTGGCCTTGCTTTTACTAGGCACTTTGCTTTTTCTAGCCCTTTCAATCTTTATCATTTTTTGCATTGACTGGCTCTTTTGGAGACCAGTATAAAAAATTCTTCCGATCATGTTTTTTTTTTTTTGACTCATTGCTGGTTATTCCTTTATTTTGCCCCGGTGTGGGGGGGGGATCACCAACAAGGGTTTAGAAATGAATATTCAAAGGCTCAAATTGGCTTTTCAAATGATAAGTGTTTAGGGATATAGAAATGAAGTGCTTTTCTTCACTTTGAGGTGTTCCAAGTCTCTGCGTGAAATCACCTGAAGCTATCACAAAAAGATTGATGCAGGTTAGCACAATAAAGTCTTACCCGATCTTTTCTCCAAGGAATCATCCAAAGAACCTCCAAATATGCCCCGGTATGGGGTGGTTCTTGACAGGGTTATATTTAAAAAAATTCTCCCCCTTTTGGCTCGGAATGGTTGTCAAAGGATATAAATGTGTATGGATAATTTTGAAATGGAAATGCCTTTCATCATTTCAATCCATGTAATCACCGCGAATGATCCCTACGTCCCGAGATTAAGCTCTTTCGCTCCGCCACTCTCACTCATCGCTCAAGTGTATCAAGGATGTGTTTGAGCATAATGCTTGCCTCTTTTTATCCGAAGGATCATTCTCTTGATAAACTTTCAAAACATGCCCTTTTATAGAAAGCCAGGGTGTTTTCATCAAAATTCATCATTTGCAACAAGTTCTCGTCAAAAGATGTATTCAAACGATGTTTTTGAAATTTGTAATGAATGTTCCTTTGAAAGGGTCTTATGGCTTCACAAATCCAAATTTTTCGATTTTTAAGCATGACAGTGTATGAAGGTATTTCATAAAGGAGGAGAACCTCAAACCTGTCTTCTTCAAATGTTGGCTTCTGTCTCCCGTAAAAATAAAAGGAAGCAATCGGTTCAAAGATGTTTAAAATTTCAAACCCCGAAGCGACCTCTTCTCATCTCCTTCGGATGTTGACTCCCATTCCCTGTAAAAACAAAAGGAATTAATCAGTTAAAAGATGTTCAAAATTTCAAATCTCGAAGCGACCTCTTCTCATCTCCTTCGGATATTGACTCCCGTTTCCTGTAAAATACAAACGTATGCAAATGTCATGCGAATGCAAAACTTTATGTGACTTAGATCTGCTCATCAATCGCTTTGAAGCTCAATTTTATTTCAAGGATAATATCTCTTTACGGCGTATGCATTTCTTGGACTCGCCAACTCTTCTCCATCCATGTTTACAAGTATAAGAGCTCCCCCGGATAAGACTTTCTGAATCACGTAGGGGCCTTCATAATTTGGCATGAATTTGCCTCCTGGATGTTGGGCATTTTGGAGCATTTTCTTCACAACTAGCATCCCTGTTTCAAAATTTCTAGGCTTGACCTTCTTGTTAAAAGCTCTGGCCACCTTCTTCCGGTAGCTTTGACCATGGCGGATAGCCTTTAATCGTTTTTCATCAATCAAATTCAATTGTTCATGTCTATGCCGGCTCCACTCATCTTCCGTGAGTTCTACCTAAGACAGAATCCTTAAAGAGGGGATTTCCACCTCTCTTGGTAGGATCGCTTCCATACCGTTGTTGACACTTGAATTTTTTAGTCGGTTTTTCCTTTAGTTTTATTTTCTAAAAATTCCTAAAAATTCACAAAGAATCAAAAAATTAAAAATCAACATTGGAAGCCTTGGCCAAGCCTAAGGAACCAATTTGGAACAAAAAATAATTTTTCATATTTTTCACATTTATTTTTATTTTCGGAAAATAGAAAAATCTTTGGAAAATCATAAAAAATATTTTTCGAGGTCGCAAAAATACACAAAAATGTCCAATATTTTTCTTTTAATGCCCTTTTAATATTGACCTCAAGAAAAATTGAAAATTGAGTTCAATTTTAGGTGTTTCTTCATAACACCTAGAGTTGAATTTTCACAAAAAATACCAATCGAGTCTTTTTATTTGCAATTCTTGCACATTTTAGGTCTTGACATTCAATTGCAGTCCCTTTGAACTTCAATTTGATCAATTGCACCCTCAATTGCGCGAATTGCACGAATTGCACAGAAATTCTTAAAAATGTTGCAATTAAGTCCTTCAACTTTGCAATTTTTGAAATTACTTCCAATTGGGGAACTTTCTATACACAATTGGGCTACCCCTAAGGTTTTTGAATGTTATGAATCGATTGGCATGGGTCTCGTGGTCCAATTTTATCAAATTGACGTCCAATTGAAGTTTTCCCCAATTTGGGCAAATAGAAAAATTTGGGGTTTTTGTGCAAATTGATAGAAAATTTTGGGTAAAATTGCATTTCTAGATAATATACAAGCCCCTAAGTCCAATTTTGAAGATTAATTTCAAAAATTCCTTACTATTTTTGATTAATTTCAAAAATTGTGCGTAAAAACACTGTCTGAACCGGTTCGGACCGGTCGATCCGCCGGTCGGACCGGTCGAACCGGTCCAAACAATGTCGTCTTCAACCTCTCATCCGCGCGATTTGCAGCTTTGAAGGCCGAGCTTTAACAGCCAAATTGGGGTTCAATTCAGCCATAATCGAACTAATTGTTTTGGGGTTTTTGTTTCTCGGGTCGAGGAGAGTCGATCGTCGTCGACGGCAACACTGATTGATCGTCGCCGGAGAACGGCGACATTGCCGGTCAAAGCCTCGGCGCCCAAAAAGTCAACATAATGCATTCAGAGTTCGATTGGCGCTCGTTTTGGGTTCAACGAAGGCTTAACGGACCGGGATGGAATCTTAATGATTCCGTCACCGTCCGGCGAGCCATAAACCACGTGATTAGCACGTGAGAGCCTCGGCCGACTCAAGCCCGTGCGTGCGCGAATTTTGAAAACGAGTATAAAAGGCTGGGATGATTCTAGAACAAGGGGAGGGGCTCATTGTGCTCGCGAGATTGAACGGAATAGAGAGAGAGAGAGAAAGCGAGAGAGAACTTACCTTCTCGCCCGCGCGATCGAAGGTTTGAGTTCAATCCGTGAGGTCTTCGCCCGATCGATTCAGAGCAAATCAGAGCCGGCGATCAAGTTCAGAAGTTCACCGGAGCCGAGTAGAAGCGATCGCAACCGCCAGATTAGCTCGACGCCTCCAAAACCGGTAAGTTGAACCTCGAGCTTAATCACTGCACGATCATGGCATCTCGACTTCCGGAGCACGATCTTCTCAATTGATGTGTGCGTTTTCATCTCCGAGCATTACTGATCACGATCGTACCTCATTTTCGCATTGACCTCCCTTGAATCACGTGAGTCGGACCTTCAACCTTATTCGGTCCGGCCGAACACCGGCCGAGCTTTTCTAGCCTTCGTGAGCTCGATCCGAGCTCGAGGTAAGTCTCTCGAACCTTGTATGATGCTTGTGTATTGATTAATTGCTCTGATTTGATGTGATTATACTTGTTTGAACTTAGCTTTGGCCGATTGTGTGTAGTTCGATTCTCGTGATTTAGTCAATAGAAACGTTTGATTCTGAGATATGTTGAACTAGAGGTTAAGGCGAGTCGAGCGGTGTTGGTTTCATGTCGATCCGGCGAGATCTCACCGTTAGATCTCGCCGGAGAAATGTCGGCCGTCCGTTGGTCGTCGTCGCAGTGGAGAAGACGAAGTCTACGTGGCGGTCAACTCGGTCGGCGGTCCGACGTGTCAAGCGCTGGTTGGTCCGGCTCGTCGCCGACTCAACTCGGCCATTGGCGCGGACGAGCCGAGTCGGCTCGGATCCGACGGCCACAATAATTAGGTAGGTTTGATTTAGGGCCGTCGGATCTGATTTTCTATTTTTCTATTATTTAGTATAATTGGTAGAAAATAAAAAATAGTTGAAACGGTGCCGTTTAAGTCATCCAGTGAGCGACGTCGTTTAGGAAGCCGAGGTAGCAGTGTCGTCGTTTAGATCTTCATAGGGAGTGAACGGCCGAGATCGGACTAGAAGTTAATCGTGACCGTCCAAAGCCTTAGTCGAAGCGTCGTCGTTTTGGATAAGTGAAAACAGATGGGCCAGATCTAATTTTATTTAAATCGTGGCCGTCCGTGTTTTCTAGTGATGCGGTGTCGTTTAGTGTAAAGGGCCGGAAGCGACGTCGTTTTGAAGTTTAGGACTTTCAATAGCCCGGATTAATTTTAACTTGAATCGTGGCCGTCCGTTAGGTGTTAATATGTGACGTCGTTTTAGTTAAGATGGAGTCGACGGCTGAGATTGATTTGCAGATTGATCTCGGCCGTCCATTATTTTCTTTTATATCCGAATATTAGAAATTAGGTTTAGAAATTCATAAAAAAATCAAATAAATAGGTATATACGTACGGTGTCGTTTTAGGTATTGCGGGCGAGTCCGAGGCGGTCGGACCGGGTTGACTGGTCATTGACCGGGTTGACCCGGTTCGGTCTATTAATAAAAAAATAAAAAAAAATAAAAAGAAATTTCCAAAAATCCAAAAAAATTGTAAAAATAATTAGAAAATTCATAAAAATTCCCGGATTTTCACAAAAAAAATTTCTAAAAATTTGTAGATCGATTCGGGACTCATAAAGTCTGGATAAAAAATTTTGAGACTTCGAGGGTCGATTAATTTCGATCCGGAAAATTTTCAATATTTTTGAAAAATCAATGAAAATTCCAAAAAAATAGAAAAAAATTAGAAAAATTCCATAAAATCACAAAAAATGAGAAATGGCCACATTGAACTGGCCAAATTGAAATTTTGTGATTTTTGGGTCCTGAACTCCCAAAATGACCATTCTACCCTTCTGGGCCTTCCGCCCCAAATTTTTACCAAATCATCCCGACACCCGAATTTGATTTTTGTGTGGGCCGATAGGGCCATTTTAGACATACCGAGCCTTGATCGATTGATTTGATTGCGCATTAAATTCTTTGATTGTGATTGATTAGGATAGAAAATTCCCATCTGCATGAATACTTAGAATTGTTAGGACATACCTCATCCGATATTGCATCTGCATGAATTCTTAGGTTAGAAAGGCACTCGACATCGGTAACCAAAAGGGCATCAATATGAAATTTGGCGTAACCAAGTCCCCGGACCCAAAATCTCGGGTTTTCGCGGAACCGAACGGTTTCTCTCGACCGCTCGATAAGGTTTTCCGATCGTACCTTTCAATAAATCGATCGGTGGGGACTCCAAAATTGCATGTACACCTTGCACATGCCACCCGACCACACAAGGTCAATTTCGATATTTGATAAATTCTACCCGACATCGCGATTCGAGTAATGGGTCTTGGGAGAGACCCGCGATCCCACATAAATATGTATAAAAGGGGGATCGGCTCGTTAACCCTATACACCTCGGAAGATATACCTCGAAGAAGATATTTTCCGGAGGGTCGCGACAGACCGGCGACTCCACCGGGGAATTGTTTCATAAGAGGATTTAAGCCGATAAAAATGTTGATTGTTTTCTAACCCCGTTTTCTGCAGATGCTCTTGAAGATTAGGTACGTCCACTAACAAAAAATGTTAAATGTTGATGCAGATGGGAGTTATAAGGGGTGGCGTCTATGCTAACTATTTTTGATGCAGATATGGAGTTTTGGGTTATTTGTTTATTTATGCAAATATTGAAGCGGTGTTTTGAATATAAATTGTTGTGCATGTCTTGCATATTTTGAGGATCACGACACTGCACACACAAGCGCCCAAACCCGAGCCGCGAATCACCCTTATAAGTCGCCATAGATAGTGATCGGTATGCGAAGCTCTTGTATTTGATTGCACTTGGGTTGACCATATTTGATCCCGCTCACTATGCAAGATTGATGGTCCTACCCACTTGTTGTTCGATTGCGCTTGTGGGCGGCCCATCGATTTGTATAGCGAGAGCCTTTTTAGGTCCATACCCGAGCCTTTTTTATTTCTTTAGAGTTAAACCTCACTTGTCTCATGCGCATGTGAAATGAACGGTTGGTATACCCAAAACCAAAAACCCAAAAAAAAGAGTAACATCGGTTGGTAAGGCTTTCTATCCTTTTTATTTTGAACTTGTAAATTTAAATTTTGCATATCATGCATTTTCATTACATATCATCACAATTTGTAAGATCGTTTAAGTGATCGGGGTTGAAAGTCAAATTTTCCTTTTTAGATAGATGGTGCCCCGAGGTCATGTTGATGTACCCGACGTATTCACATGGGAGCGGAGGATCGTTCGACGCGAGGATCGAGTACCCGCTACGTTCCGAGTTTTCGGATTTGTCCATGGACGGGAGCTCAATGGACGGAACCGCATCCGTAGCGAGAGTTGCGATTATACCCGATGTGGACAATATTTGGAGCTCGAGCGCGAGAAAGAAAGAATTTGGGAGTTGTATATGAAATTGGCGAAGAAGCCTCGTGCGATCAAGACGGCCCCAACACACTCCCCGATCAAGAAGAAGGAAGTTATCACCATATCCTCCGATGATGAAGAAGATGTCAAGCTTCCCGAGATAGTGGAGATTTCATCCGATGATGATACCATTTCGATTGTCCAGATTAGTACAACTTTGGGGCATTTTCTAGGTTTTATTATATTTTGAGTCTATTATGTACTTTCATCGACATTTATTTCTCCGAACATCTTTAGATACTGTCATGTCCTATCTTTCTCGACTTTCTTGTATTAGACTTGTAAATTTCATGAGTCATCAATTTGTGAGCGACTTTCTACCCCGATTACGCTTAAACGATCCTAATCAAATTACATGCCATCTTTGGGTGAGATTAGGTCCGTAACTACCCTATTTGGCTTATTTGGGTCAAGTGGGAGTAGTTGCCCCTCGTGTTACCAAAAGATGACATGGAATTTGGTTAGCACATTTGCATCACATTTCATACATATGCATATTAAACTGTGGTAATTGACTTTAGGATCATCATTTTTGCATTTTTAGATCATGGGGAATGGAGACATCAAAGTCATCCCAATACCGCGCAAGGAACTCGCTATATGGTGGGATCGCCTCGACATTGTCAACAAGGCTTACGTGAAAGGACGTTTGGGACGACTTGTAGATTTGATCAAAGTGGAGTACCAACCGGCTCTTATTCAAGCATTAGCCAAGGCATGGGACGCACGCACAATGACATTCAACTTCCGAGGATTAGAGCCGACCCCTACACTTGAGGAGTATACCGCTATTATTGGGGCCAAATTTGAAGAACGTGTAGCTCAACCCCCTTTGGACATGGACTCCACTCGTTCATTATCGAGTTTTCTCCGTCTTAAAACTTCCGAGATTGAAAAAGTTTACAAGTCCAATTCTAACAAGTTCACCTTCTCATTCCTTTTCGACAATTATTCCTCTTTACCCACCGAAACCGGTCATAAATCGGGAAAGGTGTTCATCTTGGCTTTCTTTGCATTTGTCCTATTCCCAACTTCTAGGACCACTTTTGACCCCTCCATAACCCATATAGCCAGACAGGCATGTTGTCGCTGGGATTATTCGTACATGATCTTAGCTGAGACCTTTCTCTCCCTAAACCGTTCCAAATCTTCAAAAAAGCTGTTTTCCAAGCGTCTAGCGGATTACTCCACTTGTGGTTCACCTCTCATATAAAGACTTTCCAACTCCGAGTGGGGTGTTATGAGATCAATGAGCACGTTCACCCTATTAGATCCTTCCTTAAGTGTCAATTCCTCGTACCCAAATATTCATTTAAAAAGTGGGTTGAGCTATTGGACAATTTGAAACCCGAACATATTAGGTGGCGTCTGACTTGGCCCAAGATCGTGGAGGCTCGCATTTCGGGTGTTGAAGATAACCCTATCCCCCTATTAGGGCGTACCGGTGCGGTGGCGTATTACCCCATTCGAGTGGTGAGGCAATTTGGAATTTTACAAGAGATACCACCGGATGCCTGTCCCGGGATCTTCTCGTTTGATATGACACGAGGAAAGCTCACCAAGGAAGCAAAAGAGTTGTATCGGGCCCGAATCAAACTCATACTCCACACTTTGAAGAACTCCCCGCTACAACAAGTTGAGTGGTCGGATTATTTGGATGACGAAATGAACATTCATAGAGCCTCCAAGGAGTATATCCGGAAGTTTAAGGAGTATCGCCAATCAATGGTAGAGCCATATGTACCCGAGTGCGTATCTCCTCGGATCGAAGAGGTGGAGTCATATGAGCCAGAGTATATAGTACCCTACGTACCGGGAGTAGAGCCGTACATTCCCGAAGATCCAGAGCGGTGGATGTCGGCGGAAGGAGAAGATCCATACCGGTGGGATTCCGATGGATCGGAAGAACAAGAAGAGTGGAAGCGTCCCAGACTTAGATAGATTCATTCCCCCATTTAGATTTTACATATTTGTTAGATACTTTTGAACAATTTGGTTTGTAATAGATACATATTATTTCTTTTATGAGCATTTCATGCATATATATAGAAAAGTCAATTACCACGGATCAATGTCTCCAATCCTTAAATATTTCCCATACTGATTTGATGTTCTAAAAACGGGTGAGTAACAAATACGAGGACTCGTAGCAAAACGCGCAAATTGAGGATGGAACAAGAAGAGCTCGCACCTCGTGTGGGTAATTTGGAGAACCAAATGAACGTGATCGCCACAATGGTGGCTGAGATGAAAGCGATGTTGATCGCTAGTCGGGGGAGATACCCCGTTGATCCTAATTCTCAAGCCCCTGCGGGCTCTTCTGATGGAGCGAATGTTAATCCGGCGCCCGCCGCTAATCCCACTTTGAATCCGAAGCGACCGCCTAAGGATCCTCCTATTGTGATAGATTTGGAAAAGAATGAGAAACATGTCCTCAAAATGGAAGAGGAGATAAGAAGGCTTGCTAAGATCGAAGAGTGTTTGGCAAGTCGGGATTATGAACTCTCGAGGTTCGACAAGGTTGCACCATTCGAAAAGATAGAGGTTCCCGCCGACCACAAGGAACCGGACTTTGTAAGGAGATATAATGGGACCGGGTGTCCCAAGGCGCACTTGAAGTATTATTTGCGCCGAATGTCGCAATTCTCCGACAACATCCCATTCTCGGTCAACACTTTCCAAGAAAGCTTATCCGGAGCAGCCCTGGCATGGTTCATTGAATTGGAGCCAGATAGGCTCGCCGATTGGGACAAACCGGCAGACGAGTTCCTTTGGCAATACAAGTTTAACACTTTGACCGCCCTAACTAGGGAGGACCTTCTCGAAGCTGTAAAAGGAAAGAGCGAGGCCGTTCGCGCCTACGCCCGGAGATGGAGAGCGTTGGCTGTGCAGGTAAAGCCACCCGTTCCGGAAGAAGAATTAATAGACCTGTTTCTCAAGGCCCTTCCCTTTGAGTTTTTCGACAAACCGAACACCTCTGGGTGTCGGACGTTTGCGCACCTAATAAAGGTGGCGTAACGCCATGAGTGGGCACTAAGGGAGAAGAAGATACCCGAGGCGCCTCTCAAACGCCAATAC
The DNA here is from genome assembly GCF_020921035.1 of Rhodamnia argentea. NCBI lineage: Eukaryota > Viridiplantae > Streptophyta > Magnoliopsida > Myrtales > Myrtaceae > Rhodamnia > Rhodamnia argentea. The sequence continues at coordinate 10,903,878 of NC_063158.1, forward strand.
CCTTTGAGAAGGGATATCGGGGAGCAAACCGGAGAAGTAGCCTTTGTCCCTAACCCACCAAAGCCCAGAAATTTCTCGCCTTCAATCCCTACCCAAGGAACTTCCTCCTGGACCGCTTCCAAACCACCGGAATTCAGAAAAAAAAACCAAGTTGTTTTCACCCCACTACCCCGACCCTTATCCAAATTATTACCCATGCTGTTGGAAAACCGCTTAGTTGCAAAAGAGCCACCTAGAGCTCACCCGCCAAGATTTCCTGGGTATGATGAGACCCTGACATGCATATACCATATGGGAGAAAGGGGACATAACGTGGACAACTATCTCGCTCTCAAGTTCAAGGTACAAGCATTGATCGATGGAAAAGTTCTAGAGTTTGATAAGGCTAAACCAAATGTGCAGCAGAACCCGTTACCCGAGTATCGCTAGGTGAACGCGATTTTTGGAGGTGAAGAGGAAGAAGTTCTGGAGTTTATAGTAGATATGGGTAAAATGCGGGATATCCCGACGTTGGCCTCGCAATACCCCGAAGGAGAGAGTATTTCCCGAGAGCAAAAGGAAGCTTTCTTAGAAAAGTTGATCAATCTGGGCGTTATGGGAAGAATGGAAAACACTGCCTTTAAAGGGACCTACGTGGCGGTGGACATGCTATCTGAGGAATTTGCGATGAAACCTACGAGGGGAGCTGTTTTGAAAATACCCTCGGGATATTTGATGAGCATCAAAGATGGCCAAGAAATTGAAGAGATAGACGAATATGAAGTCCGTTTAGATAAGGTCCGCCGAGGCGATAGAAGATTTTTGCAGAAAGCCCTAGAAAGGGGGGAGATAGTGGATATCCTCGGAGAAGATAGTGGCGGTTACAACTTTAAAGTGTTGTATTCCGCTCCCCCGAGTTTCTTTGTGGACTCTGGAGAAATTGTTCTCGACGGGCTGGGGTGGTATGGATGACCCCGAAAGTGAAGAATTTGTGGGAACGGTTGATGAAGTCGAAGACCAAGCGGCTCCTCAAAATGAACAGGTGAATCGGGAGTCCAAAGTGCGACTTTCTAATTTGGAGACCCATATGCGACATTTAACAACCATGGTAGCGGAATTATCGCAACCGATGGCTAAGAATGACGCCACGAGAGTAGAAGAGAACATGCAGATTCTGGAGATGCGGCGGGCCATGGAGACACAAAATCGAAAGATCGCCCTACTACAAGAGCAAGGAGATGATGTGTCAAGGAAAATAGATGAGTTGAAGGAGCTGATTACGCCACTCACCCAAGCAAGAAACGTTCCGCCCCAAGGCGTGAACCCGAGAGTGACCTTCCGCATGAAGTATAATGGCGCTGGATGTCCTCCGGCGCATATCTCATACTATCTTCGCCAAATGGTTGGCCACCATGAAGATGACGAAACACCGATCCGGAATTTTGGACAAAGTTTAACGGGCCCCGCACTGGTATGGTTCCGATCAATTGATTCGGACTGGGTCCCGAGCCGGGAGGATTTATCAGAACACTTCATACGACACTTTGAAGCTGGAATCAGAGGTTATTTCACTAAGGCTAATCTGTTGAATATCGGGAAAGGTGAAGATGAGAGTTTTGAACTCTTCGCTAAGAGGTGGAAGAAATACGCTGTGATGGTGCAACCGCCGCTGTCGGAGAGAGAAATGCTGGAGTTCGTACTGAAGTCACTTCCGGCGGAATACTTTAACCGCATGTATGCATACACGTACTCATCATTCCAACATCTGGTGGAGATTGGTATGAGAATTGAAGGGATTATTCTAAGAGTCAGAAGAGAAAGGCAGAGGGATCTGGATGAAGAAAATGCCACGCCGGTAAGGCCAGGTCCAGAACATAACCCCGAGGATGTTCATGAGGATGAAATGATCGGGATGGTAGATACCCCGATTCGTTTCGTGATTGATTTGAACAAAGTTGATAGCTGGGAGTTGGAAGCTTCTAGTTCGGAAAAACCATCAACATCCGAATCACCACCGGAAAAGATCATACCGGTGAAGATTAAGTTGCCGCTCGTGGAGGAGTATAATTCAAGGGCAGTTCACCGGGATTATGGAACGGGCAAGATTGACGCCATAATGAGATCCGGAAGGTGTTATCCACCGAGAGAAGTGGATTCCGAAAAGAGAGTCCCAACTGTGGAAGAGGTTGAGAAGTTGCAATCGGTAGTGAGGACCGGTGAATATGAGGTCGTTGATCAACTAAGGAAAATGCCGGCACGGATTTCCTTATTGGATCTCTTCAAAAATTCTGAAAAGCATAAGAATACCCTCTTGAAAGTGCTAGATGAGGTGAATGTTCCGGAGACAATTAACGAAGTGCAACCGGAAGACTTTGTGGGTGCTATCCTTACGAAGGACCAAGTATCCTTCTCGGATGAAGACTTCCCGAAAGAAGGGCGAGTCCACAACAAAGCCCTCTACATCGCCGTGAGGTGCCATGGAAAAGAGGTTCTTCACGTCTTGATTGATAATGGTTCCGCTTTCAACCTCTGTCCTCTGGGCACTTTGAGAAACTTGGGGATCAACGAAGACTTCGTCAAGACGTCTAAAGCCACCATTCGATCATTTGACGGAGTCTCCAAAAATGTTGTAGGAGAGATTGAGCTGGACATTGACATTGGACCGGTAACTTTCTCTATACCGTTCCAAATCTTGGACATTCTAAGCGCCTTCACCTTGCTCCTGGGAAGACCATGGATCCATATGTCCGGAGCGGTACCTTCCTCTCTGCATCAAAAGTTAAAATTTGTGGTTAAGGGTCGGTTGATCACCGTCCATGGCGAGACGGGACATCGAGCGGCTTTAAAAGGGATGGTCCCATACATTGAACCCTCAAAAGAGGAGGAGCTGAGTTATCACACCTTCGACATTGTATCTGTCATGCATGTATCACCGGATGCAAAAATAGCTGCACCGGAGCTTTCGAGACCTGCGACTATGGCGGGGAGAGTGTTACTATCGAACGGTTTTATCCTGGGTGCTGGATTAGGGAAACACGGTCGGGGAATTCGTAACCCTTTGAATTTGGGCTCAAATGACCATAAGGTTGGTCCGGGTTATAATGGAATAGTGAAGAATAACACGAGTCGAGGCCGAGGTCGAAACAATCGTTATGGAGACCGTGGACGCCAATGTGGCCGTTTCATAGGCACCAATGTATGGAAAGCTAGAGGAAAAATGTTCCTAAACCCCTTATTCGAGGTATTCTCTAAAGGAGGCAAATGGCTGGAAGATGAGGACATCTCTGAGGATGCAGAGCCGGACTTATTCAACCCGTTCCTGGATAATCGGGTGAACGTGATAATTGAGTGGTTGGACGATGATTTCCCCACCCTCGAGTAAAAGGCTCTTTTCGAACTTTACCTTTTAATGCATTTTGATTACTGCATTTGATTTTGAAGCTTTTTTGCTATTTTAGCACCCTTTGGGTCACACGTTGTGATCCGAGAAGTGCAGTATTGTATTGCCCTTAGTTGCATCTATTAATGAAAATCATCTCAAATTTGATTACGGACATATAGAGCAACAGATTGGTCCGATGATGACAATTGATTCTACCATGAAACTTGAGACCCGATCCGCCATATGATCTTGGGTTTTAAATAACTTTTGAGAACCAGGATGTCCGGAAGATCGTGGGCTAGTTCTCCTTTCTTTGTCCGAAATTGGGATTCGAAAAATGTTTTCATCATAAAAAATGTTTTCATAAAAAAAACATGCATTCTTTGATTTTATCATCTTTGAATACTAACCTTTCATGGTGCATTTCAGGCATGTCATCCCACCCATACATAACAGGTTAATATGCCACTCAAATCAGCTCGATGACTATGCGTGCGAAGTTGATATAGACGAGGTTGATGTGAGCGATATCAAGAAAGAATGGGATTGTTTTGAAGAATCCGAGCCCCCTATCTCCGAAGAACCCATCACTATTAATTTGGGAGATTCACATTGCGTTAAGGAAGTGAAAATAGGAGGACACCTGTCCGCAGCAGATGTTTTAAGAATGACGGCATTGCTCAAGGAATATCAAGATATTTTCGCCTGGTCATATGCTGACATGCCGGGTCTAGATCGTGAAATTGTGGAGCATGCTCTGCCCACAAGTCCTTCTTGCACACCTAGTAAATCAATCACCCGGAAGAATGAATCCCGAATCGGCAGATAAGATCAAGGAAGAGGTCATGAAGCTCCTTAAAGTTGGATTTATCGAGGTTGTCTCATATGCTGATTGGGTCGCCAACATCGTACCAGTTAAGAAAAAGGATGGGAGAATTAGAATATGCGTGGATTATTGGGACTTAAACAAAGCTAGTCCGAAGGACGATTTTCCCTTACCGCACATTGATGTGCTTGTCGACATTACTGCGGGCTTTGAATTATTTTCCTTTATGGATGGATTCTCGGGATATAATCGGATCATGCTGAAGGAAGAAGATAAGATCAAGACCTCATTCACTATACAATGGGGAACCTTCTGTTACAAGGTAATGCCCTTTGGATTGAAGAATGCAGGGGCAACATATCAAAGGGCTATGGTGACCCTTTTTCATGACATGATACATAAGGAGATTGAGGTCTATGTGGACGATATGATTGCTAAGTCCAAGCCTGGAGAAGACCATGTTAAAGTGCTAAAGAAATTATTTGATCGATTGAGAAAGTACAAGCTCAAGTTGAATCCTACGAAATGCGTATTTGGCGCAAGATCCGGAAAGCTGCTAGGATTTGTGGTGAGCAATCGTGGTATTGAAATTGACCCTTCCAAGATCAAAGCCATATGGGAAATAGGGACTCCTTCTACTGTTAAGGAGGTAAGGGACCTACTTGGAAGATTTAATTATATATCCGATTCATATCTCAACCTGTCGGAAACGGCGAAACCCTTTTTCAAACTCCTGAAGAAAGGCGTAAAAGTAAAATGGGATTCGGAATGCCAACAAGCATTTGAGAAGATCAAGGAATATCTAGTACAACCTCCAGTGTTGGTACCTCCTATCCCTAACGTTCCTTTAACTTTATATCCGACAGTTAATGATGAGTCCCTGGGAGCTTTACTTGCCCAAACTAACCCCAAGGGTCGTAAAGAGCGGGCCATATATTTTTTGAGCAAAAAGTTCACAACGTATGAAGCCAAGTACCCGGCAGTGGAAAGAACTTGCATAGCATTGGTTTGGGTCCTCCACGGATTGAGGAGTATACACTACATTACCATATAGAACCGGTCACCGAGAATGACCCCATCAAATACCTTTTGGAGAAACCAACATTGCTAGGAAAGATGGCTAAATGGCAAATATTGCTTTCAGAGTTTGATATCAAAACCTCTCCCCAAAAGTCTGTCAAGGGAAGAGCAATTGCTGACATGCTAGTTGAGAATCCTCCTAAGGACATTTTAGAGCAAAACAAGGGAGGTCAAATCCTGAATATATCTTAAGACAAATGGACAATGTACTTTGACGGCGTAGTGAACCTCATTGGATCAGGTACCGGGGCAGTTCTGATATCCCCGGAAGATCGGCATTATCCAGTTTCAGCCAAGTTGGTATTCCCCTGCACCAACAACATTTCTGAATATGAAGCCTGCATACTTGGGTTACAGTTGGCCATATCATTAAAAGTGAAGAAACTACTGGTATATGGAGATTCCATGTTGATTATCTTACAAACTCAAGGAGAGTGGAAGACGAAGGATCCCAAGCTTATTCCTTATCATAAATACCTCGAGGAGTTGGTCCAACACTTTGAAGATATCACTTTTGAATATCCGCCAAGAACTCGGAATCACTTCGCAGATGCTCTGGCCACTTTATCAGCCATGTTACAAGTGCAAGATGGCCTTGAGATAGAGCCATTAAGGATTGACATCTTGGAGCAACCTGCATACTACATGGTCATTGAAGAAGAACCCGATGAAGAACCATGGTATCATGACATCAAGAATTACCTATCGAAGGGCGAATTCCCGCGGGACAGTCAACCAAAAGATAAGAAGTACATAAGCAAGATGGCTTCTAAATTTTTCCTCAGCGGACAGATCCTATACAAGAGATCCTTTGACTCGGTCCCGCTAAGGTGCGTGAATTCCAAAGAAGCAAATCTCATTATGAAAGAGATTCATGAAGGAGAATGCGGACCGCATATGAATGGTCACCTCCTCGCCAAGAAGATCATGAGACTCGGATATTATTGGATGACTATCGAGTCAGATTGCAACCAACATGTGAGATCCTGTCATCAATGTCGGGTATACGGCGACAGGATTAATGCGCCACCAACTGAGCTACATCAAATGTCAGAGCCCCGGCCATTCTGCATGTGGGGAATTGATATGATTGGTCCTATCAACCCAAAGGCCTCCAATGGTCATCGCTTTATTCTGGTGGCTATTGACTACTTCACCAAGTGGATTGAAGCTAGCTCATATGCCAATGTCACTGCGAGCAATGTGGCTAAATTCATCAAGAGGGATATCATCTCAAGATATGGAGTGCCAAGAGCCATCATTACGGACAATGGCTCAAATTTGAACAACAAGGTTGTCGATCAACTATTGGAACAATTTAAGGTACGACACCTTAATTCTTCACCTTACCGCCCACAAATGAATGGAGGCGTGGAAGCGGCAAACAAGAACATCAAGAAGATATTAGCTAAAACCGCTGAGAAATATCGAGATTGGCATGAGAGATTGTCATATGCACTCATGGCCTATCGAACTTCGATTCGTACTTCAACCGGGGCAACTTCCTACTCTTTAATATATGGTATCGAAGCAGTCCTACCAGTGGAGGTGGAAATCCCCTCTTTAAGGTTCCTGTCTCGGGTAGAACTCACGGAAGATGAGTGGAACCGGCAGAGACATGAACAATTAAATTTGATTGATGAAAAGCGATTAAAGGCCATCCGCCATGGTCAGAGCTATCGGAAGAAAGTGGCCAGAGCTTTTAACAAGAAGGTCGGACCCGGAAATTTTGAAACAGGGATGCTAGTTGTAAAGAAAATGCTCCCAAATGCTCAACATCCAGGAGACAAATTCATGCCAAACTACGAAGGCCCCTACGTGATTCGGAAGGTCTTATCCTGGGGAGCTCTTATACTTGTAAACATGGAGGGAGAAGAATTGGCGAGTCCAGTAAATGCAGACGCCGTGAAGAGATATTATCCTTGAAATAAAATTGAGCTTCGGAGCGATTGATGAGCAGATCTGAGTTACGTAGAGTTTTGCATTCGCATGACATTTGCATACATGCATTTGCATATGTTTGTATTTTGCAGGTGGACTGGGAGTCACGAAGAATCCTACGGAACAACGGATCAAAACAGGGAAGCTATTTGTTATTTTGGACCACGGATTTTGAATATCACTAACTGATCGTTTCCTCTTGTTTTTACAGGAGACAGGAGTCAACATCCGAAGGAGATGAGAAGAAATCACTTCGGGATTTGAAAATTTTGAATATCTTTAACTGATTGTTTCCTTTTGTTTTTTACGGGAAACAGGAGTCGACATCCGAAAGAGGAGACAGGAGTCAACATCCGAAGGAGACAAGAAGAAATCACTTCGGGATTTGAAAATTTGAATATCTTGGACTGATTGTTTCCTTTTGTTTTTACGGGGGACATGAATCAACGTCCGAAGGAGATGAGAAGAAATCACTTCGGGTTTTGAAATTTTGAATATCTTGAACTGATTGTTTCCTTTTGTTTTTACGGGGGATAAAAGTCAATATTTGAAGAAGACAGGTTTGAGGTTCTCCTCCTTCACAAAATACTTTCATATGATGTCGTGCTTAAAATTGAAAATTTGGATTTACAAAGCAACAAAGTCCTTTCAAAGAAACATTCCTTTCAAATTACAGAAACATCTTTTGAATAAACTTTTTGATGAAAACTTTTGCAAACGATGAATTTTGATAAAAACGCCCTGAGTTTCTATAAAAGGGCATGTTTTGAAAGTTTTTCAAAAGGCTGATCCTTGAGATGAAAAGAGGCAAACATTACCCTTAAACACGTCCTTGATACACTTGAGTGATGAGTGAGAGTGATAGAGCGAAAAAGCTTAACCTCGGGACGTAGGGGGTCATTCGCGGTGATTACATGGATTGAAATGATGAAAGGCATTTCCACTTCAAAATTATCCATACACATTTATATCCCTTGATAACCAATCAGAGCAAAAAAGGGAGAATTTTCTGAATATAACCCTCTCAAGAACCACCCCACACTGGGGCATATTTGGAGATTCATTGGATGATTCCTTGGAGAAATGATCGGGTAAGACTTTATTGTACTGACTCGCATCAATCTTTTTGTGATAGCTTCAGGTGATTTCTGGCAGAGACTCGGAACACCTCAAAGTGAAGAAAAGCGCTTCATTTCTATATCCCAAACACTTATCCTTGGAAGAGCCGATTTGAGCCTTTAAATATTCATTTCTAAACCCTTGTTGGTGATCACCTCCCTACACCGGGGCAAAGCAAATGGAATTACCAGCAATAAGTAAAAATGCATAATTTGGAAGAATTCTTGATACTGGTCTCAAAAGAGCCGGTCAATGCAAAAAATGATGAAGAATGAAAGGGCTAGAAAAAGCAAAGTGCCTGGTAAAAGCAAGGCCAAAGCCCATGAAAAGAGCACCCCGAAAAGGGGCAAATTCTGAAGAAAAATCAGCAAGATGAAAAGAGGAAAATCCTCAAAGTTAATTGAAGAAAGAATGATCATGAATCTACTGCACAAGCAAATGAATGCTAGAAAAATGTCAAGGTGATCACCAAGGTTCACCCCTCTTTTGAAAATATGGCCATTCTTAAAGAGCCCACCTTAAGCCAAGATACAACCTGTCACCCGAACTTTTCTGATCTAAGAGGTGTTTCAGGTTGATGCAAGAAATCATACGAGAAGCTACCGCTTAAAGAGGTAAGTACAATACTATCTTATCGGGTCTTCAGGGTTCTTGACTTGTAGACCCGAAGAAGCTATTTCTGATCAAAATTCATTTCTAAACCTCAAAATGAATATCCTTTGATAAGCCTTTGACCCGGCCCGAATTACGGTCCGTTTAAAATGCCTTCTCCGATTAGTCGGGTTGTATACATCTCGAATGATCCCGAAACCTCGAGGTTAGGTTTCCTGTGAGCAGATTTGAATTTCAAGAAAAGCCTTCCCAAAATGGTGAGAAGCCCTGCGGGATGAAGGAAAACCCCTTTTGAAAAACTTTTAAAACAAGCTTTTTTGTAGAACACTCGGGATGTGTCATTTAAAATCCATCCTCAATGGGAATTTGAACTTGTGATTGGACAAATTTCCTTCGCAAATACACTTTGAAAATTTGTCTAAGAATTCTTAAGTTTCTCCCCAGAACTTAGAATTGTCATTCTAATGATATTTGATTGAACTTTCTGCAGGTTCCCTAGTGATCCCAAATCCTCGGAAAAGTTATATTTTAAAGATTTGATTAATTTGAACTTTCTACAGGTTCCCTGGTGATCCCAAATCCTCGGAAAAGTTACATTTAAAGATTTGATTAACTTGGATTTTCTGCGGGTCTTCCGGCGTCCCCGGGTCCTCAGATCCTCTGCTTTTTTAGAAAATTTGAAATAGGGTTTGAGCTTACGTAGGTACACTAGTTAACCTAGATCCTCAGATGGCACCCTCTCGGACGGTGAGTAGCTGCATAGACGAAAGCCGATCTGCTTTTTAGATGGTGAGTCCCCGCATGGAGGATAGCCAATCTCTTTTAAAATAGGTGAAACCCCTTTGTTACAAGGGTGAACCTCCCTTCCAAACGGTGAGTAGCTGCATAGACGAAAGCCGATCCGCTTTTTAGATGGTGAGTCCCCGCATGGAGGATAGCCAATCTCTTTTAAATAGGTGAAACCCCTTTGTTACAAGGGTGAACCTCCCTCTCGAACGATGAGTAGCTGGATAGACGAAAGCCGATCTGCTTTTTAGAAAATTTGAAATAGGGTTTGAGCTTACGTAGGTATACTAGTTAACCTAGGTCCTCATATGGCACCCTCTCGGACGGTGAGTAGCTGCATAGACGAAAGCCAATCTGCTTTTTAGATGGTGAGTCCTCGCATGGAGGATAGCCAATCTCTTTTAAATAGGTGAAACCCCTTTGTTACAAGGGTGAACCTTCCTCTCGGACGGTGAGTAGCTGCATAGACGAAAGCCGATCCGCTTTTTAGATGGTGAGTCCCCGCATGGAGGATAGCCAATCTCTTTTAAATAGGTAAAACCCCTTTGTTACAAGGGTGAACCTCCCTTCCAGACGGTGAGTAGCTGCATAGACGAAAGCCGATCTGCATTTTAGATGGTGAGTCCCCGCGTGAAGGATAGCCAATCTCTTTTAAATAGGTGAAACCCCTTTGTTACAAGGGTGAACCTCCCCTCTCAGACGGTGAGTAGCTGCATAGACGAAAGCCGATCCGCTTTTTAGATGGTGAGTCCCCGCATGGAGGATAGCCAATCTCTTTTAAATAGGTAAAACCCCTTTGTTACAAGGGTGAACCTCCCTTCCAGACGGTGAGTAGCTTCCTAGATGAAAGCCGATCTGCCCCTTTTTAAATGATGAGTCCCCAGTGGATAGTCAAACCCATTTTGAATAGGTGAAACCCCTTTGTTACAAGGGTGAACCTCCCTTCCAAATCTTCAAACCACCGCTTGACACCGGACGGACACCGACCATTGTAAAATCACGCCAAACCGTCCACAGGTAATCCCGTACACTCAATTTTTCAACCTCGGATCAACAAATCTCAAACCATAGACAGGTGAGCTACGGGTAAGTGTCTCTCTCTCTTCTTATCTCTCTTTCATATAAATGAGCATGGACTGAAACAATTCCCCACGGAGTTAGAGCTTAAACCGCAAAGGTAAAGCAATCGAATGTCAAGACTTTTTTTTTTCTTTCTTTAGATTTTTCCCCAGCAAAGTCGATTAAGGATCCAGGTGTCACCTTGTCTTTGAAAGCAACCTCTAACCGAGATTACTTTCAAAGAGGGGCAACTATTGACACCCGAATTTTTTAGTCGGTTTTTCCTTTAGTTTTATTTTCTAAAAATTCCTAAAAATTCACAAAGAATCAAAAAATTAAAAATCAACATTGGAAGCCTTGGCCAAGCCTAAGGAACCAATTTGGAACAAAAAATAATTTTTCATATTTTTCACATTTATTTTTATTTTCGGAAAATAGAAAAATCTTTGGAAAATCATAAAAAATATTTTTTGAATTCGCAAAAATACACAAAAATGTCCAATATTTTTCTTTTAATGCCCTTTTAATATTGACCTCAACAAAAATTGAAAATTGAGTTCAATTTTAGGTGTTTCTTCATAACACCTAGAGTTGAATTTTCACAAAAAATACCAATCGAGTCTTTTTATTTGCAATTCTTGCACATTTTAGGTCTTGACATTCAATTGTAGTCCCTTTGAACTTCAATTTGATCAATTGCACCCTCAATTGCGCGAATTGCACATAAATTCTTAAAAATGTTGCAATTAAGTCCTTCAACTTTGCAATTTTTGAAATTACTTCCAATTGGAGAACTTTCTACACACAATTGGGCTACCCCTAAGGTTTTTGAACATTATGAATCGATTGGCATGGGTCTCGTGGTCCAATTTTATCAAATTGACGTCCAATTGAAGTTTTCCCCAATTTGGGCAAATAGAAAAATTTGGGGTTTTTGTGCAAATTGATAGAAAATTTTGGGCAAAATTGCATTTCTAGATAATATACAAGCCCCTAAGTCCAATTTTGAAGATTAATTTCAAAAATTCCTTACCGTTTTTGATTAATTTCAAAAATTGTGCGTAAAAACACTTTATGAACCGGGTTCAGACCGGTCGGACCGGTCGAACCGGTCCAAACAATGTCGTCTTCAACCTCTCATCCGCGCGATTTGCAGCTTTGAAGGCCAAGCTTCAACAGCCAAATTGGGGTTCAATTCAGCCATAATCGAACTAATTGTTTTGGGGTTTTTGTTTCTCGGGTCGAGGAGAGTCGAGCGTCGTCGACGGCACAGCTGATCATCGCCGGAGAACGGCGACATTGCCGGTCAAAGCCTCGGCGCCCAAAAAGTCAACATAATGCATTCAGAGTTCAATTGGCGCTCGTTTTGGGTTCAACGAAGGCTTAACGGACTGGGACGGAATCCTAATGATTCCGTCACCGTCCGGCGAGCCATAAACCACGTGATTAGCACGTGAGAGCCTCGGCCGACTCAAGCCCGTGCGCGCGCGAATTTTGAAAACGAGTATAAAAGGTTGGGATGATTCTAGAACAAGGGGAGGGGCTCATTGTGCTCGCGAGATTGAACGGAATAGAGAGAGAGAGAGAGAGAAAGCGAGAGAGAACTTACCTTCTCGCCCGCGCGATCGAAGGTTTGAGTTCAATCTGTGAGGTCTTCGTCCGATCGATTCAGAGCAAATCAGAGCCGGCGATCAAGTTCAGAAGTTCACCGGAGCCGAGTAGAAGCGATCGCAATCGCGCGATTAGCTCGACGCCTCCAAAATCGGTAAGTTGAACCTCGAGCTTAATCACTGCACGATCATGGCATCTCGACTTCCAGAGCACGATCTTCTCAATTGATGTGTGCGTTTTCATCTCCGAGCATTACCGATCACGATCGTACCTCATTTCTGCATTGACCTCCCTTGAATCACGTGAGTCGGACCTTCAACCTTGTTCGGTCCGGCCGAACACCGGCCAGGCTTTTCTAGCCTTCGCGAGCTCGATCTGAGCTCGAGGTAAGTCTCTCGAACCTTGTATGATGCTTGTGTATTGATTAATTGCTCTGATTTGATGTGATTATACTTGTTTGAACTTAGCTTTGGCCGATTGTGTGTAGTTCGATTCTCGTGATTTAGTCAATAGAAACGTTTGATTCTGAGATATGTTGAACTAGAGGTTAAGGCGAGTCGAGCGGTGTTGGTTTCATGTCGATCCGGCGAGATCTCACCGTTAGATCTCGCCGGAGAAATGTCAGCCATCCGTTGGTCGTCGTCGCAGTGGAGAAGACGAAGTCTACGTGGCGGTCAACTCGGTCGGCGGTCCGAAGTGTCAAGCGCTGGTTGGTCCAGCTCGTCGCTGACTCAACTCGGCCGTTGGCGCGGACGAGCCGAGTCAACTCAGATCCGACGGCCACAATAATTAGGTAGGTTTGATTTAGGGCCGTCGGATCTGATTTTCTATTTTTCTATTATTTAGTATAATTGGTAGAAAATAAAAAATAGTTGAAACGGTGCCGTTTAGGTCATCTAGTGAGCGACGTCGTTTAGGAAGCCGAGGTAGAAGCGTCGTCGTTTAGATCTTCATAGGGAGTGAACGGCTGAGATCGGACTAGAAGTTAATCGTGACCGTCCAAAGCCTTAGTCGAAGCGTCGTCGTTTTGGATAAGTGAAAACGGATGGGCCAGATCGAATTTTGTTTAAATCGTGGCCGTCCGTGTTTTCTAATGATGCGGCGCCGTTTAGTGTAAAGGGCCAGAAGCGACGTCGTTTTGAAGTTTAGGACTTTCAATGGCCTAGATTAATTTTAACTTGAATCGTGGCCGTCCGTTAGGTGTTAATATGTGACGTCGTTTTAGTTAAGATGGAGTCGACGGCCGAGATTGATTTGCAGATTGATCTCGACCGTCCATTATTTTCTTTTATATCCGAATATTAGAAATTAGGTTTAGAAATTCATAAAAAAATCAAATAAATAGGTATATAAGTACGGTGTCGTTTTAGGTATTGCGGGCGAGTCCGAGGCGATCGGACCGGGTTGACTGGTCGTTGACCGGGTTGACCCGGTCCGGTCTATTAATAAAAAAATAAAAAAAAATAAAAAGAAATTTCCAAAAATCCAAAAAAATTGTAAAAATACTTAGAAATTTCTAAAAATTTGTAGATCGATTCGGGACTCATAAAGTCTGGATCGAAAATTTTGAGACTTCGAGGGTCGATTAATTTCGATCCGGAAAATTTCCAATATTTTTGAAAAATCAATGAAAATTCCAAAAAAATAGAAAAAAATTAGAAAAATTCCATAAAATCACAAAAAATGAGAAATGGCCACATTCAACTGGCCAAATTGAAATTTTGTGATTTTCGGGTCCCGAACTCCCAAAATGACCATTCTACCCTTCCGGGCCTTCCGCCCCAAATTTTTACCAAATCACCCCGACACTCGAATTTGATTTTTGTGTGGGCCGATAGGGCCATTTTAGACATACCGAGCCTTGATCGATTGATTTGATTGCTTGTGATGATTTTGATTGCGCATTAAATTCTTTGATTGTGATTGATTAGGATAGAAAATTCCCATCCGCATGAATACTTAGAATTGTTAGGACATACCTCATCCGATATTGCATCTACATGAATTCTTAGGTTAGAAAGGCACTCGACATCGGTAACCGAAAGGGCGTCAATATGAAATTTGGCGTAACCAAGTCCCCGGACCCAAAATCTCGGGTTTTCGCGGAATCGAACGGTTTCTCCCGACCGCTCGGTAAGGTTTTCCGATCGTACCTTCCAATAAATCGATCGGTGGCGACTCCAAAGTTGCATGTACACCTTGCACATGCCACCCGACCACACAAGGTCAATTTCGATATTTGATAAATTCTACCCGACATCGCGATTCGAGTAATAGGTCTTGGGAGAGACCCGCGATCCCACATAAATATGTATAAAAGGGGGATTGGCTCGTTAACCCTATACACCCCGGAAGATATACCTCGATACAGATATTTTCCGGAGGGTCGCGACAACCGTATACCAAAGAGTAAGGAGTTGCCCCAATTGAAGTACGAATCGAAGTTCGGTAGGCCATGAGAGCATATGGCAATCTCTCATGCCGGTCTCGATATCTCTCAGCAGTTTTAGCCAATATCTTCTTGATGTTCTTGTTTGTTTGCTTCCACGCTCCATTCATTTGCGGGCGGTAAGGTGAAGAATTAAGGTGTCGTACCTTAAATTGTTCAAATAGTTGATCGACAACCTTGTTATTCAAGTTAGAGCCATTGTCTGTAATTATAGCTCTTGGCACTCCGTATCTTGAGATGATATCCCTCTTGATGAATTTAGCCACGCTGTTTGCAGTGACATTAGCATATGAGCTGGCTTCAATCCACTTGGTGAAATAATCGATAGCCACCAGAATAAAACGATGTCCGTTGGAGGCCTTTGGGTTGATAGGGCCAATCATATCAATTGCCCACATAGAAAATGGCCAGGGTTCTGACATCCGATGTAGCTAAGTCGGCGGGGCATTTATCTTGTCGCCATACACTTGGCATTGGTGACAGGATCTCACATGCTGGTTGCAATCCGACTCGATAGTCATCCAGTAGTATCCGAGTCTCATAATCTTCTTGGCGAGGAGGTGACCATTCATATGCGGCCCGCATTCTCCTTCATGAATCTCTTTCATAATGAGATTTGCTTCTTTAGAATTCACACACCTCAGTAGGACCGAGTCAAAGGACCTCTTGTATAAAATCTGTCCATTGAGGAAGAATTTAGATGCCATCTTGCTGATATACTTTTTATCTTCTGGTTGACTATCTTGTGAGAATTCGCCCTTTCGCAGATAATTCTTGATATCATGATACCATGGTCCTTCATCGGGTTCTTCTTCAACGACCATGCAATATGCGGGTTGCTCAAGGATGTCTATCCTTAACGGCTCTATCTCGAGGCCATCTTGCACTTGTAACATGGCCGATAATGTGGCCAGAGCATCGGCAAAATGATTTTGAGTCCTTGGTAGATACTCGAAGGTAATCTCCTCAAAATATTGAATCGGCTCCTCGAGGTACTTATGATAAGGGATGAGCTTGGGATCTTTTGTCTTCCACTCTCCTTGAGTTTGTAAGATGATTAGCATGGAATCTCCATATACCAGTAGCTTCTTCACCTTTAATGATATGGCCAATTATAATCCTAGTATGCAGGCTTCATATTCAGAAATGTTGTTGGTGTATGGAAACACTAACTTGGCGGAAACTGGATAATGTTAATCTTCGGGGGATATCAGAACCGCCCTAGTACCCGATCCAATGAGGTTCACTGCGCCGTCAAAGTACATTGTCCATTTGTCCTCGGATATGTTCAGAATTTGACCTCCCTTATTTTGCTCTAAAACGTCCTTAGGAGGATTCTCGGCTAGCATGTCAGCAATTGCTCTTCCCTTGACAGACTTTTGAGGAGAGGTTTTGATATCAAATTCTGAAAGCAGTATTTGCCATTTAGCCATCTTTCCTAACAATGTTGGTTTCTCCAAAAGGTATTTGATGGGGTCATTTTCAGTGACCAGTTCTATATGATAATGCAGTGTATACTGCCTCAATCTGTGGAGGACCCAAACCAATGCTACGCAAGTTCTTTCCACCGCCGGGTACTTGGCTTCGGACGTTGTGAACTTTTTGCTCAAATAATATATGGTCCGCTCTTTACAATCCTTGGGATTAGTTTGGGCAAGTAAAGCTCCCAATGATTCATCATTAACTATCAGAGATAGAGTTAAAGGAACGTTAATGATAGGAGGTACCAATACCGGAGGTTGTACCAAATATTCCTTGATCTTCTCGAATGCTTGCTGACATTACGCATCCCATTTGACCTTTGTACCTTTCTTTAACAGTTTGAAAAAGGGTTTCGCCGTTTCTAACAGTTGTGATATGAATTTGGATATAAATTCAATCTTCCAACTAGTCCCCTTACTTCCTTAACAGTAGAAGGAGTACCTATTTCCCATATGGCTTTGATCTTGGAAAGGTCAATTTTAATACCACGATTGCTCACCACAAATCCTAGCAGCTTTCCGGATCTTGCGCCAAATACGCATTTCGCAGGATTTAGCTTGAGTTTGTACTTTCTCAATCGATCGAATAACTTCTTTAGCACTTTAACATGGTCTTCTCCAGGCTTGGACTTGGCAATCATATCATCCACATAGACCTCAATCTCCTTATGTATCATGTCATGAAAAAGGGTTACCATAGCCCTTTGATATGTTGCCCCTGCATTTTTCAATCCAAAGGGCATTACCTTGTAAATGAAGGTTCCCCATTGTGTAGTGAATGAGGTCTTGATCTTATCTTCTTCCTTCAATATGATCTGATTATATCCCGAGAATCCATCCATAAAGGAGAATAATTCAAAGCCTGCGGTACTGTCGACGAGTACATCAATGTGCGGTAGAGGAAAGTCGTCTTTCGGACTGGCTTTGTTCAAGTCCCGATAATCCATGCATATTCTAATTCTCCCATCCTTCTTCTTAACTGGTACGATGTTGGCGACCCAATCAGCATATGGGACAGCCTTGATAAATCCGACTTTGAGGAGCTTCATTACCTCCTCCTTGATCTTATCTGCTAATTCGGGATTCATTCTTCCGGGCGATTGCTTTACTGGTGTGTAAGAAGGATTTATGGGCAAAGCATGCTCCACAATTTCACGATCTAAACCCGGCATGTCAGCATATGACCAGGCGAAAATATCTTGATATTCTTTGAGCAATGCTGTCATTCTTAAAACATCTGCCGCAGACAAGTGTCCTCCTATTTTCACTTCCTTGACGCAGTTAGAATCTCCCAAATTAATAGTGATAGGTTCTTCGGAGATAGGGGTTTCAGATTCTTCAAAACAATCCCATTCTTTCTTGATATCGCTCACATCAACCTCGTCTATATCAACCTCGCATGCATAGTCATCGAGCTGATCCGAGTCACATATTAACCTGTTATGTATGGGTGGGATGACATGCCTGAAATGCACCATGAAAGGTTAGTATTAAAAGATGATAAAATTGAAGGATGCATGCCTTTTATCATGAAAACATTTTTAAAATTCCAATTTTTAGTCAAAGAAAGGAGAACTAGTCCATGATCTTCCGGACATCTTGGTTCTTAAAAGCTATTTAAAACCCAAGATCATATGGCGGATCGGCCCTCAAGTTTCATAGTAGAGTAATTGTCATCATCAGACCAATCCGTTGCTCCACATATCTGTAATCAAATTTGTGATGGTTTTCATTAATAGACGTGACTAATGACAGTACAATATCGCCCTTCTTGGATCACGGTGCGAGATCCAAATGGTGCTAACGAAGAAAGGAATTAAAAACGAATGCAGTAATCAAAATGCATTAAAAGATAAAGTTCAGAAAGAGCCTTTTACTCAGGGGTGGGGAAATCATCCTCCAGCCACTCAATGATTACGTGCACCCGATTATCCAGGAACGGGTTGAATAAGTCCGGATCTGCATCCTCAGAGATGTCCTCATCTTTTAGCCATTTGCCTCCTTTAGAGAACACCTCGAATAAGGGGTTTAGGAACATTTTTCTTCTAGCTTTCCATGCGTCGGTGCCTATAAAACGGCCACCTTGGTGTCCACGGCCTCCTTGGTCTCCATAATGATTGTTTCGACCTCGGTCTTGACTTGTATTATTCTTCACTATTCCATTATAACCCGGACCAACCTTGTGGTCATTTGAGCTCAAATTCGGAGGGTTAAGGATTCCCCGACCGTACTTCCCTAATCCGGCACCTGGATATAAATCCATTCGAGAGTAGCACTCTTCCCGCCATGGTTGCAGGCTTCGAAAGCTCCGGTGCGGCTATTTTTGCATCCGGCAATACATGCATGACGGATACAATGTCGAAGGTATGATAACTCAGCTCCTCCTCCTTTGAGGGTTCAATGTATGGGACCATCCCTTTTAAAACAGCTCGATGTCCCGTCTCACCATGGATGGTGATCAACCGACCCTTGACCACAAATTTTAACTTTTGATGCGGGGAGGAAGGTACCGCTCCGGACACATGGATCCATGGTCTTCCAAGAAGTAGGGTGAAAGCGCTAGGGATATCTAACACTTGGAATGGTATAGAGAATGTTATCGGTCCAATGGCAATGTCCAGCTCGATCTCTCCCACCACATTCTTAGAGACTCCATCGAATGACCGAATAGTGGCCTTGGATGTCTTCACGAAATCTTCGTTGATCCCCAAGCTTCTCAAAGTGCTCAGAGGACATAGGTTAAAAGCATAACCATTATCAATCAGAACGTGAGGAATCTCCTTTCCATGGCACTTCACGGCGATGTAGAGAGCTCTATTATGTACACGCCCCTCTTTTGGGAAATCTTCATCCGAGAAGGATATCTGGTCTTTCAAGAGGATAGCCCCAATGAAATCTCCCGATTGAACTTCGTTAATTGTTTCCGGAACATGCACCTCATCTAGCACTTTCAAGAGGGCATTTTTATGCTTTTCAGAATTTTTGAAGAGATCCAGTAAGGAGGTTTGCGCCGGCATTTTCCGCAGTTGGTCAACGACCTCATATTCACCGGTCCTTACGACCGATTGCAACTTCTCGATTTCTTCTACGATCGGGACTTTCTTTTGAGAATCTACCTCTCTTGGCGGATAACATCTTCCCGATCTCATTATGGCGTCAATCTCGCCCGTTCCATAATCCCAGTGAACTGCCCTTGAATTATACTCCTCACAAGCGGCAACTTAATCTTTCCGGGTCTGATCTCTTCCCGAGGTGATTCAGAGGTTGACGGCTTTTCTCAAGTGGATGCTTCCCAATTATCCACCTTATTCGGATCGATAATGAAGCGAATAGGAGTATCTACCATTCCGATACTCTCATCTTCATGGACATCATCTAGGTTATGTTCGGACCTGGCCTTACCAAAGATGGCATTTTCTTCACTAGATCCCTTTGCCTTTCACTTCTAACTCTCGGGATAATCCCTTCAATTCTCATACCAATCTCCACCGGATGTTGGAACGACGAATATATGTATGCATAGATGCGGTCAAAGTATTCCGCCGGAAGGGATTTGAGCACAAACTCCAGCATTTCTCTCTCCGACAGTGGCGGCTGCACCATCACAACATGTTTCTTCCATCTCCTTGCAAAGAGCTCAAAACACTCATCTTCACTTTTCCCGATGTTTAACAAATTAGCCTTAGTGAAATAACTTCTGATTCCAACTTCAAAGTGTCGTATAAAATGCTCTGATAAATTCTCCCGACTCGGGACCCAATCCAAATCGATTGATCGAAACCATCCTAGCACGGGGCCCGTTAAACTATGTCCGAAGTTCCGGATTAATGTTTCGTCATCTTCATGGTGGCCAACCATTTGACGGAGATAATATGAGATATGCGCCAGAGACACCCAGCGCCATTATATTTTGTGCGGAAGATCACTCTCGGGTTCGCGCCTTGGGGCGGAACATTTCTTGCTCGAGTAAGTAGCTTAATCGGCTTTTTCAACTCATCCATTTTCCTTGACACATCGTCTCCTTGCTCTTGTAGTAGGGCGATCTTTCGATTTTGTGTCTCCATTGCCCGTCGCATTTCCAGAATCTGCATGTTCTCCTCTACTCTTGTGGCGTCATTCTTAGCCAACAACCGAGATAACTCTGCTACCATAGTCATCAAATGACGTATATGCGTCTCCGGATTAGAAACCCGCATATCGACCTCTCGGTTCTCCTGTTCATTCCGAGGGGCCGTCTGGTCTTTAACTTCATCGACCGTTCCGACAAATTCCTCACTTTCGGGGTCATCCATGCCACCCCACCCATCGGGGACTATATCTCCAGGATCAACGAAAAAGTTTGGGGGCGCTGAATACAAAACTTTGAAGTTATAACCGCTACTATCTTCTCCCGGATTGTCCACTATTTCGCCTCTCTCAAGAGCTTTCTGCATAAATCTTCTATTGCCTCTACGTGCTTTATCCAGACGGACTTCATATTCGTCTATCTCTTCAATTTCTTGGCCATCTTTGATGCTCGTTAAATATCCCGAGGGTATTTTCAAAACAGCTCCCCTCGTAGGTTTCATCACAAATTCCTCGGACAGCATGTCCACAGCCACATAAGTACCCTTAAAAGTAACATCTTCCATTCTTCCTATAATGCCCAAGTTAATCAGCTTTTCTAAGCAAGCTTCCTTTTGCTCCCGAGAAATACTCTCTCCTTCCGGGTATTGTGAGGCCAATGTCAAGACATCCCGCATTTTACTCATATCCACTATGAACTCCAGAAACTCTTCCTCTTCGCCTCCAAAAATCGCGTTCACCTCGCGATGCTCGTGTAACGGGTTTTGTTGCACATTCGGTTCAACTTTATCAAACTCCAGAACCTTACCGTCGATCAACGCTTGTACTTTGAACTTGAGAGCGAGGCGATTATCTACATTGTGTCCCCTTTCTCCCATGTGGTATACGCATGTCCGGGTCTCATCAAACCCCGGAAACCTTGGAGGATGAGTCCTAGGTGGCTCTTTTGCAACTAGGCGGTTCTCCAGCAGCATGGGTAATAATTTGGGTAAGGGTCGGGGTAGTGGAGTGAAAACAATTTGGTTCTTTCTTCTAAATTCTGGTGGTTTGGAAGCGGTCCAGGAGGACGTTCCTTGGGTAGGGGTAGAAGGTGAGAAATTTTTAGGTTTTGGCGAGTTAGGGACAAAGGCTACTTCTCCGGTTTGCTCCCTATTATCCCTTCTCAAAGGGTATTGGCGTTTGAAAGGCGCTTCGGGTAGCTTCTTTTCTCTCGGTGCCCACTCATGGCGTTCTGCCACCTTGATCGGGTGCGCAAACGTCCGACACACAGAGGTGTTCAGCTTGTCGAAAAACTAAAAGGGAAGTGCCTTAAGGAAAAGGTCTATCAATTCTTCTTCCGGGACAGGCGGTTTTACCCGCACCGCCAATGCTCTCCATCTCCGGGCGTAGGCGCGAACGACTTCACTCTTTCCCTTTACAATTCTCAGAAGGTCCTCTCTAGTGAGGGCGGTCAAAGTGTTAAACTTGTATTGCCGAAGGAACTCGTCCGCCAGTTTGTCCCAATCTGCGAGCCTCTCTGGCTCCAATTCAATAAACCACGCCGGGGTTGCCCCGGATAGGCTTTCCTGGAATGTATTGACCAAGAACGGAATGTTGTCCGAGAATTGCGACATTCGGCGCAAATAATACTTCAAGTGCGCCTTGGGACACCCGGTCCCATTATATTTCCTCATAAAATCTGGTTCCTTGTAATCAGCGGGAACCTCAATCTTCTCAAACGGTGCTACCTTATTAAACCTTGAAAGTTCATACCCCTGACTTGCCAAACATTCTTCGATCTTAGCAAGCCTCTTAATTTCCTCATCCATTTTAAGGACTTATTTCTCATTCTTTTCCGGATCTATCACAATAGGAGGATCCCGAGGTGGTCGCTCCGGATTCAAAGTGGGACTAGCAGCAAGTGCCGGATTAACATTCGCTCCATCCGAAGAGCCCGCAAGGGCTTGGGAATTAGGATCAACAGGGTATCTCCCTTGGCTAGCGATTAGCATCGCCTTCATCTCCGCACCATGTTGACACTCGATTTTTAATCAATTTCTTTTAGTTTTCTTTTCTAAAAAATTCTCAAAAATTCATAAAAAATCAAAAAATTAAAAAAAATCAACATTGGAAGCCTTGGCCAAGCATAAGGAACCAATTTGGAACAAAAAATAATTTTTCATATTTTTCACATTTTTTAATATTTTCGAAAAATAGGAAAATACTTGAAAATTCATAAAAAATACTTTTCGAGGTCACAAAAATACATAAAAATGTCCAATATTTTTCATTCAATTCCCTTTTCATATTGGCCTCAAGAAAATTTGAAAATTGCATTCAATTTTAGGTGTTTCTTCATAATGCCTAAAGTTGAATTTGCATAAAAAATACCAATTGAGTCTTTTTGTTTGTAATTTTTGCACATTTAGAGTCTAGACATTCAATTGCAGTCCCTTTGAACTTCAATTTGATCAATTGCACCCTAAATTGAGCAAATTACACGGATTGCACAAAATCCCCAAAATGTTTGCAATTTAGTCCCTCAATTTGCCAATTTTTGAAATTACTTTTAATTGAGGGACTATCAAGATAAAATTGGACTGTCCCCCTACGTTTTTATACATTTCAAATTGATTGGCATAGGTCTCATGGTCCAATTTGGTCAAATTGACATCCAATTGGACATTTCCCTAATTTGGGCAAATTGAAAATTTTGGGGCTTTTGTACAAATTGATAAGAACTTTTGGGCAAAAACACTTTTTTAGATAATATCCAGGCCCCTAAGTGCAATTTTGAAATTTAATTGCAAAAATTCCCATTAAATTTGGATTAATTTCGAAAATTGCACGTCCGAACCGGTTCTGACCGGTCTGCCGCCCGGTCAGACCGGTTGAACCGGTCCGGAACAGTGCTTCGTCTTCCCCGTAACGACTGCACATTTGAACAGTAATTGGACGAATTTCAACGAACAAATTGATGAGGAAATTGGCGATAATCGGGTCAATTAACTCGGGCGTTTTGACCCTCGGGCGAATATGCTTCAATTGAGCCCAACTCCAAGGACAATGGTTGCTGGAGGAGGGCCGGCGGAGCGGTCTAACTTACGGCGACGCAAAAAAGTCAACATCCAGCAAAATAAGCCCATTTCGCGCGCAATTGGCATTGCCGGAGTGCCAAACGGAGCTGGACGGAATCCTATTCCGTTCCGGTCTCCGTGCAACTCACTACGCACGCATGGGCACGTGCGAAGTGAGTCGGTGAAGCTTTGCCCGACGCACGCCCAATTTCAAAAACTAAGTATAAAAGGAACGGGGAAGGTTCGCGAAAGGAGAGGCTCATTTTGGTTCATCACGCACCAGAATAGAGAGAGAAAGAGAGAGAGAGTAGAGCGAGAAGGTCTCGCGGTCGCCATTGTTGCTCGCGCGAGCTTGAACTTCACATCGCTCGGCCGGCCATCACGGATCAAATCGAACCACCGGACCGCCGCAGGAAGCTCACTTGAACTTCCGGGAGCCGATCGAGCCGTTTCATTTGGCCAGAAACTTCAAAAAACGGTGAGTCGATCCTCGGGCTTCAACTCTGCACGATCATGGCATATTACTCCCTCATGCGTGATTTCTTAAATTGATATATGCCTTTTGCTCCTCGACCACTTCTAACCACAATCGCATCTGTTCCTTGCATCGATCTCGCCCGAAAACCCGAGTCGAACCTCAAAATCATTGCAGCCTGGTCGGACTTCGGCCGGACAAATCTGGCAACTCCGGGCTTGATGGGAGCCCAAGGTGAGTATTTCTACCTTGATTTGTACATGCTTGAAGCTTAGATTTGATTGTTATGATCTGGTTTGTGTGTTTGAACTTGGCAATGCCGTGATCGTGCGAGTTCGATTTGTGATGATTACGTGCATGAAATCATGTGATTTTGAGATATGTTAGTATAGAGGTTAGGCTGAGTCGATCGGCGTTGGTTTTGTGCCGATCCGGCGAGATCTCACCGTTGGATCTCGCCGGATCATTCTTGACCGTCCGTTCTGTTGTCGTCGAGAGGAAGAAGACGACCGACGTGGCGATCAACAGGGTCAAACTGTCCGACGTGTCGTCCCGTGATTCGTCCATGTCATCGCCGACTAGGTTAGTCGTTGGCGCGAATAAGCCTAGTCGGATCCAATCCAACGGTCATCGTAAATAGTTGGGTTTGATTTAGGGCCGTCGGATCCCTTTTTTTATATTTTTAGATTTTTCGTTTATTAGTTAATAATACAGAAAATATAAAACGGTGCCGTTTAGTTAATAAGCACACGTCGTCGTTTATGGTAGATTAGGAATGAACGGCTAGGATTAGTTCTAGCTTGAATCGCGGCCATCCATTAGATGTTTAAAGCGTCGTCATTTTCGTATAGAAGAAGCGGACGGCTTAGATTGGATTTAGGAAGAGATCGTGGCCGTCCATCGGTTTAATAAATGCTGCGTCGTTTAGATCAAGACCTAGAAGTGTCGTCGTTTTATATACAGAAGGGATGAATGGCTCGGATCGAGCCTAAGAATTAGATCGTGGCCGTCCGTTTTTTGTCTAATGCGGCGTCGTTTGGGTTAATAGGAGTCGACGACCGAGATGAAATCTGGATATCTAATATGGGCCGTCCGTTCAATGTCAATACGTGACGTCGTTTCGGTTGAGTCGAATCGACGGTTGAGATGGGTTCCAGATTCAATCTCGGCCATCCATTCCATTTTAGTATTTTCGGATATTAGAAATTAATATTAGAAAATAAAAAAAAAAATAGATATATACATATACGGCACCGTTTTTGTGTAGAGAAGGTCCGAACGGGTCTAGACCGGGTTGACCGGTTTGACCCGGTCCAGAATATTAATAAAAAATAAAAAATAAAAAGAAATTTCCAAAAAAAATCCAAAAAAATCCAAAAATACTTAGAAAATTCACAAAAATTCCCGGATTTTCGCAAAAAATTTCTAAAAATTTCTACATCGATTCGGGACTCATAAATTCCGGATCGAGAATTTTGAGACTTCGAGAGTCGAATCGTATCGATCCGAAAAATTCTCATTTTTTTAGAAAATAAATAAAAAATTCCAAAAAAAATAGAAAAAATTAGAAAAATTATGAAAAATAAAAAAAAATAGGAAATGGCCACATTCAACTGTCCAATCCGAAATTTTGTGATTTTCGGGTCCCGGACCCCCAAAAATGGCCATTCTACCCTTCCGAGCCTTTCGCCCCAAATTTTCTCAAACCATCCCCGGAACTCAAATTAGATGTTTCTGTGGGTCGATAGGACCATATTAGACTCCTTTATTTGGATCGATTGTCCGATTTGACATTGATTGTTTTGATTGTGCATTTTAATTTTTGATTTTTGATTGTGATTGTTAGGATAGAAAATTCTCATCTGCATGAATACTTAGGATTCTTAAGGCCTATCTCACTCGAAAGTCCATCTGCATGAATTCCTAGGTTGGAAAAACACTCTACATCGGTAACCGAAAGGGCGTCAATATGAAATTTGGCGTAACCAAGTCCCCGGACCCAAAAATCTCTGGTTTTCGCGGAACCGAACGGTTTCTCCCGACCGCTCGGTAAGTTTTTCCGATCGTACCTTCCAATAAATCAATCGGTGGCGACTCCAAATTGCATGTATACATCGCACATGCCACCCCACCACACTAAGGTCGATATCGATATTTGATAAATTTTACCCGACATCGCGATTCGAGTAATGGGTCTTGGGAGAGACCCGCCATCCTAAAAAATCCCGCCGACAACCGGGGTTACATCTATATATATATAAAGGATTGGCTCGTTAACCCTCTCACCACCGGAACTTTATTATGGATAAAACTTACGGGAGGGTCGCGACCGATCGGCGACTCCACCGGGGAATTTATTCATAAGAGGACTTAAGCCGATAAAAATGTCGAGTGCTTTCTAACCCCGTTTTTCTGCAGATACTCTTGAGGATGAGGTACGTCCGCTAACAAAAGTGTTAAATGTTGATGCAGATGGGAGTTATAAGGGGTGGCGTCGGTGCTAACCATTTTTGATGCGGATATGGAGTTTCGGGTTGTGTGTTTATTTATGCACATAAGGAAGCGGTGTTTTGAATATAAATTGTTGTGCATGTCATGCATATTCTAAGGATCACGACATTGCACACACAAGCGCCTAAACCCGAGCCGCGAATCACCTTTTAGGTCGCCATAGATAGGGATCGGTATGCAAAACTCTTATGTTTGATTGCACTTGGGTTGGCCATATTTGATCCCGCTCGCTATGCGAGATTGATGATCCTATCCACTTGTTGTTTGATTGCGCTTGTGGGCGGCTCATCGATTCGTATAGCGAGAGCTTTTTTAGGTCCATACCCGAGCCTTTTGGATTTCTTTAGAGTTCAACCTCACTTGTCTCATGCGCATGTGAAATGGACGGTTGGTATACCTAAAACCAAAAACCAAAAAAAGAGTAACATCGGTTGGTAAGGCTTTCTACCCTTTTTATTTTGAACTTGTAAATTTAAATTTTGCATATCATACATTTTCACGACATATCATGACAATTTGTAAGGTCGTTTAAGTGATCGGGGTTGAAGGTCAAATTTTCCTTTTTAGATAGATGGCGCCCCGAGGTCGTGTTGATGTACTCAACGTATTCATGTGGGAGCGGAGGACCATTAGACGTGAGGACCGAGTACCCGCTACTTTCCGAATCTTTGGGTTTGTCCATGGACGGGAGCTCAATGGACGGAACCGCATTCGTAGTGAGAATTGCGATTATACCCGTTGTGGACGCCATTTGGAAATCAAGTGTGAAAAGGAGAGAATTTGGGAGTTGTACATGAAATTGGCAAGGAAGCCTCGTGCGACCAAGACGGCTCCAAAGCACTCCCCAATTAAGAAGAAAGAAATCATCACCATATCCTCCGATGACGAAGAAGATATCAAGCTTCCCGAGATAGTGGAGATTTCGTCCAATGAGGATACCATTTCGACTATCTAGTTTAGTACGACTTTGGGGCATTTCCTAGGTTTCATTACATTTTGAGTCGATTATGTACTTTCATCGACATTTATTGTCCCAACATTTTTAGATGCTATCATGTCTTATTCCTTTCGATTTTATTGTGCTAGACTTGTAAATCCCATGGGTTGTCAAATTGTGATTTGTAAAAACGACTTTCTATCCCTATTACGCTTAAACGATCCTAATCAATTCAATGCCATCTTTGGGTGAGATTAGGTCCATAACTACCCTATTTGGCTTATTTGGGTCAAGTGGGAGTAGTTGACCCTCATGTTACCAAAAGATGACATGGAATTTGGTTAGCACATTTGCATCACATTTCATGCACACGCATATTAAATCCGTGGTAATTGACTTTAGGATCATCATTTTTTTTGCATTGTTTAGATAATGGGGAATAAAGACATCAAAGTCATCCTGGTACCGCGCAAGGAGCTTTCTATATGGTGGGATCGCCTCGACATCATTAACAAGGCCTATGTGGAAGGACGTTTGGGACGACTTGTAGATTTGATCAAAGTGGAATACCAACCGGCCCTTATTCAAGCGCTAGCCAAGACATGGGACGCACGCACAATGACATTTAACTTCCGAGGATTAGAATTGACCCTTACTCTTGAGGAATACACCGCTATTATCGGGGCCAAGTTTGAAGAACGTATAGCTCAACCCCCTCTAGACATGGACTCAACTCGTTCTTTGTCGAGTTTCCTTCGCCTTAAAACTTCCGAGATTGAAAAAGTTTACAAGTCCAATTCTAACAAGTTCACCTTCTCGTTCCTTTTCGACAATTATTCCTCTTTACCCACCGAAACCGGTCATAAATCGGGAAAGGTGTTCATCTTGGCTTTCTTTGCATTCGTCCTATTCCCAACCTCTAGGACCACTTTTGACCCTTCCATAGCCCATATAGCCAGACAAGCATGTTGTCGCTGGGATTATTCGTACATGATCTTAGTTGAGACCTTTCTCTCCCTAAACCGTTCCAAAGCTTCAAAAAAGACTGTTTTTCAAGCATCTAGTGGGCTACTCCACATGTGGTTCACCTCTCATATAAAGACTTTCCAACTCCGAGTGGAGTGTTATGAGATTAATGAGCACGTTCACCCTCTTAGATCCTTCCTCAAGTGTCGGTCCCTTGTACCCAAACACTCGTTTAAAAAATGGGTTGAGCTATTGGACAATTTGAAACCCGAGCATATTAGATGGCGTCTGACTTGGCCTAAGATTGTGGAGGCTCGCATTATGGGTGTGGAAGATAGCCCTATTCCCTTATTGGGATGTCTCGGCGCCGTGGCATATTACCCCATCCGAGTGGTAAGGCAATTTGGAGTTCTACAAGAAGTACCACCGGATGTTTGTCCCGGGATTTTCTCGTTTGACATGACACGAGGAAAGCTTACAAAAGAAGCAAAGAAGTTATATCGATGTTGACACACGATTTTTAATCAATTTTTCTTTAGTTTTATTTTCTAAAATTCACTGAAAATTCACAAAAAATAAAAAAATTTAAAAATCAACATTGGGAGCCTTGGCCAAGCCTAAGGAACCAATTTGGAACAAAAAATAATTTTTCATATTTTTCACATTTTTTAAATATTTTCGGAAAATAGGAAAATACTTGAAAATTCATAAAAAAAATACTTTTCGAGGTCACAAAAATACACAAAAATGTCCAAAATTTTCTTTTAATTCCCTTTTCATATTGGCCTCATGAAAAATTAAAAATTGAGTTCAATTTTAGGTGTTCCTTCACAACGCCTAAGGTTGAATTTGCACAAAAAACACCATTTGAGTCTTTTTACTTGTAATTTTTGCACATTTTGTGTCTTGACATTCAATTGTAGTCCCTTTGAACTTCAATTTGATCAATTGCACCCTCAATTGCATGAATTGCGCGAATTAGGCCAAATCCCCAAAAATGTTTGCAATTTTGTCCCTCAATTTGCCAATTTTTGAAATTACTTTTAATTGAGGGACTATCTTGATAAAATTGGACTGTCCCCCTATGTTTTCATGCATTCCAAATCGATTGGCATAGGTCTCGTGGTCCAATTCGATCAAATTGATATCCAATTGAACTTTTCCCCAAATTGGGAATTTTGAAAAATTTGGGGCTTTTGTGCAAATTGATAAGAACTTTTGGGCAAAATTGCATTTCTAAGTAATATCCAGACCCCTAAGTCCAATTTTGAGGTTTAATTGCAAAAATTCCTACTTGATTTCGATTAATTTTGAAAATTCTATGAAAATTACTATCTGAACCGGCTCAGACCGGCCTGACCACCGGCCGAACCGGTCCCGAACGGTTCATCATCTTCCTCGGACTCGCGCCATTTTGCAGGTTTAGGGGTGAACTTCAACCATCAAATTGAAGGCCAATTCAAGCCTAATCGAATCAATCACCTTAGGGATTTCATGCATTGGATCAATACCTGTCGATTGAGACTAATTTCGCGACCAATGGTCGCCGGAGGAGCTCCGGCGGGCTAGTCAAAACTCCGGCACACCGAAAGTCAACATTTTAGAATTTGTGAGCAATTAGTGCTCGTTTGAGCTCGGCCGGAGGCCTAACGGACGTTGGACGGAATCCTAACGATTCCGTCACCGTCCGGCGAGCCAAAACTCACGTGTTGGCATGTGAGGAAGCTCGGCCCGTTAACACCCGACGCGCGCGATTCCGAAAATTGGGTATAAAAGGAGGGGAACATTCTAGATCAAGGGAGGAGGCTCATTTTAGCTTGCATACAACAGAATAGAGAGAGAAAGCGAGAGAGTAAGAGAGAGGAGCTCCTGTGCGAAGCTCGAGCTTGAGTTGCAGACGAAGGTTCTGCAACTTCATTCCGGCAAATCCAGGACAAATCGGAACGCCGGACCACCGCAAGAAGTTCGCCAAAGCCACCCGTAGTCGATCGCACCGACCGGATCAGCTCAAGACCTTCAAAATCGGTGAGTTGATCTCCCGAGCTTCGTTACGTGCATCCATGGCATCGCGAGTTCACGAACATGATTAATGCAATTGGTGTGTGCGTTTTGATCTTTGAATGTCGCCGATCACTTCTGCATATCCTGTTTACTTCGATTTTGCATAAAACCCGCCAATCGAGTCCGAGAAATCAAACCTCCACGGCCATCCACCGTCGAAGCTTGTCTAGACTAATCTAGACCAAACCAGGTCAATCAGATCTCGGAGTAAGGTTTCTAGACTGGATTTAAGTCGATCCCGTGATTTAATCGAACTATTATGCTCTGTGGTGCATGATTGAGCTCTGCAATGTCGTGACTGTGTATAGTCCGGTTCTTGAGATTTAGTCGATGATTTTGCTTGATTCTGATATATGTGAAACGGGAAGTCTAGATGAGTCGATAGGAGTTGGTTTTGTGAGATTTGGTCGAGGTTTCACCGTTAGATCGTCGCCGGAGGTTCTCGGCCGTCCATTCCTGTGTCGTCGCGAGGAAGAAGATGACCGACGTGGCGTGGTCAAACAGTCAACGAAATGACGTGTCGTCCCGGGATTGGACCATGTCATCGCTGACTCGGCTCGGCCGTTGGCGCGAGCGAGCCGAGTCGCCCCAGATCCGACGGCCGGGGTAATTTCCTAGGTGTGATTTAGGGCCGTTGGATCCTTATTTTTGTATTTTTTTAGATTTTTCGTTTATTAGTTAATAATACAGAAAAATACGAGAACGGCATCGTTTTAATTGGCTTATGTGTCGTCGTTTAGGATAGATTAGGAACGGACGGTCCAGATTGAGTCTAGGTTAAATCGTGATTGTCCATGCATTTAATCGATCCGGCGTCATTTTGGCGGGGATAGGACGAACGGCTTAGATTAGATCTAGGTTAGATCTTGACCGTCTGTTTAGTTATGCGATGTGACGCCGTTTTGTTAATAAGTAAGTGAACGGCTCAGATCGAGCCTTAGCTTTTAATCTTGGCCGTCCGTTTGATAACTAGATGCGGCGTCGTTTCGTGAAGGGAGTCTGGCACGGCGTCGTTTCGCTTAAGGGATAGTCGACGGTTGAGATTGATCTAGGAATTGATCTCGGCCGTCCATTTTTTTTATATATAATTCTGAATATTAGAAAATCAATTTAGAAAATCAAAAAATAAATAGGTATATGCATATACAGTGTCGTTTTCGGTGTTGCGAATGGTCTGAGGGCGGTCGGACCGGGTTGACCGGTCGTTGACCGATTTGACCCGATCCAAAAATATTAATAAAAATAATGAAAAATAAAAAAGAAATTTCCAAAAATCCAAAAAAATTGTAAAAATACTTAGAAAATTCATAAAAATTCCCAAATTTTCACAAGAATTTTCTAAAAATTTCTAGATCGATTCGGGACTCATAAAGTCTGGATCGAAAATTTTGAGACTTCGAGGGTCGATCTATGTCGATCCGGAAAATTTCTAATATTTTTGAAAAAATAAATAAAAAATTCAAAAAAAAATTACAAAAATTAGAAAAGTTCCTTAAAATCACAAAAAATGGGAAATGGCCACATTCAACTGGCCCGACCCCGATTTTGTGATTTTCATGTCCCAAACCCCAAAAATGACCATTCTACCCTTCCGGGCCTTCCGCCCCAAATTTTCCCGAACCAACCCCGGAACTCAAATTAGAGTTTTTCTTTGGTTCGATAGGACCATATTAGACTCCTTTATTGAATGATTGATTTGATTGACTTTGAATGTCTTGATTGCACTTTTGATTTTTTCTGATTGTGATTGTTAGGAATAGAAAATTCCCATCCGCATGTATACCTAGAACCGTTAGAACCTACCTCACCCAAAAGTTCATCTGCATAAATTCTTAGGTTAGAAAATCACTCAACATCGGTAACCGAAAGGGCATCAATGTGAATCTTGGTGTAACCAAGTCCCCGGACCCAAAAATCTATGGTTTTCGCGGAACCGAACGGTTTCTCCCGACCGCTTGGTAGGGTTTTCCGGTCATACCCTCCAATAAATTGATCGGTGGCGACTCCGAATTGCATGTACATATTGCACATGCCACCCGACCACACTAAGGTCGATATCGATATTTGATAAATTTTACCCGACATCGCGATTCGAGTAATGGGTCTTGGGAGAGATC
The DNA here is from genome assembly GCF_020921035.1 of Rhodamnia argentea. Lineage (NCBI taxonomy): Eukaryota > Viridiplantae > Streptophyta > Magnoliopsida > Myrtales > Myrtaceae > Rhodamnia > Rhodamnia argentea. Next base: position 10,936,391 of record NC_063158.1, read on the forward strand.
CGCGATCCCGAAAGATCCCGCGGACAACCGGGTCTTATATATAAAAAAGAGAGGATCGGCTCGTTAACCCTCACATTCCACCTCCCGCATATCCGACGACGGAGGAGGGTCACGACAGATCGGCGACTCCACTAGGGATGTTAAAAGAGGACTTAAGCCGATGAAAATGTTGATTGTTTTCTAACCCCGTTTTCTCGAGATACTCTTGAAGGTGAGGTACGTCCACTAACAAAAGTGTTAAATGTTGATGCAGATGGGAGTTATAAGGGGTGGCGTCCGTGTTAACCCTTTTGTTGCAGATATGGTGTTTTGGATTGTGTGTTTATTTATGTCCATATTGAAGCGGTGTTTTGAATATAAATTGTTGTGCATGTCTTGCATATTTTGAGGATCACGACATCGCACACACAAGCGCCTAAACCCGAGCCGCGAATCACCTTTATAGGTCGCCATAGATAGGGATCGGTATGCGAAGCTCTTGTGTTTGATTGCACTTGGGTTGACCATATTTGATCCCGCTCGCTATGCAAGGTTGATGGTCCTACCCACTTGTTGTTTGATTGCGCTTGTGGGCGGCCCATCGATTTGTATAGCGGGATCCTTTTTAGGTCCATATCCGAGCCTTTTTGATTTCTTTAGAGTTGAACCTCACTTGTCTCATGCGCATGTGAAATGGACGGTTGGTATACCTAAAACCAAAAACCCAAAAAAAAGAGTAACATCGGTTAGTAAGGCTTTCTATCCTTTTTATTTTGAACTTGTAAATTTAAATTTTGCATATCATGCATTTTCATTACATATCATCACAATTTGCAAGATCGTTTAAGGGATCGGGGTTGAAGGTCAAATTTTTCTTTTTCGGATAGATAGCGCCCCGAGGTCACATTGATGTACCCGACATATTCACATGGGTGCGGAGGACCGTTCGACGCGAAGACCGAGTACCCGCTACATTTCGAGTCTTTGGATTTGTCCATGGATGGAAGTTCAATGGACGGAACCGCATTCGTAGCGAGAGTTGCGATTATACCCGTTGTGGACGCCATTTGGAAATCAAGCGCGAAAAGGAGAGAATTTGGGATTTGTACATGAAATTGGCAAAGAAGCCTCGTGCGACCAAGACGGCCCCAAAGCACTCCCCGATCAAGAAGAAAGAAATCATCACCATATCCTCCGATGACGAAGAAGATGTTGAGCTTCCCGAGATAGTAGAAATCTCATCCGATGAAGACACTATTTCGACTATCTAGTTTAGTACGACTTTGGGGCATTTTCTAGGTTTCATTATATTTTGAGTCGATTATGTACTTTCATTGACATTTATTGTCCGAACATCTTTAGATGCTATCATGTCATATCCCTTTCAACTTTATTGTATTAGACTTGTAAATTCCATGAGTTGTCAAATTGTGAGCGACTTTCTACCCCGATTACGCTTAAACGATCCTAATCAAATTACATGCCATCTTTCGGTGAGATTAGGTCCGTAACTACCCTATTTGGCTTATTTGGGTCAAGTGGGAGTAGTTGACCCTCATGTTACCAAAAGATGACATGGAATTTGGTTAGCACATTTGCATCACATTTCATGCATATGCATATTAAAACCGTGGTAATTGACTTTAGGATCATCATTTTTTGCATTTTTAGATCATGGGGAATGGAGACATCAAAGTCATCCCAGTACCGCGCAAGGAGCTTTCTATATGGTGGGATCGCCTCGACATCATCAACAAGGCCTACGTGGAAGGACGTTTGGGATGACTAGTAGAACCGATCAAAGTGGAATATCAACCGGCTCTCATCCAAGCACTAGCCAAGACATGGGACGCACGCACAATGACATTTAACTTCCGAGGATTAGAATTGACCCCTACGCTTGAGGAATACACCGCTATTATCGGGGCCAAATTTGAAGAACGTATAGCTCAACCCCCTTTAGACATGGACTCTACTCGTTCTTTATTGAGTTTCCTTCGCCTTAAAACTTCTGAGATTGAAAAAGTTTACAAGTCCAATTCTAACAAGTTCACCTTCTCGTTCCTTTTCGACAATTATTCCTCTTTACCCACCGAAACCGGTCATAAATCGGGAAAGGTGTTCATCTTGGCTTTCTTTGCATTTGTCTTATTCCCAACTTCTAGAACTACCTTTGATCCTTGCCACAACCCATATAGCCAGACAAGCATGTTGTCGCTAGGATTATTCGTACATGATCTTAGCTGAGACCTTTCTCTCCCTAAACCATTTCAAAACATCAAAAAAGGCTGTTTTCTAAGCATCTAGTGGGCTACTCCACATGTGGTTCACTTCTCATATGAAGTCTTTCCAACTCCGAGTAGGGTGTTACGAGATCAATGAGCACGTTCACCCTCTTAGATCCTTTCTCAAATGTTAATCCCTTGTACCCAAACACTCGTTTAAAAAATGGGTTGAGCTATTGGACAATTTGAAACCCGAGCATATTAGATGGCGTCTGACTTGTCCTAAGATTGTGGAGGCTCGCATTATGGGTGTGGAAGATAGCCCTATTCCCCTATTGGGATGTACTGGCGCTGTGGCATATTACCCCATCCGAGTGGTGAGGCAATTTGGAGTTTTACGGGAGGTGCCACCGGATGTTTGTCCCGGGATTTTCTCGTTTGACATGACACGAGGAAAGCTTACAAAAGAAGCAAAGAAGTTGTATCGGGCTCGGATCAAGCTTATTCTTCACGCTTTGAAGAATTCCCCTATGCAACAAGTTGAATGGCCGGATTATTTGGACAACGAGATGAACATTTATAGAGCCTCCAAGGAGTATATCCAGATATTTAAGGAGTATCGCCAATCAATGGTTGAGCCTTAAGTACCCGAGTGCGTATCTCCTCGGATTGAAGAGGTGGAGTCCTACGAGCCAGAGTATATAGTACCTTACGTATCGGGAGTAGAGTCATACATTCCCGAAGATCCAGAGCGGTGGATGTCGGAAGAAGGAGAAGACCCATACCTGTGGAACTCCGATGGATCGGAAGAACAAGAAGAATGGAAACGTCCTAGACTTGGATAGATTCATTCCCCCAATTAGATTTTCGCATATTTGTTATCTTTTAGATACTTTTGAGCAATTTGGTTTATAATAAATACATATTATTTCTTTTATGAGCATTTCATGCATACATATAGAAAAGTCAATTACTACGGGTCAATGTCTCCAATCCTTTAATATTTTCCATACTAATTTGATGTTCTGAAATCGGGTGAGTGATAAATACGAGGACTCGTAGCAAAACGCGCAAATTAAGGATGGAACAAGAAGAACTTGCACCTCGTGTGGGTAATCTGGAGAACCAGATGAATATAATCGCCACAATGGTGGCAGAGATGAAAGCGATGCTGATTGCTAGCCAAGGGAGATACCCCGTTGATCTTAATTCCTAAGCCCCTGCGGGTTCTTCTAATGGAGCGAATGTTAATCTGGCACCCGCCGCCGGTCCCACTTTGAATTCGGAGCGACCGCCTAAGGATCCTCCCGTTGTGATTGACCTGGAGAAAAAGGAGAAACAAGTCCTCAAAATGGAAGAGGAAATTAAAAGGCTGGTTAAGATCGAAGAATGCCTGGCAAGTCGGGGTTATGAACTTTTGAGGTTCGACAAGGTTGCGCCGTTCGAGAAGATAGAGGTTCCTGCTGACTATAAGGAACCAGATTTTGTAAGGAAATATAATGGGACCGGGTGTCCCAAGGCGCACCTAAAGTATTATTTGCGCCGAATGTCGCAATTCTCGGACAACATTCCGTTATTGGTCAATACCTTCCAGGAAAGCCTATCCGGGGCAGCCCCGGCTTGGTTCATTGAATTGGAGCCAGAGAGGCTCGCCGATTGGAACAAGCTGGCAGACGAGTTCCTTCGGCAATACAAATTTAACACTCTGACCGCCCTCACTAGAGAGGACCTTCCGAGAACCGTAAAGGGAAAGAATGAGGCCGTTCGCACCTACGCCCGGAGATGGAGAGCATTGGGCGTGCGGGTAAAGCCGCCCGTCCCGGAAAAAGAACTAATAGACCTATTTCTCAAGGCCCTTCCCTTTGAGTTTTTCGATAAGCTGAACACCTCCGGGTGTCGGACGTTTGCGCATCCGATCAAGGTGGCAGAATGCCATGAGTGGGCACTAAGAGAAAAGAAGATACCTGAAGCGCCTTTCGGACGCCAATACCCTTTGAAAAGGGATAATAGGGAGCAAATCGGAGAAGTAGCCTTTGTCCCTAACCCGCCAAAGCCTAAAAATTTCTCACCTTCTATCATTACCCAAGGAATGTCCTCCTGGACCGCTTCCAAACCGCCAGAATTTAGAAGAAAGAACCAACCTGTTTTCACCCTATTACCCCGATCCTTATCCAAATTATTACCCATGCTATTGGAGAACCGCCTGGTTGCAAAAGAGCTACCTAGAGCTCACCCACCAAGATTTCCCGGGTTTGATGAAACCCGGACCCGCATATACCATATGGGAGAAAGGGGACATAATGTGGACAACTGTCTCGCTCTCAAATTTAAGGTGCAAGCGTTGATTGTGAGTAAGGTTTTGGAGTTTGATAAAGCTGAACCAAATGTGCAACGGAACCCGTTACCCGAGCATTGCGAGGTGAACGCGATTTTCGGAAGCGAAGAAGAAGAGGTTCTGGAGTTCATAGTGGATATAAGTAAAATGCGGGATGTCTTGACATTTGGCCTCACAATACCCCGAAGGAGAGAATATTTCCCGGGAACAAAAGGAGGCGTGTTTGGAAAAATTAATTAACTTGGGCGTCATAGGAAAAATGGAAGACGCCACTTTTAAAGGGACGTACGTGGCTGTGGACATGCATCCCGAAGAATTTGCGATGAAACCTACGGGGGGAGCTGTTTGGAAAATACCCTCAAGATACTTGATGAGTATTAAAGATGGCCAAGAAATTGAAGAGATAGACGAATATGAAATCCGACCGGATAAGGCACGTAGAGGCGATAGAAGATTTATGCAGAAAGCCCTTGAGAGGGGAGAAATAATTGATAATGCGGGAGAAGATAGCGGCGGCTATAACTTTAAAGTGCTATATTCGGCGCCCCCGAGTTTCTTTGTGGATTCTGGAGATATAGTCCACGATGGGTGGGGTGGCATGGATGATCCCGAAAGTGAGGAATTTGTCGAAACGATCGATGAAGTTAAAGACGAGGCGGCCCCTCGGGATGAACAGGAGAACCGAGAGGTCGACATGCGACTTTCTAATCTGGAGACGCATATACGTCATTTGACGACTATGGTAGCAGAGTTATCTCGTTTATTGGCTAAGAATAACGCCACAAGAGTAGAAGAGAACATGCAGATTCTAGAGATACGGCGGGCTATAGAGACACAAAATTGAAAGATCGCTCTCTTGCAAGAGTAAGGAGATGATGTGTCAAGAAAAATGGATGAGTTCAAAGAGCTGATTACGCCACTTACTCGGGCAAGAAATGTTCCGCCCCAAGGCGTGAACCCGAGAGTGACCTTCCGTACAAAGTATAATGGCGCTGGATGTCCCCTGGCGCATATCTCATACTATCTCCGCCAAATGGTTGGCCACCATGAAGATGACGAAACATTAATCCGGAACTTCGGACATAGCTTAACAGGCCCCGCATTAGCATGGTTTCGATCAATCGATTTGGATTGGGTTCCAAGCTGGGAGGATTTATCGGAGCACTTCATACGGCACTTTGAAGCTGGAATCGGAGGTTATTTCACTAAAGCTAATTTGTTGAACATCCGGAAAGGTGAAGATGAGAGTTTTGAACTCTTCGCTAGGAGATGGAAGAAACATACTGCGATGGTGCAACCGCCCCTGTCGGAAAGGGAAATGCTGGAGTTCGTCTTGAAGTCACTTCCGGCGGAATATTTTGACCGCATGTATGCATACACTTATTCTTCATTCCAACATCTGGTGGAGATCGGCATGAGGATTGAAGGAATTATCCCGAGAGTTAGAAGGGAAAGGCAAAGGGAACTGGATGAAGAAAATGCCACGCTGGTAAGGACATAACCCCGATGAGGTCCACGAAGATGAAATGATCGGAATGGTAAATACTCCTATCCGCTTTGTCATCGATCTAAATAAGGTGGACAGCTAGGAAACATCCGCTTCGGAGAATCCTTCAACGTCCGAATCACCATCAGAAAAGATCAGACCAGTAAAGATTAAGTTGCCGTTTGTTGAGGAGTATAATTCAAGGGCAGTTCATCGGGATTATGGAACGGGCGAGATTGACGCCATAATGAGATCGGGAAGATGTTATCCATCAAGAGAGGCGGATTCCGAAAAGAAAGCCTCGATCTGAGAAGAAGTTGAGAAGTTACAATCGGTCGTGAGGACCGGTGAATATGAGGTTGTCGACCAACCGAGGAAAATGCCGGCACAGATTTCCTTATTGGATCTCTTCAAAAATTCTGAAAAGCATAAGAATGCCCTCTTGAAAGTGCTGGATGAGGTGCATGTTCCGGAAACAATTAACGAAGTTCAACTAGGGGACTTCGTAGGTTCTACCCTTTTGAAAGACCGGATATCCTTCTCGGATGAAGATTTCCCGAAAGAAGGGCGGGTCCACAACAAAGCTCTCTACATCGCCGTGAGGTGCCATGGAAAGGAGGTTTCTCACGTTTTGATTGATAATGGCTCTGCTTTTAACTTGTGTCCTCTGAGCACTTTGAGAAGCTTGGGGATCAATGAAGATTTCGTGAAGACATCCAAGGCCACTATCCGGTCGTTTGATGGAGTCTCTAAGAATGTGGTGGGAGAGATCGAACTGGACATTGTCATTGGACCGGTAACATTCTCTATACCGTTCCAAGTGTTAGATATCCCTAGCGCTTTCACCCTGCTTTTGGGAAGACCGTGGATTCATGTTTCTAGAGCGGTACCTTCCTCCCCGCATCAAAAGTTAAAATTCGTGGTCAAGGGTCGGTTGATCACCATCCATGGCGAAACGGGACATCGAGCTGCTTTAAAAGGGATGGTCCCATACATTGAACCCTCAAAGGAGGAGGAGCCGAGTTATCACATCTTTGACATTATATCCGTCGTGCATGTATCGCCGGATCTAAAAATAGCCGCGCCGGAGCTTCCGAAACCTACAAATATGGCGGGAAAAGTGCTACTTTCGAACGGTTTTATACCGGGTGTCGGATTAGGGAAATACGGTCGGGGAATCCTTAACCCTTTGAATTTGAGCTCGAATGACCACAAGGTTGGTCTGGGTTATAAGGGAGTGATAAAGAATGATACGGGTCGAGGCCGAGGTCGAAACAAATGTTATGGAGACCGTGGAAGCCATGGACGCCAAGGTGGCCGTTTTGTAGGTTCCGACGCATGGAAGGCCAAAGGGAAGATATTCCTAAACCCCTTATTTGAAGTGTTCTCTAAGGGAGGCAAATGGCTAGAAGATGAGGATATTTCCGAGGATACAGAGTCGGACTTATTCAACCCGTTCCTGGATAATCGGGTGAATGTGATCATTGAGTGGCTGGATGATGATTTCCCCACCCCGGAGTAAAAGCCTCTTTCTGAACTTTACCCTTTAATGCATTTCGATTACTGCATTTGTTTTTGAAGCTTTTTGTTGTTTTAGCACTCTTTGGGTCGTATGCTGCGATCCGAGAAGTGCGGTCTTGTATTGCTCTTAGTTGCATCTATTAATGAAAATCATCTCAAGTTTTATTACGGACATGTGGAGCAACGGATTGGTCCGATGATGACAATTGATTCTACCATGGAACTTGAGGCCCGATCCGCCTTATGATCTTGGGTTTTAAATAGCTTTTGAGAACCGGGATGTTCGGAAGATTGTGGGACTAGTTCTCCTTTCTTTGTCTAAAAATTGGAATTTGAAAAATGTTTTCATGATAAAAATCATGCATTCTTCAATTTTATCATCTTTGAATACTAACCTTTCATGGTGCATTTCGGGCATGTCATCCCACCCATACATAACAGGTTAATATGTGACTCAGATCAGCTCGATGACTATGCATGCGAAGTTGATATAGAAGAGGTTGATGTGAGCGATATCAAGAAAGAATGGGACTGTTTTGAAGAATCCGAACCCCCTATCTCCGAAGAACCTACAACTATTAATTTGGGAGATTCTGATTGCGTTAAGGAAGTGAAAATAGGGGGGCACTTTTCTGCAGTAGATGTTTTAAGAATGATCGCATTGCTAAAATAATATCAAGATATTTTCGCCTGGTCATATGCTGACATGCCGGGTTTAGATCGTGAAATTGTGGAGCATGCTCTGCCCACAAATCCTTCTTGCACACCGGTAAATCAATCACCCGGAAGAATGAATCCCGAATCGGCAGATAAGATCAAGGAAGAAGTGATGAAGCTCCTTAAAGTTGGATTTATCGAGGCGATCCCATATGCTGATTGGGTCGCCAACATCGTACCGATTAAGAAGAAGGATGGGAGAATTAGAATATGCGTAGACTATCGAGATTTGAACAAAGCTAGTCCGAAGGATGATTTTCCCTTACCACACATTGATGTACTCGTTGATAGTACCGCGGGTTTTGAATTATTCTCCTTTATGGATGGATTCTCGGGATATAATCAAATCATGTTGAAGGAAGAAGATAGGATCAAGACTCGATTCACTACACAATGGGGAACCTTTTGTTACAAGGTAATGCCCTTTGGATTGAAAAATGCAGGGGCAACATATCAAAGGGCTATGGTGACCCTTTTTCATGACATGATACATAAGGAGATTGAGATCTATGTGGACGATATGATTGCCAAGTCCAGACACGGAGAAGACCATGTTGAAGTGCTGAAGAAATTATTTGATCGATTGAGAAAGTACAAGCTCAAGCTGAATCCTGCGAAATGCGTATTTGGCGCAAGATCCGGAAAGTTGCTAGGATTTGTCGTAAGCGATCGAGGAATCGAAATTGACCCTTCCAAGATCAAGGCTATATGGGAAATAGGGACTCCTTCTACCGTTAATGAAGTAAGGGGCCTACTTGGAAGATTGAATTATATATCCAGATTCATATCACAGGCTGTCGAAACGGCAAAACCCTTTTTCAAGCTCCTGAAGAAAGGCGCAAAGGTGAAATGGGATGCAGAATGTCAACAAGCATTTGAGAAGATCAAGGAATATTTGGTACAACCCCAAGTCTTGGTACCTCCTATCCCTAACGTTCTTTTAACTCTATAATCGACGGTTCACGATGAATCCTTGGGAGCTTTATTAGCTCAAACTAACCCCAAGGATCGTAAAGAGCGGGCCATATATTATTTGAGCAAAAAGTTCACAACATCCGAAGCTAAGTACCCAAAGATGGAAAAAACTTGTGTAGCATTGGTTTGGGTCCTCCACGGATTGAGGCGATATCCGCTGCATTATCATATAGAACTAGTCACCGAAAATGACCCCATCAAGTACCTTTTGGAGAAACCAATATTGCTAGGAAAGATGGTTAAATGGCAAATATTGCTTTCGTAGTTCGATATCAAAACCTCTCCCCAAAAGTCTGTCAAGGGAAGAGCAATTGCTGACATGCTAGCCGAGAATCCTCCTAAAGACGTTTCAGAGCAAAACAAGGGAGGTCAAATCCTGAACATATCTGAAGATAAATGGACAATGTACTTTGACGGCGCAGTTGAACCTTCTTGGATCAGGTGCACGGGCGGTTTTAATATCCCCCGAAGATCAGCATTATCCAGTTTCAGCTAAGTTGGTGTTTCCATGCACCAACAACATTTCTGAATATGAAGCCTGCATCCTTGGGTTACAATTGGCCATTTCATTAAAAGTAAAGAAGCTGGCGATATATGGAGATTCCATGCTGATCATTTTACAAACTCAAGGAGAGTGGAAGACAAAGGATCCCAAACTTATTCCTTATCATAAATTCCTTGAAGAGCTGGTCCAACATTTTGAAGAGATCACTTTCGAATATCCGCCAAGAACTCGGAATCGTTTTGTTGATGCTCTGGCCACATTATCGCCCATGTTACAAGTGCAAGATGGCCTCGAGATAGAGCCGTTAAGGATTGCCATCATTGAGTAACCCGCATACCGCATGGTCATTGAAGAAGAGCTCGATGAAGAACCATGGTATCATGACATCAAGAATTATCTTTTGAAGGGCGAATTCCCGCAGGACGATCAACGGGAAGATAAGAAGTACATCAGCAAGATAGCATCTAAATTTTTCCTCGGCGGACGGATCCTATACAAGAGGTCCTTTGACTCGGTCTTGCTGAGTTGTGTGAATTCCAAAGAAGCAAATCTCATTATGAAAGAGATTCATGAAGGGGAATGCGGACCGCATATGAATGGTCACCTCCTCGCCAAGAAGATCATGAGACTCGGGTATTCTTGGATGACTATCGAGTCGGATTGCAACCAGCATGTTAGATCCTGTCATCAATGTCGGGTATACGGCGACGGGATAAATGCGCCGCCAACCGAGTTACATCAATATGTCAGAACCCTAGCCATTTTCTATGTGGGGAATTGATATGATTGGCCCTATCAACCCAAAGGCCTCCAACGGACATCGCTTTATTCTGGTGGCTATTGATTATTTCACCAAATGGATTGAAGCTAGCTCTTATACCAATGTCACTGCGAACAATGTGGCTAAATTCATCAAAAGAGATATCATCTCAAGATACGGAGTGCCAAGAGCTATCATTACGTATAATGGCTTCAATCTGAACAACAAGGTAGTCGATCACTTATTGGAACAATTTAAGATACGACACCTTAATTCTTCACCTTACCGCCCACAAATGAATGGAGCTGTGGAAGCGGCAAACAAGAACATCAAGAGATATTGGCTAAAACTGCTGAGAAATATCGAGGCTGGCATGAGAGATTGCCCTATGCTCTTATGGCCTACCGAACTTCAATTCGTACTTCAACCGGGGCAACTCCCTACTCTTTGGTATACGGTATGGAAGCAGTCCTACCAGTAGAGGTGGAAATCCCCTCTTTAAGGATTCTGTCTCGGGTAGAACTCACGGAAGATGAGTGGAACCGGCAGAGACATGAACAATTGAATTTGATTGATGAAAAACGATTGAAGGCTATTTGTGTTGACACCTGAATTTTTAGTCAGTTTTCCTTTAGTTTTATTTTCCAAAATTCACCAAAAATTCATAAAAAATCAAAAAATTAAAAAATCAACATTGGAAGCCTTGGCCAAGCCTAAGGAACCAATTTGGAACAAAAAATAATTTTTCATATTTTTCGCATTTTTTTAATACTTTCGGAAAATAGGAAAATACTTGAAAATTCATAAAAAATACTTTTCGAGGTCACAAAAATACAGAAAAATGTCCAATATTTTTCTTTTAATTCCCTTTTCATATTGACCTCAAGAAAAATCAAAAATTGAGTTCAATTTTAGGAGTTCCTTCACAACACCTAGAGTAGAATTTTCATAAAAAATACCAATTGAGTTTTTTTATTTGCAATTCTTGCACATTTTAGGTCTTGACATTCAATTGCAGTCCCTTTGAGCTTCAATTTGATCAATTACGCCCTCAATTGGGCGAATTACACAAATTGCATGGAAATTCTCAAAAATTTTGCAATTAAGTCCCTCGATTTTGCAATTTTTGAAATTAATTTCAATTGAGGAACTTTCTATGCAAAATTGAACCACCCCTAGGGTTTTGACACATTCTGAATCGATTGGGATGGGTCTCGTAGTCTGATTCTATCAAATTGACGTCCAATTGAAGTTTTCCCCAATTTGGGCAAATTGAAAAATTTGGGGCTTTTGTGCAAATTGATAAGAACTTTTGGGCAAAATCACATTTCTAGATAATATTCAGGCCCCTGAGTTCAATTTTGGAATTTAATTACAAAAATTCCCAGCCAATTTTGTTTAATTTTGAAAATGGTGAGGAATTTATTGTCCGAACCGGATCAGACGGCTCTGACCGCGGGTCGGACTGGCCGAACCGGTCCCGAACGATACTTCATCTTCTTCGCGACGCCCGTGTGAATGAACGGTGTTTGGGCGAATTTCGACGAGCAAATTGATTGGGCAATCAAAGGTAATTGGACTAATTGACTTGGGCGTTTTATGGCGGGAGTAACCGTGCGTCGATTAAGCCCGATTTCGGGGATAATGGCCGTCGGACGAGCTCCGGTGAGCCGGCCAAAATCTCGGTGACGTTAAAAGTCAACACTCTCAACCCGGGATGCAATTTGTGCTCATTTAAGGCTTGACGGACTTCTAACAGGTTTGGACGGAATCCTAATGATTCCGTCACCGTCCCGCGAGCCGTTTGGCACGTGTGTGCACGTGTGAAGTGCTCGGCCAGCTCACACCCATGCGCGCGAAAATTCAAAAACGAGTATAAAAGGAACAAGAAGATTCCGGACTAAAAGGGGAGGTTCATTCTGCTCATTCGAGCAACTGATTAGAGAGAGAAATAGAGACACGAGAGAGAAAAATGCTCTCGCGAGCTTCAACGCAACCTCGTTGGAGCTTGACCGTGGAACGCTCGTCCGGCCACCACAGACCAAATCGGAGCACCGGATCACCGCCGGAAGCTTCCTTGGACTTCCCGAAAGCGATCGTGCCGAGCCAATCAGCCCGAGATCTCCGGAAACGGTGAGTCCACTTCGCGATAATCTCTCCGTGCGATCATGGCATCCTTCTCTTCCGTGCACAATTAGCGAAATTAATGTAGCCGTTTTACTCTTTGAACATCACTAACCATGTTCGCACTTCGTTTTTGCATCGATCTCACGTAAAAACCTCGAGTCTGACCTTCAACCCGTGCCGGTCTGGTCGGACTTCGGCCGAGCAAATCCAGCAACTTCGGGCTCAATCGGAGCCCGAGGTAAGTATTCTAGACCTAATCTAAGCGTGTCCGAAGCTTGAATTCCATTGTTATGCTCTGTGTTGCTCCATTGAAGTATGCGATGCCGTGATTGTATATAGCTTGTTTCTCATGATTTAGCCGATAGAAATGTTCGATTCTGAGATATGTCGATCTAGTTGAATAGGCGAGTGTAATAGCGTTGGTTTGGTGTCATTCCGGCGAGATCTCACCGTTGGATCTCGCCGGAACGTTTCTGGCCGTTCGTTGCATCGTCGGGCGTGAGGTTGAAGACAATGACGTGGCCCGAGTCAAAGAGTCAAAATATGACGTGTCGTCCCGGGATTGGTCCATGTCATGGCTGACTCGGCTCGGCCGTTGGCGCGAGCGAGCCGAGTCAGCCTTGATCCGACGGTCTAAGTAATTCGATAGATTTGATTTAGGACCGTTGGATCTTCTTTTTATATTTTTGGATAATTAGTTTATTAGTTGGAAAAAATAAAAATCCAAACGGCGACGTTTTTATATAGGCAATGCGGCGTCGTTTTGGCGTTAGTTGGAATAAACGGGTGAGATAGAGTCTAGATCGGATCGTGACCGTCCGTGCTCTTAATTGAAGCTACGTCGTTTTAGTCTAGGTAGAATGAACGGTCAAGATTAGATTTGAGAGCGGATCGTGGCCGTTTATTTGTTGGACAATGCGGCGTCGTTTTGATCATAGGCCGACCAACGGTTGAGATTAGATGCAGAGTAGATCGTGACCGTCCGTTTCATTAGTAAATGCGGCGTCGTTTTATGTGGATGGACCGAAGCGTCGTCGTTTTGATTAGGGTAGAGTCAATGGCTGAGATTGATTTAAGGGTTAATCTCGGCCGTTCATTTCTTTTATATATTTTCGAATAATAGGAAATTAGTTTAGAAATTAAAAAATAAATAGGATAATTGCCTATACGGTGTCGTTTTTGGGTGCCGAGCGGGTCTGTGACCGGTTGTTGACCGGGTTGACCCGGTCCGGTCTATTAATAAAAAATAAAAAAAAAAATAAAAAGAAATTTACAAAAAATCCAAAAAATTGTAAAAATACTTAGAAAATTCATAAAAATTCCCGGATTTTCACAAAAAAAATTTCTAAAAATTCATAGATCGATTTAGGACTCATAAAGTCTGGATCGAAAATTTTGAGACTTCGAGGGTCGATTTGTGTCGATCCGAAAAATTTCTAATATTTTTGAAAAATAAATAAAAAATTCAAAAAATAGAAAAAATTAGAAAAAATTCAAGAAAATCACAAAAAATGGGAAATGGCCACATTCAACTGGCCAAATCGAAATTTTGTGATTTTCGGGTCCCAAACCCCAAAAAATGACCATTCTACCCTTCCGGGCCTTCCGCCCCAAATTTTTACCAAATCACCCCGACATCCAAAATTGATTTTTGTGTGGGCCGATAGGGCCACTTTAGACACATCAAACCTTGATTGATTGATTTGATTGCTTGTAATGATTTTGATTGCGCATTAATTTTTCTGATTGTGATTGATTAGGATAGAAAATTCCCATCCGCATGAAAACTTAGAATTGTTAGGGCCTACCTCACCCGATATCGCATCTGCATGAAATCCTAGGTTCGAAAAACACTCAACATCGGTAACCGAAAGGGCGTCAATATGAAATTTGGCGTAACCAAGTCCCCGGACCCAAAAATCTCTGGTTTTCGCGGAACCAAACGGTTTCTCCCGGCCGCTCGGTAAGGTTTTCCGATCGTACCTTCCAATAAATCGATCGGTGGCGACTCCAAAATTGCATGTACACATCGCACATGCCACTTGACCACACAAGGTCAATTTCGATATTTGATTAATTCTACCCGACATCGCGATTCGAGTAATGGGTCTTGGGAGGGAACCCGCGATCCCATATCCTTTAATTTAAAAGAGGGGGATCGGCTCGTTAACCCTACTCGCCCCGCCGGGATTATTTTCCGACCGAGGAGGGTCGCGACAGATCGGCGACTCTACTGGGGAAAATTAAGAGGATTTAAGCCGATAAAAATGTTGATTGTTTTCTAACCTCGTTTTCTGCAGATGCCCTTGAAGATAAGGTACGTTTACTAACAAAAAGTGTTAAATGTTGATGCAGATGGGAGTTATAAGGGGTGGCGTCTGTGCTAACCATTTTTGATGCGGATATGGAGTTTTGGATTGTTTGTTTATTTATGCAAATTTTGAAGCGGTGTTTTGAATATAAATTGTGGTGCATGTCTTGCATATTTCGAGGATCACGACATCGCACACACAAGAGCCTAAACCCGAGCCGCGAAATCACCTTTCGTGTCGCCATAGATAGGGATCGGTATGCGAAGCTCTTGTGTTTGATTGCACTTGGGTTGACCATATTTGATCCCGCTCGCTATGCAAGATTGATGGTCCTACCCACTTGTTGTTTGATTGCGCTTGTGGGCGGCCCATCGATTTGTATAGCGGGAGCCTTTTTAGGTCCATACCCGAGCCTTTTTTTTATTTTCTTTAGAGTTGAACCTCACTTGTCTCATGCGCATGTGAATTGGATGGTTGGTATACCTAAAACCAAAAAAAAAAAAAAAAGAGTAACATCGGTTGGTAAGGCTTTCTACCCTTTTTTTTATTATTTTGAACTTGTAAATTTAAATTTTGCATGTCATGCATTTTCACGACATATCATCAAAATTTGTAAGATCGTTTAAGTGATCGGGGTTGAAGGTCAAATTTTCCTTTTTAGATAGATGGTGCCCCGAGGTCGTGTTGATATACCCGACGTATTCACATGGGAGCGGAGGACCATTCGACGCGAGGACCGAGTACCCACTACATTCCGAGTTTTCGGATTTGTTCACGGACGAGAGCTCAATGGACGGAATCGCATCCGTAGCGAGAGTTGCGATTATACCAGATGTGGACGATATTTGGAGCTCGAGCGCGAGAAAGAAAGAATTTGGGAGTTGTACATGAAATTGGCGAGGAAGCCTCGTGCTACCAAGACGGCCCCAAAACACTCCCCGATCAAGAAGAAGGAAGTCATCACCATATCCTCCGATGATGAAGAAGATATCAAGCTTCCCGAGATAGTAGAGATTTCATCGGATGAGGTCACCGTTCCAACTGTCTAGATTAGTACGACTTTGGGGCATTTTCTAGGTTTCATTATATTTTGAGTCGATTATGTACTTTCATCGACATTTATTGTCCGAACATCTTTAGATGCTATCATGTCCTATTTCTTTCGACTTTATTGTGTTAGACTTGTAAATTTCATGAGTTGTCAATTTGTGAGCGACTTTCTACCCCGATTACGCTTAAATGATTCTAATCAAATTACATGCCATCTTTGGGTGAGATTAGGTCCATAATTACCCTATTTGGCCTATTTGGGTCAAGTGGGAGTAGTTGACCCTCATGTTACCAAAAGATAACATGGAATTTGGTTAGCACATTTGCATCACATTTCATGCATATGCATATTAAAGCGTGGTAATTGACTTTAGGATCATCACTTTTTTTGCATTTTTAGATCATGGGGAATGGAGACATCAAAGTCATCCCAATACCGCGCAAGGAACTCGCTATATGGTGGGATCGCCTCGACATCGTCAATAAAGCCTATGTGGAAGGACGTTTGGGACGACTTGTAGATTTGATCAAAGTGGAATACCAACCGGCGCTCATTCAAGCACTAGCCAAGGCATGGGACGCGCGTACAATGACATTCAACTTTCGAGGATTGGAATTAACCCCTACGCTTGAGGAGTATACCGCTATTATCGGGGCCAAATTTGAAGAACGTATAGCTCAACCCCCTTTGGACATGGACTCCACTCGTTCGTTATCGAGTTTTCTCCGTCTTAAAACTTCCGAGATTGAAAAAGTTTACAAATCCAATTCCAACAAATTCACCTTCTCGTTCCTTTTCGACAATTATTCCTCTCTACCCACCGAAACCGGTCATAAATCGGGAAAGGTGTTCATCTTGGCTTTCTTTGCATTTGTCCTATTCCCAACTTCTAGAACTACTTTTGACCCTTCCATAATCCATATAGCCGGACAAGCATGTTGTCGCTGGGATTATTCGTACATGATCTTAGCCGAGACCTTCCTTTCCCTAAATCGTTCCAAAACCTCAAGGAAGGCTATTTTTCAAACGTCTAGTGGGCTACTTCACATGTGGTTCACCTCTCATATAAAGACTTTTCAACTCCGAGTGGGGTGCTATGAAATCAATGAGCACGTTCACCCTCTTAGATCCTTCCTTAAGTGTCAATCCCTTGTACCTAAATATTCATTTAAAAAGTGGGTTGAGCTATTAGACAATTTGAAACCCGAACATATTAGGTGGCGTCTGACTTGGCCCAAGATTGTGGAGGCTCGCATTTCGGGTATTGAAGATAACCCTATTCCCTTATTGGGATGTACCGGCGCTGTGGCGTATTACCCCATTCGAGTGGTGAGGCAATTTGGAGTTCTACAAGAGATACCACCGGATGTTTGTCCCGGGATCTTCTTATTTGATATGACACGAGGAAAGCTCACTAAGGAAACAAAGGAGTTGTATCGGGCCCGGATCAAGCTTATTCTTCACGCTTTGAAGAATTCCCCACCGCAACAAGTTGAATGGCCGGACTATTTGGATGATGAGATGAACGTTCACGAGCCTCCAAGGAGTATATCCGAAGTTTAAGGAGTATCGCCAATCAACGGTCGAGCCATATGTACCCGAGTGCGTATCTCCTCGGATTGAAGAAGTAGAGTCATATGAGCCAGAGTACATAGTACCATATATACCGGGAGTAGAACCGTACATTCCCGAAGATCCCGAGCAGTGGATGTCGGCGGAAGGAGAAGACCCATACTTGTGGGATTCCGATGGATCAGAAGAGCAAGAAGAGTGGAAGCGTCCCCGACTTGGATAGATCCATTCCCCCATTTAGATTTTACATATTTGTTATCTTTTGGATGCTTTTGAACAATCTGATTTGTAATAAACACATATTATCTCTTTTATGAGCATTTCATGCATACATATAGAAAAGTCAATTACCACGGATCAATGTCTCCAATCCTTAATATTTCCCATACCGATTTGATATTCTGAAAACAGGTGAGTGATAAATACGAGGACTCGTAGCAAAACGCGCAAGTTAAGGATGGAACAAGAAGAGTTCGCACCTCGTGTGGGTAATCTGGAAAACCAAATGAATGTGATCGCCACAATGGTGGCGGAGATGAAGGCAATGATGATTGCAAGCCGGGGGAGATACCCCGTCGACCCTAATTCTCAAGCTCCCGCGGGGCCATCCGATGGAGCAAACGCTAATCCGGCGCCCGCCGCTAATCCCACTTTGAATCCGGAGAGACCGCCTAAGGATCCTCCCGTCGTGATAGATTTGGAAAAGAAGGAGAAACAGGTCCTCAAAATGGAAGAGGAGATCAAAAGGCTTGCTAAGATTGAAGAGTGTTTGGCGAGTCAAGGTTATGAACTCTCGAGGTTCGACAAAGTAGCACCATTTGCGAAGATAGAGGTTCCCGCCGACTACAAGGAACCGGACTTTGTAAGGAGATATAATGGGACCGGGTGTCCCAAGGCGTACTTGAAGTATTATTTGCGCCGAATGTCGCAATTCTCGGACAACATCCCATTCTTGGTTAATACCTTCCAGGAGAGCCTATCTGGGGCAGCCCTGGCGTGGTTTATTGAATTGGAACCGGAAAGGCTCGCCGATTGGGACAAGCTGGCAGATGAGTTCCTTCGGCAATACAAGTTTAATACTTTGACTGCCCTTACCAGAGAAGACCTTCTAAGAACTACAAAAGGAAAGAGCGAGGCCGTTCGCGCCTACGCCCGGAGATGGAGAGCACCGGCTATGCAAGTAAAGCCGCCCGTCCCGGAAGAAGAACTAATAGATCTGTTTCTCAAGGCCCTTCCATTTGAATTTTTTGACAAGTCGAACACCTCTGGGTGTCATACATTTGCACACCCGATCAAGGTGGCGGAGCGCCACGAGTGGGCATTAAGAGAAAGGAAGATACCCGAGGCGTCTTTTAAACGCCAATACCCTTTGAGAAGGGATAATAGGGAGCAAACCGGAGAAGTAGCTTTTGTCCCTAACCCGCCAAAGCCCAGAAATTTCTCGCCTTCAATCCCTACCCAAGGAACATCCTCCTGGACCGCTTCCAAACCACCGGAATTCAGGAAAAAGAACCAAATTGTTTTCACCCCACTACCCCGACCCTTATCCAAATTACTACCAATGCTTCTGGAAAACCGCCTAGTTGCAAAAGAGCCACCTAGGGCTCACCCGCCAAGATTTCCTAGGCATGATGAGACCCAGACGTGCATATACCATATGGGAGAAAGAGGGCATAACGCGGACAACTGTCTCGCTTTGAAGTTCAAGGTGCAAGCATTGATCGATGGAAAAGTTCTAGAGTTCGATAAAGCTGAACCGAATGTGCAGCAGAACCAGCTACTCGAGCATCGCGAGGTGAACGCGATCTTTGGAGGTGAAGAGGAGGAGGTTTTGGAGTTCATAGTGGACATAAGTAAAATGCGGGATGTCTTGACATTGGCCTCGCAATACCCGGAAGGAGAAAGTATTTCCCGGGAGCAAAAGGAGGTTTGCTTAGAAAAGCTGATTAACTTGGGCATCATAGGAAAAATGGAAGACGTCGCTTTCAAGGGGACCTACGTGGCGGTGGACATGCTATCCGAAGAATTTGCGATGAAACCTACGAGGGGAGCTGTTTTAAAAATACCCTCGGGATATTTGATGAACATCAAAGATGGCCAAGAAATTGAAGAGATAGACGAATATGAAATCCGTCTGGATAAGGCCCGCCGAGGCGATAGAAGGTTTTTGCAAAGGGCCCTAGAGAGGAGCGAGATAGTGGATAATCTTGGAGAAGATATTGGTGGCTACAACTTTAAAGTGCTATATTCGGCGCCTCCGAGTTTCTTTGTTGATTCCGGAGATGTAGTCCCCGATGGTTGGGGTGGAATGGATGACCCCGCAAGTGATGAATTTGTGGGAACGGTCGATAAAGTTAAAGACCAAGCGGCTCCTCGGAATGAGCAGGTGAATCGGGAGTCCAATGTGCGACTTTCTAATTTGGAGACCCATATGCGACATTTAACAACCATGGTAGCGGAATTATCGCAATTGATGGCTAAGAATGACGCCACGAGAGTAGAAGAAAGCATGCAGATTCCGGAGATACGGCGGGCTATAGACACACAAAATCGAAAGATCGCTCTACTGGAAGAGCAAGGGGACAATGTGTCGAAGAAAATGGATGAGTTGAAGGAACCGATTACGCCACTCACCCAAGCAAGAAATGTTCCGCCCCAAGGCGTGAACCCAAGAGTGGTCTTCCGCACGAAGTATAATGGCGCTGGGTGTCCTCTGGCGCATATATCATACTATCTTCGCCAAATGGTTAGCCACCATGAAGATGATGAAACGCTGATCTGGAATTTCGGACATAGTTTAACGGGCCCCGCATTAGCATGGTTTCAGTTAATTGACCTAGACCGGGTCCCAAGCTGGGAGGATTTATCGGAGCACTTCTTACGTCACTTTGAAGCTGGAATTAGGGGTTATTTCACTAAGGCCAATTTGCTGAATATCGGGAAAGGTGAAGACGAGAGTTTTGAACTCTTCGCTAGGAGGTGGAGGAAACACGCCGTGATGGTGCAACCGCCGCTGTCGGAGAGAGAAATGCTGGAGTTCGTACTAAAGTCACTTCCGGCGGAATACTTTGACCGCATGTATGCATATACCTACTCCTCATTCCAACATTTGGTGGAAATTGGTATGAGAATTGAGGGGATTATCCTAAGAGTCAGAAAGGAAAGGCGGAGGGATCTGGATGAAGAAAATGCCGTCTTTGGTAAGACCAGGTCCGAACATAACCCCGAAGATGTTCATGAGGACGAAATGATCGGGATGGTAGATACCCCGATTCGTTTCGTGATTGATTTGAACAAAGTTGATAACTGGGATTTGGAAGCTTCTAGTTCGGAACAACCGTCATCACCAGAAAAGATCATACCGGTGAAGATTAAGTTACCGCTTGTGGAAGAGTACAACTCGAAGGCAGTACATTGGGATTATGGAACGGGCGAGATTGACGCCATAATGAGATCCGGAAGGTGTTATCCACCGAGAGAGGCGGATTTTGAAAAGAAAGACCCAACTGCGGAAGAGGTTGAGAAGTTGCAATCAGTAGTGAGGACCGGTGAATATGAGGTCGTTGACCAACTGCGGAAGATGCCCGCACTGATTTCCTTATTAGATCTCTTCAAAAATTCTGAAAAGCATAAGAATGCCCTCTTGAAGGTGCTGGATGAGGTGCATGTTCCGGAAACCATTAACGAAGTACAACCGGGGGACTTCGTAGGTGCTATCCTCTTAAAAGATCGGATATCTTTTTCGGACGAAGATTTCCCTAAAGAAGGGCGAGTCCACAACAGAGCCCTCTACATCGCCGTGAGGTGTCATGGAAAGGAGGTTCCTTATGTTCGATTGATAATGGCTCGCTTTTAACCTATGTCCTCTGAGCACTTTGAGAAGCTTGGGGATCAATGAAGATTTTGTGAAAACATCCAAAGCCACCATCCGGTCATTTGACGGAGTCTCCAAGAATGTGGTAGGAGAGATTGAGCTGGACATTGACATTGGACCGGTGACTTTCTCTATACCGTTCCAAGTACTGGATATTCCTAGCGCCTTCACCTTGCTCCCGGGAAGACCATGGATTCATGTGTCCGGAGCGGTACCTTCCTCCCCGCATCAAAAGTTAAAATTTGTGGTAAAGGGTCGGTTGATCACCGTCCATGGCAAGACGGGACATCGGGCCGCTTTAAAAGGGATGATTCCATATATTGAACCCTCAAAGGAGGAGGAGCTGAGTTATCATACCTTCGACATTGTATCTGTCATGCACGTGTCACCGGATGCAAAGGTGGCTATACCGGAGCTTTCGAGACCTGCGACTATGGCGGGAAAAGTGCTACTCTCGAATGGATTTATTCCAGTCTTTGGATTAGGGAAACACGGTCGGGGAATCCTTAACCCTCCGAACTTGAGCTCAAATGACCACAAGGTTGGTCCGGGTTATAATGGAATAGCGAAGAATAATACGAGTCGAGGCCGAGGTCGAAACAAGTGTTATGGAGACCGTGGACGCCGTGGACACCAAGGTGGCCATTTTATAGGTACTGATGCATGGAAGGCCAGAGGAAAAATTTTCCTAAACCCCTTATTCGAGGTATTTTCTAAAGGAGGCAAATGGCTGGAAGATGAGGACATCTCTGAGGATGCAGAGCCGGACTTATTCAACCCGTTCCTGGATAATCGGGTGAACGTGATAATTGAGTGGCTAGACGATGATTTCCCCACCCCCGAGTAAAAGGCTCTTTTCGAACTTTATCTTTTAATGCATTTTGATTACTGCATTTGCTTTAAAGCTTTTTGATGTTTTAGCACCCTTTGGGTCACATGCTGTGATCCAAGAAGTGCGGTCTTGTATTACTCTTAGTTGCATCTATTAATGAAAATCATTTCAAATTTGATTACCGACATGTGGAGCAACGGATTGGCCCGGTGATGACAATTGATTCTACCATGATACTTGAGGCCCGATCCACCATATGATCTTGGGTTTTAAATAATTTTTGAGAACCAGGATGTCCGGAAGATCGTGGACTAGTTCTCCTTTCTTTGTCTAAAAAAATTGGAATTTGAAAAATGTTTTCATGATAAAAATCATGCATCCTTCAATTTTATCATCTTTGAATACTAACCTTTCATGGTGCATTTCGGGCATGTCATCCCACCCATACATAACAGGTTAATATGTGACTCGGATCAGCTCGATGACTATGCATGCGAAGTTGATATAGACGAGGTTGATGTGAGCGATATCAAGAAAGAATGGGATTGTTTCGAAGAATCTAAGCCTCCTATTTCTGAAGAACCTATCACTATTAATTTGGGGGATTCTGATTGCGTTAAGGAAGTGAAAATAGGAGGACACTTGTCTGCAGCAGATGTTTTAAGAATGACGGCATTACTCAAAGAATATCAAGATATCTTTGCCTGGTCATATGCCGACATGCCGGGTCTAGATCGTGAAATTGTGGAGCATGCTTTGCCCACGGATCCTTCTTGCACGCCATAAATCAATCGCCCGGAAGAATGAATCCCGAATCGCGAGATAAAATCAAGGAAGAGGTGATGAAGCTCCTTAAGGTTGGATTTATCGAGGCTGTCCCATATGCTGATTGGGTCGCCAACATCGTACCAGTTAAGAAAAAAGATGGGAGAATTAGAATATGCGTGGATTATCGGGACTTAAACAAAGCTAGTCCCAAAGATGATTTTCCCTTACCGCACATTGATGTACTTGTCGACGCATCCGCGGGCTTTGAAATATTCTCCTTTATGGATGGATTCTCGGGATATAATCGGATCATGCTGAAGGAAGAAGATAAGCTCAAGACCTCATTCACTACACAATGGGGAACTTTCTGCTATAAGGTAATGCCCTTTGGATTGAAAAATGCGGGGGCAACATATCAGAGGGCTATGGTGACCCTTTTTCATGACATGATACATAAGGAGATTGAGGTTTATGTGGATGATATGATTGCCAAGTCCAAACCTGGAGAAGACCATATTAAAGTGCTAAAGAAATTATTTGATCGATTGAGAAAGTACAAGCTCAAGTTGAATCCTGCGAAATGCGTATTTGGCGCAAGGTTTGGAAAGCTGCTAGGATTTGTAGTGAGCAGCCGTGGTATTGAAATTGACCCTTCCAAGATCAAAGCCATATGGGAAATAGGAACTCCTACCACCGTCAAGGAAATAAGGGGCCTACTTGGAAGGTTGAATTATATATCCAGATTCATATCCCAACCGTCAGAAACAATGAAGCCCTTCTTCAAGCTGCTAAAGAAAGGTGCAAAAGTGAAATGGGATGCGGAATGTCAACAAGCATTTGAGAAGATTAAGGAATATTTGGTACGGCCTCCAGATCTGGTACCTCCTATCCCTAACATTCATCTAACTCTATATCTGACAGTCAATGATGAATCCCTGGGAGCTTTACTTGCCCAAACTAACCCCAAGGATCGTAAAGAGCGGGCCATATATTATTTGACCAAAAAGTTCACAACATCCGAAACCAAGTACCCAACAATGGAAAGAACTTGCGTAGCATTGGTTTGGGTCCTCCACAGATTGAGGCAAGATACGCTGCATTATTATATAGAATTGGTCACCGAGAATGACCCTATCAAATACCTTTTGGAGAAGCCAACATTGTTGGGAAAGATGGCTAAATGGCAAATACTGCTTTCGTAGTTCAATATCAAAACCTCTCCCCAAAAGTTTGTCAAGGGAAGAGCGATCGCGGACATGCTAGCCGAGAATCCTCCTAAGGATGTTTTAGAGCAAAACAAGGGAGGTCAAATTCTGAACATATCCGAAGACAAATGGACAATGTACTTCGACGGCGCAGTGAACCTCACCGGATCAAGTACTAGGGCAGTTCTGATATCCCCCGAAGATCAACATTATCCAGTTTCAGCCAAGTTGGTATTTCCTTGCACCGACAACATTTCTGAATATGAAGCCCGCATACTAGGATTACAATTGGCCATATCATTAAAGGTGAAGAAGTTGTTGGTATATGGAGATTCCATGCTAATCATTTTACAAACTCAAGGAGAATGGAAGACAAAAGATCCCAAGCTTATTCCCTATCATAAGTACCTCGAGGAGCCGATCCAACATTTTGAGGAGATCGTTTTCGAGTATCTTCCAAGAACCCGTAATCACTTTGCTGATGCTCTCGCCACATTATCAGCAATGTTACAAGTGCAAGATGGCCTTGAGATAGAACCGTTGAGAATTAACATCTTGGAGCAACCTGCATACCGCATGGTCATTGAAGAAGAGCCCGATGAAGAACCGTGGTATCATGACATCAAGAATTACCTACCGAAGGGCGAATTCCCACGGGACGATCAACCAGAAGATAAAAAGTACATAAGCAAGATGGCATCTAAATTTTTCCTCAGCGGACGGATCCTATACAAAAGATCCTTTGACTCGGTCTTCTTGAGGTGCGTAAACTCGAAAGAAGCAAATCTTATTATGAAAGAGATTCATGAAGGGGAATGCGGACCGCATATGAATGGCCACCTCCTCTCTAAGAAGATCATGAGACTCGGGTATTATTGGATGACTATCGAGTCGGATTGCAACCAGCATGTTAGATCTTGTCATCAATGCCAAGTGTACGGCGACAGGATAAATGCGTTGCCAACCGAGCTATATCAAATGTCAGAGCCATGGCTATTCTGCATGTGGGGAATCGATATGATTGTCCCTATCAACCCGAAAGCCTCCAACGGACATCGCTTTATTCTGGTGGCTATTGATTATTTCACCAAATGGATTGAAGCTAGCTCATATGCCAATGTCACTGCGAACAGTGTGGCTAAATTCATCAAGCGAGATATCATCTCAAGATGCCAAGAGCCATCATTACTGACAATGGCTCCAATTTGAACAACAAGGTAGTCGATCAATTATTGGAACAATTTAAGGTACGACACCTTAATTCTTCACCTTACCGCCCACAAATGAATGGAGTCGTGGAAGCGGCAAACAAGAACATCAAGAAGATATTGGCCAAAATCGCCGAGAAATATCGAGATTGGCACGAAAGATTGCCATATGCTCTCATGGCCTACCGAACTTCAATTCGTACTTCAACTGGGGCAACTCCCTACTCTTTAGTATACGGTATGGAAGCAGTCCTACCAAGAGAAGTGGAAATCCCCTCTTTAAGGATTCTATCTCAAGTAGAGCTCACGGAAGAGGAGTGGAACCGGCAGAGACATGAATAGTTAAATTTGATTGATGAAAGGCGATTAAGGGCTATCTGCCATGGTCAAAGCTATCAGAAGAAAGTGGCCAGAGCTTTTAACAAGAAGGTTAAACCTAGGAATTTTGAAACAGAGATGCTAGTTGTGAAGAAAATGCCCCCAAATGCCCAACATCCAGGAGGCAAATTCATGCCAAATTATGAAGGCCCTTACGTGATTCAAAAGGTCTTATCTAGAGGAGCTCTTATACTTGTAAACATGGATGGAGAAGAGTTGGCAAGTCCAGTGAATTCGGATGCCGTGAAGAGATATTATCCTTGAAATAAAATTGAGCTTCAGAGCAATTGATGAGCAGACCTGAGTCACATAAGATTTTGCATTCGCATGACATTTGCATACATGCATTTGCATATGTCTGTATTTTGTAGGTGGATTGGGAATCATGAAGAGCTTTGCAGAGCAATTGATCAAAACAGGGAAGTTATCCGTTACTTTGGATTACTGATTTTGAATATCTTTAATCGATGGTTTCCTTTTGTTTTTACAGGAAACGGGAGTCAACATCCGAAGGAGGTAGAACGAAGTCGCTTCGGGATTTGAAATTTTGAATATCTTTGACTAATTGATTCCTTTTGTTTTTACGAGAAACAGGAGTCAACATCCGAAGGAGGTAGAAAGAAGTCGCTTCGGGATTTGAAATTTTGAATATCTTTGACTGATCGATTCCTTTTGTTTTTACGAGAAACAGGAGTCAACGCCCGAAGGAGACAAGAAGGAATCGCTTCGGAACTTAAAATTTTAAATGTCTTGAACCGATTGTTTCCTTTTGTTTTTACAGGGGACGTAAATCAATATTTGAAGAAGACAGGTTTGAGGTTCTCTTCTTTACAAAGTATTTTCATATGCTGTCATACTTAAAAATTTAAAAATTTTGGATTTGTGAAGCTATAAAGCCCTTTCAAAGAAATATTCCTTACAAATTACAGAAACATCTTTTGAATATTATCTTTGATGAGAACATTTTGCAAGCGATGAATTTTGATGAAAACGCCCCGAGTTTCTATAAAAGGGCATGCTTTGAAAGTTTTTCAAAAGAATGATCCTTCATATGAAAAGAGGCAAGCATTATCCTCAAACATGTCCCCGATACACTTGAGCGATGAGTGAGAGTGATAGAGCGAAAGAGCTTAATTTTGGGACGTAGGGATCATTCGCGGCGATTACATGGATTGAAATGATGAAAGGCATTTCCATTTCAAAATCATCCACACACATTTATATCCCTTGATAACCACTCTGAGCCAAAAAGGGAGAATTTTATGAATATAACCCTGTCAAGAACCACCCCACACTGGGGCATATTTGGAGGTTCATTGGATGATTCCTTGGAGAAAAGATCGGGTAAGACTTTATTGTGCTAACCTGTATCAATCTTTTTGTGATAGCTTCGGGTGATTTCTGACAAAGACTTGGAACACCTCAAAGTGAAGAAAAGCACTTCATTTCTATATCCCAAACACTTACCCTTTGAAAAGCCAATTTGAGCCTTTGAATGTTCATTTCTAAACCCTTGTTGGTGATCACCTCCCTACGTTGGGGCAAACAAAGGAATTACCAGCAATGAGTCAAAAAGCGTGATCGGAAGAATTTTGATACTCGTCTCAAAAGAGCCGATCAATGCGAAATTGATAAAGAATGAAAGGGTTAGAAAAACCAAAGTGCCTGGAAAAAGCAAGGCCAAAGCCCATGAAAAGAGCATCCCGAAAAGGGGCAATTCCTAAAGAAAAATCATCAAGATGAAAAGAGGAAAATCCTCAAAATCGATTGAAGAAAGAATGATCATGAATCTACTGCGAAAGTAAATGAATGCTGGTTAAAATGTCAAGGTGATCACCAAAGTTCACCCCTCTTTTGAAAATATGGCCATTCTTAAAGAGCCCACCTTAAGCCAAGATACAACATGTCACCAAAACTTTTTCGATCTAAGAGATGTTTCAGGTTGATGCAAGAAATCATACGGGAAGCTACCGCTTAAAGAGGTAAGTACAATCCTGTCTTATCATGACTTCGGGGTTCTTGACTTGTAGACCCGAAGAAGCTATTTCAGATCAAAATTCATTTCTAAGCCTCAAAATAAATATCCTTTGATGAGCCTTTGACCTGGCCCGAATTACGGTCCCTTTTAGATGCCTTCTCCGATTAGTCAGATTGTATGCATCTCGAATGATCCCGAAACCTCGAGGTTAGGTTTCCTGTGAGCGGATTTGAATATTAAGAAAAGCCTTCCCAAATGGTGAGAAGCCCTCTTGGATGAAGGAAAACTCTTTTGAAAAACTTTTAAAACAATCTTTTTGTAGAACACTCGGGATGTGTCACTCAAAGTAAATCCCCAGTGAAAATTTGAACTTGTGATTGGACACATTTCCTTCGCAAATATTTTTGAAAATTTGTTTGGAATTCTTAAATTTCTCCCAAGAACTTAAAGTTGTCACACTAATGATGTTTGATTGAACTTTCTGCAGGTTCCCTGGTGACCCCAAATCCTCGGAAAAGTTGCATTTTAAAATTTGATTAACTTGGATTCTCTGCAGGTCTTTTGGCATCCCCAGGTCCTTAGATTCTCAACTTTGAAATTTTGAAATAGGGTTTGAGCTCCGTAGGTACACTAGTCAACCTAGGTCCTCGGATGGCACCCTCTCAGACGGTGAGTAGCTGGAGAGACGAAAGCCGATCTGCTTATTTGGAAATTTGAAATAGGGTTTGAGCTTTAGTCACCTAGGTCTCTGGCACCCTAGACGGTGAGTAGCTGGAGAGACGAAAACCGATCCGCTTATTTGAAAATTTGAAATAGGGTTTGAGCTCTGTAGGTACACTAGTCAACCTAGGTCCTCGGATGGCACCCTCTCGGACGGTGAGTAAGTTGGAGAGACGAAAGCCGATCTCGCTTATTTGAAAATTTGAAATGGGTTTGAGATAGGTACTAGTCCTAGGTCCCCGCATGGCACCCTGGAGAGATGAAAGCCAATCTCTTTTGGATGGTGAGCCCAATTCTTTTAAATAGGTGAAACCCCTTTGTTACAAGGGTGAACCTCCCCCTCGAACGGTGAGTAGCTGGAGAGACAAAAACCGATCTCGCTTATTTGAAAATTTGAAATAGGGCTTGAGCTCAGTAGGTACACTAGTCAACCTAGGTCCTCGGATGGCACCCTCTCGGACGGTGAGTAAATTTGGAGAGACGAAAACCGATCTCGCTTATTTGAAAATTTGAAATAGGGTTTGAGCTCGTAGGTACACTAGTCAACCTAGGTCCTCGGATGGCACCCTCTCGGACGGTGAGTAGCTGGAGAGACGAAAGCCGATCTGCTTATTTGAAAATTTGAAATAGGGTTTGAGCTGCGTAGGTACACTAGTCAACCTAGGTCCTCGGATGGCACCCTCTCGGACGGTGAGTAGTTGGAGAGACGAAAGCCGATCCGCTTTTTAGATGGTGAGTCCCCGCATGGAGGATAGCCAATCTCTTTTAAATAGGTGAAACCCCTTTGTTACAAGGGTGAACCTCCCTTCCAGACAGGTGAGTAGCTTCCTAGATGAAAGCCAATCTGTGTTTTATATGGTGAGTCCTCGCATGGAGGATAGCCAATCTCTTTTAAATAGGTGAAACCCCTTTGTTACAAGGGTGAACCTCCCTTCCAGACGGTGAGTAGCTTCCTAGATGAAAGCCGATCTGCCCCTTTTAAATGATGAGTCCCCAGTGGATAGTCAAACCCATTTTTGAATAGGTGAAACCCCTTTGTTACAAGGGTGAACCTCCCTTCTAGGTCTTCAAATTACCACTCGACACTAGACGGACACCGACCACCGCGAAATCTCGCCATTTATTCGAAGGTAATTCCATACACAGAATCTTTCAACCTCGGATCGACAAATCTCAAACCATAGACAGGTGAGCTACGGGTAAGTCTCTCTCTCTTCTTATCTCTCTTTCATATATAAAATGAGCATGAACTGAAATAATTCCCCACGGAGTTAGAGCTTTAAACTGCGGAGGTAAGGCAATTGGATGTCAAGACTTTTTCCTTTAGATTTTTCCCAGCCAGAGTCGATTAAGGATCCAGGTGTCACCTTGTCTTTGAAAGCAACCTCTAACCGAGATTACTTTCAAAGAGGGGCAATTGTTGACACCTGAATTTTTAGTCAGTTTTTCTTTAGTTTTATTTTCCAAAATTCACCAAAAATTCATAAAAAATCAAAAAATTAAAAAATCAACATTGGAAGTCTTGGCCAAGCCTATGGAACCAATTTGGAACAAAAAATAATTTTTCATATTTTTCGCATTTTTTTAAATACTTTCGGAAAATAGGAAAATACTTGAAAATTCATAAAAAATACTTTTCGAGGTCACAAAAATACAGAAAAATATCCAATATTTTTCTTTTAATTCCCTTTTCATGTTGACCTCAAGAAAAATCAAAAATTGAGTTCAATTTTAGGAGTTCCTTCACAACACCTAGAGTAGAATTTTCATAAAAAATACCAATTGAGTCTTTTTATTTGCAATTCTTGCACATTTTAGGTCTTGACATTCAATCGCAGTCCCTTTGAGCTTCAATTTGATCAATTACACCCTCAATTGCGCGAATTACACAAATTGCATGGAAATTCTCAAAAATTTTGCAATTAAGTCCCTCGATTTTGCAATTTTTGAAATTAATTTCAATTGAGGAACTTTCTATGCAAAATTGAACCACCCCTAGGGTTTTGACACATTCTGAATCGATTGGGATGGGTCTCGTAGTCTGATTCTATCAAATTGACGTCCAATTGAAGTTTTCCCCAATTTGGGCAAATTGAAAAATTTGGGGCTTTTGTGCAAATTGATAAGAACTTTTGGGCAAAATCACATTTCTAG
This sequence comes from Rhodamnia argentea, assembly GCF_020921035.1. Lineage (NCBI taxonomy): Eukaryota > Viridiplantae > Streptophyta > Magnoliopsida > Myrtales > Myrtaceae > Rhodamnia > Rhodamnia argentea. The sequence continues at coordinate 10,967,073 of NC_063158.1, forward strand.
ATAATATTCAGGCCCCCGAGTTCAATTTTGGAATTTAATTACAAAAATTCCCAGCCAATTTTGTTTAGTTTTGAAAATGGTGAGGAATTTATTATCTGAACCGGATCGGACCGGTCCGGTGGCCGGACCGGTCGGACCGGTCCACAACAATACTTCATCTTCTTCGCGACGCCCGTGTGAATGAACGGTGTTTGGGCGAATTTCGACGAGCAAATTGACTGGGCAATCAAAGGTAATTGGACTAATTGACTTAGGCGTTTTATGGCTGGAGTAACCGTGCGTCGATTAAGCTCGATTTCGGGGATAATGGCCGTCGAACGAGCTCCGGCGAGCCGGTCAAAATCTCGGTGACGTTAAAAGTCAACACTCTCAACCCGGGATGCAATTTGTGCTCATTTAAGGCTCGATGGACTTCTAACGGGTTTGGACGGAATCCTAATGATTCCGTCACCGTCCGGCGAGCCGTTTGGCGCGTGTGTGCGCGTGTAAAGTGCTCAGCCAGCTCACACCCATGCGCGCGAAAATTCAAAAACGAGTATAAAAGGAACAAGAAGATTCCGGACTAAAAGGGGAGGTTCATTCCGCTCATTCGAGCAACAGAATAGAGAGAGAAATAGAGAGAAGAGAGAGAAAAATGCTCTCGCGAGCTTCAATGCAGCCTCGTTGGAGCTTGACTGTGGAACGCTCGTCCGGCCACCACAGACCAAATCGGAGCACCGGATCACTACCGGAAGCTTCCTTGGACTTCCAGAAAGCGATCGTGCCAAGCCAATCAGCCCGAGATCTCCAGAAACGGTGAGTCCACTTCGCGATAATCTCTCCGTGCGATCATGGCATCCTTACGTTCCGTGCACAATTAGCGAAATTAATGTAGGCGTTTTACTCTTTGAACATCACTAACCATGTTCGCACTTCGTTTTTGCATCGATCTCACGTAAAAACCTCGAGTCTGACCTTCAACCCGTGCCGGTCTGGTCGGACTTCGGCCGAGCAAATCCAGCAACTCCGGGCTCAATCGGAGCCCGAGGTAAGTATTCTAGACCTAATCTAAGCGTGTCCGAAGCTTGAATTCCATTGTTATGCTCTGTGTTGTTGCATTGAAGTATGCGATGCCGTGACTGTATATAGCTTGTTTCTCATGATTTAGCCGATAGAAATGTCTGATTCTGAGATATGTCGATCTAGTTGAATAGGCGAGTGTAATAGCGTTGGTTTGGTGTCATTCCGGCGAGATCTCGCCGTTGGATCTCGCCGGAACGTTTCTGGCCGTTCGTTGCATCGTCGGGCGTGAGGTTGAAGACGATGACGTGGCCCGAGTCAAAGAGTCAAAATATGACGTGTCGTCCCGGGATTGGTCCATGTCATGGGCGACTCGGCTCGGCCGTTGGCGCGAGCGAGCCGAGTCGACCTTGATCCGACGGTCTAAGTAATTCGATAGATTTGATTTAGGACCGTTGGATCTTCTTTTTATATTTTTGGATAATTAGTTTATTAGTTAGAAAAAATAAAAATCCAAACGGCGACGTTTTTATATAGGCAATGCGGCGTCGTTTTGGCGTTAGTTGGAATAAACGGCCGAGATAGAGTCTAGATCGGATCGTGACCGTCCGTGCTCTTAATTGAAGCTACGTCGTTTTAGTCTAGGTAGAATGAACGGTCAAGATTAGATTTGAGAGCAGATCGTGGCCGTTTATTTGTTGGACAATGCGGCGTCGTTTTGATCATAGGGCGACCAACGGTTGAGATTAGATGCAGAGTAGATCGTGACCGTCCGTTTCATTAGTAAATGTGGCGTCGTTTTATGTGGATGGACCGAAGCGTCGTCGTTTTGATTAGGGTAGAGTCAATGGCCGAGATTGATTTAAGGGTTAATCTCGGCCGTTCATTTCTTTTATATATTTTCGAATAATAGGAAATTAGTTTAGAAATTAAAAAATAAATAGGATAATTGCCTATACGGTGTCGTTTTTGGGTACCGAGCGGGTCTGTGACCGGTCGTTGACCGGGTTGACCCGGTCCGGTCTATTAATAAAAAATAATAAAAAAAATAAAAAGAAATTTACAAAAAATCCAAAAAATTGTAAAAATACTTAGAAAATTCATAAAAATTCCCAGATTTTCACAAAAAAAATTTCTAAAAATTCATAGATCGATTCGGGACTCATAAAGTCTGGATCGAAAATTTTGGGACTTCGAGGGTCGATTTGTGTCGATCCGAAAAATTTCTAATATTTTTGAAAAATAAATAAAAAATTCAAAAAATAGAAAAAATTAGAAAAAATTCAAGAAAATCACAAAAAATGGGAAATGGCCACATTCAACTGGCCAAATTGAAATTTTGTGATTTTCGGATCCCAAACCCCAAAAAATGACCATTCTACCCTTCCGGGCCTTCCGCCCCAAATTTTTACCAAATCACCCCGACATCCAAAATTGATTTTTGTGTGGGCCGATATGGCCATTTTAGACACATCAAACCTTGATTGATTGATTTGATTGCTTGTAATGATTTTGATTGCGCATTAATTTTTCCGATTGTGATTGATTAGGATAGAAAATTCCCATCCGCATGAAAACTTAGAATTGTTAGGGCCTACCTCACCCGATATCGCATCTGCATGAAATCCTAGGTTAGAAAAACACTCAACATCGGTAACCGAAAGGGCGTCAATATGAAATTTGGCGTAACCAAGTCCCCGGACCCAAAAATCTCTGGTTTTCGCGGAACCGAACGGTTTCTCCCGACCGCTCGGTAAGGTTTTCCGATCGTACCTTCCAATAAATCGATCGGTGGCGACTCCAAAATTTCATGTACACATCGCACATGCCACTTGACCACACAAGGTCAATTTCGATATTTGATTAATTCTACCCGACATCGCGATTCGAGTAATGGGTCTTGGGAGGGAACCCGCGATCCCATATCCTTTAATTTAAAAGAGGGGGATCGGCTCGTTAACCCTACTCGCCCCGCCGGGATTATTTTCCGACGGAGGAGGGTCGCGACAATTTGCCATGGTCAAAGCTACCGGAAGAAGGTGGCCAGAGATTTTAACAAGAAGGTCAAGCCTAGAAATTTTGAAACAGGGATGCTAGTTGTGAAGAAAATGCTCCCAAATGCCCAACATCCAGGAGGCAAATTCATGCCAAATTATGAAGGCCCCTACGTGATTCAGAAGGTCTTATCCGAGGGAGCTCTTATACTTGTAAACATGGATGGAGAAGAATTGGCAAGTCCAGTAAATGCAGACGCCGTGAAGAGATATTATCCTTGAAATAAAATTGAGCTTCAAAGCGATTGATGAGCAGATCTAAGTCACATAAAGTTTTGCATTCGCATGACATTTGCATACATGCATTTGCATATGTTTGTATTGTGCATGTGAATTGGGAGTCGTGAGGAATCCTACAGAGCAATGGATCAAACAGGGAAGTCACCTTTGGAATTTAAAATTTTGAACATCTTTGAACTAATTGATTCCTTTTGTTTTTACGGGAAACGGGAGTCAACGTCCGAAGTAGATGGGAGAAAGTCGCTTCGGGATTTGAAATTTTGAACATCTTTAACTGATCGTTTCCTTTTGTTTTTACAGAAAACAGGTGTCAACATCCGAAGGAGATGAGAAGAAATCGCTTCGGAATTTAAAATTTTGAATATCTTGAACCGATTGTTTCCTTTTGTTTTTACAGGGGACAAAAGTCAATATTTGAAGAAGACAGGTTTGAGGTTCTCCTCCTTTACAAAGTATTTTCATACACCGTCGTACTTGAAATTGAAAAACTTGGATTTATAAAGCCACAAGGCCCTTCCAAAGAGACATTCCTTTCAAATTTCAGAAACGTCTTTTGAATACCCTTTTTGATGAAAATTCTTGCAAATGATGAATTTTGATGGAATGCCCTGAGTTTCTACAAAAGGGCATGTTTTGAAAGTTTTTCAAAAGAATAATCCTTCAAATGAAAAGAGGCAAGCATTGTCCTTAAACACGTCCCCGATACATTTGAGTGATGAGTGAGAGTGATAGAGCGAAAGAGCTTAACCTCGGGACGTAGGGATCATTCGCGATGATTACATGGATTGAAATGATGAAAGGCATTTCCATTTCAAAATTATCAATACACATTTATATCCCTCGATAACCAATCCGAGCCAAAAAGGAGAATTTTATGAATATAACCCCTGTCAAGAACCACCCCACATTGAGGCATATTTGGAGGTTCATTGGACGATTCCTTGGAGAAAAGATCGGGTAAGACTTTATTGTGCTAACTTGCATCAATCTTTTTGTGATAGCTTCGGGTGATTTATGGCGGAGACTTGGAACACCTCAAAGTGAAGAAAAGCACTTCATTTCTATATCCCTAAACACTTACCCTTTGAAAAAGCCAATTTGAGCCTTTAAATATTCATTTCTAAACCACCTCCATACACTGGGGCAAAACGAAGGAATTACCAGCAATAAGTCAAAATGCATAATTTGGAAGAATTCTTGATACCGGCCTTAAAAGAGCCAATCAATGCAAAAAATGATGAAGAATGAAAGGGCTAGAAAAAGCAAAGTGCCCGATAAAAGCAAGACCAAAGCCCTAAAAAAGAGCACCCCGAAAAGGGGCAAATCTTGAAGAAAAATCATTAAGATGAAAAGAGAAAAATCCTCAAAGTCAATTAAAGAAAAATGATCATGAATCTACTGCAAAAGCGGATGAATGCTGGGAAAATGTTAAGGTGATCACCAAAGTTCACCCCTCGTTTGAAAATATGGCCGTTCTTAAAGGGCCCACCTTAAGCCAAGATACAACCTGTCGCCCGAACTTTTCTGATCTAAGAGGTGTTTCAGGTTGATGCAAGGAATCATACGGGAAGCTACCGCTTAAAGAGGTAGGTGCAATCCTGTTTTATCATGTCTTCGGGGTTCTTGACTTGTAAACCCGAAGAAGCTATTTTTGATCAAGGTTCATTTCTAAGCCTCAAAATGAACATCCTTTGATAAGCCTTTGACCTGGCCCGAATTACGGTCCCTTTTAAAAATGCCTTCTCTGATTAGTCAGATTGTATACATCTCGAATGATCCCGAAACCTCAAGGTTAGGTTTTTTGTGAGCGGATTTGAATTTCAAGAAAAGCCTTCCCAAATGGTGAGGAGCCCTCTTCGATGAAGGAAAACCCTTTTGAAAAACTTTTAAAGCAACATTTTTGTAGAACACTCGGGATGTGTCATTCAAAACTCATCCTCAGTAGAAATTTGAACTTGTCATTGAACACATTTCTTTCACAAATACACTTTGAAAACTTGTTTGGAATTCTTAAGTTTCTCCCCAGAACTTAGAATTGTCATTCTAATGATGTTTAATTGAACTTTCTGCAGGTTCCCTAGTGATCCCAAATCCTCGGAAAAGTTACATTTTAAAGATTTGATTAACTTGGATTTTCTGCGCAGTCTTCGGCGTCCCCAGGTCCTCGGGTCCTCAACTTTGAAAATTTGAAATAGGGTTTGAGCTTCTGTAGGTATACTAGTGAACCTAGGTACTCGGATGACACCCTCCTCTTTGAAAATTTGAAATAGGGTTTGAGCTCACGTAGGTACACTAGTAAACCTAGGTACTCGGATGACACCCTCCTCTTTGAAAATTTGAAATAGAGTTTGAGCTTCAGTAGGTACACTAGTCAACCTAGGTCCTCGGATGGCACCCTTTCGGACGGTGAGTAGCTTCCTAGATGAAAGCCGATCTGCATTTTAGAAAATTTGAAATAGGGTTTGAGCTTCAGTAGGTACACTAGTCAACCTAGGTCCTCCGATGGCACCCTTCCGGACGGTGAGTAGCTTCCTAGATGAAAGCCGATCTGCATTTTAGAAAATTTGAAATAGGGTTTGAGCTTCCGTAGGTACACTAGTAACCCTAGGTCCTCGGATGGCACCCTTTCGGACGGTGAGTAGCTTCCTAGATGAAAGCCGATCCGCATTTTAGAAAATTTGAAATAGGGTTTGAGCTTCTGTAGGTATACTAGTTAACCTAGGTCCTCCGATGGCACCCTCCCAAACGGTGAGTAGCTTCCTAGATGAAAGCCGATCTGCATTTTAGAAAATTTGAAATAGGGTTTGAGCTTCAGTAGGTACACTAGTAAACCTAGGTCCTCAGATGGCACCCTTTCGGACGATGAGTAGCTTCCTAGATGAAAGCCGATCTGCATTTTAGAAATTTTGAAATAGGGTTTGAGCTTCAGTAGGTACACTAGTCAACCTAGGTCCTCGGATAGCACCCTTTCGGAAGATGAGTAGCTTCCTAGATGAAAGCCGATCTGCATTTTAGAAAATTTGAAATAGGGTTTGAGCTTCTGTAGGTACACTAGTAAACCTAGGTCCTCGGATGGCACCCTTCCAAACGGTGAGTAGCTTCCGAGATGAAAGCCGATCTGCTTTTTAGAAAATTTGAAATAGGGTTTGAGCTTACGTAGGTACACTAGTCAACCTAGGTCCTCGGATGGCACCCTTTCGGACGGTGAGTAGCTTCCTAGATGAAAGCCGATCTGCATTTTAGAAAATTTGAAATAGGGTTTGAGCTTCTGTAGGTACACTAGTCAACCTAGGTCCTCGGATAGCACCCTTTCAGAAGATGAGTAGCTTCCTAGATGAAAGCCGATCTGCATTTTAGAAAATTTGAAATAGGGTTTTTGAGAGGTACACTAGTAAACCTAGGTCCTCGGATGGCACCCTTCCAGACGGTGAGTAGCTTCCGAGATGAAAGCCGATCTGCTTTTTAGAAAAATTTGAAATAGGGTTTGAGCTTCTGTAGGTACACTAGTCAACCTAGGTCTTCCGATGGCACCCTTCCATACGGTGAGTAGCTTCCTAGATGAAAGCCGAACTGCATTTTAGAAAATTTGAAATAGGGTTTGAGCTTCTGTAGGTACACTAGTAAACCTAGGTCCTCGGATGGCACCCTTTCGGACGGTGAGTAGCTTCCTAGATGAAAGCCGATCTGCATTTTAGAAAATTTGAAATAGGGTTTGAGCTTCTGTAGGTATACTAGTTAACCTAGGTCCTCCGATGGCACCCTCCTAGACGGTGAGTAGCTTCCTAGATGAAAGCCGATCTGCATTTTGGAAAATTTGAAATAGGGTTTGAGCTTCAGTAGGTACACTAGTAAACCTAGGTCCTCGGATGGCACCCTTTCGTACGATGAGTAGCTTCCTAGATGAAAGCCGATCTGCTTTTTAGAAAATTTGAAACAGGGTTTGAGCTTCCGTAGGTACACTAGTCAACCTAGGTCCTCAGATAGCACCCTTTCAAAAGATGAGTAGCTTCCTAGATGAAAGCCGATCTGCATTTTAGAAAATTTGAAATAGGGTTTGAGCTTCTGTAGGTACACTAGTTAACCTAGGTCCTCGGATGGCACCCTTCCGGACGGTGAGTAGCTTCCTAGATGAAAGCCGATCTGCATTATAGAAAATTTGAAATAGGGTTTGTGTCACGCCCCGTGTCCTTTTTGGCACGCTAACATCCCTCACTCGCTATATATCTTCCAGGATCGACAAGGCAATAAATTTGAACGCGATGCAATATGCACATGCGGAAGCGATGCAACACCCAAATGATAGAATTAAACAGAATGACTTTAGAAGACGAGAGATTTTTCATAACATAAAGAGACGATCCTTCTTACAACGCATAAGGACAAAATACATGAGGATACGAGGGAGACAGTCAGCTTGGGTAAATAGGGTTCCCACAAAATATATGACAACTAAGGGTAGGCGTTCTACGAGACCACATCCATCCATCGGGATGTACCAAAAAGTAAGGGGCCCTACTCTGGTCTTCTGTCCGCGACATCCGCCGGTGGTGGCACATCTTCCGGGTCATACTCCATTGGCTCTTCAGCGTCCTCCTCCTCCATCGAATCGGTGTTATAGTGCCTATAGTACACCCTACCGTCGCCTATCACATATTTGGTCACTATGCGGTCCATTCGTCTCGGTATCCCAAAAGCGGCGGCGACATCTTCGTGGTCGGGGGTCCGAAAAGGTTTCGGGATACAACTATGAGAATAAATCTCAATAAGCTAACCCCTAAGCCTCGCTCGGGATAACAAGTACCTCCAAGCCAACTCTATTAAGACCAAAACCCAACATACCACTAGTAGTAATAATAACCTCGAAATTATCAATTAAAGAGAATTGACACCATGCACACTTCAAATCAATATTCCACCAAATCTATAGTAACAAGCTTCGTACTTAGGCACTTATCAACAATTCAATCACAATGCATGGCAATAAATTCAAGGGGATCAATTCCAACAATCGGGTCCGCAATTATCATTTCGGATTATTCAAAATCACACTCCCCGCGTCATATAGGCGCCTCGGGGTAATCGTATCACCTTCCCCGCGTCATATAGGCGCCTCAGGGTATTTATCTCACCTTCACATTTACCAATACATTTCCCCGCGTCTTATAGGCGCATCAGGGTATTCATAAACACCATCCCCGCGTCATATAGGCGCATTACGGTATTCAAGTACACTCCCCGCGTCTTATAGGCGCATCGGGGTATTCATAACATTTTCATCCACAAATCATGCAAATCGCATTCCATGCCCACAATTCAATCGATTCACATAAAGAAGATATCATGATCGAGTACACGCAGAATCAAGCCCAATTCTTAATAATTGACTCGCACCACTCATCACCTGGCCAAATGCACTAGGGCACATCACCGATTCAATTAATAATTTCTCAACTCATCACGCCATGGCCGAATAGTAATAAGGCCCAATCGACATCACAACATAGCATTGCACATGCATTAGCTCTAGTCGCATAATCGGACTCTCAAGGCAATATCATAGCATTAGATTCACTCATGACCAACATTGCTCCAAATGACATTTAGTCACGTATTTAAGCCACAAACTAATCCCTTGATCCCTAGATGCAATATAGATCAGTCCTAACACCCCCAATCAAATCTCAAACCACTTAGGACCTCCAATCAAGTATCTAAAATCATCCAAACGTCTTTCTCACTTTCAATTCTGCCATGAACAGTACCCCGACGCAAATGAACAAGAGCAGTACCCCGTCACGATGAACATTGCACGGCTTCGATGAACAATAACCCGAAGTCCTATTTCCATGCTTATTAACCTCTAATTAGGCCCAAGCATCCATTTCTAGCATAAAAGATCACATATCCAACTCCTAAAACTATCTAAGCACTTATTTCATTTTCGGATCCCTACCGTGAACAGTAACCCGACGCCCAAAATTTCTCTAAATCAAGCCCTAAACATGCTCATTAGTAACCCATTAGCCTACTCAAGGATTAGGGAGTTGCTTACTTGAGTTTGAGCTTGAAACTCCTCCAAATGAGCCCCAAATCGCCCCTCAAGTTCCCGGCAACCTCACGGCCAAACGGCGGCCGATCGGTGGCTGATCGGCGGCGAGATGCTCGGCAAGAGGTGGCTGAACGATGGTAAGGTGGTGGCTGGTTGGTTGGTGGCACGGCGACGGCACAACGGCGGCAAAAGGCGGTCGGTGATGGGCGGCCGAACGAGTAAGAGGAGAGGAAGAGAGAGTTTGGGTGAGTGAGAGGGAAAGTGTGAGGGAGAGAGTGTTATCCAAATGTGACTAAGGAAAAGATGGAGGGAAGCTTGTGGGAGAAGCTTAGGCTCTTGGATGTGACATAAAGTGGTGGTTGTTGGGGGATTTAATGAGGAAAAGATTGGTAGGTTGGTGGTTGAGGGGAAATAAATGAGGAAAAGATGGGTAGGTGGGTGGTTGAGGGGAATTAATGGGGAAAAGACAAAAATTCAAACCCCATTAATAATTTTGGCTCTTGCAATTAATATCTGAGGCAATTTGGTAACTTATAATTTCGATCGAACGGAGAATTCTGAAACAAACACCGATTAGGCGGACCGATGAGCACTGGGCTAGATGAGACTACGTCAAATTAATCAATGAAGAAATCCTCGGATGTCCGGCCTCTAATTTCAAAGTCTACTTCGCGCTCAAAATCGATCGATTGAGAATTCAGTACATCTCGAAGCGACGGGTGGCTCTTAGGAGTTACTCGTATCGACCCATGATTTGCGTCACGTTTAAGAATTATTCGAATCACGGCGACCCTGGTTGTCATGTAATTGTGAGGGTAATTACTAGTCCCATAAGGACGCGATCGTCAGACATCGGTTCAGGTTGACTCGCAAATTATGCTATGGTCGGGCGGAATCACCCGCCAACCAATTGCACAATGCTAGCAAATCGTTTCGACACAATCCTAGATCGGTCCACCGTGGTTCAAAAATATACCCTCGACAATCCTTATGGTCGTGGTACTAATCCGCTGTCGAGTTCTTTAGTCCACGTACTTAGATCCTACTTAGCCATTCCCTTTTGGTCGATCGACTCTAGAGAGATCAATTCTGAGCGAGATTATCGAAATACATCGATACTCATTTTATTCATTTATAGACTTCGAAATAGGGTCAGAATCCAGAATGTGACGGTTTGAGCTTACGTAGGTACACTAGTCAACCTAGGTCCTCGGATGGCACCCTTCCAGACGGTGAGTAGCTTCCTAGATGAAAGCCGATCTGCATTTTTTGAAAATTTGAAATAGGGTTTGAGCTTCAGTAGGTACACTAGTCAACCTAGGCCCCGAGATGGCACCCTTCCGGACGGTGAGTAACTTCCCAAATGAAAGCCGATCTGCATTTTTTGAAAATCTGAAATAGGGTTTGAGCTTCAGTAGGTACACTAGTCAACCTAGGTCCTCGGATGGCACCCTTCCGGACGGTGAGTAGCTTCCCGGATGAAAGCCGATCTGCGTTTTAGATGGTGAGTCCCCGCATAGAGGATAGCCAATCTCATTTTAAATAGGTGAAACCCCTTTGTTACAAGGGTGAACCTCCCTTCCAGACGGTGAGTAGCTTCCTAGATGAAAGCCGATCTGTGTTTTAGATGGTGAGTCCCCGCATAGAGGATAGCCAATCTCATTTTAAATAGGTGAAACCCCTTTGTTACAAGGGTGAACCTCCCTTCCGAACGGTGAGTAGCTTCTTATATGAAAGCCGATCTGCGTTTTAGATGGTGAGTCCCTTCATAGAGGATAGCCAATCTCTTTTAAATAGGTGAAACCCCTTTGTTACAAGGGTGAACCTCTCTTTCAGACGGTGAGTAGCTTCCTAGATGAAAGCCGATCTGCATTTTAGAAAATTTGAAATAGGGTTTGTGCTTCTGTAGGTACACTAGTTAACCTAGGTCCTCGGATGGCACCCTTCCGAACGGTGAGTAGCTTCCTAGATGAAAACCGATCTGCGTTTTAGATGGTGAGTCCCTGCATAGAGGATAGCCAATCTCATTTTAAATAGGTGAAACCCCTTTGTTACAAGGGTGAACCTCCCTTCCAGACGGTGAGTAGCTTCCTAGATGAAAGCCGACATGTGTTTTAGATGGTGAGTCCCTGCATAGAGGATAGCCAATCTCATTTTAAATAGATGAAACCCCTTTGTTAGAAGGGTGAACCTCCTTTCCAGACGGTGAGTAGCTTCCTAGGTGAAAGCCGATCTGCGTTTTAGATGGTGAGTCCCTACATAGAGGATAGCCAATCTCATTTTAAATAGGTGAAACCCCTTTGTTACAAGGGTGAACCTCCCTTCCGGACGGTGAGTAGCTTCCTAGATGAAAGCCGATCTGCGTTTTAGATGGTGAGTCCTTGCATAGAGGATAGCCAATCTCATTTTAAATAGGTGAAACCCCTTTGTTACAAGGGTGAACCTCCCTTCCAGACGGTGAGTAGCTTCCTAGATGAAAGCCGATCTGCGTTTTAGATGGTGAGTCCCCGCATAGAGGATAGCCAATCTAATTTTAAATAGGTGAAACCCCTTTGTTACAAGGGTGAACCTCCCTTCCAGACGGTGAGTAGCTTCCTAGATGAAAGCCGATCTGCGTTTTAGATGGTGAGTCCTTGCATAAAGGATGGCCACGCATTGGCTTGGTTCCAATTGATCGACCTAGATTGGGTTCCAAACCGGGAAGAATTGTCAAAGCATTTCATATGGCACTTTGAAGCTAGGATTAGAGGATACTTCACCAAGGCCAACTTACTGAATATCAGAAAAGGAGAGGATGAGAGTTTTGAACTCCTCGCCGGAAGGTGGAAAAAACATTCTATTATGGTACAACCGCAGCTATCGGAGAGGGAAATGCTGGAATTCGTGCTCAAGTCACTATTGGCGGAGTATTTTGACCGTATGTATGCATACACGTATTCCTCCTTCTAGCACCTGGTTGACATCGGTATGAGAATCGAGGGAATAATCATGAGAATCAAGAGGGAAAGGCAAAGGCAAAGGCAAAGGCGCTTTGATGAAGAGAATGTCGCCGATGCAACACCCGCGAGGCTAAGTCCCGAATACAATCCCGAAAGCATCCATGAGGATGAATGATTGGGATGGTAGATGTCCCGATCCGTTTTGTGATCGATCTAAATAAAGTGGATAGTTGGGAAGCATCCAATTCGGAAAAACCGCCAACACCGGAATCTCTTCATGAGGAAGTCAAACTAGTGAAGATTAAATCGCCACCCGTAGAGGAATATGACTCAAAGGCGGTAAATTGGGATTATGGGACCGATGAGATTGACGCCGTCATGAGATCTGGAAGATGTTATCCTCCGAGGGAGGCGGATTCTCAAAAGAAAACACCAACCGCAGAAGAAGTTGAAAAGCCGCAATCCATTGTGAGAACCAGTGAGTACAAAATCGTACATCAACTTCGAAAGATGCCCGCACAAATCTCTTTGCTAGACCTCTTCAATAATTCGGAGAAACATAAGAATGCCCTCCTGAAGGTGTTAGATGAAGTTCACGTTCCGGAGACTATTAACGAAGTTCAGTTGGGAGACTTTGTGGGTGCCATCCTTTTGAAGGATCAGATTTTCTTCTCAAATGAAGATTTCCTGAGGGAAGGACATGTTCATAATAAAGCTCTCTATATTGCAGTAAAGTGCCATGGAAAAGAGGTACCTCATGTCTTAATTGGCAACGGCTTGATTTTTAATCTATATCCTCTAAGTACTTTGAAGAGCTTGGGGATAAATAAGGATTTCATCAAGACGTCCAAAGCCACTATCGTGTCATTTGACTGAGTTTCCAAGAATGTGGTGGGAGAGATTGAACTGGACATCTCCATTGAACCAAGAACCTTCTCCATACCGTTCCAAGTACTGGATATTCCTAGTGCATTCACCTTGCTTCTTGGAAAGACCGTGGATTCACGTATCCGGGGTAGTACCTTCTTCCCTACATCAGAAGGTTAAATTTGTGGTCAAAGGCCAACCGATCACTATTCATGGTGAGACAGGACATTGTGCTTCATTAAAAGGAATGGTTCCATACATTGAACCCTCAAAGGAGGATGAGCTGAGCTATCACACCTTTAACATCGTATCTGTCATGCATGCAACATCTGACGTGAAGATAGCTACTCCGAAGTTGTCGAAACCCGCAACTATGGCAAGAAAAGTACTCCTCACTAACGGTTTCATTCCTGGCACCGGATTGAGGAAATATGGTCAGGGCATCCATAACCCCTTAAATCTTAACTCAAATGACCACAAGGTTGGTCTAGGATATAAGGGAACGGTAAAACATGATATCGATCGAGGCCAAGGTCGAAACAAATGTTATGGAGACCAAGGACGCCGTGGACACCGAGGTGGTCGCTTTATTGGCACCGATACATGGAAAGCTAGAAGGAAAATATTTGAAAATCCCTTATCTGAAGTATTCTCGCAGGGAGGTAAATGGCTGGAAGATGAAGATATTTCGAAGGCCGCGGAGCCGGACACGTGTAACCCATTCCCGGACAATCGGGTGAATGTGGTCATTGAGTGGCTCGATGACGATTTTCCCACCCCTAAGTAAAAGGCTCTTTCTGAACTTTACTTTTCAATGCATTTCAATTATCGCATTTGTTTCTTACGGTTAAAGCTTTTCGCTATTTTTTTCTCTTTAGCACCCTTTGGATCTTATATCATGATTCAAGAAGTGCAGTATTGTATTGCTTTTAGTTGCATCCATCAATAAAGATTATCTCCAGTTTTATTAATGACATATGGAATAACGGATTGGTCCGATGATGACAATTACCCTTACCATGAGACTTGAGGCCCGATTCGCCATATGATCTCGAATTTTAAAATAGCATTTTGAGAACCAGGATGTCCGGAAAATCAAGAACTAGTTCTCTTTTCCTTTCCTTTAAAAAGAAAATTCGAAAATGTTTTCCTGTCAAAATAGATCATGCATTCTTTAATTTTGTAATTTTTGTATATTAACCTTTCTTGATGCATTTCGGGCATGTCATCCCACCCATGCATAACATGTTAATATGTGACTTAGATAAGCTCGATGACTACTCATATGAAATTGATGAAGAAGAAGCAGATGTGAGTGACATCAAGAAAGAATGAGATTGTTTTGAAGAGTCTAAACCTCCTATCTCTGAAGAACCTATTATCATCAATCTGGGAGATTCGGTTTGTGTTAAGGAGGTAAAAATAGGGGGACACCTATCTGCAGCAGATGTTTCAAGGATGACAGCATTACTCAAAGAATATCAAGATATTTTCACCTGGTCATATGCTAACATGCCAAGACTAGACCGTGATATAGTAGAACATGCTTTGCCCACAAATCTTGCTTGTACACCGGTTAACCAACCATGCGGGAGAATAAACCCCTGAATTGTTTGACAAAAACAAGGAAGAAGTGATGAAACTTCTCAAAGTATGGTTCATTGAAGCCGTCCCATATGCTGATTGTGTCACGCCCCGTGTCCTCCGAGCGCGCCAACATCCCACGTTGTCAAAGAAATCTTGCAACTCACCAGGATCGCAAACGGATGTAAAACACGCGATATGCAAATGCAAGCGGAAGCAATGAAAACAAACCCGACAATGAATATAGAATGACCTTAGAACATAACACCAAAATACATATAACATAGCCCGATAAGTTCAAGGTTCATACGGACCACCAGAAAGAAAATGACTACGACTCAAGGATACGGCACAGGGACACAAAAGGAAACTCCCTAAACATAACCACTCGTCGACACACAAGGGTCCAAAAGTAGGGATAAGGACCTCTACACACCTAAGGGTCGGGCGTCATCATCAGAAGTAAACTCGGCAGGGGGAACGTACTCCGGGGAGAAACTCGTCACGATGACTTCGCTAAACGCCCGCTCGGGCTCCTCCCATGGCTCTTCCTCCGGCACCCCTTCCGTGTCCTCCTCTAGGTCAGACGCCTCCTCGGGTATCGGCTCTTCTTCTGGTTCGGACTCCTCTTCGGGTTCCTCCATCCAGAGCGGGGAGTCCAGGTATGGGAGACCTCGGCTCGGGGATCGGTCCAACTACGGGTCCAAGGACGGGGAGTCTCGAAGGTGAAGCTATCGGGAGTCTAGGTCCGGCGGCATCCAAGACGTGCTCGGGAATCACCTCCTCCCTCAAAGGTCCGGATAAATAGTCCCCATCCTTATAAGTCCAAGAGAGGAAGGAATAAGGGGTCAAGTATCCTCTCGCGTCGTCGATCCACAAGGTGCTAACCCTCCGATAATACGTATGATCTGGTCCCACTCTATACTCGGTAATCACGGGCTCAAACCGAGTCGGTAGTCCAAAAAGTAGCGGCATCGCGGCGATCGTGGTCGAGGGTCCGAAAATGTTGGTTCCACAGAGGGGTGAGATCGACATCTCAGCAAGCGAAGCCTAACCTATCCTAAGGTCCTAGTACCTCTAGACAAAACACGGCATGCAAACAATCCAATCCAAATAGCAGACGGTGGTCAATTCAAAGTGCACAAATAAAGCAATCGTGTATGCAGGACCACCCGTAACATGCCAAATCACACAAGTCGATCCTCGCCATAGGGCTCACATACCACCTCCATAATTTAGTATCATAATCTCATATATCAAGTAAAAGCCTCGGACTCTTAGGAACACGGCATTATACGTATAAATACAGATATTTTTGTGTGCACACCGGGGTCTCAGACACTTAGGAATACGCCCCATGGGGTCTCGGACACTTAGGAATACGCCCCATTTATTTAACGGTCTCGGACACTTAGGAACACGACCGGATTAAGTCTCGGACAATTGGGCGAACACGGCATACTATACAGCCTCGGACGCCTCAATTGAACACGACTTTATAATCTCATGTATAGGTCATACACAAAGGGCCTCATGCCCTAATATCACAATATTGCAATTCCACAATTACTTGGGCTATTTAGCATGTCAATACCATCACGAGCTCGAATCGGGCCAATTGCCACATATTGCCTCACAAGGCCAATCATGCAATTACAAGGGGTCTCACACTAGCCAAGACATCACAATATCACATAAAATGCATTTAAAGCACCCCCAATTCAGAATTACTACTTTTGATACCAACGGTCCCATTCGAGCGAATTCCACGTTTTCTCTTACAAAGCCACACACTTAATCCCAAGAGGCTTCACACATGCCAAGGCATGTAAAAGTCATTCTAAAACACCTTTCAAGTGCCCCACATCAGAATTACAACATTTAGCACCCACTAACCATTTTAGTGCACAATTGCTCCGATTGAGTTATTTTAGGTCTCGATCGCCCCCAACCATGGTCCACTCTTAAACCTCGTGCTATCCACACATCAAGTCACTCATTTCCACCCATATGACCACATAAACATCCTAGGACCAGCTTTGATACCAATCGCACAGAAATTTCCAGATTGGTCCTCTCTAGCATTTCTCACTATCCCAAGCATTTAGCACACCATCTAGCCAAACCCAAGTGTCTCTTAGTAACCTAGGGCTCTAGGAAGGGTTAGGAAACACTTACTCTTGCTTTTTGATGAAGAAAAACCTGGCGAAAGCGTTTCCTTCGCGCACGATCAGATTCGACCTTGAAGTTGGATGAGCAAAACCGGCGGTGAAACCCTAGGGTTTGTTCGGTGCCGAGAGAGAGAAAAACGGACGGCACGGCGGCGGCAACAACTCAAAGCCAAGAAAGGAAGATGAAGTGGCGGTGGGATGGTGGAGCTCCTCCTTGGACCGGCGGTGTGAGGAGGCCGAAGGGGTGCTCGGCCAAGAGACGAAAAGAGAGAGTTCTTGGGAGAGAGTTGAGCTCAAAATGAAGAAATGAGGGAGTGAGAGAGAGGGTGAGTGATCAGCCAAGAGTAAGAGAGGGAGAGGGTGAGTTTGAGTGATTGAATGAGTGACTTGATGGGTGGGAGATAGTAGGGTTAGTGGAGGACATGAATAGTAGAGTAGGTGGTGGGGTTTTTGGGGTTTGACTTGCATGGTGACTTGATCCCTTCAAGTGTCATGTCCCTCCAATATCCACATGGGGATTTAGGGGCTGATGGGTGCGGTACAAGGGTTGACCGAAATTCCTTCGCGGTCGCTCAAGGGCCGAACGAATCTCGGGACCGGAATGGATTTTTTGTTCCACAAATCCGATCCTCATTTTTCCAACTTATATGGCTTCCAAATATCCTTAATAACATTTGCAAGGCGACATCCAAGTTTATTTGTATTGGAATTCTCGAATACCCGGCCGCCAATTTCGAAGTCCGCTTCACGCTCAAAATTAGCCGATCGCATTTTCGGTGCACCTCGAACCGACGGGCGGCTTTCGGGAGCTACGCGTATCGACCCGTGATTTTAGTTACCACGTTTTAATAATTCGGACTACGGCGACCCTGGTTGTCATGTAATCGCGAGGGAAACGGTCGGTCTTGACGGGACGCGATTGTCGGGAATCGGTTCGGGGTTATTCGCAAATCATGCTATGGCGTAGCGGTATCACCCGCGAACCAATTGCACGACGCTAGCAAATAGTTTCGACGTCAACCCTGGATCGGCCCGCAATGACCCGGAATGTACCCTCGGCGACCCTTATGGTCGGGATACCGATCCGCGGTCGAGTCCTTTATGGTCTGCGCACTATCCTATTTAGCCATTCCCCTTTGGTCAGTTATCTCAAGAGTGATCAATTCTGAGTGAGGTTCTTGGAATACATCGATACTCATTTCATTCATAACTTCGAAATGGGGTCGGAATTCAGAATGTCACACCGGAGCCACCAGGAGTCGATCGCACCGACCGGATCGCCTCAAGACCTTCAAAATCGGTGAGTCGATCTCCTAAGCTTCGTTACGTGCATCTATGGCATCACGAGTTCACGAACATGATTAATGCAATTGGTGTGTGCATTTTGATCTCTGAATGTCGCCGATCACTTCTGCATATCCTGTTTACTTCGATTTTTCATAAAACCCGCCAATCGAGTTTGAGAAATCAAAAACCTCCACGGCCGTCCACTGTCGAAGCTTGTCTAGACTAATCTAGACCAAACTAGGTCAATCAGACCTGCGGGTAAGGTTTCTAGACTCGATTTAAGTCGATCCCGTGATTTAATTGAACTATTATGCTCCGTGGTGCATGATTGAGCTCTGCAATGTCGTGACTGTGTATAGTCTAGTTCTTGAGATTTAATCGATGATTTTGCTTGATTCTGATATATGTGAAACGGGAAGTCTAGATGAGTCGATAGGAGTTGGTTTTGTGAGATTTGGTCGAGGTTTCACCGTTAGATCGTCGCCGGAGGTTCTCGGCCGTCCATTCCCGTGTCGTCGCAAGGAAGAAGATAACCGACGTGAAAATGAGAGTGAGGGAATGAGAGGGAAGGTAGCTTCAGCCCATAAGAGAAGAGAGAGTGAGTGATTTGAGGTGACCCAATTTAAATCAAGAGTGACTAGTGAATGGGGTGGGTGAAGGACATGAATAGTAGAGGTAGGTAGTGGGATTTTTGGGGAAAATGGGGTTTTTGGGGTTTTAAATGGGCTTTGGGAATTGAACTTCAAGAACACTTTTTCCTCTTCATTTCTTTGATATAATTTGGCTGAAGTGATGGGATGATGAAGTGGCCAAAATTTTTCTTCGCGGTTTCTCAAGATGCTGAACAAAATTCGGGACCGGGGTGCACTTCTCGCTTCGCGATTTGATCTCCACTTTTTCTGACTCATACTGCGATATAAAATCCTTATTAACTCTAGTGAGGCGACATCCAATTTATTTGCAATGGAATTCTCAAATACCCGGACGCCGATTTCGAAGTTCACTTCGCGCTAAGAAATTAGCCGATCGCGATTTCGGTGCATCTCAGATCGACGGGCGGCTCTCGGGAGCTACATGTATCGACCCGTGATTTTTCTCACGTTTAAGAATTATTCGGACCACGGCGATCCTGGTTGTCATGTAATCGCGAGGGAAACTATCATCCCTAGCGGGACGCGATCGTCGAGAATCGGTTCGGGGTTATCCGCAAATCATGCTATGGCATAGCGGAACCACTGTCGCGACCCTCTCCGTCGGTCCGGATCGTTTAGGTTCCGGCGGGGGCGAGTAGGGTTAACGAACCGATCCCCCCTTTTATATATTTTTTATATTTTATGGGATCGCGGGTCTCTCCCAAGACCCATTACTCGAATCGCGATGTCGGGTAAAATTTTTCAAATATCGGAATTGACCTTGTGTGGTCGGGTGGCATGTGCGATGTGTACATGCAATTTTGGAGTCGCCACCGATCGATTTATTGGAAGGTACGATCGGAAAACCTTACCGAGCGGTCGGGAGAAACCGTTCGGTTCCGCGAAAACCAGAGATTTTGGGTTCGGGGACTTGGTTACGCCAAATTTCATATTTGACGCCCTTTCGGTTACCGATGTTGATTGTTTTTCTAACCTACGAATTCATGCGGATGTAATATCGGGTGAGGTAGGCCCTAACAATTCTAAGTTTTCATGCGGATGGGAATTTTCTATCCTAATCAATCACAATCAGAAAAATTAATGCGCAATCAAAATAATCGCAATCAATCAAATCAATCAAACAAGGTTCGATATGTCTAAAATGGCCCTATCGGCCCATACAAAAATCAAAAATTGGGTGTCGGGGTAATTTGGTAAAAATTTGGGGCGGAAGGCCCGTAAGGGTAGAATGGTCATTTTTTGGGGTTTGGGACCCGAAAATCACAAAATTTCGATTTGGCCAGTTGAATGTGGCCATTTCTCATTTTTTGTGATTTTCTTGAATTTTTCTAATTTTTTCTATTTTTTTGGAATTTTTATTTATTTTTCAAAAATATTGGAAATTTTCCGGATCGAAATTAAACGACCCTCGAAGTCTCAATAATTTTCGATCCAGACTTTATGAGTCCCGAATCGATCTAGAAATTTTTAGAAATTTTTTATGAAAATCGGGGAATTTTATGAATTTTCTAAGTATTTTTACAATTTTTTTGGATTTTTGGAAATTTCTTTTTATTTTTTTATTATTTTTTATTAATAAACCGGACCGGGTCAACCCGGTCAACGACCGGTCAACCCGGTCCGACCGCCCACTGACCCGCTCTACACCTATACGACACCGTATCCTATTTTTTATTTATTTTCTATTTTCTAAAATCAATTCTGAATATTCGAATATAAAAGAAATAAAATGCACGGCCGAGATCAACTTCGGAATTAATCTCAACCGTCGATTCAGTCTGGCTAAAACGACACCGTGTTCTAACAAAGATTGGGCGGCCACGATTAAACCTCAAAACCAATCCGGGCCGTCAACTCACTTGGCTATTAAACGACGCCGCGTTCATTACACACACGGACGGCCACGATCCGCTCCGACTCTAATCTCAACCGTTGGCCCGTCTATGATCAAAACGACACCGCATTGTTCAATAAATAAACGGCCACGATCTGCTCTCAAATCTAATCTAGACCGTTCATTCTACCTAGACTAAAACGACGTAGCTTCAATTAAGAGCACGGACGGTCACGATCCGATCTAAACTCTATCTCAGTTGTTCATTCCATCTAACGCTAAAACGACGCCGCATTGCCTAATATAAAACGTCACCGTTTGGATTTATTGGATTATTCATCTAATATATCTAATATCTGAAATTAAAAAAGCAGATCCGACGGCCGAGAATCAAACTCCTCGATTTATCTCAGCCGTCCGATCGGATCCGAGTCAACTCGCTCGCGCCAACGGCCGAGCCGACTCGGACGTGAGCTGGTCCAACCAAATGACGACACCTAGGACGCCGACTCATTGACCAAGACACGTCGACATCATCTTCTTCCTTGCGACGAGAACTAACGGACGGTCATAAATGATCCGGCGAGATCCAACGGTGAGATCTCGCCGGATCGGCGCAAAACCAACGCCGATCGACTCGCCTAACTTTTATATTAACATATTCAAAAATCAAACGATTTCACCGAGCTAATCTCGAGTTATGAACTTCGCACAGAGCATCGATTCAAAGTTCAATCCAGCAGATCAAGGCCAAACCAAAGCAATTAACACATACGAGAGCATCATAGAAGGTTTAGAAGACTTACCTCGAGCTCTGATTGAGCTCGCGAGGTCTAGGATAGCCTGACCGGTGCTTGGCCGGACCAAGCAATGTTGGAGGTTCGACTCTCGGGATTTATGGGAAATAGATGCAGAAATGAAGTGCGAACATGATCGGTGATGTGAGAGGACAAAAACGCACACGCTAATTGATAGGATTACACTCGCGAAGACAAGTTACCATTAATGCACAGTAGAATGATCGAGAAGTCTACTCACCGTTTTTGGAGATTTCAGGTTGAATGAGCTGGCTCGATCGGCTCCTAGAAGTCCAAGGAAGCTTCTGACGGCGGTCCGGCGGCCTGATTTGGCCTGAGTCTGCGGCGGCGAAGTCGCACGGCTTCGGTCGAAGTTCGAGCTTGAACTCTGCGCGAGAGCTTCTCTCTCTTACTCTCTCCCTTTCTCTCTCTAGTTTGTTGGTCGTGCGAGCGAATGAGCCTCCTCTCTTTTTTCTAGAATCCTCTCTTGGCTATTTATACTCGGATTTCAAATTGGGCGCGCACGGGTGAAGCTTGGCCGAGGCTCTCACGTGCCATTCACACGCGTTTCTTTGGTTACCGGAGGTTGAACGGCGACGGGCATGAAGACACGCTCCGTTTGGTTCTCCGTTAGTCACGAATTAAGCTTGAATTTGTGCGTTCTTGCGAAATGTTGACTTTTGTATGCGCTGAACCTTTGACTCGATTGCCGGAGCATCTCCGGTGACGATTGGTCCCGGCGTCGGTGGCAATCGACTCCTCTTGAGTTGAACCACAAAAGCCCTACAAGAATTGCATCAATTAGGATAGAATTGCCCTTCAATTTGGTCGTCAAAATCCAATGTTCAATTCTGCAAATCGGCCTGTGCTTCTGAAGAAGACGACACTGTTTGGACCGGTTCGACCGGTCCGACCGTGAGACCGGTCCGAACCGGTTCAGACGGTGTTCTTTGCGAAATTCTCAAAATTAGTTGAAATTGAGTGGGGATTTTTGCAATTAAACTTCAAAATTGCACTTAGGGGACTGAATTCTACATAAAAATGTGTTTTTGCCCAAAAATTTTCATCAATTTATACAAAAGCCCCAAATTCTTCAATTTACCCAAATTGGGGAAAAGTTCAATTGAGTGCCTTAATGACCAAATTGGACCATGAGACCTATGCCAATCAATTTGAAATGCATGAAAATATAGGGGGACAGTCCAATTTTACCATGAGAGTCCCTCAATTAAAAGTAATTTCAAAAAATTGGCCAATTGAGGGACTAAATTGCAAAAAAAATTGGGGATTTTGCCTAATTAGTGCAATTCATGCAATTGAGGGTGCAATTGATCAAATTGAAGTTCAAAGGGGTTGCAATTGAATGTCTAGACCTAAAATGCGCAAAAAAATTGCAAATAAAAAGACTCAATTGGTATTTTTTATAAAAATTCAACCTTAGGCGTTGTGAAGGAACACCCAAAATTGAATTCAATTTTCAATTTTTCTTGAGGTCAATATGAAAAGGGAATTAAAATAAAAATATTGGACATTTTTTTGTATTTTTGCGACCTCGAAAAGTATTTTTTATGAATTTTTCAAGTATTTTCCTATTTTCGAAAATATTAAAAAAATGCGAAAAATATGAAAAATTATTTTTTGTTCCAAATTGGTTCCTTACGCTTGGCCAAGGCTTCCAATGTTGATTTTATAATTTTTTGATTTTTTTTGTGAATTTTTAATGAATTTTGGAAAATAAAACTAAAGGAAAACCGACTAAAAATTCAAGTGTCAACAACCACTCGCGGTCCATTTGCACGACGCTAGCAGATTGTTCTGATACTAATCCTAGATCGACCTACATGGTCTAGAACGTACCCTCGCGATCCTTATGGTCGGGATACTAGTCCGCGGCCGAGTTCTTTAGTCCGCGTACTATCCTATTTAGCCGTTCCCCTTCGGTCGGTCGTTTCTAGAGTGATCAATTCCGAGTGAGATTACCGAAACGCATAAATGCTCATTTTATTCATAAACTTTGAAATGGGGTCGGAATTCAGAATGTCACACCGCGGACAACCGGGGTCTTATATATAAAAAAGAGAGGATCGGCTCGTTAACCCTCACATTCCACCTCCCGCATATCCGACGACGAAGGAGGGTCGCGACAATCGGGCTCGGATCAAGCTTATTCTTCACGCTTTGAAGAATTCCCCGCTGCAACAAGTTGAATGGCCGGATTATTTGGACGACGAGATGAACATTCATAGAGCTTCCAAGAAGTATATCCAGAAATTTAAGGAGTATCACCAATCAATGGTTGAGCCATATGTACCCGAGTGCGTATCTCCTCGGATTGAAGAGGTGGAGTCATATGAGCCGTAGTACATAACCATACGTACCAGAAGTAGAGCCGTACGTTCCCGAAGATCCAGAGCGGTGGATGTCAGAAGAAGGAGAAGACCCATACCCGAGGGACTCCGATGGATCAGAAGGACAAGAAGAGTGGAAGCGTCCTAGACTTGGATAGATTCATTCCCCCATTTAGATTTTCGCATATTTGTTATCTTTTAGATACTTTTGAACAATTTGGTTTGTAATAAATACATATTATTTTTTTTATGAGCATTTCATGCATACATATAGAAAAGTCAATTACCATGGATCAATGTCTCCAAATCCTTAATATTTTCCATACTGATTGGATACTCTGAAAACAGGTGAGTGATAAATACGAGGACTCGTAGCAAAACGCGCAAATTAAGGATGGAACAAGAAGGGTTCGCACCTCGTGTGGGTAATCCGGAGAACCAGATGAATATAATCGCCACAATGGTGGCAGAGATGAAAGCGATGCTGGTCGCTAGCCAGGGGAGATACCCTGTTGATCCTAATTCCCAAGCCCATGCGAGCTCTTCTGATGGAGCGAATGTTAATCCGGCACCCGCCACTAATCCCACTCCGAATCCGGAGAGACCGCCTAAGGATCCTCCTGTTGTGATAGATTTGGAAAAGAAGGAGAAACAGGTCCTCAAAATGGAAGAGGAAATCAAAAGGCTTGCTAAGATCGAAGAATACCCGGCAAGTCGGGGTTATGAACTTTTGAGGTTCGATAAGGTTGCACCGTTCGAGAAGATAGAGGTTCCCGCATATTACAAGGAACCGGACTTTGTGAGGAAATATAATGGGACCGGGTGTCCCAAGGCGCACTTGAAGTATTATTTGTACCGAATGTCACAATTTTCCGACAACATCCCACTGCTGGTCAATACATTCCAGGAAAGCCTATCTGGGGCAGCCCCGGCGTGGTTTATTGAATTGGAGCCGGAGGGGCTCGCTGATTGGGACAAACCGGCGGACGAGTTCCTTCAGCAATACAAGTTTAACACTTTGACCGCCCTCACTAGAGAGGACCTTCCGAGAACCGTAAAGGGAAAGAGTGAGGCCGTTCGCGCCTACGCCCGGAGATGGAGAGCACGGGCCGTGCAGGTAAAGCAGCCCGTCCCGGAAGAAGAACTAATATACCTATTTCTCAAGGCCCTTCCCTTTGAGTTTCTTGACAAGCCGAACACCTCTGGGTGTCGGACATTTGCGCACCCGATCAAGGTGGCAGAACGCCACGAGTGGGCACCGAGAGAAAAAAAGATACCCGAAGCGCCTTTCGTACGCCAATACCCTTTGAGAAGGGATAATAGGGAGCAAACTGGAGAAGTAGCCTTTGTCCCTAACCCGCCAAAGCCCAAAAATTTCTCACCTTCTATCCCTACCCAAGGAACGTCCTCCTAGACCGCTTCCAAACCACCAGAATTTAGAAGAAAGAACCAACCTGTTTTCACCCCACTACCCCGACCCTTATCCAAATTATTACCCATGCTACTGGAAAACCGCCTAGTTGCAAAAGAGCCACCTAGGGCTCATCCTCCAAGGTTTCCGGGGTTCGATGAGACCCGGACGTGCATATACCATATGGGAGAAAGGGGGCACAATGTGGACAACTGCCTCGCTCTCAAATTCGGGGTGCAAGCGTTGATAGATGGAAAGGTACTAGAATTTGATAAGGCTGAACCGAATGTGCAACGGAACCCGTTACACGAGCATCGCGAAGTAAACGCGATTTTCGGAGGTGAAGAGGAAGAGGTTCCGGAGTTCATAGTGGATATGAGTAAAATGCGGGATGTCATGACATTGGCCTCGCAATACCCGGAAGGAGAAAGTATTTCCCGGGAGCAAAAGGAGGTGTGTTTGGAAAAGCCGATCAACTTGGACGTTATAGGAAGAATGGAAGACGTCGCTTTTAAAGGGACCTACGTGGCTGTGGACATGTTGTCCGAAGAATTTGCGATGAAACCTACGAGGGGAGTTGTTTTGAAAATACCCTCGGGATATTTAACGAGCATCAAAGATGGCCAAGAAATTGAAGAGATAGACGAATATGAACTCCGTCTGGATAAAGCACGCAGATGTGATAGAAGATTTATGCGGAAGGCCCTTGAGAGGGGCGAAATAGTGGACAATCCGGGAGAAGATAGTGGTGGTTACAATTTCAAAGTTTTGTATTCAGCACCCCCAAGCTTTTTCGTTGATTCTGGAGATATAGTCCACGATGGGTGGGGTGGCATGGATGACCCCGAAAGTGAGGAATTTGTGGGAACGGTCGATGAAGTTAAAGACCAAGCGGCCCCTCAAAGTGAACAAGAGAACCGAGAGGTTGATATACGGGTTTCTAATCTGGAGACGCATATACGTCATTTGACGACTATGGTAGCAGAGTTATCTCGGTTGTTGACTAAGAATGACGACACAAGAGTAGAGGAGAACATGCAGATTCTGGAAATGCAGCGGGCCATGGAGATACAAAATCGAAAGATCGCCCTACTGCAAGAGCAAGGAGACGATGTGTCCAAGAAAATGGATGAGTTGAAAGAGTTGATTACGCCACTTACTCGGGCAAGAAATGTTCCGCCCCAAGGCGTGAACCCGAGAGTGGCCTTCCGCATCAAATATAATGGCGCTGGGTGTCCCTTGGCGCATATCTCGTATTATCTCCGTCAAATGGTTGGCCACCATGAAGATGACGAAACATTAATCCGGAATTTCGGACATAGTTTGGTGGACCCCGCATTGATGTGGTTCCGATCAATCGATCTAGACCGGGTCCCAAGCCGGGAGGAATTATCGGAACACTTCATACGGCACTTTGAAGTTGGAATCGGAGGTTATTTCACTAAGGCTAATTTGTTGAACATCCGGAAAGGTGAAGATGAGAGTTTTGAGCTCTTTGCAAGGAGATGGAAGAAACATGCTGTGATGGTGCAACCGCCGTTGTCAGAGAGAGAAATGTTGGAGTTTGTGCTCAAGTCACTTCCGGCTGAATATTTTGACCGCATGTATGCGTATACGTACTCGTCATTCCAACATCCGGTGGAAATCGGTATGAGAATTGAAGGGATTATCCCGAGGGTTAGAAGTGAAAGGGAAAGGGATCTAGATGAAGAAAATGCCACGCCGGTAAGGCCAGGTCCAGAACATAACCCCGATGATGTCCATGAAGACGAGATGATCGGAATGGTAGATACTCCAATTCGCTTCATTATCGATCTGAATAAGGTGGATAATTGGGAAGCATCCACTTTAGAAAAGCCGTCAACCTCTGAATCACCTCGGGAAGAGATCGGACCAATAAAGATTAAGTTACCGCTTGTGGAGGAATATAACTCGAAGGCGGTTCATTGGGATTATGGAACGGGCGAGATTGACGCCATAATGAGATCGGGAAGATGTTATCCACCAAGAGAGGTGGACTTTGAAAAGAAAGTCCCGACTGCGGAAGAAGTTGAGAAGTTGCAACCGGTCGTGAGAACCGGTGAATATGAGGTCGTTGACCAACTGCGGAAAATGCCGGCCTGCATTTCCTTATTGGATCTCTTCAAAAATTCTGAAAAACACAAGAATGCCCTCCCG
Organism: Rhodamnia argentea; assembly: GCF_020921035.1. Classification (NCBI taxonomy): domain Eukaryota; kingdom Viridiplantae; phylum Streptophyta; class Magnoliopsida; order Myrtales; family Myrtaceae; genus Rhodamnia; species Rhodamnia argentea. Next base: position 10,994,484 of record NC_063158.1, read on the forward strand.
AAGGTACTAGATGAGGTGCATGTTCCGGAGACCATCAATGAGGTTCAACTGGGGGATTTCGTAGGGCCTATCCTTTTGATAGACCGGATATCCTTTTCGGATGAAGATTTCCCGAAAGAAGGGCGAGTCCACAACAAAGCCCTCTATGTTGCTGTGAGGTGCCACGGGAAAGAGGTTCCTCACGTCCCGACCGATAACGGTTCCGCCTTTAACCTCTGTCCTCTAAGCACTTTGAGAAGCTTGGGGATAAATGAGTGTTGACACCCGAATTTTTAGTCGGTTTTCTTTAGTTTTATTTTCCAAAATTCATTAAAAATTCACAAAAAATCAAAAAATTATAAAATCAACATTGGAAGCCTTGGCCAAGCGTAAGGAACCAATTTGGAACAAAAAACAATTTTTCATATTTTTCACATTTTTTTAATATTTTCGAAAATAGGAAAATACTTGAAAAATTCATAAAAAATACTTTTCGAGGTCGCAAAAATACAAAAAAATGTCCAATATTTTTCTTTTAATTCCCTTTTCATATTGACCTCAAGAAAAATTGAAAATTGAATTCAATTTTGGGTGTTCCTTCACAACGCCTAAGGTTGAATTTTTATAAAAAATACCAATTGAGTCTTTTTATTTGTAATTTTTTTTTTTTTTGCGTATTTTAGGTCTAGACATTCAATTGCAACCCCTTTGAACTTCAATTTGATCAATTGCACCCTCAATTGCATGAATTGCACTAATTAGGCAAAATCCCCAATTTTTTTTTTGCAATTTAGTCCCTCAATTGGCCAATTTTTGAAATTACTTTTAATTGAGGGACTCTCATGGTAAAATTGGACTGTCCCCCTATATTTTCATGCATTTCAAATTGAATGGCATAGGTCTCATGGTCCAATTTGGTCATTAAGGCACTCAATTGAACTTTTCCCCAATTTGGGTAAATTGAAGAATTTGGGGCTTTTGTATAAATTGATGAAAATTTTTGGGCAAAAACACATTTTTATGTAGAATTCAGTCCCCTAAGTGCAATTTTGAAGTTTAATTGCAAAAAACCCCACTCAATTTCAACTAATTTTGAGAATTTCGCAAAGAACACTATTCGAACCGGTTCGGACCGGTCTGACCGCCGGTCGGACCGGTCGAACCGGTCCAAACAGTGTCATCTTCTTCAGAAGCACAAGCCGATTTGCAGAATTGAACATTGGATTTTGACGACCAAATTGAAGGGCAATTCTATCCTAATTGATGCAATTCTTGTAGGGCTTTTGTGGTTCAACTCAAGTGGAGTCGATTGCCACCGACGCCGGGACCAATCGTCACCGGAGATGCTCCGGCAATCGAGTCAAAGGTTCGGAGGCCAAAAAGTCAACATTTTGAACAATTAGCCAAATTCGAGCATAATGCGCGTCGTCGGAGTACCAAACAGGATCGGACGGAATCCCATTCCGTTCCGGACGCCGTCCGACTCATTTCGCACGCATGGGCACGTGCGAAGTGAGTCGGTGAGCCTTCACCGTGCGCGCCTAATTTTTGAAAATCCACTATAAAAGGCTGGGATGATTCTAGAATAGAGAGGAGGCTCATTTTGGCTCGCGAGATCTAACAGAATAGAGAGAGAGAGAGAGAGAAAAAGAGGGGAGAGAACCACTAAGCGACGCCATTGCCGGAGCTCCGAGCTTGGACCGTGCACCGCTCGTCCGATCAATCCAAGCCATATCGAGCTGCGAAACCAAGTTCAGAAGCTCACTTTCGTCTCAAGGAAGCGATCGCACCGAGTTAATTAGCCTGCAACTTCCAAAATAGGTAAGTTGAACTTCAAAACTCAGCTCTGCACTTCCATAGCATCACATCGATTCGAGCATGCTCCTTGAAATTACCGTGTGCATTTTTGTCCCCGAGCATTGCTGATCATCTCTGCATATCTGTTTCGCTTTGATTTTGCATAAAACCTGTCAATCGAGTCCGCGAACCTCAACCTCCATGGCCGATTGTTGTCGAAGCTCGTCTAGACAAATCTAGACCAAACCAGGTCAATCGGACCTGCGGGTAAGGTTTCTGAACTTCAATCGAGTGTTTCCTATGGATTAATTACCTTATAATGCTGGATATGGCGTGATTGAACTCCGCGACTATAGGTCCGTGTAAGCTTGACTAGTGCTGATTCTATGATTGAAATGCTTTGATGCCGAGGTATGTGGATCTAGAGTTTCGGGCGAGTCGAACGCCGTAGGTTTCATGTCATTCCGGCGAGATCCCACCGTTGGATCTCGCCGGAGAAATGTCAGCCGTCCATATAGGTGTCGCCGAGAGGAAGAAGATGATGACGTGGCCGGTCGGCGTGGTCAAAGGCCTGACGTGTCGAAGTCTGGTTGGGCCGGCTCACGTCCGAGTCGGCTCGGCCGTTGGCGCGAGCGAGCCGACTCGGACATGATCCAACGGCTGTGGTAATTCTATAGTTTTGATTTAGAGCCGTTAGATCTTATTTTCGTAATTTCGGATAATTAGTTTGTTAAAAAAATACAAAAAATATAAACGGCGCCGTTCGGTGTAAGAGATGCGACGTCGTTTAGACCTTAGGTAGATCGAACGGCCCGGATAGAGTCTAGGGTTTAATCCCGACCGTCCACGCATAAGTCGAGCGACGTCGTTTTAGGAGGAACACCCGAAGCGTTGTCGTTTTAGCCTCAATAGGAACGAACGGCTTAGATCTTACTTCGAGCTTTTAATCGTGGCCGTTCACATTGTTAACAGATGCGGTGTCGTTTTATCTAAGAGATAGTTGACGGTCCGGATCATTTCTTAGGGCCAATCGTGGCCGTTCATTCGTTCAAAGGCTATGCGGCGTCGTTTTTTATGAAGAAGGCCGAGACGTCGTCGTTTTTGTCTCGAGGCGAGTCGACGGCCGAGATCAAATCGAGGATTGATCTCGGCCGTCCATCACTTTTCTTTATATTCGGATATTAGAAAACATTTTAGAAAAAAAATCAAAAATAAATAGAATATACATATACGTCGCCGTTTTGTGTAGAGCGAGTCTGAGTTTGGTCGGACCGGGTTGACCGGTCGTTGACCGGTTGACCCGGTCCGGTTTAAAAAATAAAAAAATAAAAAATAATAATAATAAATAGATAAAAATTTCCAAAAATTCCAAAAAATTGCAAAAAATACTTAGAAAATTCATAAAAATTCCCATATTTTCACAAAAAATTTCTAAAAATTTCTAGATTGATTCGGGACTCATAAAGTCTGGATCGAAAATTTTTGAGACTTCGAGGGTCGATTAATTTCGATCCGAAAAATTTCCAATATTTTTGAAAAATAAATAAAAATTCCAAAAAAATAGAAAAAAATTAGAAAAATTCAAGAAAATCACAAAAAATGAGAAATGGCCATATTCAACTGGCCAAATCGAAATTTTGTGATTTTCGGGTCCCAAACCCGAAAAATGACCATTTTACCCTTCCGGGCTATTCGCCCCAAATTTTTACCTAAATCACCCCGACACCCAAATTTGATTTTTGTATGGGCCGATAGGGCCATTTTATACATATCGAACCTTGATTTGATTGATTTGTTTGTTTGTAATGATTTTGATTGCGCATTAATTTTTCTGATTGTGATTGATTAGGATAGAAAATTCCCATCCGCATGAAAACTTAGAATTGTTAGGGCCTACCTCACCCGATATTACATCTGTATGAATTCTTAGGTTAAAAAAACAATCAACATCGGTAACCGAAAGGGCGTCAAATATAAAATTTGGCGTAACCAAGTCCCCGAACCCAAAATCTCCGGTTTTCGCGGAACCGAACGGTTTCTCCCGACCGCTCGGTAAGGTTTTCCGATCGTACCTTCCAATAAATCGATCGGTGGCGACTCCAAAATTGCATGTACACATCGCACATGCCACCCGACCACACAAGGTCAATTCCGATATTTGAAAAATTTTACCCGACATCGCGATTCGAGTAATGGGTCTTGGGAGAGACTCGCGATCCCATAAAATATAATATATATAAAAGGGGGGATCGGCTCGTTAACCCTACTCGCCCCCGCCGGAACCTAAACGATCCGGACCGATGGAGGGTCGCGACAATGAGGACCTCGTCGGGACATCTAAAGCTACCATCCGGTCATTTGACGGAGTCTCTAAAAATGTTGTAGGAGAGATTGAGTTGGACATTGCCATTGGACCGGTAACTTTCTCTATACCATTCCAAGTGCTGGACATCCCTAGCGCCTTCACCTTGCTTCTGGGAAGTGTCGCGACCCTCCGGAAATTTTCGTTTTCCGGGGCGAGTAGGGTTAACGAGCCGATCCTTCTTCTTTTATCTTTTATGACCCCGGTTGTCGGTGGGGTATTTTTTAGGATCGCGGGTCTCTCCCAAGACCCATTACTCGAATCGCGATGTCGGGTAGAATTTATCAAATATCGAAATTGACCTTGTGTGGTCGGGTGGCATGTGCGAGGTGTACATACAATTTGGAGTCGCCACCGATCGATTTATTGGAAGGTACGATCGGAAAACCTTACCGAGCGGTCGGGAGAAGCCGTTCGGTTCTGCGAAAATCAGAAATTTTTGGGTCCGGGGACTTGGTTACGCCAAATTTCATATTGACGCCCTTTCGGTTACCGATGTCGAGTGTTTTTTCTAACCTAGGAAATCATGCATATGCGATATCGGGTGAGGTAAGCTCTAACGGTTCTAGGGTATTCATGCGTAATGGAATTTTCTATCATAACAATCACAATCAGAAAAATTTAATGTGCAATCAAAATCATCACAATCAATCAATCAATCAAGGTTTGACATGTCTAAAATGGCCCTATCGGCCCACACAAAAATCAAATTTGGGTTTCGGGGTGATTTGGCGAAAATTTGGGGCGAAAGGCCCTAGAAGGGTAGAATGGTCATTTTTTGGGGTTCGGGACCCGAAAATCACAAAATTTCGAATTGGCCAGTTGAATGTGGCCATTTCCTATTTTTTATGATTTTATGGAATTTTTCTAATTTTTCTAGTTTTTCGAATTTTTATTTATTTTTCAAAAATATTGGGAATTTTTCGGATCGACGCAGATCGACCCTCGGAGCCTCAAAATTTTCGATCCAGACTTTATGAGTCCCAAATCGATCTACAAATTTTTAGAATTTTTTTGTGAAAATCTGGGAATTTTTATGAATTTTCTAAGTATTTTCGTAATTTTTTGGATTTTTCGAAAATTTTTATTTATTTTTTATTATTTTTTTATTAATAACAAATTTTTCGGTCAACCCGGTCCGACCGCCCACAGACCCACTCTACGCCTAAAATGGCACCGCATTTGCTTTTTCTATTTATTTTCTATTTTCTATTATTAATTTTCTAATATTCGAATATACTAAAACAAAACGGACGGCCGAGATCGGATCTGAAATTAATCTCGACCGTCAACTCTCTCCTATACAAAACGACGACGCTTCGGCCTATCACCCTAAACGACGTCGCATCTATTATTGACACGAACGGCCACGATCCGAACTAAAAATCTAATCTGAACCGTCGACTCATCCGAGCCAAAACGACGCCGCACGCCTTAACCAAACGGACGGTCAAGATCTAACCTAGATCTAATCTAAGCCTTTCGTTCTATCTCTGCTAAAACGACGCCGGATCAACTAAATGCATGGACGGTCACGATCTAACCTAGGTTCAATCCGGACCGTTCGTTCTTCAAACACCCTAAACGACGTCACATGATCACTAGTTTAAACGACGCCGTATCCCTATTTTATTTTCTGCCTAAAATATCTAATATTCAAAAATACAAAAATCAAGATCCGACGGCTCTAAATCAAACCTATCAAATTACCCCGACCGTCGGATCTGGGTTGAGCTCAGCCTATTCGCACCAACGACTAGGCCGAGTCGGCGATGACATGGACCACTCACAAGACGCCACGTTGGACTTTGACTACGTTGACCGCCACGTCATCTTTGTCTTCTTCACTGCGACGACACCTAAACGGACGGCCGAGACTCTTCCGGCGAGATCTAAAGGCTAGATCTCGCCGGATCAACGCGAAATCACCGCCGATCAACTCCTCTCACCCCTCGGATCAACATAGTTGAAAATCAGACCATTTTATCCACGAAATCACAACTAATCAAACACACACAGTCTCGTGGTTGCAGAGATCAATCACAAAGCACAGAGCACAATAATTCAATTCTATCACGGAGAAGCTAGAAGAGGAGGTAAGGAAACTTACCTCGAGCTCGAATCGAGCTCGCGAGGATTAGAATGGCCTGGCCGGTGCTTGGCCGCACCGCATGATGTTGGAGGCTCGACTCGGGAGGTTTGGGCAGAATCAATGCAAGAGGAAGTTGCGATGGTGATTAGTGAAGTTCAAGCAATAAAAGGCACATGGTAATTGAGAAAATCGTGATCGCGAAGATGAGATGCCATGATTGCACAGTAGAAGGAAGTGAAGCTCGACTCACCTGATATGGAGGTTTGAGGCCAAACGAGCTGCCGCGATCGTCTTCCGGAAGTTCGAAGAAGCTTCTGGCGGTGGTCCGGTGACCTGATTTGGCCGGGAACGACGGCGACGAAGATCTCATAGTCTCGGTCTCCAACTCTGACCAATCTTCGCCGGAGCCTCTCTCTCTAGCTTTCCCTCTCTTTCTCTCTCTATTCTCGTGTGTTGAGCGAGCAAATGAGCCTCCCCCTTGATCCAGAATCTTCCTTGCCTTTTATACCCAATCTTTGAAAAATGCGCGCGCGGGAGCTTGAGTCGGCGAGGTGATTCACGTGCCATTCACGTATTTTTGGCTCGCCGGACGGTGACGGAATCACTAGGATTCCGTCCAAGTCCGTCGAGCCTCCGTTAATCACAAAACGAACGTGAATTGCAACTTAACTTGAAAACGTTGACTTTCGCCTCGCCGGACCTTTGATCGGCTATTCCGACCAATTCCGGCGATACCGGGTCGCGCCGGAGGTGGCGATCGACACCTCTTGACCTGCACAACAAAAGCCCTAAATAAATTGTCTCAATTATACACGGATTGACCTTCAATTTGGCCATTGAAATTCAACTCTCAAATCTGCAAAACGGCCTGAGCTCGCGGAGAAGACGACACTGTTTGGACCGGTTCGGCCGGCGGTCAGACCGGTCCGAACCGGTTCAAACAGTGAAATTTGCCCAATTTTTCAAAATTAATCAAGATTTACTGGGAATTTTTGCAATTAATCTTCAAAATTGGACTTGGGGCCTTGGATATCATCTAAAAAAGTGGTTTTGCCCAAAATTTTATACCAATTTGCACAAAAACCTCAAATTTTTCTATTTGTCCAAATTAGGGAAAAGTTCAATTAAGTGTCAATTTGATCAAATTGGACTATGAGACCTATGCCAATTGATTTGGAATGCATAAAAACATAGGGGAACAGTCCAATTTTATCAAGATAGTCCCTCAATTAAAAGTAATTTCAAAAATTGACAAATTGAAGGACTAAATTGCAAGATTCTTTGGGGATTTGGCCTAATTCGTGCAATTCATGCAATTGATGGTGTAATTGATCAAATTGAAGTTCAAAGGGACCACAATTGAATGTCAAGACACAAAATGTGCAAAAATTGCAAATAAAAAGACTCAATTGGTATTTTTTATGCAAATTCAACCATAGGCGTTGTGAAGGAACACCTAAAATTGAACTCAATTTTCAATTTTTCTTGAGGTCAATATTAAAAGGGGATTAAAAGAAAAACATTGGACATTTTTGTGTATTTTTGTGACCTCCAAAGGTATTTTTCATGAATTTTGAAGTATTTTCCTATTTTTCGAAAATATTAAAAAATGTGAAAAATATGAAAAATTATTTTTTGTTCCAAGTTGGTTCCTTAAGCTTGGCCAAGGCTTCCAATGTTGATTTTTTTAATTTTTTTATTTTTTGTGAATTTTTAGTGAATTTTGGAAAATAAAACTAAAGGAAAACCGACTAAAAATTCGGGTGTCAACATTTGCCCCTCTTTGAAAGTAATCTCGGTTAGAGGTTGCTTTCAAAGACAAGGTGACACCTGGATCCTTAATCGACTCTGCTGGGGAAAAATCTAAAGAAAATAAGTCTTGACATTCGATTGCTTTACCTTCGCCGTTTAAAGCTCTAACTCCGTGGGGAAATCATTTCAGTTCATGCTCATCTTATGTGAAAGGGAGATAAGAAGAGAGAGAGACTTACCTGTAGCTCACCTGTTTATAGTTTGAGATTTGTTGTTCTGAGGTGGAGAGATTCAGTGTATGGAATTACCTTCGAATGAATGGCGAGATTTCGCGATGGTCGGCGTCCGTCCGGTGTCGAGTGGTGATTTGAAGACTTAGAAGGGAGGTACACCCTTGTAACAAAGGGATTTCACCTATTCAAAATGGGTTTGACTATCCACCGGGGATTTATCATTTAAAAAGGGGCAGATCGGCTTTCATCTAGGAAGCTACTCATTGTCCGGAAGGGAGGTTCACCCTTGTAACAAAAAGGTTTCACCTATTTAAAAGAGATTGGCTATCCTCTATGCGAGGACTCACCATCTAAAATGCAGATCGGCTTTCATCTAGGAAGCTACTCACCGTTTGGAAGGGAGGTTCACCCTTGTAACAAAGGGGTTTCACCTATTTAAAAGAGATTGGCTATCCTCTATGCAGGGACTCACCATCTAAAACGCAGATCGGCTTTCATCTAGGAAGCTACTCACCGTCTGGAAGGGTGCCATCCGAGGACCTAGGTTTACTAGTGTACCTACAAAAGCTCAAACCCTATTTCAAATTTTCTAAAATGCAGGTCGGCTTTCATCTAGGAAGCTACTCACCGTCCGAGAGGGTGCCATCCGAGGACCTAGGTTGACTAGTGTACCTACGGATATTTCAAATTTTCTAAAAAGCAAATCGGCTTTCATCTAGGAAGCTACTCACCGTCCGAGAGGGTGCCATCTGAAGACCTAGGTTGACTAGTATACCTACTGAAGCTCAAACCCTATTTCAAATCTTCTAAAATGCAAATCGGCTTTCATCTAGGAAGCTACTCACCGTCCGAGAGGGTGCCATCCGAGGACCTAGGTTGACTAGTGTACCTACAGAAGCTCAAACCCTATTTCAAATTTTCTAAAAAAGCGAGATCGGCTTTCATCTAGGAAGCTACTCACCGTCCGAGAGGGTGCCATCTGAGGACCTAGGTTGACTAGTGTACCTACAGAAGCTCAAACCCTATTTCAAATTTTCTAAAAAGCATATCGGCTTTCATCTAGGAAGCTACTCACCGTCCGAGAGGGTGCCATCTGAGGACCTAGGTTGACTAGTGTACCTACTGAAGCTCAAACCCTATTTCAAATCTTCTAAAATGCAAATCGGCTTTCATCTAGGAAGCTACTCACCGTCCGAGAGGGTGCCATCTGAGGACCTAGGTTGACTAGTGTACCTACTGAAGCTCAAACCCTATTTCAAATTTTCTAAAAAAGCAGATCGGCTTTCATCTAGGAAGCTACTCACCGTCCGAGAGGGTGCCATCTGAGGACCTAGGTTGACTAGTGTACCTACAGAAGCTCAAACCCTATTTCAAATTTTCAAAGAGAGGGTCCGAGGACCTGGGGATGCCGGAAGACCTGCAGAGAATCAAAGTTAATCAAATCTTTAAAAGGTAACTTTTCCGAGGATTTGGGGTCACCGGGGAGCCTGCAGAAAGTTCAATCAAACATCATTAGAATGACAATTGTAAGTCCTGGGGAGAAACTTAAGAATTCTTAGACAAATTTTCAAAGTGTATTTGCGAAGGAAATGTATCCAATCACAAGTTGAAATTTCCACTGAGGATGGATTTTAAATGACACATCCTGAGTGTTCTACTAAAAAGGTTGTTTTAAAAGTTTTTCAAAAGGATTTTCCTTCATCCAAGAGGGCTTCTCACCATTTTGTAAAGGCTTTTCTTGAAATTCAATTATGCTCACAGGAAACCTAACCTCGAGGTTTCTGGATTATTCGAGATGCATACAATCCGACTAATCGTAGAAGGCATTTTAAAAGGGATCGTAATTCGGGCCAAGTCAAAAGCTTATCAAAGGATATTCATTTTGAGGCTTAAAAATGAACCTTGATCAACAATAGCTTCTTCGGGTTTATAAGTCAAGAACCCCGAAGACATGATAAGACAGGATTGTACTTACCTTTTTAAGCGGTAGCTTCCTGTGTGATCTCTTGCATCAACCCGAAACATCTCTTAGATCAGAAAAGTTTTGGTGACAGGTTGTATCTTGGCTTAAGGTGGGCTCTTTAAGAATGGCCATATTTTCAAAAAAGGGGTGAACTTTGGTGATCACCTTGATATTTTTCCCAGCATTCATTTGCTTTTGCAGAAAATCCATGATTATTCATTTTTCAATTGACTTTGAGGATTTTCCTTTTTTATCTTGATGATTTTTCTTCAGAATTTGCCCCTTTTTGGGGTGCTCTTTTCATGGGCTTTGGCCTTGCTTTTACCAGGCACTTTGCTTTTTCTAACCCTTTCATTTTTCATCATTCTTTGCATTGACCGGCTTTTTTGAGACCAGTATAAAAAATTCTTCCAATCATACTTTTTGACTCATTGCTGGTAATTCCTTTGTTTGCCCCGGTGTGGGGAGGTGATCACCAATAAGGGTTTTAAAATGAATATTTAACGGCTCAAATTGGCTTTTTAGAGGATAAGTGTTTAGGGATATAGAAATGAAATGTTTTTCTTCACTTTGAGGTATTCCAAGTCTCCGCCAGAAATCACTTGGAGCTATCACAAAAATATTGATGCAGGTTAGCACAATAAAGTCTTACCCGAACTTTTCTCCATGGAATCATCCAATGATCCTCCAAATATGCCCCAGTGTGGGGTGGTTCTTGCACGGGTTGTATTCATAAAATTCTCCCTTTTAGCTCGGATTGGTTGTCAAGGGATATAAATGTATATGGATAATTTTGAAATGGAAATGTCTTTCATCATTTCAATCCATGTAATCACCGCGAATGATCCCTACGTCCCAAAATTAAGCTCTTTCCCTCTATCACTCTCACTCATCACTCAAGTGTATCGGGGACGTGTTTGGGGATAATGCCCGCCTCTTTTCATCTGAAGGATCATTCTTTTGAAAAACTTTCAAAACATGCCCTTTTATAGAAACTCAGGGCGTTTTCATTAAAATTCATCGTTTGCAAAATGTTCTCATCAAAAGATACATATTCAAAAGATGTTTCTGAAACTTGTAAAGGAATGTCTCTTTGAAAGGGCCTTGTGGCTCTATAAATCCAAGTTTTTCAATTTCAAGCACGACGGTGTATGAAAATACTTTGTAAAGGAGGAGAACCTCAAACCCGTCTTCTTCAAATATTGACTTTTATCCCCTGTAATAACAAAAGGAAATAATCAGTTCAAGATATTCAAAATTTTAAATCCCGAAGCGATTTCTTCTTATCTCCTTCGGATGTTGACTCCCGTTTCCTGTAAAAACAAAAGGAATCAATTAGTCCAAGATATTCAAAATTTCAAATCTCGAAGCGATTTCTTCTTGTCTCCTTCGAATGTTGACTCCTGTCTCCTGTAAAAAACAAAAGGAATCAATCAGTTCAAAGATATTCAAAGTTTTAAATTCCAAAGGTGACTTCCCTGTTTGATCCATGGCTCTGTAGGATTCCTCATGACTCCCAGTCCACCTACAAAATACAAATGTATGCAAATGTCTTGCGAATGCAAAATCTTATGTGACTCAGATCTGCTCATTAATCGCTTTGAAGCTCAATTTTATTTCAAGGATAATATCTCTTCACGGCATCCGAATTCACTGGACTTGCCAATTCTTCTCCATCCATGTTTACAAGTATAAGAGCTCCCCCGGATAAGACCTTCTGAATCACGTAGGGGCCTTCATAATTTGGCATAAATTTGCCTCCTGGGTGTTGAGCATTTGGGAGCATTTTCTTCACAACTAGCATCCCCGCTTCAAAATTTCTAGGCTTGATCTTCTTGTTAAAAGCCTTGGCTACTTTCTTCCGGTAGCTTTGACCATGGCAGATGGCCTTCAATCGCTTTTCATCAATCAGATTTAATTGTTCATGTCTCTGCCGGTTCCACTCATCTTCTGTGAGTTCTACCCGAGACAGAATCCTTAAAGAGGGGATTTCCACCTCTACTAGTAGGACTGCTTCCATACCGTATACCAAAGAGTAGGGAGTTGCCCCGGTCGAAGTACGAATCGAAGTTCGGTAGGCCATGAGAGCATATGGCAATCTCTCATGCCGGTCTCGATATTTCTCAGCAGTTTTAGCCAATATCTTCTTGATGTTCTTATTTGCAGCTTCCACGGCTCCATTCATTTGTGGGCGGTAAGGTGAAGAATGAAGGTGTCGTACCTTAAATTGTTCCAATAGGTGATCGACAATCTTGTTGTTCAAATTTGAGCCATTATCCGTAATGATGGCTCTTGGCACTCCATATCTTGAGATGATATCTCGCTTGATGAATTTAGCCACACTATTCACAGTGACATTGGCATATGAGCTGGGTTCAATCCATTTGGTGGAGTAGTCAATAGCCACCAGAATAAAACGATGTCCGTTTGAGGCCTTTGGGTTGATAGGGCTAATCATATCAATTCCCCACATGCAGAATGGCTATGGTTCTGACATTTAATGTAGCTCAGTTGGTGGCGCATTTATCCTGTCGCCGTATACCCGACATTGATGATAGGATCTAACATGCTGGTTGCAATCCGACTCGATAGTCATCCAAGAATACCCGAGTCTCATGATCTTCTTGGCGAGGAGGTGACCATTCATATGCGGTCCACGTTCTCCTTCATGAATCTCTTTCATAATGAGATTTGCTTCTTTCGAGTTTACACACCTCAATAGGACTAAGTCAAAAGATCTCTTGTATAAGATCCGTCCGCTGAGGAAGAATTTAGATGCCATCTTGCTTATATACTTTTTATCTTCCGGTTGATTGTCTTGCGAGAATTCGCCCTTCAGGAGGTAATTATTAATGTCATGATACCACGGTTCTTCATCGGGTTCTTCTTCAATGACCATGCAGTATGCATGTTGCTCCAAGATGTCAATCCTTAATGGCTCTATCTCAAGGCCATTTTGCACTTGTAACATGGCTGATAATGTGGCCAGAGCATCTGCGAAGTGATTCTGAGTTCTTGGCGGATACTCGAAAGTGATCTCCTCAAAATGTTGGATCAGCTCTTCAAGGAATTTATGATAAGGGATGAGCTTGGGATCCTTTGTCTTCTACTCTCCTTGAGTTTGTAAAATGATCAGCATGGAATCTCCATATACCAGCAGTTTCTTTACTTTTAATGAAATGGCCAATTGTAACCCAAGGATGCAGGCTTCATATTCAGAAATGTTGTTGGTGCGGGGGAATACCAACTTGGCTGAAACTGGATAATGTTGATCTTCGGGGGATATTAAAACTGCCCCGGCACCTGATCCAGTGAGGTTCACTGCGCCGACAAAGTACATTGTCCATTTGTCTACAGCTATGTTCAGGATTTGACCTCCCTTGTTTTGCTCTGAAACATCTTTAGGAGGATTCTCGGCTAACATGTCAGCAATTGCTCTTCCCTTGACAGACTTTTGGGGAGAGGTTTTGATATCAAACTCTGAAAGCAGTATTTGCCATTTAGCCATCTTTCCTAACAATGTTGGTTTCTCCAAAAGGTACTTGATGGGGTCATTTTCGGTGACCGGTTCTATATGGTAATGCAGCAGATATCGCCTTAATCTTGGAAGGACCCAAACCAATGCTACGCAAGTCCTTTCCACTACCGGGTACTTGGCTTCAGATGTTGTGAACTTTTTGCTCAAATAGTATATGGCCCGCTCTTTACGATCCTTGGGGTTAGTTTGGGCAAGTAAAGCTCCCAAGGATTCATCATTAAGCGTCAGATATATAGTTAAAGGAACGTTATGGGTAGGAGGTACCAACACTGGAGGTTGTACCAAATATTCCTTGATCTTCTCGAATGCTTGTTGGCATTCTGCATCCCATTTGACCTTCGGGCCTTTCTTCGGGAGCTTGAAAAAGGGTTTCGCTATTTCTGACGGTTGGGATATGAATCTGGATATATAATTCAATCTTCCAAGTAGGCCCCTTACTTCCTTAACAGTGGAAGGAGTCCCTATTTCCCATATAGCTTTTTGATCTTGGAGGGTTCAATTTCAATACCACGATTGCTCACCACAAACCCTAGCGGCTTTCCGGATCTTGCGTCAAATTGAGCTTGTACTTTCTCAATCGATCAAATAATTTCTTCAGTACTTTAACATGGTCTTCTCCAGGTCCGGACTTAGCAATCATATCGTCCACATAGTGTCACGCCCAGCACCTCTATCGGCGGTCGAACATCCCACATGGTCAAGAGAAAACTCGCGAACCTCACCGGGATCGGGAACGGACATAATATGTGCGAGATGCAAATGCAAGCGGAAACAGACATAACAAACCCGAAAAAATAATAGAATGACTCCCTAACATAATACAAGCATACATATAACCTAACCAGTAGGTTTGGAGTTCATACAGACTACCCGAAATAAAACAACTACGACCCAAGGATAGGACACGGGGACGCAAAAAGAACCTCCCAAGACAAAATCACTCGTCAACATACGAGGATACAAAAGTGGGGGTAAAGACCTCTAAACACCTAATGGTCGGACGTCCTCATCAGAAGTATCCCCAGCAGGGGGAGCGTACTGCGGGGAAAAACTTGTCTCGATAGCCCCATCCAACTCTAGCTCCGGCTCCTCCTCCGGTTCGGACTCCTCCGCATGCTCATCCATCTCTTGATCATACACCGGATCTACAAGCGGCACCACGATCGGCTCGGGTTCCGGAATCGCCATGGGATCGCCAACGGCACCATCGAGCTCCACAATTCCTCCGTCCATAGTAGCGTGTCCGGGCAAGGGGGACTTCGGCTCCGGGATCGGTCCGACTACGGGTCCAATGTCGGGGAGTCGAGAAGGCGAAACTACCGGGTGTCTAGGTCCGGCGGCCTCCAAGACATGCTCCGGAATCACCTCCTCCCTCAAGGGTCCAGATAAATAGTCTCCGTCCTTATATGTCCACGAAATAAAGGTATAGGGAATCCAGCGGTCACTCGAGTCGTCAACCCATAATGTACTAGCCCTCCGATAATAGGTCCGGTCCGGTCCGACTCGATACTGCGTGATGACCGGCTCAAACTGCGTCGGTAGCCCGAAGAGCAATGGCATCCGGGCTGTCGGGGTCGGTGGTCTGAAAAGTGGGTCCCACAGAGGGGTGAGATAAAATCCCAGTAAGGTGGATCTAAGCCGACCCTAGTGTATGGTACCTCCGAGCTAGTCAAACTAAGATAATTAACGCAGCACACACAGACAACTCAATTCAATAAGAAAATCAATCCAAAACTTACGACACACAATCTCTTAATCCAGTCATCAAACTTCTATACTATGGCACTTTAGACTTCGGGCATTACCGCAATTCGATCACACGTGACATCAATATCAAGTAGTCCATTCTCGGGCCCGCGTCTCAACGCCTCAGGCTTATAACACATCCTCTCAATCATCTAGCCCGCGTAACTACGCATCGGGCTTAAAATATATTCTCGGTATATATATATACATGTGCACACCGGGGTCTCGGACACTTAGGAATACGCCCCATAAAAACTCGGTCTCGGACAATCGGACGAATACGGCATCACTATGGCCTCGGACGACTTGATTGAATACGACCATATTCATAGACCCGCGTAGTAACGCATCGGGTCGATCCCGCGTTTAACGCATCGGGACGGGCACAAACCCCGCGTTTAACGCATCGGGGTATGAGTGCATACAGATATGTCATAGTATAATACAATCGGCTATAAACCCCGCGTTTAACGCATCAGGGTACCAGTACTCATAATTCACATCCATAGGCTTTCATTAATAAACTTCATGATCGAGTGTAACAAATAAAGCCCAATAACACAACGTTTCAATCGCACTACCTAACACATGGTTCGCGCATCACAAATTAGCCGATTCTCACCTCGAGTCGTTCCAAGGTTCACATATCAATTTAAAACACTATGACACTCTCTTTAATGCACCATTTCCATTCGGCCCCAACTAAGCCACATAACATCTCATTTGTTCCAATCAAGTTTCCACCGATCCGGCACATGCTCCAACATGTAACCTCGCATTTCACTCACATGGCCGAACATATCATGGCCCCAAACTCATAATTTTCCACAATCCCACAATGTACATGATGTTAACAACCAACATAACCACTAGCACAATTTGCGCCAAAAGGGCATCTAACTCAAGTTCATCATGCAACATTCGGTCCTCACCATCTTAGGCCATCACTACACACCCGAACCAGCCCCAACATGCTCATTTATCACCTAAAACTTCAAACCACAGCAAGCTAAATTTCAGAACCGGTCTCCCTTGATTCGTGCCCAAAACAGCCCATAAATCCTCCTAATCCATAAACTACCAAGCTCCTTAGTAACCCATAGTCCTAAGGAAGGATTAGAGCCACTTACAAGTCCTTTTTGGTGAAGAAAACCCGACGGATGAGCGACGACTTCGCGTGACCAGATTTCAACCCAAGCTGTCCCCTTTGGTTCAAACAAGAGAGCAACACTTTTAGTCCATGAAATCCTCCCAAAATCCACCAATGAACCTCACTTAAACTACCCTAGATGATTGTGGCAAGATTCTAGCTCCTTACCTTCAAATGAGGAGCAAAACCCCAAGAACAGCCCCTCCCTCTAACTTGCTGCACCGGCGTCCAAAGAGGGGGAGAAAGGCGGTTCGTTGGCGACGGCGGTGGCTTACGGTCTCTAGGGAAAGGAGAGGTGGTGGTGGTGACGGTTGCAGCATCTCGGGGTTGCCGGAAATGGGAGGTGCCGAGAGGGAGTGAGAGGGAGAGATGAGAGAACTTGAGAGAGTGTTTTGAGTGAGAGTGAAAATGAGAGTGAGGGAGTGAGAGGGGGTTTGCATCAGCCCACAAGAGAAGAGAGAGGGAGTAATTTGAGTGATTAGCCCTCATTCAAGAGTGACAAGATGGTGGGGGTGGGTGTAGGACATGAATAGTAATGTTAGGTAATGGGGTTTTTGGGGAAAATGGGGTTTTTGGGGTTTTAATGGGTCTTGGGACTTGAACACTTCAAGAGCACTTTTCTTCTCCATTTCTTTGATATAATTGGCTGAAGTGATGGGATGGTGAAGTGGCCAAAATTTTCCTTTGCGGTTTCTCAAGATGCTGAACGAAATTCGGGACCGGGGTGCACTTCTCGCTTCGCGATTTGATCTCCACTTTTTCTGACTAATACTGCGATATAAAATCCTTATTAACTCTGGTGAGGCGACGTCCAATTTATTTGCATAGGAATTCTCAAATACCCAGCCGCCGATTTCGAAGTTCGCCTCGCGCTAAAAATTAGCCGATCGCGGTTTCGGTGCATCTCGGATCGACGGGTGGCTCTCGGGAGTTACGTGTATCGACCCGTGATTTTTATCACGTTTAAGAATTATTCGGACCACGGCGATCCTGGTTGTCATGTAATCGCGAGGAAACTATCGATCTGGCGGGGACGTGATCGTCAGGAATCGGTTCGTGGTCATCCGCAAATCATGCTATGGCATAGCGGAATCACCCGCGGTCCATTTGCACGACGCTAGCCGATTGTTCTGACACTAATCTTAGATCGACCTGCATGGCCTAGAATGTACCCTCGGCGATCCTTATGGTTAGGATACTAGTCCGCGACCGAGTTCTTTAGTCCGCGTACTATCCTATTCAGCTATTCCCCTTCGGTCGGTCGTCTCTAGAGTGATCAATTCCGAGTGAGATTACTGAAATACATCAATGCCCATTTTATCATAAACTTCGAAATGGGGTCGGAATTCGGAATGTCACACATAGACCTCAATCTCCTTATGTATCATATCATGAAAAAGGGTCACCATAGCCCTTTAGTATGTCACCATGGCTCCTTGTAACTGAAGGTTCCCCATTGTGTAGTGAATGAGGTTTTGATCTTATCTTCTTCCTTCAACATGATCTGATTATATCCCGAGAATCCATCCATAAAGGAGAATAATTCAAAGCCCGCATCTTCATCAACGAGTACATCAATGTGCGGTAGAGGAAAATCGTCTTTTGGACTGGCTTTGTTCAAGTCCCGAAAATCCACACATATTCTAATTCTCCCGTCTTTCTTCTTTACGGGTACGATGTTAGCGACCCAATCAGCATATGGGACAGCCTCGATAAATCCAACCTTAAGGAGCTTCATCACCTCTTCCTTGATCTTATCGCGCGATTCGGGATTCATTCTTACGGGCGATTGATTTACTGGTGTGCAAGAAGGATTGGTGGGCAGAGCATGCTCCACAATTTCACGATCTAAACCCGGCATGTCAGCATATGACCGGGCGAAGATATCTTGATATTCCTTGAGCAATGCTGTCATTCTTAAAACATCTGCTGCGGACAGGTATCCTCCTATTTTCACTTCCTTGACGCAATCGGAATCTCCAAAATTAACGGTGATGGGTTCTTCAGAGATAGGGGGTTCAAATTCTTCAAAACAATCCCATTCTTTCTTGATATCGCTCACATCAACCTCGTCTATATCAATTTCGCACGCATAGTCATCGAGCTGATCTGAGTCACATATTAACCTGTTATGTATGGGTGGGATGACATGCCCGAAATGCACCATGAAAGGTTAGTATTCACAGATAATAAAATTGAAGGATGCATGATTTTTATTATGAAAACGTTTTTCAAATTCCAATTTTTAGACAAAGAAAGGAGAACTAGTCCACGATCTTCCGGACATCCTGGTTCTCAAAAACTATTTAAAACCCAAGATCATATGGCGGATCGGGCCTCAAGTTTCATGCTAGAATCAATTGTCATCATCGGACCAATCCATTGCTCCACATGTCCGTAATCAAATTTGTGATGATTTTCATTAATAGATGCAATTAAGAGCAATACAATATCGCACTTCTTGGATCGCAGCATGCGACCCAAAGGGTGCTAAAACAGATAAAAGCTTCAAAAACAAATGCGATAATCAAAATGCATTAAAAGGTAAAGTTCAGAAAGAGCCTTTTACTCGGGGGTGGGGAAATCATCGTCCAGCCACTCAATTATCACGTTCACCCGATTATCCAGTGTTGACACCTGAATTTTTAGTCAGTTTTCCTTTAGTTTTATTTTCCAAAATTTACCAAAAATTCACAAAAAATCAAAAAATTAAAAAATCAACATTGGAAGCCTTGGCCATGCATAAGGAACCAATTTGGAACAAAAAATAATTTTTCATATTTTTCGCATTTTTTAATATTTTCGAAAAATAGAAAAATCTTTGAAAAAAATCATAAAAATGCTTTTCGAGGGTATAAAAATACACAAAAATGTTCAATATTTTTCTTTTAATTCCATTTTCATATTGACCTCAAGAAAAATTGAAAATTAAGTTCAATTTTAGGTGTTTCTTCACAATGCCTAGAGTTGAATTTGCATAAAAAATACAAATTGAGTCTTTTTATTTGCAATTTTTGCACATTTTGGAGTCTAGACATTCAATTGTGGTCCCTTTGAACTTCAATTTGATCAATTGCACTCTCAATTGCACGAATTGCGCGAATTAGGCCAAATCCCCAAAATGTTTGCAATTTAGTCCCTCAAATTGGCCAATTTTTGAAATTACTTTTAATTGAGGGACTATTATAGTAAAATTGAATTGTTAACCTATGTTTTCACACATTTCAAATTGATTGGCATAGGTCTCATGGCCCAATTTTGTCAAATTGACATCCAATTGAACATTTCCCTAATTTGGGCAAATTGAAAAATTTGGGATTTTCATAGAAATTGAGGTGAAATTTTGGGCAAAACCACTTTTTAAGATAATATTCAGGGTCCTAAGCCCAATTTTGAGGTTTAATTGTAAAAATTCCCATTAAATTTGGACTAATTTTGAAAATTGCACGTCCGAACCGGTCTGATCACGGGTCGGACCGGTCGAACCGGTCAGGAACAGTCCTTCTTCTTCCTCGCACGAGCACTTCATTTTGCAGAATTGAAGATGAACTTTGGCGATCAAATTGGACTTCAATTCGCGACTAATTAATTCAATTAACCTAGGGCTTTGGTTCCTCGAGTCGGGGAGTTCCGATTGGCACCGGCGGCAGAGCCAATCGTCGCCGGAGGACGGTGGCATTGCCGGTCAAAGTCACTGCCGCACGTAAAAGTCAAACTTGGCAAAAACGCGTGCAATTGACACTCGCTTGGACTCAACGGACGTCTAATGGACTTGGATGGAATCCTAGTGATTCCGTCACCGTCCGGCGGGCCCGAAATCACGTGGGCGCATGTGAATCACCCTCGGCCAGCTCACGCCCGACGTGCCAAATTTCAAAAGCTCACTATAAAAGCCCGAGGAGGATTTTAGAACGAGAAGAGGCTCATTCGGTTCATCACACACCGGAATAGAGAGAGAAAGTGACAGGGGAAGAGAGAGAATCTCTCGTGCGAGGTCTGAGTTCAAGTTGCGGACCGAGTTTCTGCTACCTCGGTCCGGCCAATCCAGGCCAAATCGGCGCGGCGGATCGTCACCGGAACTTCCTCCAAGCTCGGGCGAAGCAATCGCACCGACCGGATCAGCTCAAGACTTCCAAAAACGGTGAGTTCACTTCCCGAGTTCGACACTGTGCGATCATGGCCTCACACGTCCCCGAGCATATTCCTTGAAATTGTTGTGTGCCTTTTACTCCTTGAACTTCACTAACCATGCTCACATCTGGTTTTTGCATCAATCCCGCTCGAACATCCCGAGTCGAAACCTCCAATCATCGCGATCCGGCCGAACGCTGGCCGGACCTCTCCAGCCTTGGCGAGCTCAATCTGAGCTCAAGGTGAGTCCTCTCAACGCCTTTTATAGCTTCTGTGTGGATGAATTGAGCTGAAACGTTCTCTGTTGTTCGATTGAATGCTTGTAGCTTCACTCTGTGCGAGCTTGATTTTTGTTGATCTAGTCGATGAAATCACGTAATTTTAGAGTATGTTGATCCGGTGAACGATACGAATCGATTGGTGTTAGTTTCGTGGGATTTTATCAAGATTTCGCCGTTAGATTGTCGCCCATAGTCCTCGGCCGTCCATTGTCTCACCGGCGAGAGGTTGAAGATGATGACGTGGCGAGTCAAACAAGTCAACGAGCTGATGTGGCGTCCTCTGGTTGGTCCAACTTACGTCCGAGTCGGCTCGGCCGTTGGCGCGAGCGAAGCGACTCGGACTCGATCCGACGGCCGGGATTATTAGATGAGTTTGATCTGTGGCCGTCGGATCTGATTTTTGTATTTTTTAGTTATTAGTATATTAGTTAGAAAATACGAAAAATAAAAACTGTGTCGTTTAGTGCGGGCAATACGATGTCGTTTAGGTGTTAAATAGGACGAACGGCCCAGATTAGCTGCGGGATAGATCGTGGCCGTTCAAGGTTTTGATCAATGTGACGTCGTTTAAGGCTAGAAGGCAGATTCGACGTCGTTCTATACATAGGCAATACGAACGGTCTAGATTAGAGTTAAATCTAAATCGTGGCCGTTTATTTGTCGAGCAACGCGGTGTCGTTTTGAGTCATAGGCAAATGGACGGCTCGGATCGGATCTAGAAGAGATCGTGGCCGTCCAACGTATTAAAGGAAGCGTCGTCGTTTTTGTTAGAAGGGATGGACGGTTCAGATTAGATTTAGGGGAGATCGTGACCGTCCGCGTCTAATAGTGATCCGGCGTCGTTTTTGTGTAGGATGCTCAGAAGTGTCGTCGTTTTGGTATTAAGGGGAGTCGACGGCTGAGATCAAATCTGAGATTGATCTCGGCCGTCCATTATTTTCTTTCATATCCGAATATTAGAAATTAGTTTAGAAAATCAAAAAAAGAAATTTAGAAAATAGGTTACGGTGCCGTTTTGGTGTTGTGGGTGAGTCATGGGCGGTCGGACCGGGTTGACCGGCCGTTGACCGGGTTGACCCGGTCCGGTTTAATAATAAAAAATAATAAAAAATAAAAAGGAATTTCCAAAAATCCAAAAAAATTGTAAAAATACTTAGAAAATTCATAAAAATTCCCGGATTTTCATAAAAAATTTCTAAAAATTTGTAGATCGATTCGGGACTCATAAATTCTGGATCGAAAATTTCGAGACTTCGAGGGTCGATTAATTTCGATCCGGAAAATTTCCAAATATTTTTAGAAAATAAATAAAAATTCCAAAAAGATAGAAAAATTAGAAAAAATTCAAGAAAATCACAAAAAATGAGAAATGGCCACATTCAACTGGCCAAATCGGAATTTTGTGATTTTCGGGTCCCGAACTCCCAAAAATGACCATTCTACCCTTCCGGGCCTTCCACCCCAAATTTTTACCAAATCACCCCGACACCTAAAATTGATTTTTGTGTGGGCCGATAGGGCCATTTTAGACGTATCAAACCTTGATTGATTGATTTGTTTTCTTGTAATGATTTTGATTGCGCATTAATTTTTTTCGATTGTGATTGATTAGGATAGAAAATTCCCATCCGCATGAAAACTTAGAATTGTTAGGGCCTACCTCACAATTATGATTTTGATATTACATCTGCATGAAATCCTAGGTTAGAAAAACACTCAACATCGGTAACCGAAAGGGCATCAAATATGAAATTTGGCGTAATCAAGTCCCCGGACCCAAAATCTCTGGTTTTCGCGGAACCGAACGGTTTCTCCCGACCGCTTGGTAAGGTTTCCGATCGTACCTTCCAATAAATCGATCGGTGGCGACTCCAAATTGCATGTACACATCGCACATGCCACCCGACCACACTAAGGTCGATATTCGATATAAATTTTACCGGACATCGCGATTCGAGTAATGGGTCTTGGGAGGGACCCGCGATCCTAGAAAATACCCCGCCGACAACCGGGGTTATGAAAAATTAAGGGATCGGCTCGTTAGCCCTATTCCGCCCGGAAAAATTTCCGGAGGGTCGCGACAGACCGGCGACTCCACCGGGGACATTAAGAGGATTTAAGCCGATAAAAATGTTGATTGTTTTCTAACCTTGATTTCTGCAGATGCTCTTGAAGACGAGGTACGTCCACTAACAAAAAGTGTTAAATGTTGATGCGGATGGGAGTTATAAGGGGTGGCGTCTGTGCTAACCATTTTTGATGCAGATATGGAGTTTTGGATTGGTTGTTTATTTATGCAAATTTTGAAGCGGTGTTTTGAATATAAATTGTGATGCATGTCTTGCATATTTTGAGGATCACGACACTGCACACACAAGCGCCTAAACCCGAGCCGCGAAATCACCTTTTAGGTCGCCATAGATAGGGATCGGTATACGAAGCTCTTGTGTTTGATTGCACTTGGGTTGACCATACTTGATCCCGCTCATTATGCAAGATTGATGGTCCTACCCACTTGTTGTTTGATTGCGCTTGTGGGCGGCCCATCAATTTGTATAGCGGGAGCCTTTTTAGGTCCATACCCGAGCCTTTTTGATTTCTTTAGAGTTAAACCTCACTTGTCTCATGCGCATGTGAAATGGACGGTTGGTATACCTAAAACCAAAAACCAAAAAAAAAGAGTAACATCGGTTGGTAAGGCTTTCTACCCTCTTTATTTTGAACTTGTAAATTTAAATTTTGCATATCATGCATTTTCACGACATATCATCACAATTTGTAAGATCGTTTGAGTGATCGGGGTTGAAGGTCAAATTTTCCTTTTTAGATAGATGGCGCCCCGAGGTCGTGTTGATATACCCGACGTATTCACATGGGAGCGGAGGACCATTCAACGCGAGGACCGAGTACCCGCTACATTCCGAGTTTTCGGATTTGTTCACGCACGAGAGCTCAACGGACGGAACCGCATCCGTAGCGAGAGTTGCGATTATACCCGATGTGGACGATATTTGGAGCTCGAGCCCGAAAAGGAGAGAATTTGGGAGCTGTATATGAAATTGGCGAGGAAGCCTCGTGCGACCAAGACGGCCCCAAAACACTCCTCGATCAAGAAGAAGGAAGTTATCACCATATCCTCCGATGACGAAGAAGATGTCAAGCTTCCCGAGATAGTGAAGATTTCATCCGATGAGGATACCGCTCCGATTGTCTAGATTAGTACGACTTTGGGGCATTTTCTAGATTTTATTGTATTTTGAGTCTATTATGTACTTTCATCGACATTTATTGTCCGAACATCTCTAGATATTATCGTGTTCTATCTCTTTCGACTTTATTATATTAGACTTGTAAATTTCATGAGTTGTCAATTTGTGAGCGACTTTTTACCCCGATTACGCTTAAACGATCCTAATCAAATTACATGCCATCTTTGGGTGAGATTTGGTCCATAATTACCCTATTTGGCTTATTTGGGTCAGGTGGGAGTAGTTGACCCTCATGTTACCAAAAGATGACATGGAATTTTGTTAGCACATTTACATCACATTACATGCATATGCATATTAAACTGTGGTAATTGACTTTAGGATCATCATTTTTGCACTTTTAGATCATGGGGAATGGAGACATCAAAGTCATCCCAATACCGCGCAAGGAACTCGCTATGTGGTGGGATCGCCTCGACATCGTCAATAAAGCCTATGTGGAAGGACGTTTGGGACGACTTGTAGATTTGATCAAAGTGGAATACCAACCGGCGCTCATTCAAGCACTAGCCAAGGCATGGGACGCGCGAACAATGACATTCAACTTTCGAGGATTAGAGTTGACTCCTACGCTCGAGGAGTATACCGCTATTATTGGGGCCAAATTTGAAGAACGAATAGCTCAACCCCCTTTGGACATGGACTCCACTCGTTCGTTATCGAGTTTCCTTCGCCTTAAAACTTCCGAGATTGAAAAAGTTTACAAATCCAATTCCAACAAATTCACCTTCTCGTTCCTTTTCGACAATTATTCCTCTCTACCCACCGAAACCGGTCATAAATCGGGAAAGGTGTTCATCTTGGCTTTCTTTGCGTTCGTTCTATTCCCAACTTCTAGAACTACCTTTGACCCTTCCATAACCCATATAGCCGGACAAGCGTGTTGTCGCTGGGATTATTCGTACATAATATTAGCTGAGACCTTCCTCTCCTTAAATCGTTCCAAATCTTCAAAAAAGGCTGTTTTCCAAGCGTCTAGCGGATTACTCCACTTGTGGTTCACCTCTCATATAAAGACTTTCCAACTCCGAGTAGGGTGCTATGAGACCAATGAGCACGTTTACCCTCTTAGATCCTTCCTTAAGTGTCAATCCCTTGTACCCAAATATTCGTTTAAAAAGTGGGTTGAGCTATTAGACAATTTGAAACCCGAGCATATTAGGTGGTGTTTGACTTGGCCCAAGATTGCGGAGGCTCGCATTTCGGGTATTGAAGATAACCCTATTCCCTTATTAGGATGTACCGGCGCTGTGGCGTATTACCCCATTCGAGTGGTGAGGCAATTTGGAGTTCTACAAGAGATACCACCGGATGTTTGTCCCGGGATTTTCTCATTCGACATGACAAGAGGAAAGCTCACTAAGGAAACAAAGGAGTTGTATCGAGCTCGGATCAAGCTTATTCTTCACACTTTGAAGAATTCCCCATGCGAAGTTGAATGGCCGGACTATTTGGCGCGAGATGAACGTTCACGGGCCTAGGTATATCCAGTTTAAGGAGTATCGCCAATCAACTCGAGCCATATGTACCCGAATGCGTATCTCCTCGGATTGAAGAGGTGTCTTATGGAAAGTATATAGTACCTTACGTACCGGGAGTAGAGCCGTACATTCCCGAAGATCCGGAGCAGTGGATATCGGAAGAAGGAGAAGACCCATATTTGTGGGATTCCGATGGATCAGAAGAACAAGAAGAGTGGAAGCGTCCCCGACTTGGATAGATCCATTCCCCCATTTAGATTTTACATATCTGTTATCTTTTAGATACTTTTGAACAATTTGGTTTGTAATAAATACATACTATTTCTTTTATGAGCATTTCATGCATACATATAGAAAAGTCAATTACCACGGATCAATGTCTCCAATTCTTTAATATTTCCCATACTGATTTGATATCCCGAAAACAGGTAAGTGACAAATACGAGGACTCGTAGCAAAACGCGCAAGTTAAGGATGGAACAAGAAGAGCTCGCACCTCGTGTGGGTAATCCGGAGAATCAAATGAATGTGATCGCCACAATGGTGGCGGAGATGAAGGCAATGATGATTGCAAGCCAGGGGAGATACCCCGTCGATCCTAACTTTCAAGCTCCTGCGGGGTCATCCGATGGAGCGAACGCTAATCCGGCGCCCGCCGCTAATCCCACTTTGAATCCGGAGAGACCGCCTAAGGATCCTCCTGTTGTGATAGATTTGGAAAAGAAGGAGAAACAGGTCCTCAAAATGGAAGAGGAGATCAAAAGGCTTGCTAAGATTGAAGAGTGTTTGGCGAGTCGGGGTTACGAACTCTCGAGGTTCGACAAAGTAGCACCATTCGAAAAGATAGAGGTTCCTGCCGACTACAAGGAACCGGACTTTGTAAGGAGATATAATGGGACCGGGTGTCCCAAGGCGCACTTGAAGTATTATTTGCGCCGAATGTCGCAATTCTCGGACAACATCCCATTCTTGGTTAATACCTTCCAGGAGAGCCTATCTGGGGCAGCCCCGGCGTGGTTTATTGAATTGGAGCCAGAGAGGCTCGCCGATTGGGATAAACCGGCAGACGAGTTCCTTCGGCAATACAAGTTTAACACTTTAACCGCCCTCACTAGAGAGGACCTTCTGAGAACAGTGAAAGGAAAGAGCGAGGCCGTTCGCGCCTACGCCCAAAGATGGAGAGCGTTGGGCGTGCGGGTAAAGCCGCCCGTCCCGGAAGAAGAACTAATAGACCTTTTTCTCAAGGCCCTTCCATTTGAATTTTTTGACAAGCTGAACACCTCTGGGTGTCGGACATTTGCGCACCTGATCAAGGTGGCGTAACGCCACGAATGGGCATTAAGAGAAAAGAAGATACCCGAGGCGCCTTTCAAACGCCAATACCCTTTGAGAAGGGATAATAGGGAGCAAATCGGAGAAGTAGCCTTTGTCCCTAACCCGCCAAAGCCCATAAATTTCTCGCCTTCAATTCCTACCCAAGGAACGTCCTCCTGGACCGCTTCCAAACTACCGGACTTCAGAAAAAAGAACCCGGTTGTTTTCACCCCACTACCCCGACCCTTATCCAAATTGTTACCCATGCTGTTGGAGAATCGCTTAGTTGCAAAAGAGCCACCTAGAGCTCACCCGCCAAGATTTCCTGGGTATGATGAGACCCTGACATGCGTATACCATATGGGAGAAAGGGGGCATAACGCGGACAACTGTCTCGCTTTGAAGTTCAAGGTGCAAGCATTGATCGATGGAAAAGTTTTAGAATTTGATAAGACCGAACCTAATGTGCAGCAGAACCCGTTACCCGAGCATCGCGAGGTGAACGTGATTTTTGGAGTCGAAGAGGAAGAGGTTCTGGAGTTCATAGTGAATATGGATAAAATGCGGGATGTCTTGACATTGGCCTCGCAATACCCCGAAGGAGAGAGTATTTCCCGGGAACAAAAGGAAGTTTGCTTGGAAAAGCTGATTAACCTGGGCGTCATAGGAAAAATGGAAGACGTCGCTTTCAAGGGGACCTACGTGGCGGTGAACATGCTATCTGAAGAATTTGCGATGAAACCTACGAGGGGAGCTGTTTTGAAAATACCCTCGGGATATTTGATGAGTATCAAAGATGGCCAAGAAATTGAAGAAATAGACGAATATGAGATTCGCCTGGATAAAGCACGCCGAGGCGATAAAAGGTTTATGCAGAAAGCTCTAGAGAGGGGCGAAATAGTTGACAACCTGGGGGAAGATAGTGGCGGTTACAACTTTAAAGTGCTATATTCGGCGCCCCCGAGTTTCTTTATCAATTCTGGAGATGTAGTCCCCGATGGTTGGGGTGGAATGGATGACCCCGCAAGTGATGAATTTGTGTGTCGCGACCCTCTCCGTCGGTCCGGATCGTTTAGGTTCCGGCGGGGGCGAGTAGGGTTAACGAGCCGATCCCCCCTTTTATATATATTATATATTTTATGGGATCGCGGGTCTCTCCCAAAACCCATTGCTCGAATCGCGATGTCGGGTAAAATTTTTCAAATATCGGAATTGACCTTGTGTGGTCGGGTGGCATGTGTGATGTGTACATGCAATTTTGGAGTCGCCACCGATCGATTTATTGGAAGGTACGATCGGAAAACCTTACCGAGCGGTCGGGAGAAACCGTTCGGTTCCGCGAAAACCAGAGATTTTAGGTTCGGGGACTTGGTTACGCCAAATTTCATATTTGACGTCCTTTCGGTTACCGATGTTGATTGTTTTTCTAACCTAAGAATTCATACAGATGTAATATCGGGTGAGGTAGGCCCTAAAAATTCTAAGTTTTCATGCGGATGGGAATTTTCTATCCTAATCAATCACAATCGGAAAAATTAATGCGCAATCAAAATCATTACAATCGATCAAATCAATCAATCAAGGTTCGATATGTCTAAAATGGCCCTATCGGCCCATACAAAAATCAAATTTGGGTGTCGAGGTGATTTGGGTAAAAATTTGGGGCGAATGGCCCGGAAGGGTAGAATGGTCATTTTTGGGGTTTGGGACTCGAAAATCACAAAATTTTGATTTGGCCAGTTGAATGTGGCCATTTCTCATTTTTTGTGATTTTCTTGAATTTTTTCTAATTTTTCTATTTTTTGGAATTTTTATTTATTTTTCAAAAATATTGGGAATTTTCCGGATCGAAATTAATCGACCCTTGAAGTCTCAAAAATTTTCGATCCAGACTTTATGAGTCCCGAATCGATCTAGGAATTTTTAGAAATTTTTTATGAAAATCCGGGAATTTTTATGAATTTTCTAAGTATTTTTACAAATTTTTTTTGAATTTTTGGAAATTTTTTTATTTTTTATTATTTTTTTATTAAAGAACCGGACCGGGTCAACCCGGTCAACGGCCGGTCAACCCGGTCCGACCGCTCACAGAATACCCGCTCAACACAAAAACGGCACCGCATTTGCTATTTCTATTTATTTTCTATTTTCTAAAATGAATTCCGAATATTCGAATATATAAAAGAAATAAACGGACGGTTGAGATCAACTTTCGAATCGATCTCGGCCGTCCGAACACCTACGAACAAAATGGCGTCGCTTCGGTCTATACTCTCAAAACGACACCGTGTCACTTGAATTAAGCGGACGGCCACGATTAAACCTAAAATCTGATCTAAACCGTCCATCCACTTATGAACAAAACGACGCCGCTTCAATTATTACCTTGAACGGCCACGATCATGCCTCAACTTAATCCTAGCCGTAGACTCTCCTCCGAACAAAACGACACCGTATGCTTTAATACCCTGGACGGCTGCGATTGACTCTCAAACCGATCTAGACCGTTGATTCTCTCTCTAGACAAAAACGACGCCGCATTATGCAAGTAAAACGGCAACGTTTCTAAATTTTCTTATTTTCTACCTAATAGACTAATATCTAAAAATACAAAACAAACAGATCCGACGGCCTAGAATTAAACTCAACAAATTATGACGACCGTTGGATCAAGGCCGACTCAGCCTTTCGCGCCAACGACTAGGCGAGTCGCCAGTGACCTGGACCAAACGGCGCACGACACCTGGACTTTTGACCGTTTGACCGAGCCACATCAGCTCGTCTTCAACCTCTCGCCGGCGAGACAATGGACGGTCAGAAATGATCCGGCGAGATCTAACGGTGAGATCTCGCCGGATCGACATGAAATTACCGCCGATCGACTCGACTAATCATCTAGATTAACATATATAAAAATCAAGCGGTTTCATCCACAAGATCACAACTAATCGAGCTTTCACGGAATCAATACCACGAAGTTCAATCAAGTAACATAAGGCATATCAGTTCAATTCCTTCACACAGAAGCTCGAAGATGAGTTGAGGAAACTTACCTCGAGTCCCGATCGGACTCGCGATGGCTGGAAAGGTCCGGCCGGTGTTCGGCCAAACCGAGCTGTGACGGAGGTTCGACTCGGGTTTTTATGCGAGATCAATGCCAATCAAAGATGCGATCGTGATTAGTGACGTCACAGAAGCAAAACGCCCACAATAATCGAAAGGATCATGCTCAGTAAGTCAAGATACCATGATCGCACAATGAGAAGGTTGAAAGCTCGACTTACCGATTCAAGCGGTCTCGGGCAGCGCGGTTGGTGACGATCGTTTCCTTGATCCTTCTGCGAACTTCTGGAAGTAGTTTTGCAGCTTGAGGTGGCCTGAGATGACCGGGCGAGCGGTGCACGGCTCGAGCTCGAAACTCCGGCAATGGCGTCGCGAGACCCTCTCTCTCTAGCTTTCTCTCTCTCTCTCTCTCTCTCTATTCTGTTACTGCGCGAGCCCAAATGAACCTCTCTTTCTTCGCAAACGTTCTTGGCTATTTATACTCGACTTTGAATTTTGGGCGCGCACGGATGTGTGAGTCGGTGATGCGATCACGTGTTGATCACGTGGCTTTTGGTCACCGGACGGTGATGGAATCGGTTATGATTCCGTCAACGTCCGTTTGGCCCTCCGTCGACTAAGAATGCGCACGAATTGAGCCCTGGTTTGTTCACATTGACTTTTCAAGCCGCCGCGACTTTGATCGGCTCGCCGGAGCTCCTCCGGCGGCCATTGACCTTGATGCTTGATCCAATCGACGCATATCATCCTGGGGAACAAAACGCCTAAGTTAATTGCTCCGATTACCATCAATTGGCTTGTCAATTTGATCTTTGAATCTCGGCCAAACACTGTTCATGCGCGCAAATGCCTTAAGGAAGAAGACGATATCTTGTTTGGACCGGTTTGACCGGTCCGACCGGGCGGTCGACGGTCCGGTCCGAACCGGCCTGCACAATAAATTCCTCACCATTTTCAAAATTAAACAAAATTGGCTGGGAATTTTTGTAATTAAACTTCAAAATTGAACTCAGGGGTCTGAATATTATCTAAAAAAGTGGTTTTGCCCAAAAGTTCTTGTCAATTTGCACAAAAACCCCAAAATTTTCAATTTGCCCAAATTGAGGAATAGTTCAATTGGATGTCAATTTGATCAATTTGGACCATGAGACCTATGCCAATTGATTCAGAATGTGTGAAAACATAGGGTGCCAGTCCAATTTTACCATGTTAGTCCCTCAATTAAAAGTAATTTCAAAAATTGGCAAATTGAGGGACTAAATTGCAAATAATTTGGGGATTTTTGTCTAATTCGCGCAATTCGTGCAATTGAGGGTGCAATTAATCAAATTGAAGCTCAAAGGGACTGCAATTGAATGTCTAGACTTAAAATGTGCAAAAATTGCAAATAAAATGACTCAATTTGTATTTTTTTATGAAAATTCAACCTTAAGCGTCATAAAGGAACACCTAAAATTGAACTTAATTTTTGATTTTTCTTGAAGTCAATATGAAAAGGGAATTAAAATAAAAATATTGGATATTTTTGTGTATTTTGGTGACTTCGAAAAGTATTTTTTATGATTTTTCAAAGATTTTTCCTATTTTCGAAAATATTAAAAAAATGTGAAAAATATGAAAAATTATTTTTTTGTTCCAAATTGGTTCCTTATGCTTGGCCAAGGCTTCCAATGTGGATTTTTCAATTTTTATTTTTTTGTGAATTTTTAATGAATTTTGGAAAATAAAACTAAAGAAAACCGACTAAAAATTCAGGTGTCAACATTGTGGGAACGGTCGATGAAGTTAAGGACCGGGCGGTCCCTCGGAATGAACAAGAGAATCGAGAGGTCGATATGCGACTTTCTAATTTGGAGACCCATATGCTACATTTAACAACCATGGTAGCGGAATTATCGCAATTGATGGTTAAGAATGACGCCACGAGAATAAAAGAGAGCATGCAGATTCTGGAGATACGGCGGGCTATAGACATGAAAAATCGAAAGATCGCTCTCTTGGAAGAGCAAGGGGACAATGTGTCAAGGAAAATGGATGAGTTGAAGGAGCTGATCACGCCACTTACTCAAGCAAGAAATGTTCCGCCCCAAGGCGTGAACCCAAGAGTGGTCTTCCGCACAAAGTATAATGGCGCTGGGTGTCCTGCGGCGCATATCTCATACTATCTCCGCCAAATGGTTGGCCACCATGAAGATGATGAAACATTGATCCGGAGTTTCGGACATAGTTTAACGGGCCCCGCACTAGCATGGTTTCAGTTAATTGACCTAGACTGGGTCCCGAGCCGGGAAGATTTATCAGAGCACTTCATACGACACTTTGAAGCTGGAATCGGAGGTTATTTCACTAAGGCTAATCTGTTGAACATCCGAAAAGGTGAAGACGAGAGTTTTGAACTTTTCGCTAGGAGATGGAAGAAGCACGTTGTGATGGTGCAACCGCCGCTGTCGGAGAGAGAAATGCTGGAGTTCGTATTGAAGTCACTTCCGGCGGAATACTTTGATCGCATGTATGCATACGCGTACTCGTCGTTCCAACATATGGTGGAGATTGGTATGAGAATTGAGGGGATTATCCTAAGAGTCAGAAGGGAAAGGCGGAGGGATCTAGATGAAGAAAATGCCACGCTGGTAAGGCCATGTCCAGAACATAACCCCGAGGATGTTCATGAGGATGAAATGATCGGGATGGTAGATACCCCAATTCGTTTCGTGATTGATTTGAACAAAGTTGATAGCTGGGAGTTGGAAGCTTCTAGTTCGGGAAAACCATCAACATCCGAATCACCACCTGAAAAGATCATACCGGTGAAGATTAAGTTGCCGCCGGTTGAGGAGTATAATTCAAGGGCAGTTCACTAGGACTATGGAACGGGCGAGATTGACGCCATAATGAGATCGGGAAGATGTTATCCACCGAGAGAAGCGGATTACGAAAAGAGGGTCCCAACGGCGGAAGAGGTTGAGAAGTTGCAATCGGTCGTGAGGACCGGTGAATATGAGGTCGTTGACCAATTGCGGAAGACGCCTGCACAGATTTCCTTATTAGATCTCTTCAAAAATTATGAAAAGCACAAGAATGCCCCGTTGACACCGAATTTTTAGTCGAGTTTTCCTTTAGTTTTATTTTCCAAAATTCATTAAAAATTCACAAAAAATCAAAAAATTATAAAATCAACATTGGAAGCCTTGGCCAAGCGTAAGGAACCAATTTGGAACAAAAAATAATTTTTCATATTTTTCGCATTTTTTTAATATTTTCGAAAATAGGAAAATACTTGAAAAATTCATAAAAAATACTTTTCGAGGTCGCAAAAATACAAAAAAATGTCCAATATTTTTATTTTAATTCCCTTTTCATATTGACCTCAAGAAAAATTGAAAATTGAATTCAATTTTGGGTGTTCCTTCACAACGCCTAAGGTTGAATTTTTATAAAAAAATACCAATTGAGTCTTTTTATTTGCAATTTTTTTTTTTTTGCGCATTTTAGGTCTAGACATTCAATTGCAACCCCTTTGAACTTCAATTTGATCGATTGCACCCTCAATTGCATGAATTGCACTAATTAGGCAAAATCCCCAATTTTTTTTTGCAATTTAGTCCCTCAATTGGCCAATTTTTGAAATTACTTTTAATTGAGGGACTCTCATGGTAAAATTGGACTGTCCCCCTATATTTTCATGCATTTCAAATTGATTGGCATAGGTCTCATGGTCCAATTTGGTCATTAAGGCACTCAATTGAACTTTTCCCCAATTTGGGTAAATTGAAGAATTTGGGGCTTTTGTATAAATTGATGAAAATTTTTGGGCAAAAACACATTTTTATGTAGAATTCAGTCCCCTAAGTGCAATTTTGAAGTTTAATTGCAAAAATCCCCACTCAATTTCAACTAATTTTGAGAATTTCGCAAAGAACACTATGCAACCAGGTTCGGACCGGTCGATCCGCCGGTCGGACCGGTCGAACCGGTCCAAACGATGTCATCTTCTTCAGAAGCACAGGCCGATTTGCAGAATTGAACATTGGATTTTGACGACCAAATTGAAGGGCAATTCTATCCTAATTGATGCAATTCTTGTAGGGCTTTTGTGGTTCAACTCAAGAGGAGTCGATTGCCACCGACGCCGGGACCAATCGTCACCGGAGATGCTCCGGCAATCGAGTCAAAGGTTCGGAGGCCAAAAAGTCAACATTTTGAACAATTAGCCAAATTCGAGCATAATGCGCGTCGTCGGAGTACCAAACGGGACTGGACGGAATCCCATTCCGTTCCAGACGCCGTCCGACTCATTTCGCACGCATGGGCACGTGCGAAGTGAGTCGGTGAGCCTTCACCGTGCGCGCCTAATTTTTGAAAATCCACTATAAAAGGCTGGGATGATTCTAGAACAGAGAGGAGGCTCATTTTGGCTCGCGAGATCTAACAGAATAGAGAGAGAGAGAGAGAAAGAGGGGAGAGAACCACTAAGCGACGCCATTGCCGGAGCTCCGAGCTTGGACCGTGCACCGCTCGTCCGATCAATCCAAGCCATATCGAGCTGCGAAACCAAGTTCAGAAGCTCACTTTCGTCTCAAGGAAGCGATCGCACCGAGTTAATTAACCTGCAACTTCCAAAATAGGTAAGTTGAACTTCAAAACTCAGCTCTGCACTTCCATGGCATCACATCGATTCGAGCATGCTCCTTGAAATTACCGTGTGCATTTTTGTCCCCGAGCATTGCTGATCATCTCTGCATATCTGTTCTACTTTGATTTTGCATAAAACCTGTCAATCGAGTCCGCGAACCTCAACATCCATGGCCGATTGTTGTCGAAGCTCGTCTAGACAAATCTAGACCAAACCAGGTCAATCGGACCTGCGGGTAAGGTTTCTGAACTTCAATCGAGTGTTTCCTATGGATTAATTAGCTTATAATGCTGGATATGGCGTGATTGAACTCCGCGACTATAGGTCCGTGTAAGCTTGACTAGTGCTGATTCTATGATTGAAATGCTTTGATGCTGAGGTATGTGGATCTAGAGGTTCGGGCGAGTCGAACGCCGTAGGTTTCATGTCATTCCGGCGAGATCCCACCGTCGGATCTCGCCGGAGAAATGTCAGCCGTCCATATAGGTGTCGCCGAGAGGAAGAAGATGATGACGTGGCCGGTCAGCGTGGTCAAAGGCCCGACGTGTCGAAGTCTGGTTGGGCCGGCTCACGTCCGAGTCGGCTCGGCCGTTGGCGCAAGCGAGCCGACTCGGACATGATCCAACGGCTGTGGTAATTCTATAGTTTTGATTTAGAGCCGTTAGATCTTATTTTCGTAATTTCGGATAATTAGTTTGTTAAAAAAATACAAAAAATATAAACGGCGCCGTTCGGTGTAAGAGATGCGACGTCGTTTAGACCTTAGGTAGATCGAACGGCCCGGATAGAGTCTAGGGTTTAATCCCGACCGTCCACGTATAAGTCGGGCGACGTCGTTTTAGGAGGAACACCGAAGCGTTGTCGTTTTAGCCTCAATAGGAACGAACGGCTTAGATCTTACTTCGAGCTTTTAATCGTGGCCGTTCACATTGTTAATGATGCGGTGTCGTTTTATCTAAGAGATAGTTGACGGTCCGAGATCATTTCTTAGGGCCAATCGTGGCCGTTCATTCGTTCAAAGGCTATGCGGCGTCGTTTTTTATGAAGAAGGCCGAGACGTCGTCGTTTTTGTCGAAGAGCGAGTCGACGGCCGAGATCAAATCGAGGATTGATCTCGGCCGTCCATCACTTTTCTTTATATTCGGATATTAGAAAACATTTTAGAAAAAAAATCAAAAATAAATAGAATATACATATACGTCGCCGTTTTGTGTAGAGCGAGTCTGAGTTTGGTCGGACCGGGTTGACCGGTCGTTGACCGGTTGACCCGGTCCGGTTTAAAAAATAAAAAAATAAAAAATAATAATAATAAATAGATAAAAATTTCCAAAAATTCCAAAAAATTGCAAATAATACTTAGAAAATTCATAAAAATTCCCATATTTTCACAAAAAATTTCTAAAAATTTCTAGATCGATTCGGGACTCATAAAGTCTGGATCGAAAATTTTTGAGACTTCGAGGGTCGATTAATTTCGATCCGAAAAATTTCCAATATTTTTGAAAAATAAATAAAAATTCCAAAAAAATAGAAAAAAATTAGAAAAATTCAAGAAAATCACAAAAAATGAGAAATGGCCATATTCAACTGGCCAAATCGAAATTTTGTGATTTTCGGGTCCCAAACCCGAAAAATGACCATTCTACCCTTCCGGGCCATTCGCCCCAAATTTTTACCTAAATCACCCCGACACCCAAATTTGATTTTTGTATGGGCCGATAGGGCCATTTTATACATATCGAACATTGATTTGATTGATTTGTTTGTTTGTAATGATTTTGATTACGCATTAATTTTTCTGATCGTGATTGATTAGGATAGAAAATTCCCATCCGCATGAAAACTTAGAATTGTTAGGGCCTACCTCACCCGATATTACATCTGTATGAATTCTTAGGTTAGAAAAACAATCAACATCGGTAACCGAAAGGGCGTCAAATATAAAATTTGGCGTAACCAAGTCCCCGAACCCAAAATCTCTGGTTTTCGCGGAACCGAACGGTTTCTCCCGACCGCTCGGTAAGGGTTATCCGATCGTACCTTCCAATAAATCGATCGGTGGCGACTCCAAAATTGCATGTACACATCGCACATGCCACCCGACCACACAAGGTCAATTCCGATATTTGAAAAATTTTACCCGACATCGCGATTCGAGTAATGGGTCTTGGGAGAGACTCGCGATCCCATAAAATATAATATATATAAAAGGGGGGATCGGCTCGTTAACCCTACTCGCCCCCGCCGGAACCTAAACGATCCGGACCGACGGAGAGGGTCGCGACAGACCGGCGACTCCACTGGGGAATACTTTAAGAGGATTTAAGCCGATAAAAATGTTGATTGTTTTCTAACCTCGTTTTCCGTGAGATGCTCTTGAAGATGAGGTACGTCCAATAACAAAAAGTGTTAAATGTTGATGCGAGATGGGAGTTATAAGGGGTGGCGTCTGTGCTAACCATTTTTATGCGAGATATGGAGTTTTGGATTGTTTGTTTATTTATGCAAATTTTGAAGCGGTGTTTTGAATATAAATTGTGGTGCATGTCTTGCATATTTCGAGGATCACGACACTGCACACACAAGCGCCTAAACCCGAGCCGCGAAATCACCTCTTAGGTCGCCATAGATAGGGATCGGTATGCGAAGCTCTTGTGTTTGATTGCACTTGGGTTGACCATATTTGATCCCGCTCGCTATGTAAGATTGATGGTCCTACCCACTTGTTGTTTGATTGCGCTTGTGGGCGGCCCTCGATTTGTATAGCGGGAGCCTTTTTTAGGTTCATACCCGAGCCTTTTTGATTTCTTTAGAGTTAAACCTCACCTGTCTCATGCGCATGTGAAATGGATGGTTGGTATACCTAAAACCAAAAACCAAAAAAGAGAGTAACATCGGTTGGTAAGGCTTTCTACCCTTTTTTTTATTTTGAACTTGTAAATTTAAATTTTGCATATCATACATTTTCATTACATATCATCACAATTTGTAAGATCGTTTAAGCGATCGGGGTTGAAAGTCAAATTTTCCTTTTTCGGATAGATGGCGCCCCAAAGTCGTGTTGATGTACCCGATGTATTCACATGGGAGCGGAGGACCATTCGACGCGAAGACCGAGTACCCGCTACATTCCGAGTTTTCGGATTTGTTCACGGACGAGAGCTCAACGGACGGAATCGCATCCGTAGCGAGAATTGCGATTATACCCGATGTGGACGATATTTGGAGCTCGAGCGCGAAAAGGAGAGAATTTGGGAGTTGTACATAAAATTGGCAAGAAAGCCACGTGCGACCAAGACGACCCCAAAACACTCCTCGATCAAGAAGAAGGAAATCATCACCATATCCTCCGATGATGAAGAAGATATCAAGCTTCCCGAGATAGTAGATATTTCATCGGATGAGGATACCATTCCGATTGTCTAGATTAGTACGACTTTGGGGCATTTTCTAGGTTTCATTATATTTTGAGTCTATTATGTACTTTCATCGACATTTATTGTCCGAACATCTCTAGATATTATCTTGTTCTATCTCTTTCGATTTTATTATATTAGACTTGTAAATTTCATGAGTTGTCAATTTGTAAGCGACTTTCTACCCCGATTACGCTTAAGCGATCCTAATCAAATTACATGCCATCTTTGGGTGAGATTAGGTCCATAATTACCCTATTTGGCTTATTTGGGTCAAGTGGGAGTAGTTGACCCTCATGTTACCAAAAGATGACATGGAATTTGGTTAGCACATTTGCATCACATTACATGCATATGCATATTAAACTGTGGTAATTGACTTTAGGATCATCATTTTTTGCATTTTTAGATCATGGGGAATGGAGACATCAAAGTCATCCCAATACCGCGCAAGGAACTCGCTATATGGTGGGATCGCCTCGACATCGTCAACAAAGCCTATGTGGAAGGACGTTTGGGACGACTTGTAGATTTGATCAAAGTGGAATACCAACCGGCGCTCATTCAAGCACTAGCCAAGGCATGGGACGCGCAAACAATGACATTCAACTTTCAAGGATTGGAATTGACCCCTACGCTTGAGGAGTATACCGCTATTATCGGGGCCAAATTTGAAGAACGTATAGCTCAACCCCCTTTGGACATGGACTCCACTCGTTCGTTATCAAGTTTCCTTCGCCTTAAAACTTCTGAAATTGAAAAAGTTTACAAGTCCAATTCCAACAAATTCACATTCTCGTTCCTTTTCGATAACTATTCCTCTCTACCCACCGAAACCGGTCATAAATCGGGAAAGGTGTTCATCTTGGCTTTCTTTGCATTCGTTCTATTCCCGACTTCTAGAACTATTTTTGACCCCTCCATAACCCATATAGCCGGACAAGCGTGTTGTCGCTGGGATTATTCGGACATGATCTTAGCTGAGACTTTTCTCTCTCCGAATCGTTCCAA
Organism: Rhodamnia argentea; assembly: GCF_020921035.1. Classification (NCBI taxonomy): domain Eukaryota; kingdom Viridiplantae; phylum Streptophyta; class Magnoliopsida; order Myrtales; family Myrtaceae; genus Rhodamnia; species Rhodamnia argentea. Next base: position 11,033,695 of record NC_063158.1, read on the forward strand.
ATCTTCAAAAAAGGCCGCTTTCCAAGCGTCTAGCGGATTACTCCACTTGTGGTTCACCTCTCATATAAAAACTTTCCAACTCCGAGTGGGGTGTTATGAGATCAATGAGCACGTTCACCCTCTTAGATCCTTCCTTAAGTGTCAATCCCTTGTACCCAAATACTCATTCAAAAAGTGGGTTGAGCTATTGGACAATTTGAAACCCGAGCATATTAGATGGCGTTTGACTTGGCCCAAGATCGTAGAAGCTCGCATTTCGGGTATTGAAGATAACCCTATTCCCTTATTGGGATGTACCGGCGCTGTGGCGTATTACCCCATTCGAGTGGTGAGGCAATTTGGAGTTCTACAAGAGATACCACCGGATGTTTGTCCCGGGATTTTCTCATTTGATATGACACGAGGAAAGCTCACTAAGGAAACAAAGGAGTTGTATCGGGCCCGGATCAAGCTTATTCTTCATGCTTTGAAGAACTCCCCACCGCAACAAGTTGAATGGCCGGACTATTTGGACGATGAGATGAACGTTCACGGGGCCTCCAAGGAGTATATCCAGAAGTTTAAGGAATATCGTCAATCAACGGTCGAGCCATATGTACCCGAGTGCGTATCTCCTCGGATTGAAGAAGTGGAGTCATATGAGCCGGAGTACATAGTACCATATGTACCGGGAGTAGAACCGTACATTCCTGAGGATCCGGAGCAGTGGATGTCGGAAGAAGGAGAAGACCCATACTTGTGGGATTCCGATGGATCGAAGAGCAAGAAGAGTGGAAGCGTCCCCGACTTGGATAGATCCATTCCCCCATTTAGATTTTACATATTTGTTATCTTTTAGATACTTTTGAACAATTTGGTTTGTAATAAATACATACTATTTCTTTTATGAGCATTTCATGCATACATATAGAAAAGTCAATTACCATGGATCAATGTCTCCAATCCTTTAATATTTCCCATACTGATTTGATATCCCGAAAATAGGTGAGCGATAAATACGAGGACTCGTAGCAAAACGCGCAAGTTAAGGATGGAACAAGAAGAGCTCGCACCTCGTGTGGGTAATCCGGAGAATCAAATGAATGTGATCGCCACAATGGTGGCGGAGATGAAGGCAATGATGATTGCAAGCCGGGGAGATACCCCGTTGACCCTAATTCTCAAGCTCCTGCGGGGCCATCCGATGGAGCAAACGCTAATCCGGCGCCCGCCGCTAATCCAACTCGAATCCGGAAAGACCGCCTAAGGATCCTCCCATTGTGATTGACCCTGGAGAAAAAGGAGAAGCAAGTCCTCAAAATGGAAGAGGAAATTAAGAGGCTCGCTAAGATCGAAGAGTGTTTGGCGAGTCGGGGTTATGAGCTCTCGAGATTCGACAAGGTTGCATCGTTCGAAAAGATAGAGGTTCCTGCTGATTACAAGGAACCAGACTTTGTAAGAAGATATAATGGGACTCGGGTGTCCCAAGGCGCACTTGAAGTATTATCTGCGACGAATGTCGCAATTTCTCGGACAACATTCCACTCTTGGTTAACACCTTCCAGGAAAGCCTATCCGGGGCAGCCACGGCGTGGTTCATTGAATTGGAGCCGAGAGAGGCTCGCCGATTGGGATAAACCGCGAGACGAGTTCCTTCGGCAATACAAGTTTAACACTTTGACCGCCCTAACTAGAGAGGACCTTTTAAGGACCGTAAAAGGAAAGAGCGAGGCCGTTCGCGCCTACGCCCAAAGATGGAGAGCGTTAGGCTGTGCGGGTAAAGCCACCCGTCCCGGAAGAAGAACTAATAGACCTTTTTCTCAAGGCCCTTCCATTTGAATTTTTCGACAAGCTGAACACCTCTGGGTGTCGGACATTTGCACACCCGATCAAGGTGGCGGAGCGCCACGCGTGGCCATTAAGAGAAAAGAAGATACCCGAGGCGCCTTTCAAACGCCAATACCCTTTGAGAAGGGATAATAGGGAGCAAACGGGAGAAGTAGCCTTTGTCCCTAACCCGCCAAAGCCCGGAAATTTCTCGCCTTCAATTCCTACCCAAGGAACGTCCTCCTGGACCGCTTCCAAACCACCGGAATTCAGAAAGAAGAACCCAGGTTGTTTTCACCCCACTACCCCGACCCTTATCCAAATTGTTACCCATGCTTTGTTGGAGAATCGCTTAGTTGCTAAAGAGCCACCTAGAGCTCACCCGCCAAAATTTCCTGGGTATGATGAGACCCAGACGTGCGTATATCATATGGGAGAAAGGGGGCATAACGCGGACAACTGTCTCGCTCCGAAGTTCAAGGTGCAAGCATTGATCGACGGAAAAGTTCTGGAGTTTGATAAAGTCGAACCGAATGTGCAGCAGAATCCGCTACCCGAGCATCGCGAGGTGAACGTGATTTTTGGAGGTGAAGAGGATGAGGTTCTGGAATTCATAGTGGACATGAGTAAAATGCGGGATATCTTGACATTGGTCTCGCAATATCCGGAAGGAGAGAGTATTTCCCGGGAGCAAGAAGAGGCTTGCTTGGAAAAATTGATTAGCTTGGGCGTCATAGGAAGAATGGAAAATGTCGCTTTCAAGGGGACCTACGTGGCGGTGGACATGCTGTCCGAGGAGTTCGCGATGAAACCTACGAGGGGAGCTCTTTTGAAAATACCCTCGGGATATTTGATGAGCATCAAAGATGGTCAAGAAATTGAAGAGATAGACGAATATGAAGTCCGTCTGGATAAGGCCCGCCGAGGCGATAGAAGATTTTTGCAGAAAGCCCTAGAGAGGGGCGAAATAGTTGATAACCTGGGGGAAGATAGTGGTGGGTACAACTTTAAAGTGCTATATTCGGCGCCCCCCAAGCTTTTTTGTCGATTCCGGAGATATAGTCCCCGATGGGTGGGGTGGAATGGATGACCCCGCAAGTGACGAATTTGTGGGAACGGTCGATGAAATTAAGGACCAAGCGGCTCCTCGGAATGAACAGGAGAATCGAGAGGTCGATATGCGACTTTCTAATCTGGAGACGCACATGCGTCATTTGACGACTATGGTAGCAGAATTATCGCAATTGATGGCCGGGAACAACGCCACGAGAATAGAAGAGAATATGCAGATTCTGGAGATACGGCGGACCATGGAGATACAGAATCGAAAGATCGCTCTACTGCAAGAGCAAGGAAATGACGTGTCGAGGAAAATGGATGAGTTGAAGGAGCTGATTACGCCACTTACTCAAGCAAGAAACGTCCCGCCTCAAGGTGCGAACCCGAGAGTGGTCTTCCGCACGAAGTATAATGGCGCCAGGTGTCCTACGGCGCATATCTCATATTATCTCCGCCAAATGATTGGCCACCATGAAGATGATGAAACATTGATTCGGAATTTCGGACATAGTTTAACGGGCCCCGCACTAGCATGGTTTCGATTAATTGACCTAGACCGGGTCCCGAGCTGGGAAGATTTATCAGAGCACTTCATGCGACACTTTGAAGCTAGAATCAGAGGTTATTTCACTAAGGCTAATCTGTTGAATATCCGGAAAGGGGAAGACGAGAGTTTTGAACTCTTCGCTAGGAGGTGGAAGAAACACGCTGTGATGGTGCAATCGCCATTGTCGGAGAAGGAAATGCTGGAGTTCGCACTAAAGCCACTTCCGGCGGAATACTTTGATCGCATGTATGCATACACGTACTCATCGTTCCAACATCCGGTGGAAATCGGCATGAGGATTGAAGGGATTATCCCGAGAATCGAAGAGAAAGGCGAGAGGATTTCGATGAAGAAAATGCCACGCCTGGTAAGGCCGGGTCCGAACATAACCACGAGGATGTCCACGAGGACGAAATGATCGGGATGGTAGATACCCCGATTCGTTTCGTGATTGATTTGAACAAAGTTGATAGTTGGGAATTGGAAACTTCTAGTTCGGGAAAACCATCAACATCCGAATCACTACCAGAAAAGATCATACCGGTGAGGATTAAATTACCGCTTGTGGAAGAGTACAACTCAAAGGCGGTTCACTCGGGATTATGGAACGGGCGAGATTGACGCCATAATGAGATCCGGAAGATGTTATCCCCCGAGAGAAGCGGATTCGAAAAGAGAATCCCAACTGCGAAAGAGGTTGAGAAGTTGCAATCGGTCGTGAGGACCGGTGAATATGATGTCGTTGACCAACTGCGGAAGATGCCCGCATGCATTTCCTTCTTGGATCTCTTCAAAAATTCTGAAAAGCACAAGGATGCCCTTTTGAAAGTGCTGGATGAGGTGCATGTTCCGAGACAATTAACGAAGTGCAATTGGGAGACTTTGTGGGTGCTATCCTTCTAAAAGATCAGATATCTTTTTCGGACGAAGATTTCCCGAAAGAAGGGCGAGTCCACAACGGGGCCCTTTACATAGCCGTGAGGTGTCACGGAAAAGAGGTGCCTCACGTCTTGATTGATAATGGTTCCGCTTTCAACTTTGTGTCCACTAAGCACTTTGAGAAGCTTGGGGATCAATGAAGATTTTGTGAAGACATCCAAGGCCACCATCCGATCATTTGATGGAGTCTCCAAGAATGTTGTAGGAGAGATCGAATTGGACATTGTCATTGGACCGGTAACATTTTCTATACCGTTCAAAGTATTGGATATTCCAAGCGCCTTCACCTTGCTCCCGGGAAGACCGTGGATTCATGTGTTTGGAGCGGTACCTTCCTCTCTGCATCAAAAGTTAAAATTTGTGGTCAAGGGTCGGTTGATCACCGACCATGGCGAGACAGGACATCGGGCCGCTTTAAAAGGGATGGTTCCATACGTCGAACTCTCAAAAGAGGAGGAGCTGAGTTATCATACCTTCGACATTGTATCTGTCATGCATGTGTCACCGGATGCAAAGGTGGCTATACCGAGCTTTCGAAACCCCGCAACTATGGCGGGAAAAGTGCTACTCTCGAATGGATTTATTCCGGGTCTTGGATTAGGGAAATATGGTCGGGGAATCCGTAACCCTTTGAATTTGGGCTCAAATGACCACAAGGTTGGTCCGGGTTATAATGGAATAGCGGAAAATGACATAGGTCGAGGCCGAGGTCGAAACAATCGTTATGGAGACCGTGGACACCGTGGACGCCAAGGTGGCCGTTTCATAGGTACCGATGTATGGAAAGCTAGAGGAAAAAATGCTCCTAAACCCTTTATTCGAGGTATTTTCTAAGGGAGGCAAATGGCTGGAAGATGAAGACATCTACGAGGATGCAGAGCCGGACTTATTCAACCCGTTCCTGGATAATCGGGTGAACGTGATAATTGAGTGGCTGGACGATGATTTCCCCACCCCCGAGTAAAAGGCTCTTTCGAACTTTATCTTTTAATGCATTTTGATTACTGCATTTGCTTTAAAGCTTTTTGATGTTTTAGCACCCTTTGGGTCACATCTTTGTGATCCAAGAAGTGCGATCTGTATTGTTCTTAGTTGCATCTATTAATGAAAAACATTTCAAATTTGATTACGAGACATGTGGAGCAACGAATTGGTCCGATGATGACAATTGATTCTACCATGAAACTTGAGGCCCGATCCGCCATATGATCTTGAGTTTTAAATAACTTTTGAGAACCGGGATGTCCCGGAAGATCGTGGACTAGTTCTCCTTTCCTTGTCTAAGAAAATTGAAATTTGAAAAATGTTTTCATGATAGAAATCATGCATCCTTCAATTTTATCGTCTTTGAATACTAACCTTTCATGGTGCATTTCGGGCATGTCATCCCACCCATACATAACAGGTTAATATGTGACTCGGATCAGCTCGATGACTATGCATGCGAAGTTGATATAGACGAGGTTGATGTGAGCGATATCAAGAAAGAATGGGATTGTTTTGAAGAATCTAAACCCCCTATTTCCGAAGAACCCATCACTATTAACTGGGAGATTCGATTGCGTCAAGGAAGTGAAAATAGGAGGACACTTGTCCGCAGCGGATGTTGTAAGGATGACGGCGTTACTCAAGGAATATCAAGATATTTTCGCCTGGTCATATGCTGACATGCCGGGGCTAGATCGTGAAATTGTGGAGCATGCTCGCCCACCAATCCTTCTTGCACACCCGTAAATCAATCACCCGGAAGGATGAATCCCGAAGCGGCGGATAAGATCAAGGAAGAGGTTATGAAGCTCCTTAAAGTTGGATTTATCGAGGCTGTCCCATATGCTTGATTGGGTCGCCAACATCGTACCGATTAAGAAGAAGGATGGGAGAATTAGAATATGCGTGGATTATCGGGACTTGAACAAAGCTAGTCCCAAGGATGATTTTCCCCTACCGCACATTGATGTGCTCGTCGACGATCTGCGGGTTTTGAATTGTTCTCCTTTATGGATGGATTCTCGGGATATAATCGGATCATGCTGAAGGAAGAAGATAAGATCAAGACCTCATTCACTACACAATGGGGAACTTTTTGTTACAAGGTAATGCCATTTGGATTGAAAAATGCAGGTGCAACATATCAGAGGGCTATGGTGACCCTTTTTCATGACATGATACATAAGGAGATTGAGGTCTATGTGGATGATATGATTGCCAAGTCCGGACCTGGAGAAGACCATGTTAAAGTGCTGAAGAAGTTATTTGATCGATTAAGAAAGTATAAGCTCAAGTTGAATCCTGCGAAATGCGTATTTGGCGCAAGATCCGGAAAGCTGCTAGGATTTGTGGTGAGCAATCGTGGTATTGAAATTGACCCTTCCAAGATTAAAGCCATATGGGAAATAGGAACTCCTTCTACTTGTTAAGGAAGTAAGGGGTCTCTTGGGAAGGTTGAATTATATATCCAGATTCATATCCCAACCGTCGAAACGGCGAAACCCTTCTTCAAGTTGCTAAAGAAAGGTGCAAAGGTGAAATGGGATGCGGAATGCTAACAAGCATTTGAGAAGATCAAGGAATACCTGGTACAACCTCCAGTGTTGGTACCTCATATCCCTAACGTTCCTTTAACTCTATATCTAACGGTTAATGATGAATCCTTGGGGGCTTTACTTGCCCAAACTAACCCCAAGGATCACAAAGAGCGAGCCATATATTATTTGAGCAAAAAGTTCACAACATCGAAGTCAAATACCCAACGAGTGGAAAGGACTTGCGTAGCATTGGTTTGGGTCCTCCACAGATTGAGGCAAGTATACTGTTGCATTATCATATAGAACTCGGTCACCGAAAATGACCCTATCAAGTACCTTTTGGAGAAGCCAACATTGTTGGGAAAGATGGTTAAATGGCAAATACTGCTTTCGAGTTTGATATCAAAACCTCTCCCCGTAAGTCCGTCAAGGGAAGAGCAATTGCGACATGCTAGCCGAGAATCCTCCTAAGGATGTTTTAGAGCGAAACAAAGAAGGTCAAATCCTGAATATATCGGAAGACAAATGGACAATGTACTTTGACGGTGCAGTGAACCTCACCTTGGATCGTGCAAAGGCGATTCGATATTCCCCGAAGATCAACATTATCCAGTTTCAGCCAAGTTGGTATTCCCCGCACCAACAACATTTCGAATATGAAGCCTGCATACTAGGATTACAATTGGCCATCTCACTAAAGGTAAAGAAGCTACTTGGTATATGGAGATTCCATGCTAATCATTCTACAAACTCAAGGGGAGTGGAAGACAAAGGATCCCAAGCTTATTCCTTATCATAAGTACCTCGAGGAGATGATCCAACATTTTGAGGAGATCACTTTTGAATATCGCGAGAACTCGGAACCATTTTGCTGATGCTTTGGCCACATTATCAGCCATGTTACAAGTGCAAAATGGTCTTGAGATAGAGCCATTAAGGATTGATATTTTAGAGCAACCTGCATACTTGCATGGTCATTGAAGAAGAACCCGACGAAGAACCGTGGTATCATGACATCAAGAATTACTTGCTGAAGGGCGAGTTCCCTGAACGATCAGCTAGAAGATAAAAAGTACATAAGCAAGATGGCATCTAAATTTTTCCTCAGCGGACAGATCCTATACAAGAGATCCTTTGACTCGGTCCTCGCTGAGGTGCGTGAATTTCAAAGAAGCAAATCTCATTATGAAAGAGATTCATGAAGGGGAATGTGGACCGCATATGAATGGCCACCTCCTCGCCAAGAAGATCATGAGACTCGGGTATTACCGGGTTGACTATCGAGTCGGATTGCAACCAGCATGTTAGATCCTGTCATCAATGCCGGTGTATACGGCGACAGGATAAATGCGCCGCCAACCGAGCTACATCAAATGTCAGAGCCATGGCCATTCTGCATGTGGGGAATTGATATGATTGGCCCTATCAACCCAAAGGCCTCAAACGGACATCGCTTTATTTTGGTGGCTATTGACTACTTCACTAAATGGATTGAAGCCAGCTCATATGCCAATGTCACCGCGAATAGTGTGGCTAAGTTTATCAAGCGAGATATCATCTCAAGATATGGAGTGCCAAGAGCCATCATTACGGACAATGGCTCTAATCTGAATAACAAGGTTGTCGATCAACTATTGGAACAATTTAAGGTACGACACCTTAATTCTTCACCTTACCGCCCACAAATGAACGGAGTCGTGGAAGCGGCAAACAAGAACATCAAGAAGATATTGGCCAAAACTGCTGAGAAATATAGAGATTGGCATGAAAGATTGCCGTATGCTCTCATGGCCTACCGAACTTCCATTCGTACTTCAACCGGGGCAACTCCCTATTCTTTGGTATACGGTATGGAAGCAGTCCTACCGGTAGAGGTGGAAATCCCCTCTTTAAGGATCTTGTCTCAAATAGAACTCACGAGGAGGATGAGTGGGACCGGCAGAGACACGAACAATTGAATTTGATTGATGAAAGGCGATTAAGGGCTATCTGTCATGGTCAAAGCTACCAGAAGAAGGTGGCGAGCTTTTAACAAGAAGGTTAAGCCCGGAAATTTTGAAGCGGGGATGCTAGTTGTGAAGAAAATGCTTCCAAATGCACAACACCCAGGAGGCAAATTTATGCCAAATTATGAAGGCCCCTACGTGATTCAGAAAGTCTTATCCGGGGGAGCTCTTATACTTGTAAACATGGACGGAGAAGATTTGACAAGTCCAAGTAAATGCGACGCCGTGAAGAGATATTATCCTTGAAATAAAATTGAGCTTCAGAGCGGTTGATGAGCAGATCTGAGTCACATGAAAATTTTGCATTCGCATGACATTTGCATACATGCATTTGCATATATTCGTATTTTTGCAGGTGAATTGGGAATCATGAAGAACTTTGCAGAGCAATTGATCAAAAGGGAAGTTATCTCGTTACTTTGGATCACGGATTTTGAATATCTTGGACTGATTGTTTCCTTTTGTTCTTTACAGGAAACGGGAGTCGACATCCGAAGGAGGTAGAAAGGAGTCGCTCGGGAATTGAAATTTTGAATATTTTTAACTGATTGATTCCTTTTTTTTTTACGGGGAAACGGGAGTCGACATCCGAAGGAGGTAGAAAGGAGTCGCTCCGGGATTTGAAAATTTTGAATATCTTTAATCGATTTGTTTCCTTTTATTTTTACGGGAAACGGGAGTCGACATCCGAAGGAGGTAGAAAGGAGTCGCTCCGGGATTTGAAATTTTTAAATATCTTGAACCGATTGTTTCCTTTTGTTTTTACGGGGACGAAGTCAATATTTGAAGAAGACAGGTTTGAGGTTCTCCTCCTTTACAAAGTATTTTCATACACCGTCGTGCTTGAAATTAAGAAAAATTTGGATTTGCAAAGCAACAGAGCTTTTTCAAAGAAACATTCCTTTCAAATTTCGGAAACGTCTTTTGAATACCCTCTCAATGAAGATTTTTGCGAATGATGAATTTTTGATGAAATACCCCGAGTTTCTATAAAAGGGCATGCTTTGAAAGCTTTTCAAAAGAATGATCCTTCAAATGAGAAGAGGCAAGCATTGTCCTTAAACACGTCCCCGATACACTTGAGTGATGAGTGAGAGTGATGGAGCGAAAGAGCTTAATTTTGGGACGTAGGGATCATTCGCGGTGATTACATGGATTGAAATGATGAAAGGCATTTCCATTTCAAAATTATCCATACATATTTATATCCCTTGATAACCAATCGAGCCAAAAGGGGGAATTTTATGAATATAACCCTGTCAAGAACCACCCCACACCGGGGCATGTTTGGGGGTTCATTGGATGATTCCTTGGAGAAAAGATCGGGTAAGACTTTATTGTGCTAACCTGCATCAATCTTTTTGTGATAGCTTCGGGTGATTTCTAGCAAAGACTCGGAACACCTCAAAGTGAAGAAAAGTACTGCATTTCTATATCCCCAAATACTTACCCTTTGAAGAGCCAATTTGAACCTTTGAATATTCGTTTCTAAACCCTTATTGGTGATCGCCCTCCCCACTTTGGGGCAAGCAAAGGAATTACCGGCAATAAGTCAAAATGCATAATTTGGAAAAATTCTTGATACTTGGTCTCAAAGGAGCCGATCGGTGCAAAAATGATGAAGAATGAAAGGGCTAGAAAAAGCAAAGTGCCTGGTAAAAGCAAGGCCAAAGCCCATGAAAAGAGCATCCCGAAAAGGGGCAAATTCTGAAAAAAATCATCAAGATGAAAAGAGGAAAATCCTCAAAATCATTGAAGAAAGAACGATTATGAATCTATTGCAAAAAGCAAATGCATGCTTTGGAAGAATGTTAAGGTGATCACCAAAGTTCACCCCTCTTTTGAAAATATGGCCATTCTTAAAGAGCCCACCTTAAGCCAAGATACAACATGTTACCAAGACTTTTTCGATCTAAGAGGTGTTTCGGGTTGATGCGAGAGATCACATAGGAAGCTACCGCTTAAAGAGGTAAGTACAATCCTGTCTTATCGTGTCTTCGGGGTTCTTGACTTGTAGACACGAAGAAGCTATTTCGATCAAAATTCATTTCTAAACCTCAAAATGAATATCCATTGATAAGCCTTTGACCTGGCTCGAATTACGGTCCCTTTTAAAATGCCTTCTCGATTAGTCGGATTGTAAGCATCTCGAATGATCCCGAAACCTCAAGGTTAGGTTTTACGTGAGCGATTCGAATTTTAAGAAAAGCATTTCCAAAATGGTGAGAAGCCCTCTTGGATGAAGGAAAACCCTTTTGGAAAAATTTTAAGACAACCTTTTTTGTAGAACACTCGGGATGTGTCATTCGGAATCCATCCTCGGTAAAAATTTGAAATTGTGATTGGATACATTTCTTTCGCAAATACACTTTGAAAACTTGTCTGGAATTCTTAAGTTTCTCCCGGAATTTAAAATTGTCATTCTAATGATATTTGACTCAACTTTTGCGGGGTTCCCTGGTGATCCCAAATTCTCGGAAAAGTTGCATTTTAAAATTTGATTAACTTGGATTCTCTCGCAGGTCTTTTGGCATCCCCGGGTCCTCGATTCTCAACTTTGAAAATTTGAAATAGGGTTTGAGCTCTGTAGGTACACTAGTCAACCTAGGTCCTCGGATGGCACCCTCTCGGACGGTTAGTAGCTGGAGAGACGAAAGCCGATCCGCTTTTTAGATGGTGAGTCCCCGCATGGAGGATAGCCAATCTCTTTTAAATAGGTGAAACCCCTTTGTTACAAGGGTGAACCTCCCCCTCGAACGGTTAGTAGCTGGAGAGACGAAAACCGATTTGCTTATTTGAAAATTTGAAATAGGGTTTGAGCTGCGTAGGTACACTAGTTAACCTAGGTCCTCAGATGGCACCCTCTCGGACGGTTAGTAGCTGGAGAGACGAAAACCGATCTGTTTATTTGAAAATTTAAAATAGGGTTTGAGCTGCGTAGGTACACTAGTCAACCTAGGTCCTCGGTTGTCACCCTCTCGGACGGTTAGTAGTTGGAGAGACGAAAACCGATCTGCTTTTTTAGATGGTGAGTCCCCGCATGGAGGATAGCCAATCTCTTTTAAATAGGTGAAACCCCTTTGTTACAAGGGTGAACCTCCCTTTCGAACGGTTAGTAGTTGGAGAGACGAAAGCCGATTTGCTTTTTAGATGGTGAGTCCCCGCATGGAGGATAGCCAATCTCTTTTAAATAGGTGAAACCCCTTTGTTACAAGGGTGAACCTCCCCCTCGACGGTTAGTAGTTGGAGAGACGAAAGCCGATCCGCTTTTTAGATGGTGAGTCCCCGCATGGAGGATAGCCAATCTCTTTTAAATAGGTGAAACCCCTTTGTTACAAGGGTGAACCTCCCCCTCGACGGTTAGTAGCTGGAGAGACGAAAGCCGATCTCGCTTTTTAGATGGTGAGTCCCCGCATAGAGGATAGCCAATCTCTTTTAAATAGGTGAAACCCCTTTGTTACAAGGGTGAACCTCCCCTCTCGAACGGTTAGTAGTCTGGAGAGACGAAAACCGATCCGCTTATTTGAAAATTTGAAATAGGGTTTGAGCTCTGTAGGTACACTAGTTAACCTAGGTCCTCAGATGGCACCCTCTCGGACGGTTAGTAGCTGGAGAGACGAAAACCGATCTGTTTATTTGAAAATTTGAAATAGGGTTTGAGCTACGTAGGTACACTAGTCAACCTAGGTCCTCGAGATGGTACCCTCTCGGACGGTTAGTAGCTGGAGAGACGAAAACCGATCTGCTTTTTAGATGGTGAGTCCCCGCATGGAGGATAGCCAATCTCTTTTAAATAGGTGAAACCCCTTTGTTACAAGGGTGAACCTCCCTTTCGAACGGTTAGTAGCTGGAGAGACGAAAGCCGATCCGCTTTTTAGATGGTGAGTCCCCGCATGGAGGATAGCCAATCTCTTTTAAATAGGTGAAACCCCTTTGTTACAAGGGTGAACCTCCCCCTCGACGGTTAGTAGCTGGAGAGACGAAAGCCGATATGCTTTTTAGATGGTGAGTCCCCGCATGGAGGATAGCCAATCTCTTTTAAATAGGTGAAACCCCTTTCTTACAAGGGTGAACCTCCCCCTCGGACGGTTAGTAGCTGGAGAGACGAAAGCCGATCCGCTTTTTAGATGGTGAGTCCCGCATGGAGGATAGCCAATCTCTTTTAAATAGGTGAAACCCCTTTGTTACAAGGGTGAACCTCCCCCTCGACGGTTAGTATTGGAGAGACGCGTCTCCCCCTTTTTTAAATGATGAATCCCTAGTGGATAGTCAAACCCATTTTAAATAGGTGAAACCCTTTTGTTACAAGGGTGAACCTTCCTTCCAAATCTTCAAACCACCGCTCGACACCGGACGGACGCCGACCATTGCAAAATTGCGCCAAACCGTCCACAGGTAATTCCGTACACTCGACTTTTCAACCTCGGATCAACAAATCTCAAACCATAGACGGGTGAGCTACAGGTAAGTCTCTCTCTTCTCATTTCTCTTTCACATAAGACGAGCATGAACTGAAATAATTCCCCACAGAGTTAGAGCTTTAACAGCAAAGGTAAAGCAATCGAATGTCAAGACTAGTTTTCTTTAGATTTTTCCCCAGCAGAGTCGATTAAGGATCCAGGTGTCACCTTGTCTTTGAAAGCAACCTCTGACCGAGATTACTTTCAAAGAGGGGCAATTGTTGACACCCGAATTTTTAGTCGGTTTTCCTTTAGTTTTATTTTCCAAAATTCATTAAAAATTCACAAAAAATCAAAAAATTATAAAATCAACATTGGAAGCCTTGGCCAAGCGTAAGGAACCAATTTGGAACAAAAAATAATTTTTCATATTTTTCGCATTTTTTTAATATTTTCGAAAATAGGAAAATACTTGAAAAATTCATAAAAAATACTTTTCGAGGTAGCAAAAATACAAAAAAATGTCCAATATTTTTCTTTTAATTCCCTTTTCTTATTGACCTCAAGAAAAATTGAAAATTGAATTCAATTTTGGGTGTTCCTTCACAACGCCTAAGGTTGAATTTTTATAAAAAAATTCCAATTGAGTCTTTTTATTTGCAATTTTTTTTTTTTTTGCGCATTTTAGGTCTAGACATTTGCACCCTCAATTGCATGAATTGCACTAATTAGGCAAAATCCCCAATTTTTTTTTGCAATTTAGTCCCTCAATTGGCCAATTTTTGAAATTACTTTTAATTGAGGGACTCTCATGGTAAAATTGGACTGTCCCCCTATATTTTCATGCATTTCAAATTGATTGGCATAGGTCTCATGGTCCAATTTGGTCATTAAGGCACTCAATTGAACTTTTCCCCAATTTGGGTAAATTGAAGAATTTGGGGCTTTTGTATAAATTGATGAAAATTTTTGGGCAAAAACACATTTTTATGTAGAATTCAGTCCCCTAAGTGCAATTTTGAAGTTTAATTGCAAAAATCCCCACTCAATTTCAACTAATTTTGAGAATTTCGCAAAGAACACTGTCTGAACCGGTTCGGACCGGTCTGATCGCCGGTCGGACCGGTCGAACCGGTCCAAAATGTGTCGTCTTCTTCAGAAGCACAGGCCGATTTGCAGAATTGAACATTGGATTTTGATGACCAAATTGAAGGGCAATTCTATCCTAATTGATGCAATTCTTGTAGGGCTTTTGTGGTTCAACTCAAGAGGAGTCGATTGCCACCGACGCCGGGACCAATTGTCACCGGAGATGCTCCGGCAATCGAGTCAAAGGTTCGGAGGCCAAAAAGTCAACATTTTGAACAATTAGCCAAATTCGAGCATAATGCGCGTCGTCGGAGTACCAAACAGGACTGGACGGAATCCCATTCCGTTCCAGACGCCGTCCGACTCATTTCGCACGCATGGGCACGTGCGAAGTGAGTCGGTGAGCCTTCACCGTGCGCGCCTAATTTTTGAAAATCCACTATAAAAGGCTGGGATGATTCTAGAACAGAGAGGAGGCTCATTTTGGCTCGCGAGATCTAACAGAATAGAGAGAGAGAGAGAGAAAGAGGGGAGAGAACCACTAAGCGACGCCATTGCCGGAGCTCCGAGCTTGGACCGTGCACCGCTCGTCCGATCAATCCAAGCCATATCGAGCTGCGAAACCAAGTTCAGAAGCTCACTTTCGTCTCAAGGAAGCGATCGCACCGAGTTAATTAGCCCGCAACTTCCAAAATAGGTAAGTTGAACTTCAAAACTCAGCTCCGCACTTCCATGCATCACATCGATTCGAGCATGCTCCTTGAAATTACCGTGTGCATTTTTGTCCCCGAGCATTGCTGATCATCTCGCATATCTCGTTTCGCTTTGATTTTGCATAAAACCTGTCAATCGAGTCCGCGAACCTCAACCTCCATGGTCGATTGTTGTCGAAGCTCATCTAGACAAATCTAGACCAAACCAGGTCAATCGGACCTGCGGGTAAGGTTTCTGAACTTCAATCGAGTGTTTCCTATGGATTAATTAGCTTATAATGCTGGATATGGCGTGATTGAACTCCGCGACTATAGGTCCGTGTAAGCTTGACTAGTGCTGATTCTATGATTGAAATGCTTTGATGCTTGAGGTATGTAGATCTAGAGGTTCAAAGTAGTCGAACGCCGTAGGTTTCATGTCATTCCGGCGAGATCCCACCGTTGGATCTCGCCGGAGAAATGTCGCCCGTCCATATAGGTGTCGCCGAGAGGAAGAAGATGATGATGTGGCCGGTCAGCGTGGTCAAAGGCTCCGACGTGTCGAAGTCTGGTTGGGTTGGGCCAGCTCACGCCCGAGTCGGCTCGGCCGTTGGCGCGAGCGAGCTGACTCGGACATGATCCAACGGCTGTGGTAATTCTATAGTTTTGATTTAGTGCCGTTAGATCTTATTTTCGTAATTTCGGATAATTAGTTTGTTAAAAAAATACAAAAAATATAAACGGCGCCGTTCGGTGTAAGAGATGCGACGTCGTTTAGACCTTAGGTAGATCGAACGGCCCGGATAGAGTCTAGGGTTTAATCCCGACCGTCCACGCATAAGTCAAGCGACGTCGTTTTAGGAGGAACACCCGAAGCGTTGTCGTTTTAGCCTCAATAGGAACGAACGGCTTAGATCTTACTTCGAGCTTTTAATCGTGGCCGTTCACATTGTTAACAGATGCGGTGTCGTTTTATCTAAGAGATAGTTGACGGTCCAGATCATTTCTTAGGGCCAATCGTGGCCGTTCATTCGTTCAAAGGCTATGCGGCGTCGTTTTTTATGAAGAAGGCCGAGACGTCGTCGTTTTTGTCTGAAGGCGAGTCGACGGCTGAGATCAAATCGAGGATTGATCTCGGCCGTCCATCACTTTTCTTTATATTCGGATATTAGAAAACATTTTAGAAAAAAAATCAAAAATAAATAGAATATACATATACGTCGCCGTTTTGTGTAGAGCGAGTCTGAGTTTGGTCGGACCGGGTTGACCGGTCGTTGACCGGTTGACCCGGTCCGGTTTAAAAAATAAAAAAATAAAAAATAATAATAAAAAATAAATAAAAATTTCCAAAAATTCCAAAAAATTGCAAAAAATACTTAGAAAATTCATAAAAATTCCCGGATTTTCACAAAAAATTTCTAAAAATTTCTAGAACGATTCGGGACTCATAAAGTCTGGATCGAAAATTTTTGAGACTTCGAGGGTCGATTAATTTCGATCCGAAAAATTTCCAATATTTTTGAAAAATAAATAAAAATTCCAAAAAAATAGAAAAAAATTAGAAAAATTCAAGAAAATCACAAAAAATGAGAAATGGCCATATTCAACTGGCCAAATCGAAATTTTGTGATTTTCGGGTCCCAAACCCGAAAAATGACCATTCTACCCTTCCGGGCCATTCGCCCCAAATTTTTACCTAAATCACCCCGACACCCAAATTTGATTTTTGTATGGGCCGATAGGGCCATTTTATACATATCGAACCTTGATTTGATTGATTTGTTTGTTTGTAATGATTTTGATTACGCATTAATTTTTCTGATTGTGATTGATTAGGATAGAAAATTCCCATCCGCATGAAAACTTAGAATTGTTAAGGCCTACCTCACCCGATATTACATCTGTATGAATTCTTAGGTTAGAAAAACAATCAACATCGGTAACCGAAGGGGCGTCAAATATGAAATTTGGCGTAACCAAGTCCCTCGAACCCAAAATCTCCGGTTTTCGAGGAACCGAACGGTTTCTCCCGACCGCTCGGTAAGGTTTTCCGATCGTACCTTCCAATAAATCGATCGGTGGCGACTCCAAAATTGCATGTACACATCGCACATGCCACCCGACCACACAAGGTCAATTCCGATATTTGAAAAATTTTACCCGACATCGCGATTCGAGTAATGGGTTTTGGGAGAGACTCGCGATCCCATAAAATATAATATATATAAAAGGGGGGATCGGCTCGTTAACCCTACTCGCCCCCGCCGGAACCTAAACGATCCGGACCGACGGAGAGGGTCGCGACATGCCCTCCCGAAGGTGCTGGATGAGGTGCATGTTCCGGAAACAATTAACGAGGTTCAACTAGGGGACTTCGTAGGTGCTATCCTTCCGAAGGACCAGATATCCTTCTCAGATGAAGATTTTCCAAAAGAGGGGCGTATCCACAACTGAGCTCTCTACATCGCCGTGAGGTGTCATGGAAAGGAGGTTCCTCATGTTCTGATTGATAATGGCTCTGCTTTTAACCTATGTCCTCTGAGCACTTTGAGAAGCTTGGGGATCAATGAAGATTTTGTGAAGACATCCAAGGCCACCATCCGATCGTTTGACTGAGTCTCCAAAAATGTTGTAGGAGAGATTGAATTTGGACATTGACATTGGACCGGTAACCTTCTCTATACCATTCCAAGTATTGGACATCCCAAGCGCCTTCACCTTGCTCCTAGGAAGACTGTGGATTCATGTTTCTGGAGCGGTACCTTCCTCCCTACATCAAAAGTTAAAATTTGTGGTCAAGGGTCGGTTGGTCACCGTCCATGGCGAGACGGGACATCGGGCCGCTTTAAAAGGGATGGTTCCATACGTCGAACCCTCAAAAGAGGAGGAGCTGAGTTATCACACCTTCGACATTATATCTGTCATGCATGTGTCACCGGATGCAAAGGTGGCTACACCGGAGCTTTCGAGACCCGCAACTATGGCGGGAAAAGTGCTACTCTCGAATGGATTTATTCCGAGTGCTGGATTAGGGAAACATGGTCGGGGAATCCGTAACCCTTTAAATTTGGGCTCAAATGACCACAAGGTTGGTCTGGGTTATAATGGAATAGCGAAAAATAACATAGGTCGAGGCCGAGGTCGAAACAATCGTTATGGAGACCGTGGACGCCAAGGTGGCCGTTTTATAGGTACTGATGCATGGAAGGCCAAAGGGAAGATGTTCCTAAACCCCTTATTTGAAGTGTTCTCTAAGGGAGGCAAATGGCTGGAAGATGAAGACATCACTGAAGATGCGGAGCCGGACTTATTCAACCCGTTCCTGGATAATCGGGTGAACGTGATAATTGAGTGGCTGGACGATGATTTCCCCACCCCCGAGTAAAAGGCTCTTTCTGAACTTTATCTTTTAATGCATTTTGATTACTGCATTTGTTTTTGAAGCTTTTCGCTTTTTAGCACCCTTTGGGTCACATGCTTTGTGATCCGAGGAAGTGCGATCTTGTATTGCTCTTAATTGCATCTATTAATGAAAATCATCACAAATTTGATTACAGACATGTAGAGCAACGGATTGGTCCGATGATGATAATTGACTCTACCATGAGACTTGAGGCCCGATCCGCCATATGATCTAGGGTTTTAAATAGCTTTTGAGAACCAGGATATCCGGAAGATCGTGGACTAGTTCTCCTTTCTTTTTCTTCAAAATTAAAATTTGAAAAATGTTTTTAAGATAAAAATCATGCATTCTGCGATTATATCATATTTGAATACAAACATTTCATGGTGCATTTCGGGCATGTCATCCCACTCATACATAACAGGTTAATATGTGACTCGGATCGGCTCGATGACTATGCATGCGAAGTTGATATAGACGAGGTTGATGTGAGCGATATCAAGAGAGAATGGGATTGTTTTGAAGAATCTAAGCCTCCTATTTCTGAAGAACCTATCACTATTAATTTGGGAGATTCTGACTGCGTCAAGGAAGTGAAAATAGGAGGACACCTGTCCGCGGCGTATGTTTTAAGAATGACGGCATTACTCAAGGAATATCAAGATATTTTCCTTGGTCATATGCTGACATGTCGGGTCTAGATCGTGAGATTGTGGAGCATGCTTTGCCCACAAATCCTTCTTGCACACCAGTAAATCAATCGCCCGGAAGGATGAATCCCGAATCGGCGGATAAGATCAAGGAAGAGGTGATGAAACTCCTCAAAGTTGGATTTATCGAGGCTCGTCCCATATGCTGATTGGGTCGCCAACATCGTACCGATTAAGAAGAAGGATGGGAGAATTAGAATATGCGTGGATTATCGGGACTTGAACAAAGCTAGTCCCAAGGATGATTTTCCCCTACCGCACATTGATGTGCTCGTCGACGCATCTTGCGGGTTTTGAATTGCTCTCCTTTATGGATGGATTCTCGGGATATAATCGGATCATGCTGAAGGAAGAAGATAAGATCAAGACCTCATTTACTACACAATGGGGAACTTTCTCGCTACAAGGTAATGCCCTTCGGATTGAAAAATGCAGGTGCAACATATCGGAGGGCTATGGTGACCCTTTTTCATGACATGATACATAAGGAGATTGAGGTCTATGTGGATGATATGATTGCCAAGTCCAGCACTGGAGAAGACCATGTTAAAGTGCTAAAGAAATTATTTGATCGATTGAGAAAGTACAAGCTCAAGTTGAATCCTCGCGAAATGTGTATTTGGCGCAAGATCCGGAAAGCTGCTAGGGTTTGTGGTGAGCAGCCGTGGTATTGAAATTGACCCTTACAAGATTAAAGCCATATGGGAAATAGGAACTCCTGTTACTATCAAAGAAGTAAGGGGTCTACTGGGAAGATTGAATTATATATCCAGATTCATATCCCAACTATCAGAAACGGCGAAACCCTTCTTCAAGTTGCTAAAGAAAGGTGCAAAGGTGAAATGGGATGCGGAATGCCAACAAGCATTTGAGAAGATCAAGGAATACCTGGTACAACCTCCAGTGTTGGTACCTCCTATCCCTAACGTTCCTTTAACTCTATACTCGACGGTTAATGATGAGTCCCCTGGGAGCTTTACTTGCCCAAACTAACCCCAAGGATCGCAAAGATCGGGCTATATATTATTTGAGCAAAAAGTTCACAACATCGAAGTCAAATACCCAACAAGCGGAAAGGACTTGCGTAGCATTGGTTTGGGTCCTCCACGGATTGAGGCAAGTATACCTTTGCATTATCATATAGAGCTGGTCACTTGAAAATGACCCCATCAAATACCTTTTGGAGAAGCCAACGTTGCTAGGAAAGATGGCTAAATGGCAAATACGCTTTCGAGTTCGATATCAAAACCTCTCCCCAAAAATCATCAAAGGAAGAGCAATTGCTGACATGCTAGCCGAGAATCCTCCTAAGGACGTTTCAGAGTAAAACAAGGGAGGTCAAATTCTAAACATATCGGAAGACAAATGGACAATGTACTTCGACGGCGCAGTGAACCTCACCGGATCGTGCATCGGGCGTTCGATATCCCCCGAAGATCAACATTATCCAGTTTCAGCCAAGTTGGTATTCCCCGCACCAACAATATTTCGAATATGAAGCCTGCATTCTTGGGTTACAATTGGCCATATTATTAAAGGTGAAGAAGCTACTGGTATATGGAGATTCCATGCTGATTATTTTACAAACCCAAGGAGAGTGGAAGACGAAGGATCCCAAGCTTATTCCTTATCATAAATACCTCGAAAAACCGATCCAACACTTTGAAGAGATCACTTTCGAATATCCGCCAAGAACCCGTAATCACTTCGCGGATGCTCGCCACTTTATCAGCCATGTTACAAGTACAAAATGGCCTTGAGATAGAGCCGTTAAGGATTGACGTCTTGAAGCAACCCGCATCTTGCATGGTCATTGAAGAAGAACCCGATGAAGAACCGTGGTATCATGACATCAAGAATTACCTACCGAAGGGTGAATTCCCGCGGGATGACCAACCGGAAGATAAAAAGTACATAAGCAAGATGGCATCTAAATTTTTCCTCAGCGGACGGATCCTATACAAGAGATCCTTTGACTCATCCCCGCCGAGGTGCGTGAATTCCAAAGAAGCAAATCTCATTATGAAAGAGATTCATGAAGGAGAGTGCGGGCCGCATATGAATGGTCACCTTCTCGCCAAGAAGATCATGAGACTCGGATATTCTTGGATGACTATCGAGTCGGATTGCAACCAGCATGTTAGATCCTGTCATCAATGTCGGGTATACGGCGACAAAATAAATGTGCCGCCAACCGAGCTACATCAAATGTCAGAGCCATGGTGTCGCGACCCTCTCCGTCGGTCCGGATCGTTTAGGTTCCGGCGGGGCGAAGTAGGGTTAACGAGCCGATCCCCCCTTTTATATATATTATATATTTTATGGGATCGCGGGTCTCTCCCAAGACCCATTGCTCGAATCGCGATGTCGGGTAAAATTTTTCAAATATCGGAATTGACCTTGTGTGGTCGGGTGGCATGTGCGATGTGTACATGCAATTTTGGAGTCGCCACCGATCGATTTATTGGAAGGTACGATCGGAAAACCTTACCGAGCGGTCGGGAGAAACCGTTCGGTTCTGCGAAAACCGGAGATTTTGGGTTCGGGGACTTGGTTACGCCAAATTTCATATTTGACGCCCTTTCGGTTACCGATGTTGATTGTTTTTCTAACCTAAGAATTCATACAGATGTAATATCGGGTGAGGTAGGCCCTAACAATTCTAAGTTTTCATGCGGATGGGAATTTTCTATCCTAATCAATCACAATCAGAAAAATTAATGCGCAATCAAAATCATTACAATCGATCAAATCAATCAATCAAGGTTCGATATGTCTAAAATGGCCCTATCGGCCCATACAAAAATCAAATTTGGGTGTCGAGGTGATTTGGGTAAAAATTTGGGGCGAATCGCCCGGAAGGGTAGAATGGTCATTTTTGGGGTTTGGGACCGAAAATCACAAAATTTCGATTTGGCCGGTTGAATGTGGCCATTTCTCATTTTTTGTGATTTTCTTGAATTTTTTCTAATTTTTCTATTTTTTGGAATTTTTATTTATTTTTCAAAAATATTGGGAATTTTCCGGATCGAAATTAATCGACCCTTGAAGTCTCAAAAATTTTCGATCCAGACTTTATGAGTCCCGAATCGATCTAGGAATTTTTAGAAATTTTTTATGAAAAACTGGGAATTTTTATGAATTTTCTAAGTAATTTTACAATTTTTTTTTGAATTTTTGGAAATTTTTTTATTTTTTATTATTTTTTTATTAAAGAACCGGACCGGGTCAACCCGGTCAAAGGCCGGTCAACCCGGTCAGACCGCATACGTACCCGCTCGCAATACCTAAAACGACACCGTATCTATTTTTATATATTTTTTTGATTTTCTAAATCTATTTCCTAATATTCGTAAATCTAAGAAATAAATGGACGGGCCGAGATCAATCCCGGAATCGATCTCGGCCGTCGATCTTCGCCTAAAAAGAAACGACGACGTCCTAGTCTATACACTCAAAACGACGCCGTCCTCCTTAATCAAATGAACGGCCACGATCTCGCTTAAACCTAATCCGGGCCGTCGGCTTCTCTATGCTAAAACGGCGTCGCATCACCTATTAACCCGAACGGTCACGATTAAGACGTGAAACAAGATCTGAGCCGTTCGTTCCTATTAAAGCCTAAACGACGACGCTTCTGATACCATACACCAAAACGACGCCGCATTATTCAACACCTTGGACGGTCACGATCTACCCTAGGTTCAATCTGAGCCGTTCATCCGTTCCGAAGCTAAACGACGTCGCCTAACACTAACCAAAACGGCGCCGTTTCACCATTTTTATCTTCTATCTAATATACGAATTATCTAAAAAATACGAAAAGCGATCCAACGGCCGAGAATCAAACCTACCTAATTATCTCAGCCGTTGGATCTATGCCGAGTCGGCTCTCTCTCGCGCCAACGGCAAGCTGACCGGGCGACACCTTGGGCCAATGAACGAGTGACACCTGGATGTTTGACCACTTGACCGAGCCACGTCGGCTCGTCGTCTACCTTCGGACGACACGGAATGAACGGCTGCAAAACCTCCGGCGAGATCTAACGGTGAGATCTCACCGGAAAGACACCAAACCACCACGGATCGACTCACCTAACCATCTAGATCATCATGTCCAAAAATCAAGTGATTTCACCGAGCGAATCACGAACTACGAGCTATGAACAGAGCAACATCGTGAAGTTCAAATATACGGACCAAAGCCAAATCAGAGTGATTTATTCATAGGTAAGCATCATAAGAGGCTCGGGAGACTTACCTCGAGCTCCGATCGAGCTCGCGTAGGCGTGAATGGCTCGGCCAGTGTTCGGCCGGACCGAACAAGGTTGGAGGTTCGACTCGCGTGGTTCAAGCAAAATCGATGCAAAATGGAGATGTAGAAGTGACCAGAGAGGTTCAAAAATGAAAACGCACACGTTAATTTCAATGATCGTGCAAGTGTGGGTGTGATGCCATGATTGTGCGGGAGAGAACTTCGAAATTTGACTTACCGATTCGGGAGCTCGCAGGTTGATTGGAGTGTCGCGATCGCTTCCGGAAGGTGCAATGGAGCTTCTGGACTTGATTTCGCAGCTCGAGGAGGCCTAGATCAATCGGACGGGCGATTCACAGTCCGAGCTTGGATGAGCGGCAATGGCGGCCGCGAGACCTTTTCTCTCTAGCTTTCTCTCTCTCTCTATCTCTATTACGTTGCGAGAAGAACTGAATGAACCTCCCTTTCTTCGCGAACGTTCTTGGCTATTTATACTCGACTTTGAATTTTGGGCGCGCACGGATGTGTGAGTCGGTGATGCGATCACGTGTTGATCACGTGGCTTTTGGTCACCGGACGGTGACGGAATCGGTTATGATTCCGTCAACGTCCGTTTGGCCCTCCGTCGACTAAGAATGCGCACGAATTGAGCCCTGGTTTGTTCACGTTGACTTTTCAAGCCGCCGCGACTTTGATCGGCTCGCCGGAGCTCCTCCGGCGGCCATTGACCTTGATTCTTGATCCAATCGACGCATATCATCCTGGGGAACAAAACGCCTAAGTTAATTGCTCCGATTACCATCAATTGGCTTGTCAATTTGATCTTTGAATCTCGGCCAAACACTGTTCATGCGCGCAAATGCCTTAAGGAAGAAGACGATCTTGTTTGTGGTTCGACCGGTCCGACCGGTCGACCGGTCCGAACCGGTTGGACAATAAATTCCTCACCATTTTCAAAATTAAACAAAATTGGCTGGGAATTTTTGTAATTAAACTTCAAAATTGAACTCGGGGTCTGAATATTATCTAAAAAAGTGGTTTTGCCCAAAAGTTCTTGTCAATTTGCACAAAAACCCCAAATTTTTCAATTTGCCCAAATTGGGGAATAGTTCAATTGGATGTCAATTTGATCAATTTGGACCATGAGACCTATGCCAATTGATTCAGAATGTGTGAAAACATAGGGTGCCAGTCCAATTATACCATGTTAGTCCCTCAATTAAAAGTAATTTCAAAAATTGGCAAATTGAGGGACTAAATTGCAAATAATTTGGGGATTTTTGTCTAATTCGCGCAATTCGTGCAATTGAGGGTGCAATTAATCAAATTGAAGCTCAAAGGGACTGCAATTGAATGTCTAGACTTAAAATGTGCAAAGATTGCAAATAAAATGACTCAATTTGTATTTTTTTATGAAAATTCAACCTTAAGCGTTATAAAGGAACACCTAAAATTGAACTTAATTTTTGATTTTTCTTGAAGTCAATATGAAAAGGGAATTAAAATAAAAATATTGGATATTTTTGTGTATTTTGGTGACTTCGAAAAGTATTTTTTATGATTTTTCAAAGATTTTTCCTATTTTCGAAAATATTAAAAAAAATGTGAAAAATATGAAAAATTATTTTTTTGTTCCAAATTGGTTCCTTATGCTTGGCCAAGGCTTCCAATGTTGATTTTTCAATTTTTATTTTTTTGTGAATTTTTAATGAATTTTGGAAAATAAAACTAAAGAAAACCGACTAAAAATTCGGGTGTCAACAGTTGCCCCTCTTTGAAAGTAATCTCGGTTAGAGCTTGCTTTCAAAGACAATGTGACACCTGGATCTTTTGTCGATCTGCTGGGGAAAAATCTAAAGAAAATAAGTCTTGACATCAAATTGCTTTACCTTTGCGGTTTAAGCTCTAACTCCGTGGGGAATTATTTCCAATTTATGCTCATTTCATGTGAAAGAGAGATGAGAAGAGAGAGAGACTTACCCGTAGCTCACTTGTCTATGGTTTGAGATTTGTTGATCTGAGGTTGAAAAATTCAGTGCATGGAATTACCCGTGAATGGCGCGACGAGATTTGCAATGGTCGGCGTCCGTATGATGTCGAGTGGTGGTTTGAAGATTTGTGGGGAAGGTTCACCCTTGTAACAAAGGGGTTTCACCTATTTAAAATGGGTTTGACTATCCACTAGGGATTCATCATTTTAAAAAAGGGGGCAGATCGGCTTTCGTCTCTCCAGCTACTCACCGTCTGAAAGGGAGGTTCACCCTTGTAACAAAGGGGTTTCACCTATTTAAAAGAGATTGGCTATCCTCCATGCGGGGACTCACAATCTAAAAAGCAGATCGGTTTTCGTCTCTCCAGCTACTAACCGTCTGAGGGGGGAGGTTCACCCTTGTAACAAAGGGGTTTCACCTATTTAAAAGAGATTGGCTATCCTCCATGCGGGGACTCACCATCTAAAAAGCAGATCGGTTTTCGTCTCTCCAGGCTACTAACCGTCTGAGGGGGAGGTTCACCCTTGTAACAAAGGGGTTTCACCTATTTAAAAGCGATTGGCTATCCTCCATGCGGGGACTCACCATCGAAAAAGCAGATCGGCTTTCGTCTCTCCAGCTACTAACCGTCTGAGGGGGAGGTTCACCCTTGTAACAAAGGGGTTTCACCTATTTAAAAGCGATTGGCTATCCTCCATGCGGGGACTCACCATCGAAAAAGCAGATCGGCTTTCGTCTCTCCAGCTACTAACCGTTCGAGGGGGAGGTTCACCCTTGTAACAAAGGGGTTTCACCTATTTAAAAGAGATTGGCTATCCTCCATGCGGGGACTCACCATCGAAAAAGCAGATCGGCTTTCGTCTCTCCAACTACTAACCGTTCGAGGGGGAGGTTCACCCTTGTAACAAAGGGGTTTCACCTATTTAAAAGCGATTGGCTATCCTCCATGCGGGGACTCACTATCGAAAAAGCGGATCGGCTTTCGTCTCTCCAGCTACTAACCGTCGAGGGGGAGGTTCACCCTTGTAACAAAGGGGTTTCACCTATTTAAAAGAGATTGGCTATCCTCCATGCGGGGACTCACTATCTAAAAAGCAGATCGGTTTTCGTCTCTCCAGCTACTAACCGTCCGAGAGGGTGCCATCTGAGGACCTAGGTTGACTAGTGTACCTACGGAGCTCAAACCCTATTTCAAATTTTCAAATAAGCGAGATCGGTTTTCGTCTCTCCAGCCTACTAACCGTCCGAGAGGGTGCCATCTCGAGGACCTAGGTTGACTTGTATACCTACGAGAGCTCAAACCCTATTTCAAATTTTCAAATAAGCAGATCGGTTTTCGTCTCTCCAGCTACTAACCGTCTGAGAGGGTGCCATCTGAGGACCTAGGTTGACTAGTGTACCTACTGAGCTCAAACCCTATTTCAAATTTTCAAATAAGCGAGATCGGTTTTCGTCTCTCCAGCTACTAACCGTCCGAGAGGGTGCCATCTCGAGGACCTAGGTTGACTAGTGTACCTACGGAGCTCAAACCCTATTTTAAATTTTCAAATAAGCAGATCGGTTTTCGTCTCTCCAAGCTACTAACCGTCCGAGAGGGTGCCATCCGAGGACCTAGGTTGACTAGTGTACCTACAGAGCTCAAACCCTATTTCAAATTTTCAAATAAGCGAGATCGATTTTCGTCTCTCCAGCCTACTAACCGTCCGAGAGGGTGCCATCTCGAGGACCTAGGTTGACTAGTGTACCTACAGAGCTCAAACCCTATTTCAAATTTTCAAATAAGCGAGATCGGTTTTCGTCTCTCCAGCCTACTAACCGTCCGAGAGGGTGCCATCGAGGACCTAGGTTGACTAGTGTACCTACGGAGCTCAAACCCTATTTCAAATTTTCAAATAAGCAAATCGGTTTTCGTCTCTCCAGCTACTAACCGTCCGAGAGGGTGCCATCCGAGGACCTAGGTTGACTAGTGTACCTACGAGCTCAAACCCTATTTCAAATTTTCAAATAAGCAGATCGGTTTTCGTCTCTCCAGCTACTAACCGTCCGAGAGGGTGCCATCCGGGGTCCTAGGTT
Organism: Rhodamnia argentea; assembly: GCF_020921035.1. NCBI lineage: Eukaryota > Viridiplantae > Streptophyta > Magnoliopsida > Myrtales > Myrtaceae > Rhodamnia > Rhodamnia argentea. Next base: position 11,061,190 of record NC_063158.1, read on the forward strand.
GACTAGTGTACCTACAAAGCTCAAACCCTATTTCAAATTTTCAAAGTTGAGAATCTGAGGACCTGGGGATGCCAAAAGACCTGCAGAGAATCCAAGTTAATCAAATTTTAAAATGCAACTTTTCTCGAGAATTTGGGATCACCGGGGAACCCGCAGAAAGTTGAGTCAAATATCATTAGAATGACAATTTTAAATTCTGGGAGAAACTTAAGAATTCCGAGACAAGTTTTCAAAGTGTATTTGCGAAAGAAATGTATCCAATCACAATTTCAAATTTTTACCGAGGATGGATTCGAATGACACATCCCGAGTGTTCTACAAAAAGGTTGTCTTAAAATTTTTCCAAAAGGGTTTTCCTTCATCCAAGAGGGCTTCTCACCATTTTGGAAAGGCTTTTCTTAAAATTCGAATCTGCTCACGTAAAACCTAACCTTGAGGTTTCGGGATCATTCGAGATGCTTACAATCCGACTAATCGAGAAGGCATTTTAAAAGGGACCGTAATTCGAGGCCAGGTCAAAGGCTTATCAATGGATATTCATTTTGAGGTTTAGAAATGAATTTTGATCGAAATAGCTTCTTCAGGTCTACAAGTCAAGAACCCCGAAGACCCGATAAAGACAGGATTGTACTTACCTCTTTAAGCGGTAGCTTCCTGTGTGATCTCTCGCATCAACCCGAAACACCTCTTAGATCGGAAAAGTCTTGGTAACATGTTGTATCTTGGCTTAAGGTGGGCTCTTTAAGAATGGCCATATTTTCAAAAGAGGGGTGAACTTTGGTGATCACCTTAACATTCTTCCAAGCATGCATTTGCTTTTTGCAATAGATTCATAATCGTTCTTTCTTCAATGATTTTGAGGATTTTCCTCTTTTCATCTTGATGATTTTTTTTCAGAATTTGTCCCTTTTCGGGATGCTCTTTTCATGGGCTTTGGCCTTGCTTTTACCAGGCACTTTGCTTTTTCTAGCCCTTTCATTCTTCATCATTTTTGCAATTGATGGCTCCTTTGAGACCAAGTATCAAGAATTTTTCCAAATTATGCATTTTGACTTATTGCCGGTAATTCCTTTGCTTGCCCCGGTGTGGGGAGGGTGATCACCAATAAGGGTTTAGAAACGAATATTCAAAGGTTCAAATTGGCTCTTCAAAGGGTAAGTGTTTGGGGATATAGAAATGCGAGTACTTTTCTTCACTTTGAGGTGTTCCGAGTCTTTGCTAGAAATCACCTGAAGCTATCACAAAAAGATTGATGCGAGGTTAGCACAATAAAGTCTTACCCGATCTTTTCTCCAAGGAATCATCCAATGAACCTCCAAACATGCCCCGGTGTGGGGTGGTTCTTGACAGGGTTATATTCATAAAATTCCCCCTTTTGGCTCCGATTGGTTATCAAGGGATATAAATATGTATGGATAATTTTGAAATGGAAATGCCTTTCATCATTTCAATCCATGTAATCACCGCGAATGATCCCTACGTCCCAAAATTAAGCTCTTTCGCTCCATCACTCTCACTCATCACTCAAGTGTATCGGGGACGTGTTTGAGGACAATGCTTGCCTCTTCTCATTTGAAGGATCATTCTTTTGAAAAGCTTTCAAAGCATGCCCTTTTATAGAAACTCGGGGTATTTCATCAAAAATTCATCATTCGCAAAAATCTTCATTGAGAGGGTATTCAAAAGACGTTTCGAAATTTGAAAGGAATGTTTCTTTGAAAAAGCTCTGTTGCTTTGCAAATCCAAATTTTTCTTAATTTCAAGCACGACGGTGTATGAAAATACTTTGTAAAGGAGGAGAACCTCAAACCTGTCTTCTTCAAATATTGACTTCTGTCCCCGTAAAAACAAAAGGAAACAATCAGTTCAAGATATTTAAAAATTTCAAATCCCGGAGCGACTCCTTTCTACCTCCTTCGGATGTCGACTCCCGTTTCCCTGTAAAAATAAAAGGAAACAAATCGAGTTAAAGATATTCAAAATTTTCAAATCTCGGAGCGACTCCTTTCTACCTCCTTCGGATGTCGACTCCCGTTTCCTGTAAAAACAAAAGGAATCAATCGGTTAAAAATATTCAAAATTTCAATTCCGGAGCGACTCCTTTCTACCTCCTTCGGATGTCGACTCCCGTTTCCTGTAAAGAACAAAAGGAAACAATCAGTCCAAGATATTCAAAATCCGTAATCCAAAGTAACGAGATAACTTCCCTTTTGATCAATTGCTCGCAAAGTTCTTCATGATTCCCAATTCACCTGCAAAAAATACGAATATATGCAAATGCATGTATGCAAATGTCATGCGAATGCAAAATTTTCATGTGACTCGAGATCGCTCATCAACCGCTCCGAAGCTCAATTTTATTTTAAGGATAATATCTCTTCACGGCGTCGCATTTCTTGGACTTGTCAAATCTTCTCCGTCCATGTTTACAAGTATAAGAGCTCCCCGGATAAGACTTTCCGAATCACGTAGGGGCCTTCATAATTTGGCATAAATTTGCCTCCTGGGTGTTGTGCATGTGGAAGCATTTTCTTCACAACTAGCATCCCCGCTTCAAAATTTCTGGGTTTAACCTTCTTGTTAAAAGCTCGGCCCACGTTCTTCGGTAGCTTTGACCATGACAGATAGCCCTTAATCGCCTTTCATCAATCAAATTCAATTGTTCGTGTCTCTGCCGGTCCCACTCATCCTCTCGTGAGTTCTATTTGAGACAGGATCCTTAAAGAGGGGATTTCCACCTCTACCGGTAGGACTGCTTCCATACCGTATACCAAAGAATAGGGAGTTGCCCCGGTTGAAGTACGAATGGAAGTTCGGTAGGCCATGAGAGCATACGACAATCTTTCATGCCAATCTCTATATTTCTCAGCAGTTTTGGCCAATATCTTCTTGATGTTCTTGTTTGCCGCTTCCACGACTCCGTTCATTTGTGGGCGGTAAGGTGAAGAATTAAGGTGTCGTACCTTAAATTGTTCCAATAGTTGATCGACAACCTTATTATTCGGATTAGAGCCATTGTCTATAATGATGGCTCTTGGCACTCCATATCTTGAGATGATATCTCGCTTGATAAACTTAGCCACACTATTCGCGGTGACATTGGCATATGAGCTGGCTTCAATCCATTTAGTGAAGTAGTCAATAGCCACCAAAATAAAGCGATGTCCGTTTGAGGCCTTTGGGTTGATAGGGCCAATCATATCAATTCCCCACATGCGGAATGGCCATGGCTCGACATTTGATGTAGCTCGGTTGGCGGCGCATTTATCCCTGTCACCGTATACCTGGCATTGATGACAGGGATCTAACATGCTTTGGTTGCAATCCGACTCGATAGTCAACCAAGTAATACCCGAGTCTCATGATCTTCTTGGCGAGGAGGTGGCCATTCATATGCGGTCCACATTCCCCTTCATGAATCTCTTTCATAATGAGATTTGCTTCTTTGGAATTCACGCACCTCAGCGGGACCGAGTCAAAGGATCTCTTGTATAGGATCTGTCCGCTGAGGAAAAATTTAGATGCCATCTTGCTTATGTACTTTTTATCTTCTGGTCGATCGTTCGGGGAACTCGCCCTTCGATAAGTAATTCTTGATGTCATGATACCACGGTTCTTCGTCGGGTTCTTCTTCAATGACCATGCAGTATGCAGGTTGCTCTAAAATATCAATCCTTAATGGCTCTATCTCAAGACCATTTTGCACTTGTAACATGGCCGATAATGTGGCCAAAGCATCAGCAAAATGGTTATGAGTTCTCGGCGAGATATTCAAAAGTGATCTCCTCAAAATGTTGGATCATCTCCTCGAGGTACTTATGATAAGGAATAAGCTTGGGATCCTTTGTCTTCCACTCCCCTTGAGTTTGTAGAATGATTAGCATGGAATCTCCATATACCAAGTAGCTTCTTTACCTTTAGTGAGATGGCCAATTGTAATCCTAATATGCGAGGCTTCATATTCGAAATGTTGTTGGTGCGGGGAATACCAACTTGGCTGAAACTCGGATAATGTTGATCTTCGGGGGATATCGAAGCGCCTTGTGCACGATCCAAGTGAGGTTCACCGCACCATCAAAGTACATTGTCCATTTGTCTTCCGATATATTCGAGGATTTGACCTTCTTTGTTTCGCTCTAAAACATCCTTAGGAGGATTCTCGGCTAGCATGTCAGCAATTGCTCTTCCCTTGACGGACTTACGGGGAGAGGTTTTGATATCAAACTCGAAAGCAGTATTTGCCATTTAGCCATCTTTCCCAACAATGTTGGCTTCTCCAAAAGGTACTTGATAGGGTCATTTTCGGTGACCAGTTCTATATGATAATGCAGTGTATACGCCTCAATCTATGGAGGACCCAAACCAATGCTACGCAAGTCCTTTCCATCTTTGGGTATTTGACTTGAGATGTTGTGAACTTTTTGCTCAAATAATATATGGCTCGCTCTTTGCGATCCTTGGGGTTAGTTTGGGCAAGTAAAGCCCCCAAGGATTCATCATTAACCGTCGGATATAGAGTTAAAGGAACGTTAGGGATATGAGGTACCAACACTTGGAGGTTGTACCGGGTATTCCTTGATCTTCTCAAATGCTTGTTGGCATTCCGCATCCCATTTCACCTTTGCACCTTTCTTTAGCAACTTGAAGAAGGGTTTCGCCGTTTCGACGGTTGGGATATGAATCTGGATATATAATTCAACCTTCCCGGTAGACCCCTTACTTCCTTAACAGTGGAAGGAGTTCCTATTTCCCATATGGCTTTAATCTTGGAAGGGTCAATTTCAATACCACGATTGCTCACCACAAATCCTAGCAGCTTTCCGGATCTTGCGCCAAATACGCATTTCGCAGGATTCAACTTGAGCTTATACTTTCTCAATCGATCAAATAACTTCTTCAGCACTTTAACATGGTCTTCTCTCAGGTCCGGACTTGGCAATCATATCATTCACATAGACCTCAATCTCCTTATGTATCATGTCATGAAAAAGGGTCACCATAGCCCTCGATATGTTGCACCTGCATTTTTCAATCCAAATGGCATTACCTTGTAACAAAAAGTTCCCCATTGTGTAGTGAATGAGGTCTTGATCTTATCTTCTTCCTTCAAGCATGATCCGATTATATCCCGAGAATCCATCCATAAAGGAGAACAATTCAAAACCCGCAAGATGCGTCGACGAGCACATCAATGTGCGGTAGGGGAAAATCATCCTTGGGACTAGCTTTGTTCAAGTCCCGATAATCCACGCATATTCTAATTCTCCCATCCTTCTTCTTAATCGGTACGATGTTGGCGACCCAATCAGCATATGGGGCCGGCCTCGATAAATCCAACTTTAAGGAGCTTCATGACCTCTTCCTTGATCTTATCCGCTAGTTCGGGATTCATCCTTCGGGTGATTGATTTCTTGGTGTGCAAGAAGGATTGGTGGGCGAGCATGCTCCACAATTTCACGATCTAGCCCCGGCATGTCAGCATATGACCGGGCGAAAATATCTTGATATTCCTTGAGTAACGCCGTCATCCTTAAAACATCCGCTGCGGACAAGTGTCCTCCTATTTTCACTTCCTTGACGCATGATCGAATCTCCCGGATTAATAGTGATGGGTTCTTCGGAAATAGGGGGTTTAGATTCTTCAAAACAATCCCATTCTTTCTTGATATCGCTCACATCAACCTCGTCTATATCAACTTCGCATGCATAGTCATCGAGCTGATCCGAGTCACATATTAACCTGTTATGTATGGGTGGGATGACATGCCCGAAATGCACCATCAAAGGTTAGTATTCAAAGACGATAAAATTGAAGGATGCATGATTTCTATCATGAAAACATTTTTCAAATTTCAATTTTCTTAGACAAGGAAAGGAGAACTAGTCCACGATCTTCCGGACATCCTGGTTCTCAAAAGTTATTTAAAACTCAAGATCATATGGCGGATCGGGCCTCAAGTTTCATGGTAGAATCAATTGTCATCATCGGACCAATCCGTTGCTCCACATGTACGTAATCAAATTTGAAATGTTTTTCATTAATAGATGCAACTAAGAACAATACGATCTGCACTTTCCCGGATCACAGCATGTGACCCAAAGGGTGCTAAAACATCAAAAAGCTTTAAAGCAAATGCAGTAATCAAAATGCATTAAAAGATAAAGTTCGAAAGAGCCTTTTACTCGGGGGTGGGGAAATCATCGTCCGCCCACTCAATTATCACGTTCACCCGATTATCCAGGAACGGGTTGAATAAGTCCGGCTCTGCATCCTCGGAGATGTCTTCATCTTCCAACCATTTGCCTCCCTTAGAGAATACCTCGAATAAAGGGTTTAGGAGCATTTTTCCTCTAGCTTTCCATACATCGGTACCTATGAAACGGCCACCTTGGCGTCCACGGCGTCCACGGTCTCCATAACGATTGTTTCGACCTCGGCCTCGACCTATGTTATTTTCCGCTATTCCATTATAACCCAGACCAACCTTGTGGTCATTTGAGCCCAAATTCAAAGGGTTACGGATTCCCCGACCATATTTCCCTAATCCAAGACCCGGAATAAATCCATTCGAGAGTAGCACTTTTCCCGCCATAGTTGCGGGTCTCGAAAGCTCAGGTATAGCCACCTTTGCATCCGGTGACACATGCATGACGGATACAATATCGAAGGTGTGATAACTCAGCTCCTCCCCTTTTGAGAGTTCGACGTATGGAACCATCCCTTTTAAAGCGGCCCGATGTCCTGTCTCGCCATGGACGGTGATCAACCGACCATTGACCACCAATTTTAACTTTTGATGCGAGAGAGGAAGGTACCGCTCCGCACACATGAATCCACGGTCTTCCCAGGAGCAAGGTGAAGGCGCTTGGAATATCCAATACTTGGAACGGTATAGAAAATGTTACCGGTCCAATGACAATGTCCAATTCGATCTCTCCTACAACATTCTTGGAGACTCCATCAAATGATCGGATGGTGGCCTTGGATGTCTTCACAAAATCTTCATTGATCCCCAAGCTTCTCAAAGTGCTTAGTGGACACAAGGTTGAAAGCGGAACCATTATCAATCAAGACGTGAGGCACCTCTTTTCCGTGACACCTCACGGCTATGTAAAGGGCTTTGTTGTGGACCCGCCCTTCTTTCGGGAAGTCTTCGTCCGAGAAGGATATCTCGGTCCTTCGAAGGATAGCACCCACAAAGTCTCCCAATTGCACTTCGTTAATTGTCTCTGGAACATGCACCTCATCCAAAGACCTTCAAAAGGGCGTCTTTGTGCTTTTCGGAATTTTTGAAGAGATCCAAGAAGGAAATCATGCGGGCATCTTCCGCAGGTTGGTCAACGACCTCATATTCACCGGTCCTCACGACCGATTGCAACTTCTCAACCTCTTCCGCAGTTGGGATTCTCTTTTCGGAATCCGCTTCTCTCGGGGGATAACATCTTCCGGATCTCATTTTGGCGTCAATCTCGCCCGTTCCATAATCCCAATGAACCGCCTTTGAGTTGTACTCTTCCACATACGGTAATTTAATCCTCACCGGTATGATCTTTTCTGGTAGTGATTCATATGTTGATGGTTTTCCCGAACTAGAAGTTTCCAATTCCCAACTATCAACTTTGTTCAAATCAATCACGAAACGAATCGGGGTATCTACCATCCCGATCATTTCGTCCTCGTGGACATCCTCGGGGTTATGTTCTGGACCTGGCCTTACCAGCGTGGCATTTTCTTCATCGAAATCCCTCTGCCTTTCTCTTCGATTCTCGGGATAATCCCTTCAATCCTCATGCCGATTTCCACCGGATATTGGAACGATGAGTACGTGTATGCATACATGCGATCAAAGTATTCCGCCGGAAGTGACTTCGGTGCGAACTCCAAAGATTTCCTTCTCCGACGGCGGCGGTTGCACCATCACAGTGTGTTTCTTCCACCTCCTAGCGAAGAGTTCAAAACTCTCGTCTTCCCCTTTCCGGATATTCAACAGATTAGCCTTAGTGAAATAACCCTCGATTCTAGCTTCAAAGTGTCGTATGAAGTGTTCTAATAAATCCTCCCAGCTCGGGACCCGGTCTAGGTCAATTGATTGGAACCATACCGGTAGCAGGCCCGTTAAACTATGTCCGAAATTTCGGATCAATGTTTCATCATCTTCATGGTGGCCAATCATTTGGCGGAGATAATATGAGATATGCGCCGGAGGACACCCAGCGCCATTATACTTAGTGCGGAAGACCACTCTCGGGTTCGCACCTTGAGGCGGGACGTTTCTTGCTTGAGTAAGTGGCATAATCAGCTCCTTCAACTCATCCATTTTCCTCGACACGTCATTTCCTTGCTCTTGCAATAGAGCGATCTTTCGATTCCGTGTCTCCATGGTCCGCCGTATTTCCGTAACCTACATATTCTCTTCTATTCTCGTGGCGTTGTTCCTGGCCATCAATTGCGATAATTTCGCTACCATAGTCGTCAAATGACGCATGTGCGTCTCAGCATTAGAAAGTCGCATATCGACCTCTCGATTCTCCTGTTCATTCCGAGGAGCCGCTTGGTCCTTAACTTCATCGATCGTTCCCACAAATTCATCGCTTACGGGTCATCCATTCCACCCCACCCATCGGGGACTATATCTCCGTAATCGACAAAAAAGCTTGGGGGTGCTGAATACAACACCTTAAAGTTGTAACCCCCACTATCTTCCCCCAGGTTATCAACTATTCCGCCCCTCTCTAGGGCTTTTCGCAAAAATCTTCTATCGCCTCGGCGTGCTTTGTCCAGGCACGAATCTCATATTCGTCTATCTCTTCAATTTCTTGACCATCTTTGATGCTCATCAAATATCCCGAGGGTATTTTTAAAACAGCTCCCCTCGTAGGTTTCATCGTGAACTCCTCGGACAGCATGTCCACCGCCACGTAGGTCCCCTTGAAAGCGACATTTTCCATTCTTCCTATGACGCCCAAGCTAATCAATTTTTCCAAGCAAGCCTCTTTTTGCTCCCCGGAAATACTCTCTCCTTCCGGATATTGCGAGGCCAATGTCAAGATATCCCGCATTTTACTCATGTCCACTATCAATTCCAGAACCTCATCCTCTTCACCTCCAAAAATCGCGTTCACCTCGCGATGCTCAGGTAGCGGGTTCTGCTGCACATTTGGTTCGGCTTTATCAAACTCCAGAACTTTTCCGTCGATCAATGCTTGCACCTTGAACTTCGGGAGCGAGACAGGTTGTCCGCGTTATGCCCCCTTTCTCCCATATGGTATACGCACGTCCGGGTCTCATCATACCCGGGAAATTTTGGCGGGTGAGCTCGAGGTGGCTCTTTTGCAACTAAACGATTCTCCAAAAGCATGGGTAACAATTTGGATAAGGGTCGGGGTAGTGGGGTGAAAATAACCGGGTTCTTCTTTCGAATTCCGGTGGTTTGGAAGCGGTCCAAGAGGACGTTCCTTGGGTAGGAATTGAAGGCGAGAAATTTCTGGGCTTTGGCGGGTTAGGGACAAAGGCTACTTCTCCGATTTGCTCCCTATTATCCCTTCTCAAAGGGTATTGGCGTTTGAAAGGCGCCTCAGGTATCTTCTTTTCTCTCGGTGCCCACTCATGACGCTCCGCCACCTTGATCGGGTGCGCAAATGTCCGACACCCAGAGGTGTTCGACTTGTCGAAAAATTCAAATGGAAGGGCCTTGAGAAAAAGGTTTATTAGTTCTTCTTCCGGGACGGGCGGCTTTACCCGCACGGCCGGTGCTCTCCATCTCTCGGGCGTAGGCGCGAATGGCCTCGCTCTTTCCTTTTTACGGTCCTTAAAAGGTCCTCTCTAGTTAGGGCGGTCAAAGTGTTAAACTTGTATTGCCGAAGGAACTCGTCCGCGGTTTATCCCAATCGGCGAGCCTCTCGGCTCCAATTCAATGAACCACGCCAGTGGCTGCCCCGAGATAGGCTTTCTTGGAAGGTGTTAACCAAGAGTGGAATGTTGTCCGAGAATTGCGACATTCGGCGCGAGATAATACTTCAAGTGCGCCTTGGGACACCCGGTCCCATTATATCTTCTTACAAAGTCTGGTTCCTTGTAATCGGCGGGAACCTCTATCTTTTCGAACGGTGCAACCTTGTCGAATCTCGAGAGCTCATAACCCACGACTCGCCAAACACTCTTCGATCTTAGCGAGCCTCTTAATTTCCTCTTCCATTTTGAGGACTTGCTTCTCCTTTTTCTCCGTGTCAATCACAATGGGAGGATCCTTAGGCGGTCTTTCCGGATTCGTAGTTGGATTAGCGGCGGGCGCCGGATTAGCGTTTGCTCCATCGGATGGCCCGCAGAGCTTGAGAATTAGGGTCAACGGGGTATCTCCCCCGGCTTGCAATCATCATTGCCTTCATCTCCGCCACCATTGTGGCGATCACATTCATTTGATTCTCCGAATTACCCACACGAGGTGCGAGCTCTTCTTGTTCCATCCTTAACTTGCGCGTTTTGCTACGAGTCCTCGTATTTATCGCTCACCTGTTTTCGGGGATATCAAATCAGTATGGGAAATATTAAAGGATTGGAGACATTGATCCGTGGTAATTGACTTTTCTATATGTATGCATGAAATGCTCATAAAAGAAATAGTATGTATTTATTACAAACCAAATTGTTCAAAAGTATCTAAAAGATAACAAATATGTAAAATCTAAATGGGGGAATGGATCTATCCAAATCGGGGACGCTTCCACTCTTCTTGCTCTTCTGATCCATCGGAATCCCACAAGTATGGGTCTTCTCCTTCTTCTGACATCCACCGCTCCGGATCCTCAAGAATGTACGGTTCTACTCCCGGTACATATGGTACTATGTACTCCGGCTCATATGACTCCACTTCTTGAATCCGAGGAGATACGCACTCGGGTACATATGGCTCGACCGTTGATTGACGATATTCCTTAAACTTCTGGATATACTCCTTGGAGGCCCCGTGAACGTTCATCTCATCGTCCAAATAGTCCGGCCATTCAACTTGTTGCGGTGGGGAGTTCTTCAAAGCATGAAGAATAAGCTTGATCCGGGCCCGATACAACTCCTTTGTTTCCTTAGTGAGCTTTCCTCGTGTCATATCAAATGAGAAAATCCCGGGACAAACATCCGGTGGTATCTCTTGTAGAACTCCAAATTGCTTCACCACTCGAATGGGGTAATACGCCACGCGCGCGGTACATCCCAATAAGGGAATAGGGTTATCTTCAATACCCGAAATGCGAGCTTCTACGATCTTGGGCCAAGTCAAACGCCATCTAATATGCTCGGGTTTCAAATTGTCCAATAGCTCAACCCATTTTTTGAATGAGCATTTGGGTACAAGGGATTGACACTTAAGGAAGGATCTAAGAGGGTGAACGTGCTCATTGATCTCATAACACCCCACTCGGAGTTGGAAAGTTTTTATATGAGAGGTGAACCACAAGTGGAGTAATCCGCTAGACGCTTGGAAAGCGGCCTTTTTGAAGATTTGGAACGATTCGGGGAGAGAAAAGTCTCGACTAAGATCATGTACGAATAATCCCAGCGACAACACGCTTGTCCGGCTATATGGGTTATGGAGGGGTCAAAAGTAGTTCTAGAAGTCGGGAATAAAACGAATGCAAAGAAAGCCAAGATGAACACCTTTCCCGATTTATGACCGGTTTCGGTGGGTAGAGAGGAATAGTTATCGAAAAGGAACGAGAATGTGAATTTGTTGGAATTGGACTTGTAAACTTTTTCAATTTCGGAAGTTTTAAGGCGAAGGAAACTTGATAACGAACGAGTGGAGTCCATGTCCAAAGGGGGTTGAGCTATACGTTCTTTAAATTTGGCCCCGATAATAGCGGTATACTCCTCAAGCGTAGGGGTCAATTCCAATCCTCGAAAGTTGAATGTCATTGTTCGCGCCTCCCATGCCTTGGCTAGTGCTTGAATGAGCGCCGGTTGGTATTCCACTTTGATCAAATCTACAAGTCGTCCCAAACGTCCTTCCACATAGGCTTTGTTGACGATGTCGAGGCGATCCCACCATATAGCGAGTTCCTTGCGCGGTATTGGGATGACTTTGATGTCTCCATTCCCCATGATCTAAAAATGCAAAAAATGATGATCCTAAAGTCAATTACCACGGTTTAATATGCATATGTATGTAATGTGATGCAAATGTGCTAACCAAATTCCATGTCATCTTTTGGTAACATGAGGGTCAACTACTCCCACTTGACCCAAATAAGCCAAATAGGGTAATTATGGACCCAAATCTCACCCAAAGATGGCATGTAATTTGATTAGGATCGTTTAAGCGTAATCGGGGTAAAAAGTCGTTCACAAATTGACAACTCATGAAATTTACAAGTCTAATACCATAAAGTCGAAAAAGATAGAACATGATAGTATCTAGAGATGTTCGGACAATAAATGTCGATGAAAGTACATAATAGACTCAAAATATAATGAAACCTAGAAAATGCCCCAAAGTCGTACTAATCTAGACAGTGGGAATGGTATCCTCATCCGATGAAATCTCTACTATCTCGGGAAGCTTGATATCTTCTTCATCATCGGAGGATATGGTGATGATTTCCTTCTTCTTAATCGGGGAGTGTTTTGGGGCCGTCTTGGTTGCACGTGGCTTTCTTGCCAACTTCATGTACAACTCCCAGATTCTTTCTTTCTCGCGCTCAAGCTCCAAATATCGTCCACATCGGGTATAATCGCAACTCTCGCTACGGATGCGGTTTCGTCCGTGAACAAATCCGAAAACTCGGAATGAAGTGGGTAGGACCATCAATCTTGCATAGCGAGCGGGATCAAATATGGTCAACCCAAGTGCAATCAAACACAAGAGCTTCGCATACCGATCCCTATCTATGGCGACCTAAAAGGTGATTTCGCGGCTCGGGTTTAGGCGCTTGTGTGTGTAGTGTCGTGATCCTCGAAATATGCGAGACATGCACCACAATTTATATTCAAAACATCGCTTCAAAATTTGCATAAATAAACAAACAATCCAAAACTCCATATCTGCATCAAAAATGGTTAGCACGGGCGCCACCCCTTATAACTCCCATCTGCATCAACATTTAACACTTTTTGTTAGTGGACGTACCTCGTCTTCAAGAGCATCTCGAGAAATCAAGGTTAGAAAACAATCAACATTTTTATCGGCTTAAATCCTCTGATTAATCCCCAGCGGAGTCGCCGGTCTGTCGCGACCCTCTCCGTCGGTCCGGATCGTTTAGGTTCCGGCGGGGCGAAGTAGGGTTAACGAGCCGATCCCCCCTTTTATATATATTATATATTTTATGGGATCGCGGGTCTCTCCCAAGACCCATTGCTCGAATCGCGATGTCGGGTAAAATTTTTCAAATATCGGAATTGACCTTGTGTGGTCGGGTGGCATGTGCGATGTGTACATGCAATTTTGGAGTCGCCACCGATCGATTTATTGGAAGGTACGATCGGAAAACCTTACCGAGCGGTCGGGAGAAACCGTTCGGTTCCGCGAAAACCGGAGATTTTGGGTTCGGGGACTTGGTTACGCCAAATTTCATATTTGACGCCCTTTCGGTTACCGATGTTGATTGTTTTTCTAACCTAAGAATTCATACAGATGTAATATCGGGTGAGGTAGGCCCTAACAATTCTAAGTTTTCATGCGGATGAGAATTTTCTATCCTAATCAATCACAATCGGAAAAATTAATGCGCAATCAAAATCATTACAATCGATCAAATCAATCAATCAAGGTTCGATATGTCTAAAATGGCCCTATCGGCCCATACAAAAATCAAATTTGGGTGTCGAGGTGATTTGGGTAAAAATTTGGGGCGAATGGCCCGGAAGGGTAGAATAGTCATTTTTGGGGTTTGGGACCCGAAAATCACAAAATTTCGATTTGGCCAGTTGAATGTGGCCATTTCTCATTTTTTGTGATTTTCTTGAATTTTTTCTAATTTTTCTATTTTTTGGAATTTTTATTTATTTTTCAAAAATATTGGGAATTTTCTGGATCGAAATTAATCGACCCTTGAAGTCTCAAAAATTTTCGATCCAGACTTTATGAGTCCCGAATCGATCTAGGAATTTTTAGAAATTTTTTATGAAAATCCGGGAATTTTTATGAATTTTCTAAGTATTTTTACAATTTTTTTTTGAATTTTTGGAAATTTTTTTATTTTTTATTTTATTTTTTTATTAAAGAACCGGACCGGGTCAACCCGGTCAGACCGCATACTGACCCGCTCGCAATACCTAAAACGACACCGTATCTATTTTTATATATTTTTTTGATTTTCTAAATCTATTTCCTAATATTCAGAAATCTAAGAAATAAATGGACGGCCGAGATCAATCCTGGAATCGATCTCGGCCGTCGATCTTCGCCTAAAAAGAAACGACGACGTCCTAGTCTATACACTCAAAACGACGCCGTCCTCCTTAATCAAATGAACGGCCACGATCTCGCTTAAACCTAATCCGGGCCGTCGGCTTCTCTATGCTAAAACGGCGTCGCATCACCTATTAACCCGAACGGTCACGATTAAGACATGAAACAAGATCTGAGCCGTTCGTTCCTATTAAAGCCTAAACGACGACGCTTCTGATACCATACACCAAAACGACGCCGCATTATTCAACACCTTGGACGGTCACGATCTACCCTAGGTTCAATCTGAGCCGTTCATCCGTTCCGAAGCTAAACAACATCGCCTAACACTAACCAAAACGGCGCCGTTTCACCATTTTTATCTTCTATCTAATATACGAATTACTAAAAAATACGAAAAAGCGATCCAACGGCTGAGAATCAAACCTACCTAATTATCTCGGCCGTTGGATCTATGCCGAGTCGGCTCTCTCTCGCGCCAACGGCAAGCCGATCGGGCGACACCTTGGGCCAATGAACGAGTGACACCTGGATGTTTGACCACTTGACCGAGCCACGTCGGCTCGTCGTCTACCTTCGGACGACACGGAATGAACGGCTGCAAAACCTCCGGTGAGATCTCGCCGGAAAGACACCAAACCACCGCGGATCGACTCACCTAACCATCTAGATCATCATGTCCAAAAATCAAGTGATTTCACCGAGCGAATCACGAACTACGAGCTATGAACAGAGCAACATCGCGAAGTTCAAATATACAGACCAAAGCCAAATCAGAGTGATTTATTCATAGGTAAGCATCATAAGAGGCTCGGGAGACTTACCTCGAGCTCCGATCGAGCTCGCGAGGGCGGGAATGGCCTGGCTAGTGTTCGGCCGGACCGAACAAGGTTGGAGGTTCGACTCGCGTGGTTCAAGCAAAATCGATGCAAAATGGAGATGTAGAAGTGATCGGAGAGGTTCAAAAATGAAAACGCACACGTTAATTTCAATGATCGTGCAAGTGTGGGTGTGATGCCATGATTGTGCGGGAGAGAACTTCGAAATTTGACTTACCGATTCGGGAGCTCGCAGGTTGATTGGAGTGTCGCGATCGCTTCCGGAAGGTGCAATGGAGCTTCTGGACTTGATTTCGCAGCTTGAGGAGGCCTAGATCAATCGGACGGGCGATTCACAGTCCGAGCTTGGATGAGCGGCAATGGCGGCCGCGAGACCTTTTCTCTCTAGCTTTCTCTCTCTCTCTATCTCTATTACATTGCGAGAAGAACTGAATGAACCTCCCTTTCTTCGCGAACGTTCTTGGCTATTTATACTCGACTTTGAATTTTGGGCGCGCACGGATGTGTGAGTCGGTGATGCGATCACGTGTTGATCACGTGGCTTTTGGTCACCGGACGGTGACGGAATCGGTTATGATTCCGTCAACGTCCGTTGGCCTCCGTCGACTAAGAATGCGCACGAATTGAGCCCCCGGTTTGTTCACGTTGACTTTTCAAGCCGCCGCGACTTTGGTGGCTCGCCGGAGCTCCTCCGGCGGCCATTGACCTTGATGCTTGATCCAATCGACGCATATCATCATGGGGAACAAAACGCCTAAGTTAATTGCTCCGATTACCATCAATTGGCTTGTCAATTTGATCTTTGAATCTCGGCCAAACACTTGTTCATGCGCGCAAATGCCTTAAGGAAGAAGACAATCTTGTTTGGATCGGTTCGACCGGTCCGACCGGCGGTCAGACCGGTCCGAACCGGTTCAGACAATAAATTCCTCACCATTTTCAAAATTAAACAAAATTGGCTAGGAATTTTTGTAATTAAACTTCAAAATTGAACTCAGGGGTCTGAATATTATCTAAAAAAGTGGTTTTGCCCAAAAGTTCTTGTCAATTTGCACAAAAACCCCAAATTTTTCAATTTGCCCAAATTGGGGAATAGTTCAATTGGATGTCAATTTGATCAATTTGGACCATGAGACCTATGCCAATTGATTCAGAATGTGTGAAAACATAGGGTGCCAGTCCAATTTTACCATGTTAGTCCCTCAATTAAAAGTAATTTCAAAAATTGGCAAATTGAGGGACTAAATTGCAAATAATTTGGGGATTTTTGTCTAATTCGCGCAATTCTTGCAATTGAGGGTGCAATTAATCAAATTGAAGCTCAAAGGGACTGCAATTGAATGTCTAGACTTAAAATGTGCAAAGATTACAAATAAAATGACTCAATTTGTATTTTTTTATGAAAATTCAACCTTAAGCGTTATAAAGGAACACCTAAAATTGAACTTAATTTTTGATTTTTCTTGAAGTCAATATGAAAAGGGAATTAAAATAAAAATATTGGATATTTTTGTGTATTTTGGTGACTTCGAAAAGTATTTTTTATGATTTTTCAAAGATTTTTCCTATTTTCGAAAATATTAAAAAAATGTGAAAAATATGAAAAATTATTTTTTTGTTCCAAATTGGTTCCTTATGCTTGGCCAAGGCTTCCAATGTTGATTTTTCAATTTTTATTTTTTTGTGAATTTTTAATGAATTTTGGAAAATAAAACTAAAGAAAACCGACTAAAAATTCGGGTGTCAACACATGGCCATTCTGCATGTGGGGAATTGATATGATTGGCCCTATCAACCCAAAGGCCTCAAACAGACATCGCTTTATTTTGGTGGCTATTGACTACTTCACCAAATGGATTGAAGCCAGCTCATATGCCAATGTCACTGCGAATAGTGTGGCTAAGTTTATCAAGCGAGATATCATCTCAAGATATGGAGTGCCAAGAGCCATCATTACAGACAATGGCTCAAATTTGAACAACAAGGTTGTCGATCAACTATTGGAACAATTTAAGGTACGACACCTTAATTCTTCACCTTACCGCCCGCAAATGAATGGAGGCGTGGAAGCAGCTAACAAGAACATTAAGAAGATATTAGCTAAGACTGTCGAGAAATATAGAGATTGACATGAGAGATTGCCATATGCTCTCATGGCCTACCAAACTTCAATTCGTACTTCAACTGGAGCAACTCCCTACTCTTTAGTATACGGTATGGAAGCAGTCCTACTAGTAGAGGTGGAAATCCCCTCTTTAAGGATTTTGTCTCAAGTAGAGCTCACGGAAGAGGAGTGGAACCGGCAGAGACATGAACAATTGAATTTGATTGATGAAAAACGATTAAGGGCCATCTGCCATGGTCAAAGCTATCAGAAGAAAGTAGCCAGAGCTTTTAACAAGAAGGTCAAGCCTAGAAATTTTGAAACAGGGATGCTAGTTGTGAAGAAAATGCTCCCAAATGCACAACACCCAGGAGGCAAATTCATGCCAAACTACGAAGGCCCCTACGTGATTCGGAAGGTCTTATCCGGGGGAGCTCTTATACTTGTAAACGTGGATGGAGAAGAATTGGCGAGTCCAAGAAATGCAGACGCCGTGAAGAGATATTATCCTTGAAATAAAATTGAGCTTCAAAGCGATTGATGAGCAGATCTGAGTCACATAGAATTTTGCATTCGCATGACATTTGCATACATACATTTGCATACATTTGTATTTTGCGGGTGAGCTGGGAATCATGAAGAACTTCGCAGAGTAACCGATCAAAACAGGGAAGTTATCTGTTATTTTGATTACAAATTTTGAATATCTTTGACTAATTGATTCCTTTTGTTTTTACAGGAAACGGGAGTCAACATCCGAAGGAGGTAGAATGAAGTCGCTTCGGGATTTGAAATTTTGAATATCTTTGACTAATTGATTCCTTTTGTTTTTACAGGAAACGGGAGTCAACATCCGAAGGAGGTAGAACGAAGTCGCTTCGGGATTTGAAATTTGGTATATCTTTGACTAATTGATTCCTTTTGTTTTTACAGGAAACGGGAGTCAACATCTGAAGGAGGAAACGGGAGTCAACGTCTGAAGGAGACAAGAAAAAAACCGCTTCGGAACTTAAAATTTTAAATGTTTTGAACTGATTGTTTCCTTTTGTTTTTACAAGGAACAGAAGTCAATATTTGAAGAAGATAGGTTTGACGTTCTCCTCCTTTACAAAGTATTTTCATACACCGTCGTGCTTGAAATTAAGAAAATTTGGATTTGCAAAGCAACAGAGCTCTTTCAAAGAAACATTCCTTTCAAATTTCAGAAACGTCTTTTGAATACCCTCTCAATGAAGATTTTTGCGAATGATGAATTTTTGATGAAATGCCTTGAGTTTCTATAAAAAGGGCATGTTTTGAAAGCTTTTCAAAAGACTGATCCTTGAGATGAAAAGAGGCAAACATTATCCTCAAACACGTCCCCGATACACTTGAGTGATGAGTGAGAGTGATAAAGCGAAAGAGCTTAATTTTGGGGACGTAGGGATCATTCGCGGTGATTACATGGATTGAAATGATGAAAGGCATTTCCATTTCAAATTTATCCATACACATTTATATCCCTTGATAACCACTCCGAGCCAAAAAGGGAGAATTTTATGAATATAACCCTGTCAAGAACCACCCCACACTGGGGCATATTTGGAGGTTCATTAGATGATTCCTTGGAGAAAAGATTAGGTAAGACTTTATTGTGCTAACTTGTATCAATCTTTTTGTGATAGCTTCGGGTGATTTCTGGCAAAGACTTGGAACACCTCAAAGTGAAGAAAAACATTTCATTTCTATATCCCCAAACACTTACCCTTTGAAAAAGCCAATTTGAGCCATTGAATATTCATTTCTAAACCCTTGTTGGTGATCACCTCCCCACACTGGGGCAAAACAAAGGAATAACCAGCAATGAGTCAAAATGCATAATTTGGAAGAATTCTTGATACTGGTCTCAAAAGAGCCAATCAGTGCAAAAATGACAAGAAATGAAAAGGCTAGAAAAAGCAAAGTGCCTGGTAAAAGCAAGGCCAAAGCCCATGAAAAGAGCACCCCGGAAAGGGATAAATCCTGAAGAAAGATCATCAAGATGAAAAGATGAAAATCCTCAAAGTCAATTGAAGAAAAAATGGTCATGAATTTATTGCAAAAGCAAATGAATACTGGAAAAATATCAAGGTGATCACCAAAGTTCACCCCTCTTTTGAAAATATGGCCATTCTTAAAGAGCCCACCTTAAACCAAGATACAACCTGTCACCAAAACTTTTCTGATCTAAGAGGTGTTTCAGGTTAATGCAAGAAATCATACGGGAAGCTACCGCTTAAAGAGGTAAGTACAATCCTGTCTTATCATGACTTCGGGGTTCTTGACTTGTAGACCCGAAGAAGCTATTTCAGATCAAAATTCATTTCTAAACCTTAAATTGAATATCTTTTGATGAGCCTTTGACCTGGCCTGAATTACGGTCCCTTTTAAAATGCCTTCTCTGATTAGTCAGATTGTATGCATCTCGAATGATCCCGAAACCTCAAGGTTAGGTTTCCTGTGAGCAGATTTGAATTTTAAGAAAAGCCTTCCTAAATGGTGAGAAGCCTTCTTGGATGAAGGAAAACACTTTTGAAAAACTTTTAAAACAATCTTTTTGTAGAACACTCGGGATGTGTCACTCAAAGTCCATCTCCAGTGAAAATTTGAACTTGTGATTGGACACATTTCCTTCACAAATAATTTTGAAAATTTGTCTAAGAATTCTTAAGTCTCTCCTCAAGACTTAGAATTATCATACTAATGATGTTTGATTGAACTTTCTGCGGGTTCCCTAGCGATCCCAAATCCTCGGAAAAGTTACATTTTAAAGATTTGATTAACTTGGATTTTCTACAGGTCTTCTGGAGTCCCCGGGTCCTCGGATCCCCCTTTTTTAGAAAATTTGAAATAGGGTTTGAGCTCTGTAGGTACACTAGTCAACCTAGGTCCTCAGATGACACCCTATCGGACGGTTAGTAGCTGGAGAGACGAAAACCGATCTCGCTTATTAGAAAATTTGAAATAGGGTTTGAGCTCGTAGGTACACTAGTCAACTTAGGTCCTCGAGATGGCACCCTCTCGGACGGTTAGTATCTCGGAGAGACGAAAACCGATCTCGCTTATTTGAAAATTTGAAATAGGGTTTGAGTTACGTAGGTACACTAGTCAACCTAGGTCCTCGGATGGCACCCTCTCGGACGGTTAGTAGTTGGAGAGACGAAAACCGATCCGCTTATTTGAAAATTTGAAATAGGGTTTGAGCTCGTAGGTACACTAGTCAACCTAGGTCCTCGGATGGCACCCTCTCGGACGGTTAGTAGTTTGGAGAGATGAAAACCGATCTCGCTTATTTGAAAATTTGAAATAGGGTTTGAGCTCGTAGGTACACTAGTCAACCTAGGTCCTCGGATGGCACCCTCTCGGACGGTTAGTAGCTGGAGAGACGAAAACCGATCTCGCCTATTTGAAAATTTGAAATAGGGTTTGAGCTCCGTAGGTACACTAGTCAACCTAGGTCCTCGAGATGGCACCCTCTCGGACGGTTAGTAGCTGGAGAGACGAAAGCCGATCCGCTTTTTAGATGGTGAGTCCCCGCATGGAGGATAGCCAATCTCTTTTAAATAGGTGAAACCCCTTTGTTACAAGGGTGAACCTCCCCCTCGACGGTTAGTAGTTTGGAGAGACGAAAGCCGATCTGCTTTTTAGATGGTGAGTCCCCGCATGGAGGATAGCCAATCTCTTTTAAATAGGTGAAACCCCTTTGTTACAAGGGTGAACCTCCCCCCTTAGACGGTGAGTAGCTGGAGAGACGAAAGCCGATCCGCTTTTTAGATGGTGAGTCCCCGCATGGAGGATAGACAATCTCTTTTAAATAGGTGAAACCCCTTTGTTACAAGGGTGAACCTCCCTTTCGTACGGTAAGTAGCTGCATAGACGAAAGCCGATCTGCCCCCTTTTAAATGATGAATTCCCGGTGGATAGTCAAACCCATTTTGAATAGGTGAAACCCCTTTGTTACAAGGGTGAACCTCTCTTCTAAGTTTTCGAATCACCACTCGACACCAGACGGACGCCGACCATTGCAAAATCGCGCCAAACCGTCCACGGGTAATTTCGTACACTCAACTTTTCAACCTCGGATCAACAAATCTCAAACCATAGACAGGTGAGCTACAGGTAAGTCTCTCTCTCTTCTCATCTCTTTTTCACATAAGACGAGCATGAATCGAAATAATTCCCCACGGAATTAGAGCTTTAAACTGCGAAGGTAAAGTAATCGAATGTCAAGACTTATTTTCTTTAGATTTTTTCTCCCCAGCAGAGTCGATTAAGGATTCAGGTGTCACCTTGTCTTTGAAAGCAACCTCTAACCGAGATTACTTTCAAAGAGGGGCGGATGTTGACACCCGAATTTTTAGTCGATTTTCCTTTAGTTTTATTTTCCAAAATTTACCAAAAATTCACAAAAAATCAAAAAATTAAAAAATCAACATTGGAAGCCTTGGCCATGCATAAGGAACCAATTTGGAACAAAAAATAATTTTTCATATTTTTCGCATTTTTTAATATTTTCGAAAAATAGAAAAATCTTTGAAAAAAATCATAAAAATGCTTTTAGAGGGTATAAAAATACACAAAAATGTTCAATATTTTTCTTTTAATTCCATTTTCATATTGACCTCAAGAAAAATTGAAAATTAAGTTCAATTTTAGGTGTTTCTTCACAATGCCTAGAGTTGAATTTGCATAAAAAATACAAATTGAGTCTTTTTATTTGCAATTTTTGCAAATTTTGGAGTCTAGACATTCAATTGTGGTCCCTTTGAACTTCAATTTGATCAATTGCACTCTCAATTGCACGAATTGCGCGAATTAGGCCAAATCCCCAAAATGTTTGCAATTTAGTCCCTCAAATTGGCCAATTTTTGAAATTACTTTTAATTGAGGGACTATTATTGTAAAATTGAACTGTTACCCTATGTTTTCATACATTTCAAATTGATTGGCATAGGTCTCATGGCCCAATTTTGTCAAATTGACATCCAATTGAACATTTCCCTAATTTGGGCAAATTGAAAAATTTGGGGTTTTCATAGAAATTGAGGTGAAATTTTGGGCAAAACCACTTTTTTAGATAATATTCAGGGTCCTAAGCCCAATTTTGAGGTTTAATTGTAAAAATTCCCATTAAATTTGGACTAATTTTGAAAATTGCACGTCCGAACCGGTTCGGACCGGTCGCCGGTCGGACCGGTCGAACCGATCGGGAACGATCCTTCTTCTTCCTCGCACGAGCACTTCATTTTGTAAAATTGAAGATGAACTTTGGCGATCAAATTGGACGTCAATTCGCGACTAATTAATTCAATTAACCTAGGGCTTTGGTTGCTCGGGTCGGGGAGTTCCGATTGGCACCGGCGGCAGAGCCAATCGTCGCCGGAGGACGGCGGCATTGCCGATCAAAGTCACGGCTGCACGGAAAAGTCAAATTTGGCAAAAACGCGTGCAATTGACACTCGCTTGGACTCAACGGACGTCTAATGGACTTGGACGGAATCCTAGTGATTCCGTCACCGTCCGGCGGGCCTGAAATCACGTGGGCGCACGTGAATCACCCTCGGCCAGCTCACGCCCAACGCGCCAAATTTCAAAAGCTCACTATAAAAGCCCGAGGAGGATTTTAGAACGAGAAGAGGCTCATTCGGTTCATCACACACCGGAATAGAGAGAGAAAGTGACAGGGGAAGAGAGAGAATCTCTCGTGCGAGGTCCGAGTTCAAGTTGCGGACCGAGTTTACGCTACTTCGGTCCGGCCAATCCAGGCCAAATCGGCGCGGCGGATCGTCACCGGAACTTCCTCCAAGCTCGGGCGAAGCAATCGCACCGACCGGATCAGCTCAAGACTTCCAAAAACGGTGAGTTCACTTCCCGAGTTCGACACTGTGCGATCATGGCCTCACACGTCCCCGAGCATATTCCTTGAAATTGTTGTGTGCCTTTTACTCCTTGAACTTCACTAACCATGCTCACATCTGGTTTTTGCATCAATCCCGCTCGAACATCCCGAGTCGAAACCTCCAATCATCGCGATCCGGCCGAACGCCGGCGGACCTCTCCACCTTGGCGAGCTCAATCTCGAGCTCAAGGTGAGTCCTCTCAACGCCTTTTATAGCTTCTGTGTGGATGAATTGAGCTGAAACGTTCTCTGTTGTTCGATTGAATGCTTGTAGCTTCACTCTGTGCGAGCTTGATTTTTGTTGATCTAGTCGATGAAATCACGTAATTTTAGAGTATGTTGATGCGGTGAACGATACGAATCGATTGGTGTTAGTTTCGTGGGATTTTATCAAGATTTCGCCGTTAGATTGTCGCCGATAGTCCTCGGCCGTCCATTGTCTCACCGACGAGAGGTTGAAGATGATGACGTGGCGAGTCAAACAAGTCAACGAGCTGATGTGGCGTCCTCTGGTTGGTCCAACTCACGTCCGAGTCGGCTCGGCCGTTGGCGCGAGCGAGCCGACTCGGACTCGATCCGACGGCCGGGATTATTAGATGAGTTTGATCTGTGGCCGTTGGATCTGATTTTTGTATTTTTTAGTTATTAGTATATTAGTTAGAAAATACGAAAAATAAAAACCGTGTCGTTTAGTGCAGGCAATACGATGTCGTTTAGGTGTTAAATAGGACGAACGGCCCGGATTAG
Organism: Rhodamnia argentea; assembly: GCF_020921035.1. Classification (NCBI taxonomy): domain Eukaryota; kingdom Viridiplantae; phylum Streptophyta; class Magnoliopsida; order Myrtales; family Myrtaceae; genus Rhodamnia; species Rhodamnia argentea. The sequence continues at coordinate 11,085,196 of NC_063158.1, forward strand.
CTCTGGGATAGATCGTGGCCGTTCAAGGTTTTGATCAATGTGACGTCGTTTAAGGCTAGAAGGCGGATTCGATGTCGTTCTATACATAGGCAATACGAACGGTCTAGATTAGAGTTAAATCTAAATCGTGGCCGTTTATTTGTCGAGCAACGCGGTGTCGTTTTGAGTCATAGGCAAATGGATGGCTCGGATCGGATCTAGAAGAGATCGTGGCCGTCCAACGTATTAAAGGAAGCGTCGTCGTTTTTGTTAGAAGGGATGGACGGTTCGGATTAGATTTAGGGGAGATCGTGACCGTCCGCGTCTAATAGTGATCCGGCGTCGTTTTTGTGTAGGATGCTCGGAAGTGTCGTCGTTTTGGTATTAAGGGGAGTCGACGGCCGAGATCAAATCTGAGATTGATCTCGGCCGTCCATTATTTTCTTTTATATCCGAATATTAGAAATTAGTTTAGAAAATCAAAAAAAGAAATTTAGAAAATAGGTTACGGTGCCGTTTTGGTGTTGTGGGTGAGTCATGGGCGGTCGGACCAGGTTGACCGGCCGTTGACCGGGTTGACCCCGTCCGGTTTAATAATAAAAAATAATAAAAAATAAAAAGGAATTTCCAAAAATCCAAAAAAATTGTAAAAATACTTAGAAAATTCATAAAAATTCCCTGATTTTCATAAAAAAATTTTAAAAATTTGTAGATCGATTCGGGACTCATAAAGTTTGGATTGAAAATTTCGAGACTTCGAGGGTCGATTAATTTCGATCCGGAAAATTTCCAAGTATTTTTAGAAAATAAATAAAAATTCCAAAAAGATAGAAAAATTAGAAAAAATTCAAGAAAATCACAAAAAATGAGAAATGGCCACATTCAACTGGCCAAATCGGAATTTTGTGATTTTCGGGTCCCGAACTCCCAAAAATGACCATTCTACCCTTCCGGGCCTTCCGCCCCAAATTTTTACCAAATCACCCCGACACCCAAAATTGATTTTTGTGTGGGCCGATAGGGCCATTTTAGACGTATCAAACCTTGATTGATTGATTTGTTTGCTTGTAATGATTTTGATTGCGCATTAATTTTTTTTGATTGTGATTGATTAGGATAGAAAATTCCCATCCGCATGAAAACTTAGAATTGTTAGGGCCTACCTCACCCGATATTACATCTGCATGAAATCCTAGGTTAGAAAAACACTCAACATCGGTAACCGAAAGGGCATCAAATATGAAATTTGGCGTAACCAAGTCCCCGGACCCAAAATCTCCGGTTTTCGCGGAACCGAACGGTTTCTCCCGACCGCTCGGTGAGGTTTCCGATCGTACCTTCCAATAAATTGATCGGTGGCGACTCCAAATTGCATGTACACATCGCACATGCCACCCGACCACACTAAGGTCGATATTCGATATAAATTTTACCGGACATCGCGATTCGAGTAATGGGTCTTGGGAGGGACCCGCGATCCTAGAAAATACCCCGCCGACAACCGGGGTTATGAAAAATTAAGGGATCGGCTCGTTAGCCCTATTCCGCCCGGAAAAATTTCCGGAGGGTCGCGACATCCAGGAACGGGTTGAGTAAGTCCGGCTCTGTATCCTCGGAGATGTCCTCATCTTCCGGCCATTTGCCACCTCTAGAAAATACCTCGGATAGGTGATCTAGGAACATCTTCCCTCTAGCCTTCCATGCATTGGTGCCTATAAAACGGCCACCTTGGTGTCCATGACGTCCACGGTCTCCATAACACTTGTTTCGACCTCGGCCTCGACCTATGTTATTCTTCACTATTCCATTATAACCCGGACCAACCTTGTGGTCATTTGAGCTCAAATTCAAAGGGTTACGGATCCCCCGACCATGCTTCCCTAATCCAGCACCCGGGATAAAACCGTTCGATAGTAACACTCTCCCCGCCATAGTCGCAGGTCTCGAAAGCTCCGGTGCAGCTATTTTTGCATCTGGTGATACATGCATGACGGATACAATGTCGAAGGTGTGATAACTTAGCTCTTCCTCCTTTGAAGGCTCGACGTATGGAACCACCCCTTTTAAAGTGGCTCGATGTCCCGTCTCGCCATGGACGGTGATCAACTGACCCTTAACCACAAATTTTAACTTTTGATGCGGGGAGAAAGGTACCGCTCCAGAGACATGAATCCATGGTCTTCCCGGGAGCAAGGTGAAGGCGCTTGGAATGTCTAGTACTTGGAACGGTATAGAGAAAGTTACCGGTCCAATGTCAATGTCCAGCTCAATCTCTCCTACAACATTTTTGGAGACTCCATCAAATGATCGGATAGTAGCTTTAGATATCCCGACGAGGTCTTCATTTATCCCAAGCTTCTCGGGGTGTTCAGAGGACATAGGTTAAAAGCGGAACCATTATCAATCAGAACATGAGGAACCTCCTTTCCGTGGCACCTCACGGCAATATAGAGGGCTTTGTTGTGGACCCTCCCTTCTTTCGGGAAATCTTCATCCGAGAAGGATATCTGGTCCTTCAAGAGGATAGCACCTACGAAGTCCCCTAGTTGAACTTCGTTAATTGTTTCCGGAACATGCACCTCATCCAAGACTTTCAAGAGGGCATTCTTATGCTTTTCGGAATTCTTAAAGAGATCCAGTAAGGAAATCTGCACAGGCATTTTCCTCGGTTGATGAACGACCTCATATTCACTGGTCCTCACTACCGATTGCAACTTCTCAACCTCTTCCGCAGTTGGGACTCTCTTTTCGGAATCCGCCTCTCTTGGTGGATAACACCTTCCCGATCTCATTATGGCGTCGATCTCGCTCGTTCCATAATCCCAAGGAACTGCCTTTGAGTTATATTCCTCCACAAGCGGTAACTTAATCTTTACCGGTATGATCTTTTCTGGTGGTGATTCGGATGTTGATGGTTTTTCCGAACTAGAAGCTTCCAACTCCCAGCTATCAATTTTGTTCAAATCAATCACGAAACGAATCGGGGTATCTACCATCTCGATCATTTCATCCTCATGAACATCCTTAGGGTTATGTTCTGGACCCGGCTTTACCAGCGTGACATTTTCTTCATCCAGATCCCTCTGCCTTTCCCTTCTGACTCTTAAGATAATCCCCTCAATTCTCATACCAATCTCCACCATATGTTGGAATGACGAGTAAGTGTACGCATACATGCGGTCAAAGTATTCCGCCGGAAGTGACTTCGATACGAACTCCAGCATTTCTCTCTCTGACAACGGCGGTTGCACCATCACAGCATGTTTCTTCCATCTCCTAGCGAAGAGTTCAAAACTCTCGTCTTCACCTTTCCCGATATTCAACAGATTGGCTTTAGTAAAGTAACCTCTGATCCCAGCTTCAAAGTGTCGTATAAAGTGCTCTGATAAATCCTTCCAGCTTGGGATCCAATCCAAATCGATTGATCGAAACCATGCTAGCGCGAGGCCCGCCGGACTACGTCCGAAATTCCGAATCAATGTTTCATCATCCTCATGATGGCCAACCATTTGGCGAAGATAATATGAGATATGCGCCAGAGGACACCCAGCGCCATTATACTTTGTGCGGAAGGTCATTCTTGGGTTCACGCCTTGAGGCGGAACATTTCTTGCTTGAGTGAGTGGTGTAATCAGCTCCTTCAACTCATCCATTTTCCTCGACGCATCGTCTCCTTGCCCTTGCAGTAGGGCGATCTTTCGATTTTGTGTTTCCATGGCCTGCCGCATTTCCAGAATCCGCATGTTCTCTTCTACCGCCATAGTGTTCCTTTTGGTCATTAATTGTGACAAATCCGCCACCATGTTTGTCAAATGACGTATGTGAGTTTCTAGATTAGAAATCCGCATATCTACCTCTTGATTCTCCTGTTCATTCCGAGGAGCCGTTTGGTCTTTAACTTCATCGACCGTTCCTACAAATTCCTCACTTTCGGGGTCATCCATGCCGCCCCACCCATCGGGGACTATATTTCCAGAATCAACAAAGAAACTCGGGGGCGCCGAATATAGCACTTTAAAGTTATAACCGCCACTATCCTCCCCAAGATTGTCCACTATTTCACCTCTCTCAAGAGCTTTCTACATAAATCTTCTATCACTTCTACGTGCTTTATCCAGACGGATCTCATATTCGTCTATCTCTTCACTTTCTTGGCCATCTATAATGCTCATCAAATATCCCGAGGGTATTTTCAAAACACCTCCCCTCGTAGGTTTCATCGCAAATTCCTCAGACAGCATGTCCACCGCCGCGTAGGTCCCCTTGAAAGCGACATCTTCCATTTTTCCTATGATGCTCAAGTTAATCAGCTTTTTTAAGCAAGCTTCCTTTTGCTCCTGGGAAATACTTTCTCCTTCCGGGTATTGTGAGGCTAATGTCAAGACATCCCGCATTTTACCCATATCCACTATGAACTCCGGAACCTCTTCCTCTTCACCTCCAAAAATCGCGTTCACCTCGCGATGCTCGTGTAACGGGTTCTACCGCACATTTAGTTCAGCCTTATCAAACTCTAAAAATTTTCCATCGATCAATGCTTGCACCTTGAACTTGAGAGTGAGACAGTTGTCCACATTGTGCCCCCTTTCTCCCATATGGTATATGCACGTCTGGGTCTCATCAAACCCAGGAAATCTTGGAGGATGAGCTCTAGGTGGCTCCTTTGCAACCAGGCGGTTCTCCAACAGCATGGGTAATAATTTGGATAAGGGTCGGGGTAGTGGGGTGAAAACAATTTGGTTCTTTTTTCTGAATTCCGGTGGTTTGGAAGCGGTCCAGGAGGACGTTCCTTGGTTAGGGGTTGAAGGTGAGAAATTTCTAGGCTTTGGCGGGTTAGGGACAAAGGCTACTTCTCCAGTTTGCTCCATATTATCCCTTCTCAAAGGGTATTGGCGTCCGAAAGGCGCTTCCGGTATCTTCTTTTCTCTCGGTGCCCACTCATGGCGTTCTGCTACCTTGATCGGGTGCGCGAACGTCCGACACTCAGAGGTGTTCGGTTTGTCGAAAAACTCAAAGGAAAGGGCCTTGAGAAACAGGTCTATTAGTTCTTCTTCCGGGACGGGCGGCATTACTTGCACAGCCAATGCTCTCCATCTTTGGGCGTAGGCGCGAACGGCCTCGCTCTTTCCCTTTACGGTTCTCGGAAGGTCCTCTCTAGTGAGGGCGGTCAAAGTGTTAAATTTGTATTGCCGAAGAAACTCGTCTGCCGGTTTGTCCCAATCGGCGAGCCTCTCTAGCTCCAATTCAATGAACTACGCCGGGCTGCCCTGAGATAGGCTCTCCTGGAAGGTGTTAACCAAGAACGGAATGTTGTCTGAGAACCGGGACATTCGGCGCAAATAATACTTCAAGTGCGCCTTGGGACACCCGGTCCCATTATATTTCCTCATAAAGTCCGGTTCCTTGTAGTCTGCCGGAACCTCTATCTTTTCGAATGGTGCTACCTTATCGAACCTTGAAAGTTCATATCCCCGACTTGCCAAACACTCTTCGATCTTAGCAAGCCTCTTAATTTCCTCCTCCATTTTAAGGACCTGTTTCTCCTTCTTTTCCAAATCTATCACAACAGGAGGATCCTTAGGCGGTCGCTCCGGGTTCATAGTGGGATTAGCGGCGGGCGCCGGATTAGCGTTCGCTTCATCGGATGACCCCGCAGGGGCTTGAGAATTAGGGTCAACGGGGTATCTCCCCTGACTAGCGATCAACATCGCTTTCATTTCTGCCACCATTGTGGCGATTATATTCATCCGGTTCTCCGGATTACCCACACGAGGTGCGAGCTCTTCTTGTTCCATCCTTAATTTGCGCGTTTTGCTACGAGTCCTCGTATTTATCACTCACATGTTTTCAGAACATCAAATTAGTATGGAAAATATTAAAAGATTTGGAGGCATTGATCCGTGGTAATTGACTTCTCTATATGTATGCGTGAAATGCTCATAAAAGAAATAATACGTATCTATTACAAACCAAATTGTTCAAAAGTATCTAAAAGATAACAAATATGCGAAAATCTAAATGGGGGAATGGATCTATCCAAGTCTAGGACGCTTCCACTCTTCTTGTTCTTCTGATCCATCGGAATCCCACTGGTATGGGTCTTCTCCCTCTTCTGACATCCACTGCTCCGGATCTTCGGGAATGTACGGTTCTACTCCCGGTACGTACGGTACTATGTACTACGGCTCGTAGGACTCCACTTCTTCAATCCGAGGAGATACGCACTCGGGTACATATGGCGATATTCCTTAAACTTCTGGATATACTCCTTGGAGGCTCTATGAATGTTCATCTCATCATCCAAATAATCCGGCCATTCGACTTCTTGTAACGGGGACTTCTTCAAAGCGTGAAGTATAAGTTTGATCCGGGCCCGATACAACTCCTTTGCTTCCTTAGTGAGCTTTCCTCGTGTCATATCAAACGAGAAGATCCCGGGACGGACATCCGGTGGTATCTCTTGTAAAACTCCAAATTGCCTCACCACTCGAATGGGGTAATACGCTACGGCGCCCGTACATCCCAATAAGGGAATAGGGTTATCTTCAACACCAATATTGCGAGCCTCTACGATCTTGGGCCAAGTCAGACGCCATCTAATATGCTCGGGTTTCAAATTGTCTAATAGCTCAACCCACTTTTTGAATGAGTATTTGGGTACAAGGGATTGACACTTGAGGAAGGATCTAAGAGGGTGGACGTGCTCATTGATCTCATAGCAACCCACTCGGAGTTGGAAGGTCTTTATATGAGAGGTGAACCACAAGTGGAGTAATCCGTTGGACGCTTGGAAAACAGCTTTTTTGAAGTTTTGGAACGGTTTAGGGAGAGAAAGGTCTCAACTAAGATCATGTACGAATAATCCCAGCGACAACATGCTTGTCTGGCTATATGGGCTATAGAAGGGTCAAAAGTGGTCCTTGAAGTTGGGAATAGGACGAATGCAAAGAATGCCAAGATGAACACCTTTCCCGATTTATGACCGGTTTCAGTGGGTAAAGAGGAATAATTGTCGAAAAGGAATAAGAAAGTGAACTTGTTGGAATTGGACTTGTAAACTTTTTCAATCTCAGAAGTTTTAAGACGGAGAAAACTCGATAACGAACGGGTGGAGTCCATGTCTAAAGGGGGTTGAGCTATACGTTCTTCAAACTTGGCCCCGATAATAGCGGTGTATTCCTCAAGAGTAGGGGTCAATTCCAATCCTCGAAAGTTGAATGTCATTGTGCGCGCGTCCCATGCCTTGGCTAGCGCTTGAATAAAGGCCGGTTGGTATTCTACTTTGATCAAATCTACAAGTCGTCCCAAACGTCCTTCCACATAGGCTTTGTTGATGACGTCGAGGCGATCCCACCATATAGAAAGCTCCTTGCGCGGTACCGAGATGACTTTGATGTCTCCATTCCCCATGATCTAAAAATGCAAAAAATGATGGTCCTAAAGTCAATTACCACGGTTTTAATATGCATATGAATGAAATGTGATGCAAATGTACTAACCAAATTCCATGTCATCTTTTGGTAACATGAGGGTCAACTACTCCCACTTGACCCAAATAAGCCAAATAGGGTAATTACGGACCTAATCTCACCCAAAGATGGCATGTAATTTGATTAGGATCGTTTAAGCGTAATCGGGGTAAAAAACCGCTTTTTACAACTTCAAATTTGTCCACTCACAAAATTCACAAGTCTAGTACAATAAAGTCAAAAGAGATAGGACATGATAGCATCTAAAGATGTTCGGACAATAAATGTCGATGAAAGTACATAATCGATCGAAAATATAATGAAACCTAGAAAATGCCCCAAAGTCGCACTAAACTAGACAATCGGAATGGTATCCTCATCGGATGAAATCTCCACTATCTCGGGAAGCTTGACATCTTCTTCATCATCGGAGGATATGGTGATGACTTCTTTCTTCTTGATCGTGGAGTGCTTTGGGGCCGTCTTGGTCGCACGAGGCTTCTTTGCCAATTTCATGTACAACTCCCAAATTCTCTACTTTTCGCGCTTGATTTCCAAATGTCGTCCACTACGTGTATAATCGCAACTCTCACTACGGATGCGGTTCCGTCCATTGAGCTCCCGTCCATGAACAAATCCGAAAACCCGAAATGTAGCGGGTACTCGGTCCTCGCGTCGAACGGTCCTCCGCTCCCATGTGAATACGTCGGGTACATCAACATGACTTTGGGGCGCCATCTATCCTAAAAAGGAAAATTGACTTTCAACCCCGACCACTTAAACGATCTTACAAATTGTGATGATATGTCGTGAAAATGCATGATACGCAAAATTTAAATTTACAAGTTCAAAGTAAAGAGGGTAAAAAGCCTTACCAACCGGTGTTACTCTCTTTTTGGGATTTTGGTTTTAGGTATACCAACCGTCCATTTCACATGCCTATGAGACAAGTGAGGTTCAACTCTAAAAAAATCAAAAAAGGCTCGGGTATGGACCTAAAAAGGCTCTCGCTATACAAATCGATGGGCCGCCCATAAGAGCAATCAAACAACAAGTGGGTAGGACCATCAATCTTGCATAGCGAGCGGGATCAAATATGGTCAACCCAAGTGCAATCAAACACAAGAGCTTCGCATACCGATCCCTATCTATGGCGACCTATAAGGGTGATTTGCGGCTCGGGTTTAGGTGCTTGTGTGTGCAGTGTCGTGATCCTCAAAATATGCAAGACATGCACAACAATTTATATTCAAAACACCGCTTCAATATTTGTATAAATAAACACACAACCCGAAACTCCCTATCCGCATCAAAAAGGGTTAGCATAGACACCCCCCTTTATAACTCCCATCTGCATCAACATTTAACACTTTTGTTAGTGGACGTACCTCATCTTCAAGAGCATCTCGAGAAAACGGGGTTAGAAAGCACTCAACATTTTTATTGGCTTAAGTCCTCTTATGAATTTCCCCGGTGGAGTCGCCGGTCTGTCGCGACCCTCCGGAAATTTCCGTTTTCCGGGGCGAGTAGGGTTAACGAGCCGATCCTTCTTCTTTTATCTTTTATAACCCCGGTTGTCGGTGGGGTATTTTTTAGGATCGCGAGTCTCTCCCAATACCCATTACTCGAATCGCGATGTCAGGTAGAATTTATCAAATATCGAAATTGACCTTGTGTGGTCGGGTGGCATGTACGAGGTGTACATGCAATTTGGAGTCGCCACCGATCGATTTATTGGAAGGTACGATCGGAAAACCTTACCGAGCGGTCGGGAGAAGCCGTTCGGTTCTGCGAAAACCGGAGATTTTTGGGTCCGAGGACTTGGTTACGCCAAATTTCATATTGACGCCCTTTCGATTACCGATGTCGAGTGTTTTTTCTAACCTAGGAAATCATGCAGATGCGATATCGAGTGAGGTAAGCTCTAACAGTTCTAGGGTATTCATGCGGAATGGAATTTTCTATCCTAACAATCACAATCGGAAAAATTTAATGTGCAATCAAAATCATCACAATCAATCAATCAATCAAGGTTTGACATGTCTAAAATGGCCCTATCGGCCCACACAAAAATCAAATTTGGGTTTCGGGGTGATTTGGCGAAAATTTGGGGCGAAAGGCCCAGAAGGGTAGAATGGTCATTTTTTGGGGTTCGGGACCCGAAAATCACAAAATTTCGGATTGGCTAGTTGAATGTGGCCATTTCCTATTTTTTATGATTTTATGGAATTTTTCTAATTTTTCTAGTTTTTCGAATTTTTATTTATTTTTCAAAAATATTGGGAATTTTTCGGATCGACACGGATCGACCCTCGAAGCCTCAAAATTTTCGATCCAAACTTTATGAGTCCCAAATCGTTCTACAAATTTTTAGAATTTTTTGTGAAAATCTGGTAATTTTTATGAATTTTCTAAGTATTTTCGTAATTTTTTGGATTTTTCGAAAATTTTTATTTATTTATTATTATTTTTTTATTAATAAATCGGACCGGGTCAACCCGGTCCGACCGCCCACAGACCCACTCTACGCCTAAAATGGCACCGCATTTGCTTTTTCTATTTATTTTCTATTTTCTATTATTAATTTTCTAATATTCGAATATACTAAAACAAAACGGACGGCCGAGATCGGATCTGAAATTAATCTCGACCGTCAACTCTCTCCTATACAAAACGACGACGCTTCGGCCTATCACCCTAAACGACGTCGCATCTATTATTGACACGAACGGCCACGATCCGAACTAAAAATCTAATCTGAACCGTCGACTCATCCGAGCCAAAACGACGCCGCACGCCTTAACCAAACGGACGGTCAAGATCTAACCTAGATCTAAGCTAAGCCGTTCGTTCTATCTTTGCTAAAACGACGCCGGATCAACTAAATGCATGGATGGTCACGATCTAACCTAGGTTCAATCCGGACCGTTTGTTCTTCAAACACCCTAAACGACGTCTCATGATCACTAGTCTAAACGACGCCGTATCCCTATTTTATTTTCTGCCTAAAATATCTAATATTCAAAAATACAAAAATCAAGATCCGACGGCTCTAAATCAAACCTATCAAATTACCGTGACCGTCGGATCTGGGCTGACTCAGCCTATTCGCGCCAACGACTAGGCCGAGTCGGCGATGACATGGAGCACTCACAAGACGCCACGTTGGACTTTGACTCTGTTGACCGCCACGTCATCTTTGTCTTCTTCATTGCGACGACACCTAAACGGACGACCGAGACTCTTTCGGCGAGATCTAAAGGCTAGATCTCGCCGGATCAACGCGAAATAACCGCCGATCAACTCCTCTCACCCCTCGGATCAACATAGTTGAAAATCGGACCATTCTATCCACGAAATCACAACTAATCAAATACACACAGTCTCGTGGTTGCAGAGTTCAATCACAAAGCACAGAGCACAATAATTCAATTCTATCACGGAGAAGCTAGAAGAGGAGGTAAGGAAACTTACCTCGAGCTCGAATCGAGCTCGCGAGGATTAGAATGGCCCGGCCGGTGCTTGGCCGGACCGCATGATGTTGGAGGCTCGACTCGGGAGGTTTGGACGGAATCAATGCAAGAGGAAGTTGCGATGGTGATTAGTGAAGTTCAAGCAGTAAAAGGCACAAGGTAATTGAGAAAATCGTGATCGCGAAGATGAGATGCCATGATTGCACAGTAGAAGGAAGTGAAGCTCGACTCACCTGATATGGAGGCTTAAGGCCGAACGAGCTGCCGCGATCGTCTTCTGGAAGTTCGAAGAAGCTTACGGCGGTGGTCCGGTGACCTGATTTGGCCGGGAACGACGGCGACGAAGATCTCACGGTCTCGGTCTGCAACTCTGACCAATCTTCGCCGGAGCCTCTCTCTCTAGCTTTCCCTCTCTTTCTCTCTCTATTCTGGTGTGTTGAGCGAGTAAATGAGCCTCCCCCTTGATCCATAATCTTCCTTGGCTTTTATACCCAATCTTTGAAAAATGCGCGCGCGGGAGCTTGAGTCGGCGAGGTGATTCACGTGCCATTCACGTGATTTTTGGCTCGCCGGACGGTGACGGAATCACTAGGATTCCGTCCAAGTCCGTCGAGCCTCCGTTAATCATAAAACGAACGTGAATTGCAACTTAACTTGAAAACGTTGACTTTCGCCTCGCCGGACCTTTGATTGGCTATTCCGACCAATTCCGGCGACGGCGGGTCGCGCCGGAGGTGGCGATCGACACCTCTTGACCCGCACAACAAAAGCCCTAAATAAATTGTCTCAATTATACACGGATTGACCTTCAATTTGGCCATTGAAATTCAACTCTCAAATCTACAAAACGGCTCGAGCTCGCGGAGAAGACGACACTGTTTGGACCGGTTCGACCGGCGGTCAGACCGGTCCGAACCGGTTCAAACAGTGAAATTTGCCCAATTTTTCAAAATTAATCAAGATTTACTGGGAATTTTTGCAATTAATCTTCAAAATTGGACGTGGGGCCTTGGATATCATCTAAAAAAGTGGTTTTGCCCAAAATTTTATACCAATTTGCACAAAAACCTCAAATTTTTATATTTGTCCAAATTAGGGAGAAGTTCAATTAAGTGTCAATTTGATCAAATTGGACTATGAGACCTATGCCAATTGATTTGGAATGCATAAAAACATAGGGGGACAGTCCAATTTTATCAAGATAGTCCCTCAATTAAAAGTAATTTCAAAAATTAACAAATTGAAGGACTAAATTGCAAGATTCTTTGGGGATTTGGCCTAATTCGTTCAATTCATGCAATTGATGGTGTAATTGATCAAATTGAAGTTCAAAGGGACCACAATTGAATGTCAAGACACAAAATGTGCAAAAATTGCAAATAAAAAGACTCAATTTGTATTTTTTTATGCAAATTCAACCTTAGGCGTTGTGAAGGAACACCTAAAATTGAACTCAATTTTCAATTTTTCTTGAGGTCAATATTAAAAGGGGATTAAAAGAAAAACATTGGACATTTTTGTGTATTTTTGTGACCTCCAAAGGTATTTTTCATGAATTTTGAAGTATTTTCCTATTTTTCGAAAATATTAAAAAATGCGAAAAATATGAAAAATTATTTTTTGTTCCAAGTTGGTTCCTTAAGCTTGGCCAAGGCTTCCAATGTTGATTTTTTAATTTTTTTGATTTTTTGTGAATTTTTAGTGAATTTTAGAAAATAAAACTAAAGGAAAACCGACTAAAAATTCGGGTGTCAACGGGAAGACCATGGATTCATGTGCCTGGAGCGGTACCTTCTTCCCTGCATCAAAAGTTAAAATTCGTGGTCAAGGGTCAATTAATCACCATTCATGGCGAGACGGGACATCGAGCCGCTTTAAAAAGGATGGTCCCATACATTGAACCCTCAAAGGAGGAGGAGCCGAGTTATCATACTTTTGACATCGTATCTGTCATGCACGTATCACCGGATGCAAAGATGGCTACACCAGAGCTTTCGAAACCTGTGACCATGGCAGGAAGAGTGCTACTCTCGAATGGTTTTATTCCGGGTGCTGGATTAGGGAAGCACGGTCGGGGAATCCGTAACCCTCTGAATTTGAGCTCAAATGACCACAAGGTTGGTCTGAGTTATAATGGAATAGTAAAGAATAACACGCGACAAGGTCGAGGTCGAAACAATCGTTATGGAGACCAAGGAGGCCGTGGACACCAATGTGGCCATTTTATAGGCACCGACACATGGAAAGTTAGAGGAAAAATGTTCCTAAACCCCTTATTCGAGGTATTCTCTAAATGAGGCAAATGGCTGGAAGATGAGGACATCTCCGAGGATGCAAAGCCGGATTTATTCAACCCGTTCCTGGATAATCGGGTGCACGTAATCATTGAGTGGCTGGAGGATGATTTCCCCACCCCTAAGTAAAAGGCTCTTTCTGAACTTTATCTTTTAGTGCATTTTGATTACTGCAATCGTTTTTAATTCCTTTCTTCTTTATCACCCTTTGGATCTCGTATCGTGATCCAAGAAGTGCGATATTGTACTGTCATTAGTCACGTCTATTAATGAAAATTATCACAAATTTGATTACGGACATGTGGAGCAACGGATTGGTCCGATGATGACAAATGATTCTACCATGAAATTTGAGGCCCGATCCGTCATATGATCTTGGGTTTTATATAGCTTTTGAGAACCAGGATGTCCGGAAGATTGTGGGACTAGTTCTCCTTTCTTTGTCTAAAAATTGGAATTTGAAAAATATTTTCATGAGAAAAATCATGCATTCTTCAACTTTATCATCTTTGAATACTAACATTTCATGGTGCATTTTAGGCATGTCATCCCACCCATACATAACAGGTTAATATGTGACTCGGATCGGCTCGATGACTATGCATGCGAGGTTAATATAGACGAGGTGGATGTGAGCGATATCAAGAGAGAATGGGATTGTTTTGAAGAATCTAAGCCTCCTATCTCCGAAGAACCCGTCACTATTAATTTGGGAGATTCTGATTGCGTCAAGGAAGTGAAAATAGGAGGGCACTTGTGCGCAGCAGATGTTTTAAGAATGACAGCATTGCTAAAAGAATATCGAGATATTTTCGCCTGGTTATATGCTGACATGCTGGGTTTAGATCGTGAAATTGTGGAGCATGCTTTGCCCACAAATCCTTCTTGCACACCAGTAAATCAATCGCCCGGAAGAATGAATCCTGAATTAGCATATAAGATCAAGGAAGAGGTCATGAAGCTCCTTAAAGTTGGATTTATCGAGGCTGTCCCATATGCTGATTGGGTCGCCAACATCGTACCAACTAAGAAGAAGGATGGGAGAATTAGAATATGCGTGGATTATCGGGACTTGAACAAAGCTAGTCCGAAAGACGATTTTCCTCTACCGCACATTGATGTACTCGTCGACAGTACCACGGGCTTTGAATTATTCTCCTTTATGGATGGATTCTCGGGATATAATCGGATCATGTTGAAGGAAGAAGATAAGATCAAGACCTCATTCACTACACAATGGGAACCTTCATTTATAAGGTAATGCCCTTTGGATTGAAAAATGCAGGGGCAACATATCAAATGGCTATGGTGACCCTTTTTCATGACATGATACATAGGGAGATCGAGGTATATGTAGACGATATGATTGCTAAGTCCAACCCTGGAGAAGACCATGTTAAAGTACTAAAAAAGTTATTCGATCGATTGAGAAAGTATAAGCTCAAGTTGAATCTCGCGAAATGCGTATTTGGCGCAAGACCTGGAAAGCTGCTAGGATTTGTAGTGAGCGATCGTGGTATTGAAATTGACCCTTCCAAGATCAAAGCCATATGGGAAATAGGGACTCCTTCTACTGTTAAGGAAGTAAGGGGCCCACTTGGAAGATTGAATTATATATCCAGATTCATATCACATTTGTCAAAAACGGCGAGACCCTTTTTCAAGCTGCTAAAGAAAGGTGCAAAGGTTAAATGGGATGCGGAATGTCAACGAGCATTTGAGAAGATCAAGGAATATTTGGTACAGCCTCTAGTATTTGTGACATTCTGAATTCCGACCCCATTTCGAAGTTTATGAATAAAATGAGCATTGATGCGTTTCAGTAATCTCACTCGGAATTGATCACTCTAGAGACGATCGACCGAAGGGGAATGGCTAAATAGGATAGTACGCGGACTAAAAAACTCGGTCGCGGACTAGTATCCCGACCATAAGGATCGCGAGGGTACGTTCTAGACCATGTAGGTCGATCTAGGATTAGTATCAGAATAATCTGCTAGCGTCGTGCAAATGGACCGCGGGTGGTTCCGCTATGCCATAGCATGATTTGCGGATAACCCCGAACCGATTCCTGACGATCGCGTCCCGCTAGGACCGATAGTTTCCCTCGCGATTACATGACAACCAGGATCGCCGTGGTCCGAATAATTCTTAAACGTGAGAAAAATCACGGGTCGATACACGTAGCTCCCGAGAGCCGCCCGTCGATCCGAGATGCACTAAAATCGCGATCGGCTAATTTTTAGCGCGAAGTGAACTTCGAAATCGGCGGCCGGGTATTTGAGAATTCCATTGCAAATAAATTGGACGTCGCCTCACCGGAGTTAATAAGGATTTTATATCGCAGTATGAGTCGGAAAAAGTGGAGATCAAATCGCGAAGCGAGAAGTGCACCCCGGTCCCGGATTTTGTTCAGCATCTTGAGAAACCGCGAAGAAAAATTTTGGCCACTTCATCATCCCATCACTTTAGCCAAGTTATATCAAAGAAATGAAGAGGGAAAAGTGTTCTTGAAGTTCAATTCCCAAAGCCCATTTAAAACCCCAAAAACCCCATTTTCCCCAAAAATCCCACTACCTACCTCTACTATTCATGTCCTTCACCCACCCCACTCACTAGTCACTCTTGATTGAAAATTGGGTCACCGCAAATCACTCACTCTCTCTTCTCTTATGGGCTGAAGCTACCTTCCCTCTCATTCCCTCACTCTCATTTTCACTCACTCCCCAAACTCACTCTCATCTCTCCCTCTCACTCCCTCTTGGCAAACCCCATCTCCGGCGACCCCAAGGCGCTGCAACCACCACCTCACCTTCCCCTAGAGGCCGTGAGCCGCCGCCGCCACCAACGAACCGCCCTTCTCCCCCTCTTTGGACACCGGTGCAGCAAGGTTCGGGAAAGGTTGCTCGCCGATTTTGCTCCTCATTTGAAGGTAAGGAGCTAAAATCTTGCCACAATCATCTAGGGTAGTTTAAGTGAGGTTCATTGGTGGATTTTGAGAGGATTTCATGGACTAAAAGTGTTGCTCCCTTGTTTGAACTAAAGGGGATAGCTTGGGTTCAAATCTGGTCACGCGAAGTCGCCGCTCATCCACCGGAGTTTCTTCGCCAAAAAGGACTTGTAAGTGGCTCTAATCCTTCCTTAGGACTATGGGTTACTAAGGAGCTTGGTAGTTTATGGATTAGGAGGATTTATGGGCTGTTTGGGCATGATAAAGGGGAGGCCGGTTCGGGAAATTCTGACCTGCTATTGATCCGAAAATTGGGTTGATAAATGAGCATGTTCTTGGTTGATTTGGGTGTTAAATGATGGTCTAAGATGAGGGTTATGGGTTGAGCATGATAGATTCGGCCTTAGGCGTGAATTGGATGTGAGTTGTTGCACGTTGTGATCTTGTTTGTTGTTGCCGAAATTGTTGTGAAAATTAGGGAAAATTGCTGAGTTGGGACCATGATATGTTTGGCCATGTGAGTGAAATGTGAGGTTACATGTTGGAGTATATACCGGATCGATGGGAACTTGATTGGAGCAAAATGAGATGTTATGTAGCTTAGATGGGGCCGAATGGAATTGGTGCATTGTGGGTGTGTCATAGTGTTCTAAATTGATATGCGAACCTTTAAAAGTGTCAAGGTGAGAATCGGCTAAATTTGTGATGCACGAACCATGTGTTAGGTAGCGCGATTGAACGTTGTGCTATTGGGCCTTATTGGTTATACTCGATCATAAAATTTATTAATGAAAGCCTCTGGTTGTGAATTATGAGTATTGGTACCACGATGCGTTAAACGCGGGGTTTATAGTCGATTATATTATACTATGACATAAATGGTCGTATTCAATCAAGTCGTCTAAGGCCATAGTGATGCCGTATTCGTCTGATTGTGCGAGACCGAGGAGATATAAAGGTCGTATTCAATCAAGTCGTCCCGAGGCCATAGTGATGCCGTATTCGTCCGATTGTCGCGAAACCGAGACTTAATGGGGCGTATTCCTAAGCGTCCGAGACCCCGGTGTGCACACATATATATATACATCCGAGAATATATTTTAAGCTCGATGCGTTATTACGCGGGGCAGATTATGAAAGTGCGTATTTTAAGCCGATGCGTGGTTACGCGGGCTAGATGTTTGAGAGGATGTGTTATGAGCCCGAAGCGTTGACACGCGGGCCCGAAAATGGACTACTTGATGTTGATACCACGTGTGATCGAATTGCGGTAATGCCCGAAGTCTAAAGTGCCATAGTATAGAAGTTTGACTCGGGATTAAGAGAGTGTGTGTCGTCGGTTTTGAACCGATTTCATATTGATTTGGGTTGTTTGTGTGTCTTGAGTTATTTATCTTGGTTTGATTAGCTCGGAGGTACTATACCCTAGGGTCGGCTTAGATCCACCTTCTTGGGATTTTCATCTCACCCCTTCGTGGGACCCACTTTTCGGGACCACCGACCACGAAGATGCCGTCGCCGCTTTTGGGATACCGAGACGGATCGATCGCATAGTGACGAAATATGTATTAGGTGATGGTAGGGTGTACTATAGGAACCTTAGCACCGTGTGGATAGACGTAGGAGGTGGAGCTTGGGAAGAGTCTACCTTTTGGCCTGGACTAAGGGAGCGAAGAAGGAATGGGTGGACCCCTTCAAATTTATGGCGTGCCCTACGACGAGGACGAGCAAAAAGACCCCATGGAGTTGGACCCCTACCGAGTGCTTGCCCTGGAATGGAGAAGTCGAGAACCCGGACACCGAATCGATGGAGGAGGAGGACGCCGAAGAACCAATGGAGTCTGACCCGGAGCCGATAGAGGAGGCTCAAGCAGTAGAGGTTGTAGATGGCGATGCAGAGTCGGAGGAGCCCACCGAGTCCGAGCAGGCATTGATGGACGAGTTCAACGAGCCACCGGATTCCGAGTCAGAGCCCGAGGCGGAGGATCCGTCGGATGGCAATGGACCCGACCTTTAGGTTTAGGTGATCGTGGGTCTTTTGGGCACCTATAGACTAGGTGTAGTTTCTAGTTGGGTCGTCCCCTTTTGATGTAACCGACCCCTCTCCCGAACTCTTTGATGTATTGCTATGTTATTCTATGTATGGATGTTATGCTTTTATATTATTGAATCTCCGGTTTCATAAGTCATTCTGTTGAGTTTTATTGTTTGGGTGTTGTATCGCTTCCGCATGTGCATATCGCATTACGTTAAGTTTATCGCCGTGTTGATCCTGGGAGAAATAAGCGTAAGATGAGGGATGTTGGCGCGCCGGAAGGACACGGGCCGCGACAGTATTGGTACCTCCTACCCCTAACGTTCTTTTAACTCTATATCTGACGGTTAATGATGAATCCTTGGGAGCTTTATTAGTTCGGACCAACCCCAAAGATCGAAAGGAACGGGCTATATATTATTTGAGCAAAAAGTTCACAACATCTCAAGTCAAGTACCCAGCAGTTGAAAGAACTTGCGTAGCATTGGTTTGGGTCCTCCACTGATTAAGGCAGTATACGCTGCATTATCATATAGAATTGGTCACCGAAAATGACCCCATCAAATACCTTTTGGAGAAGCCAACATTGCTAGGAAAGATGGCTAAATGGCAAATACTGCTTTCGTAGTTCGATATCAAAACCTCTCCTCAAAAGTCTGTCAAGGGAAGAGCAATTATCGACATGCTAGCCGAGAATCCTCCTAAAGACGTTTCAGAGCAAAACAAGGGAGGTCAAATCCTGAACATATCCGAAGACAAATGGACAATGTACTTCATTCGCGCAGTGAACCTCACTGGATCAAGTACGAGGGCAGTTCTGATATCCCCCGAAGATCAACATTATCCAGTTTCAGCCAAGTTGGTGTTTCCATGCACCAACAACATTTCTAAATATGAAGCCTGCATCCTTGGGTTACAATTGGCCATCTCACTAAAAGTAAAGAAGCTGCTGGTACATGGAGATTCCATGCTGATCATTTTACAAACTCAAGGAGAGTGGAAGACAAAGGATCCCAAGCTTATCCCTCGTCATAAGTATCTTGAAGAGTTAATCCAACATTTTGAAGAGATCACTTTCGAATATCTCGCAAGAACTCGGAATCATTTTGCTGATACTTTGGCCACATTATCAGCCATGTTACAAGTGCAAGATGGCCTTGAGATAGAGCCGTTAAGGATTGACATACTGGAGCAACCTGCATACTGCATGGTTATTGAAGAAGAACCCGATGAAGAACCGTGGTATCATGACATCAAGAATTACCTGCTGAAGGGCGAATTCTCGCAGAACGCTCAACTAGAAGATAAGAAGTACGTAAGCAAGATGGCATCTAAATTCTTCCTCAGCGAATAAATCCTATACAAGAGATCCTTTGACTTAGTCTTATTGAGGTGCGTAAACTCAAAAGAAGCAAATCTCATTATGAAAGAAATTCATGAAGGAGAATGCGGGCCGCATATGAATGGTTACCTCCTCGCCAAGAAAATTATGAGACTCGGATACTACTGGATGACTATCGAGTCAGATTGCAACCAGCATGTTAGATCCCGTCATCAATGTCGGGTATACGGCGACAAGATAAATGCGCCGCCAATTGAGCTACACCAAATGTCGAACTATGGCCATTCTCGCATGTGGGGAATTGATATGATTGGCCTTATCAACCCAAAGGCTTCCAACGGACATCGCTTTATTCTGGTGGCTATCGATTATTTTACCAAATGGATTGAAGCCAGCTCATATGCTAATGTCACTGCAAACAGCGTGGCTAAATTCATCAAGTGAGATATTATCTCAAGGTACGGAGTGCCAAGGGCCATCATTACAGACAACGGCTCCAATTTGAACAACAAGGTTGTCGATCACCTATTGGAACAATTTAAGGTACGACACCTTAACTCTTCACCTTACCGTCCGCAAATGAATGGAGCTGTGGAAGCGGCAAACAAGAACATCAAGAAGATATTGGCTAAAACTGCTGAGAGATATCGAGATTGGCATGAGAGATTGCCATATGCTCTCATGGCCTACCGAACTTCGATTCGTACTTCAACCGGGGCAACTCCTTACTCTTTGGTATACGGTATGGAAGCAGTCCTACCGGTAGAGGTGGAAATTCCCTCTTTAAGGATTCCATCCCGGGTAGAACTCACAGAAGACGAGTGGAGCCGGCAAAGACATGAACAATTGAATTTGATTGATGAAAAACGATTGAAGGCTATTTGCCATGGTCAAAGCTACCGGAAGAAGGTGGCCAGAGCTTTTAACAAGAAGGTCAAGCCTAGAAATTTTGAAACAGGGATGCTAGTTGTGAAGAAAATGCTCCCAAATGCCCAACATCCAGGAGGCAAATTCATGCCAAATTATGAAGGCCCCTACGTAATTCAGAAAGTCTTATCCGGGGGAGCTCTTATACTTGTAAACATGGATGGAGAAGAGTTGGCGAGTCCAATGAATGCGGACGCCGTGAAGAGATATTATCCTTGAAATAAAATTGAGCTTCAAAGCGATTGATGAGCAGATCTGAGTCACTTAGAATTTTGCATTCGCATGACATTTGCATACGTTTGTATTTTGTAGGTGGACTGGGAGTCATGAGGAATCCTACGGAACCATGGATCAAACGGGGAAGTCACCTTTGGAATTTAAAATTTTGAATATCTTTCATTGATTGTTTCCTTTTGTTTTGCGGGAAACGAGGAATTAACATCCGAAGGATACATGAGGAAGTCGTTTCGGAATTTAGAACTTTGAATATCTTTGATTGATTGTTTCCTTTTGTTTCTACAGGAAATGGGAGTCAACACCCAGAGGATACAAGAGAAAGTCATTTCGGGATTTAAAACTTTGAATATCTTTGAACTAATTGATTCCTTTTATTTTTACAGGGAACAAGAATTGACATCCGAAGAAGACGGGGAGGAAGTCGCTCGGGATTTGAAATTTTGAACATTTTAACTGATTGATTCCTTTTGTTTTTACGGGAAACGAGAGTCAACATCCGAAGGAGACAGGAGGAAGTCGCTTCGGGATCAGAAATTTTGAATGTCTTTGAACCGATTGCTTCCTTTTATTTTTACAGGGGGCAGAAGTCAATATTTGAAGAGAACATGTTTGAGGTCCTCCTCTTTTATTAAATATCTTCACACATTGTCATGCTTAAAAATTGAAAATTTTAATTTTGTGAAGCCATAAGGCTCTTTAAAAGAAACATTCATTACAGGGTTTCGAAACATCTTTTGAATATATCATTTGATGGGAATTTTTTGCGAACGATGAATTTTGATGAAACACCCTAGGTTTTTATAAAAAGGTATGTTCTGAAAGCTTTTCAAGAGAATGATCCTTCAGATGAAAAGAGGCAAACTTTGTCCTTAAACACGTCCCCGATACACTTGAGCGATGAGTGAGAGTGACAGAGCGAAAGAGCTTAATTTTGGGACGTAGGGATCATTTGCGGTGATTACATGGATTGAAATGATGAAAGGCATTTCTAGTTCAAAATTATCCATACACATTTATATCCCTTGATAACCAATCTGAACCAAATGGGGAGAATTTTCTGAATATAACCCTGTCAAGAACCACCCCACGCTGGGGCATATTTGGAGGTTCATTGGATGATTCCTTGGAGAAAAGATCATGTAAGACTTTATTGTGCTAACCTGCATCAATCTTTTTATGATAGCTTCAAGTGATTTCTGGCAGAGACTTGGAACACCTCAAAGTGAAGAAAAGCATTTCATTTCTATATCCCCAAACACTTATCCTAGCCAATTTGAGCCATTGAATATTCATTTCTAAACCCTTGTTGGTGATCACCTCCCCACATTGGGGCAAACAAAGGAATTACTAGCAATAAGTCAAAATGCATAATTTGGAAGAATTCTTGATACTGGCCTCAAAAGAGCCAGTCAATGCAAAAAAATGATGAAGAATGAAAGGGCTAGAAAAAGCAAAGTGCCTGGTAAAAGCAAGGCCAAAGCCCATGAAAAGAGCACCCCGAGAAGGGGCAAATCCTAAAGAAAAATCATCAAGATGAAAAGAGGAAAATCCTCAAAATCAATTGGAAAAAGAAAGATCATGAATCTTACGCAAAAGCAAATGAATACTAGTAAAAATGTCGGGGTGATCACCAAAGTTCACCCTTCTTTTGAAAATATGGCCTTTCTTGAAGAGCCCACCTTAAGCCAAGATACAACCTGTTACCAAAACTTTTTCGATCAAAAAGGTGTTTCAGGTTGATGCAAGAAATCATACAGGAAGCTACCGCTTAAAGAGGTAAGTACAATCCTGTCTTATCATGTCTTCGGGGTTCTTGACTTGTAAACCCGAAGAAGCTCTTGTTGATCAAGGTTCATTTCTAAGCCTCAAAATGAACATCCTTTGATAAACCTTTGACCTGGCCTGAATTACGGTCCCTTTTAAAAATGCCTTCTCCGATTGGTCGGATTGTATACATCTCGAATGATCTCGAAACCTCAAGGTTAGGTTTCCTGTGAGCAGAATTAAATTTCAAGAAAAACCTTCCCAAAATGGTGAGAAGTCCTCTTGGATGAAGGAAAACCCTTTTGAAAAAACTTTTAAAACAACCTTTTTGTAGAACACTCGGGATGTGTCATTCAAAGTCTATCCTCGGTGGAAATTTGAAATTGTGATTGGACACATTTCCTTCGCAAATACACTTTGAAAATTTGTCTAGAATTTTAAGTTTCTCCCCAGAACTTAAAATTGTTTTTCTAATGATGTTTGATTGAACTTTCTACGGGTTCCCTGGTGATCCCAAATCCTCGGAAAAGTTACATTTTAAAGATTTGATTAACTTAGATTTTCTGCGGGTCTTCTGGCATCCCCAAGTCCTCGGACCCTCCTCTTTAAAAATTTGAAATAGGGTTTGAGCTTCTGTAGGTACACTAGTGAACCTAGGTCCTCAGATGGCACCCTCCTCTTTGAAAATTTGAAATAGGGTTTGAGCTTCTGTAGGTGCACTAGTGAACCTAGGTCCTCATATGGCACCCTCCTCTTTGAAAATTTGAAATAGGGTTTGAGCTTACGTAGGTACACTAGTCAACCTAGGTCCTCAGATGGAACCCTTCCGGACGGTGAGTAGCTCCCTAAATGAAAGCCGATCTGCATTTTAGAAAATTTGAAATAGGGTTTGAGCTTCTGTAGGTACACTAGTCAAACCTAGGTCCTCGGATGGCGCCCTTCCAGACGGTGAGTAGCTTCCTAGATGAAAGCCGATCTGCATTTTAGAAAATTTGAAATAGGGTTTAAGCTTCTGTAGGTACACTAGTCAACCTAGGTCCTCAGATGGCGCCCTTCCAAACGGTGAGTAGCTTCCTAGATGAAAGCCGATCTGCATTTTAGAAAATTTGAAATAGGGTTTGAGCTTCTGTAGGTACACTAGTCAACCTAGGTCCTCCGATGGCACCCTTCCGGACGGTGAGTAGCTTCCTAGATGAAAGCCGATCTGCATTTTAGAAAATTTGAAATAGGGTTTGAGCTTCTGTAGGTACACTAGTCAACCTAGGTCCTTAGATGGCGCCCTTCCGGACGGTGAGTAGCTTCCTAGATGAAAGCCGATCTGCATTTTAGAAAATTTGAAATAGGGTTTGAGCTTCTGTAGGTACACTAGTCCACCTAGGTCCTCAGATGGCGCCCTTCCGGACGGTGAGTACCTTTGTCACGCCCCGCACCTCCATCAGCGGTTGAACATCCCACATGGTTAAGAGAAAACTCGCGAACCTCACCAGGATCGGAAACGGACATAATATGCGCGAGATGCAAATGCAAGCGGAAACAAACATAACAAACCCGGAAAAATAATAGAATGACTCCAGAACATAATACAAGCATACATATAACCTAACCAGTAGCTTTGGAGTTCATACAGACTACCCGAAATAAAAGAACTACGACCCAAGGATAAGACACGGGGACGCAAAAGAAACCTCCCAAGACAAAATCACTCGTCAACATACGAAGATACAAAAGTAGGGGTAAAGACCTCTAAACACCTAATGGTCGGACGTCCTCATCAGAAGTATCCCCGGCAGGGGGAGCGTACTCTGGGGAAAAACTCGTCTCGATAGCCCCATCCAACTCTAGCTCCGGCTCCTCCTCCGGCTCGGACTCCTCCGCATGCTCATCCATCTCTTGATCATACACCGGATCTACAAGCGGCACCACGATCGGCTCGGGTTCCGGAATTGCCATGGGATCACCAACGGCACCATCGGGCTCCACAATTCCTCCGTCCATAGTAGTGTATCTAGGCAAGGGGGACCTCGACTCCGGGATCGGTCCGACTACGGGTCCAATGTCGGGGAGTCGAGAAGGCGAAACTACCGGGTGTCTAGGTCCGGCGGCCTCCAAGACATGCTGCGGAATCACCTCCTCCCTCGGGGGTCCAGATAAATAGTCTCCGTCCTTATATGTCCATGAAATAAAGGTATAGGGAATCCAGCGGTCACTCGAGTCGTCAACCCATAATGTACTAGCCCTCCGATAATAGGTCCGGTCCGGTCCGACTCGATACTGCGTGATGACCGGCTCAAGCTGCGTCGGTAGCCCGAAGAGTAATGGCATCCTGGCTGTCAAGGTCGGTGGTCCGAAAAGTGGGTCCCACGGAGGGGTGAGTTAAAATCCCAATAAGGTGGATCTAAGCCGACCCTAGGGTATGGTACCTCCGAGCTAGTCAAACTAAGGTAATTAACCCAAGACACACAGACAACTCAATTCAATAAGAAAATCAATCCAAAGCTTACGACACACAATCTCTTAATCCAGCAATCAAACTTCTATACTATGGCACTTTAGACTTCGGGCATTACCGCAATTCGGTCACATATGACATCAATATCAAGTAGTCCATTCTCGGGCCCGCGTCTCAACGCCTCGGGCTTATAACACATCCTCTCAAACATCTAGCCCGCGTAACCACGCATCGGGCTTAAAATACGCACTTTCATAATCCGGCCCGCGTAATAACGCATCGGGCTTAAAATATATTCTCGGTATGTATATATATGTGTGTGCACACCGGGGTCTCGGACACTTAGGAATACGCCCCATTAAGTCTCGGTCTCGGACAATCGGACGAATACGGCATCACTATGGCCTCAGACGACTTGATTGAATACGACCTTTATATCTCCTCGGTCTCGGACAATCGGACGAATACGGCATCACTATGGCCTCGGACGACTTGATTGAATACGACCATTTATGTCATAGTATAATATAATCGACTATAAACCCCGCGTTTAACGCATCGTGGTACCAATACTCATAATTCACAACCCGGAGGCTTTCATTAATAAATTTTATGATCGAGAATAACCAATAAGGCCCAATAGCACAACGTTCAATCGCGCTACCTAACACATGGTTCGCGCATCACAAATTTAGCCGATTCTCACCTTGACACTTTTAAAGGTTCGCATATCAATTTAGAACACTATGACACACCCACAATGCGCCAATTCCATTCGGCCCCATCTAAGCCACATAACATCTCATTTTGCTCCAATCAAGTTCCCACCGATCCGGTACATACTCCAACATGTAACCTCACATTTCACTCACATGGCCAAACATATCATGGTCCCAACTCAGCAATTTTCCCTAATTTTCACAACAATTTCGGCAACAACAAACAAGATCACAACGTGCAACAACTCACATCCAATTCACGCCTAAGGCCGAATCTATCATGCTCAACCCATAACCCTCATCTTAGACCATCATTTAACACCCAAATCAACCAAGAACATGCTCATTTATCAACCCAATTTTTGGATCAATAGCAGGTCAAAATTTCCAGAACCGGCCTCCCCATTATCACGCCCAAATAGCCCATAAATCCTCCTAATCCATAAACTACCAAGCTCCTTAGTAACCCATAGTCCTAAGGAATGATTAGAGCCACTTACAAGTCCTTTTTGGTGAAGAAAACCCGATGGATGAGCGACGACTTCGCGTGACCAGATTTCAACCCAAGCTGTCCCCTTTGGTTCAAACAAGAGAGCAACACTTTTAGTCCATGAAATCCTCCCAAAATCCACCAATGAACCTCACTTAAACTACCCTAGATGATTGTGGCAAGATTCTAGCTCCTTACCTTCAAATGAGGAGCAAAACCCCAAGAACAGCCCCTCCCTCTAACTTGCTGCACCGGCGTCCAAAGAGGGGGAGAAAGGCGGTTCGTTGGCGACGGCGGTGGCTCACGGTCTCTAGGGAAAGGAGAGGTGGTGGTGGTGGCGGTTGCAGCACATCGGGGTCGCCGGAAATGGGAGGTGCCGAGAGGGAGTGAGAGGGAGAGATGAGAGAACTTGAGAGAGTGTTTTGAGTGAGAGTGAGGGAGTGAGAGGGGGTTTGCATCAGCCCACAAGAGAAGAGAGAGGGAGTGATTTGAGTGATTAGCCCTCATTCAAGAGTGACAAGATGGTGGGGGTGGGTGTAGGACATGAATAGTAATGTTAGGTAATGGGGTTTTTGGAGAAAATGGGGTTTTTGGGGTTTTAATGGGTCTTGGGACTTGGGCCTTTCAAGAGCACTTTTTCCTCTTCATTCTTTGATATATTTGGCTGAAGTGATGGGATGGTGAAGTGACCGAAATTTTCCTTCGCGGTTTCTCAAGATGCTGAACGAAATTCGGGACCGGGGTGCACTTCTCGCTTCGCGATTTGATCTCCACTTTTTCTGACTAATATTGCGATATAAAATCCTTATTAACTCCGGTGAGGCGACGTCCAATTTATTTGCATAGGAATTCTCAAATACCCGGCCGCCGATTTCGAAGTTCACTTCGCGCTAAAAATTAGCCGATCGCAGTTTCGGTGCATCTCGGATCGACGGGTGGCTCTCGGGAGCTACGTGTATCGACCCGTGATTTTTATCACGTTTAAGAATTATTCGGACCACGGCGATCCTGGTTGTCATGTAATCGCGAGGGAAACCGTCAGATCTGGCGGGACGTGATCGTCAGGAATCGGTTCGGGGTCATCCGCAAATCATGCTATGGCATAGCGGAATCACCCGCGGTCCATTTGCACGATGCTAGCCGTTTGTTCTGACACTAATCTTAGATCGACCTGCATAGCCTAGAATGTACCCTCGGCGATCCTTATGGTCGGGATACTAGTCCGCGGCCGAGTTCTTTAGTTCGCGTACTATCCTATTCAGCCATTCCCCTTCGGTCGATCGTCTCTAGAGTGATCAATTCCGAGTGAGATTACTGAAATGCATCAATGCCCATTTTATCATAAACTTCGAAATGGGGTCGGAATTCGGAATGTCACAAGCTTCCTAGATGAAAGCCGATCTGCATTTTAGAAAATTTGAAATAGGGTTTGAGCTTACGTAGGTACACTAGTCAACCTAGGTCCTCGGATGGCGCCCTTCCGGACGGTGAGTAGCTTCCTAGATTAAAGCCGATCTGCCCCTTTTAAATGATGAATCCCCAGTGGATAGTCAAACCCATTTTGAATAGGTGAAACCCCTTTGTTACAAGGGTGAACCTCCCTTCCAAATCTTCAAACCACCGCTCGACACCGGACAGACGCTGATCATCATAAAATTGCGCCAAACATTCAAAGGTAATTCCATATAATCATTTTCTCAACCTCGGATCAACAAATCTCCGACCACGGACAGGTGAGCTACGGGTAAGTATCTCTCTCTTCTTATCTCTCTTTCACATGAAATGAGCATGAATTGAAATAATTCCCTACAGAGTCGGAACTTTAATGGCAATGGAAAGGCAATTGAATGTTAAGACTAGTTTTTCTTTAAATTTTTCCCCAGCAGAGTCGATTAAGGATCCAGGTGTCACCTTGTCTTTGAAAGCAATCTCTAACCGAGATTACTTTCAAAGAGGGGCAGTTGTTGACACACGATTTTTAATCAATTTCTTTTAGTTTTATTTTCTAAAAAATTCTCGAAAATTCATAAAAAAAATTAAAAAAATCAACATTGGAAGCCTAAGCCAAGCATAAGGAACCAATTTGGAACAAAAAATAATTTTTCATATTTTTCACATTTTTTAATATTTTCGAAAAATAGGAAAATATTTGAAAATTCATAAAAAAATACTTTTCGAGGTCACAAAAATACATAAAAATGTCCAATATTTTTCATTCAATTCCCTTTTCATATTAGCCTCAAGAAAAACTGAAAATTGCATTCAATTTTAGGTGTTTCTTCATAATGCCTAAAGTTGAATTTGCATAAAAAAATACCAATTGAGTCTTTTTGTTTGTAATTTTTGCACATTTAGAGTCTAGACATTCAATTGCAGTCCCTTTGAACTTCAATTTGATCAATTGCACCCTAAATTGCGCGAATTACACAGATTGCACAAAATCCCCAAAATGTTTGCAATTTAGTCCCTCAATTTGCCAATTTTTGAAATTACTTTTAATTGAGGAACTATCATGATAAAATTGGACTGTCCCCCTACGTTTTCATACATTTCAAATTGATTGGCATAGGTCTCATGGTCCAATTTGGTCAAATTGACATCCAATTGGACATTTCCCTAATTTGGGCAAATTGAAATATTTGGGGCTTTTGTGCAAATTGATAAGAACTTTTGGGCAAAAAAACTTTTTTAGATAATATCCAGGCCCCTAAGTGCAATTTTGAAATTTAATTGCAAAAATTCCCATTAAATTTGGATTAATTTCGAAAATTGCACGTCCGAACCGGTTCGGACCGGTCTGACCGCCGGTCAAACCGTTCGAACCGGTCCGGAACGATGCTTCGTCTTCCCCAGAACGACTGCACATTTGAACAGTAATTGGATGAATTTCAACGAACAAATTGATGAGGAAATTGGCGATAATCGGGTCAATTGACACGGGCGTTTTGTCCCTCGGGCGAATATGCTTCAATTGAGCCCAACTCCGAGGACAATGGTTGCCGGAGGAGCGCCGGCGAAGCGGTCAAACTTACGGCGACGCAAAAAAGTCAACATCCAGCAAAATAAGCCCATTTCGCGCGCAATTGGCATTGCCGGAGTGCCAAACGGAGCTGGACGGAATCCTATTCCGTTCCGGTCTCCGTCCCGCTCACTACGCACGCATGGGCACATGCAAAGTGAGTCGGTGAAGATTTGCCCGACGCGCGCCCAATTTCAAAAACCAAGTATAAAAGGAACGAGGAAGGTTCGTGAAAGGAGAGGCTCATTTTGGTTCATCACGCACTAGAATAGAGAGAGAAAGAGAGAGAGAGTAGAGCGAGAAGGTCTTGCGGTCGCCATTGTTGCTCGCCGGAGCTTGAACTTCACATCACTCGACCGGCCATCACAGATCAAATCGAACCACCGGACCGTCGCAGGAAGCTCACTTGAACTTCCAGGAGCCGATCGAGCCGTTTCATTTGGCCAGAAACTTCAAAAAACGGTGAGTCGATCCTCGGACTTCAACTCTGCACAATCATGGCATATCACTCCCTCATGCGTGATTTCTTAAATTGATATGTGCCTTTTGCTCCTCGACTACTTCTAACCACAATCACATCTGTTCCTTGCATCGATCTCACCTGAAAACCCGAGTCGAACCTCAAAATCATTGCGGTCCGGTCGGACTTCGACCAGACAAATCTGGCAACTCCGGGCTCGATCGGAGCCCGAGGTGAGTATTTCTACCTTGATTTGTACATGCTTGAAGCTTAGATTTGATTGTTATGATCTGGTTTGTGTGTTTGAACTTGGCAATGCCGTGATTGTGCGAGTTTGATTTGTGATGATTCTGTGCATGAAATCATGTGATTTTGAGATATGTTAGTATAGAGGTTAGGCTGAGTCGATCGGCATTGGTTTTGTGCCGATCCGGCGAGATCTCACCGTTGGATCTCGCCGGATCATTCCCGACCATCCGTTCTGTTGTCGTCGAGAGGAAGAAGACAACCGACGTAGCAGTCAACGGGGTCAAACTGTCTAACGTGTCGTCCCGTGATTCGTCTATGTCATCGCCGACTAGGTTAGTCGTTGGCGTGAATAAGCGTAGTCGGATCCAATCCAACGGTCATCGTAAATAGTTGGGTTTGATTTAGGGCCGTCGGATCCCTTTTTTATATTTTTAGATTTTTCGTTTATTCGTTAATAATACAGAAAATATAAAAGGGTGCCGTTTAGTTAATAAGCATACGTCGTCGTTTATGGTAGATTAGGAATGAACGGCCGGGATTAGTTCTAGCTTGAATCGCGGCCATCCATTAGATGTTTAAAGCATCGTCGTTTTCGTATTGAAGAAGCGGACGGCTTAGATTGGATTTAGGAAGAGATCGTGGCCGTCCATCGGTTTAATAAATGCTGCGTCGTTTAGATCAAGACCTAGAAGCGTCGTCGTTTTATATACGTAAGGGATGAATGGCTCAAATCAAGCCTAAGAATTAGATCGTGGCCGTCCGTTTTTTGTCTAATGTGGCGTCGTTTGGATTAATAGGAGTCGACGATCGAGATGAAGTCTGGATATCTAATCTGGGCTGTCCATTCAATGTCAATATGTGACGTCATTTCGGTGGAGTCGAATCGACGGTTGAGATGGGTTCCAGATTCAATCTCGGCCGTCCATTCCATTTTAGTATTTTCGGATATTAGAAATTAATATTAGAAAATAAAAAAAAAATAGATATATACTTATACGGCACCGTTTTTATGTAGAGAAGGTTCGAAGCGGGTCTGGACCGGGTTGACCGGTCGTTGACCGGTTTGACCCGGTCCAGAATATTAATAAAAAATAAAAAAATAAAAAGAAATTTCCAAAAAAAATCCAAAAAATTCCAAAAATACTTAGAAAATTCACAAAAATTCCCGGATTTTCGCAAAAAATTTATAAAAATTTCTAGATCGATTTGGGACTCATAAATTCCGGATCGACAATTTTGAGACTTCGAGAGTCGATCTGTATCGATCCGGAAAATTCTCATTTTTTTAGAAAATAAATAAAAAATTTCAAAAAAATAGAAAAAATTAGAAAAATTCTGAAAAATCACAAAAAATAGGAAATGGTCACATTCAACTGGCCAATCCGAAATTTTGTGATTTTCGGGTCCCGGACCCCCAAAAATGGCCATTCTACCCTTTCGGGCCTTTCGCCCCAAATTTTCCCAAACCATCCCCGGAACTCAAATTAGATGTTTCTGTGGGTCGATAGGACCATATTAGACTCCTTTATTTGGATCGGTTGTATGATTTGACATTGATTGTTTTGATTGTGCATTTTAATTTTTGATTTTTGATTGTGATTGTTAGGATAGAAAATTCTCATCCGCATGAATACTTAGGATTGTTATGGCCTACCTCACCCGAAAGTCCATCTGCATGAATTCCTAGGTTAGAAAAACACTCAACATCGGTAACCGAAAGGGCGTCAATATGAAATTTGGCGTAACCAAGTCCTCGAACCCAAAAATCTCTGGTTTTCGCGGAACCAAACGGTTTCTCCCGACCGCTAGGTAAGTTTTTCCGATCGTACCTTCCAATAAATCGATCGGTGGCGACTCCAAATTGCATGTATACATCGCACATGCCACTCGACCACACTAAAGTCGATATCAATATTTGATAAATTTTACCCGACATCGCGATTCGAGTAATGGGTCTTGGGAGAGACCCGCGATCCTAAAAAAACCCGCCGACAACCGGGGTTACATCTATATATATAAAAAGGATCGGCTCGTTAACCCTCTCACCACCGGAACTTTATTATGGATAAAACTTCCGGGAGGGTCGCGACACACCATTGTGGCGGTCACATTCATTTGATTATCTAGATTACCCACACGAGGTGCGAGTTCTTCTTGTTCCATCCTTAATTTGCACGTTTTGCTAGGAGTCCTCGTATTTATCACTCACCTATTTTCGGAACATCAAATTAGTATGGAAAATATTAAAGGATTGGAGACATTGATCCGTGGTAATTGACTTTTCTATATGTATGTATGAAATGCTCATAAAAGAAATAATATGTATTTATTACAAACCAAATTGTTCAAAAGTATCTAAAAGATAACAAATATGCGAAAATCTAAATGGGGGAATGAATCTATCCAAGTCTAGGACGCTTCCACTCTTCTTGTTCTTCTGATCCATCGGAGTCCCACAGGTATGGGTCTTCTCCTTCTTCTGACATCCACTACTCTGGATCTTCGAGAATGTACGGCTCTACTCCCGGTACGTAAGGTACTATGTACTCTGGCTCATATGACTCCACCTCTTCAATCCGAGGAGATACACACTCGGGTACATATGGCTCAACCATTGATTGGCGATACTCCTTAAATTTCTGGATATACTCCTTGGAGGCTCTATGAATGTTTATCTCGTCGTCCAAAAAATCCGGCTATTCAACTTGTTGCAGCGGGGAATTCTTCAAAGCGTGAAGAATAAGCTTGATCCGAGTCCGATATAACTTCTTTGCTTCTTTTGTAAGCTTTCCTCGTGTCATGTCAAACGAGAAAATCCCTGGACAAACATCCGGTGGCACTTCTTGTAGAACTCCAAATTGCCTTACCACTCGGATGGGGTAATATGCCACAGCACCAATACATCCCAATAAGGGAATAGGGCTATCTTCCACACCCATAATGCGAGCCTCCACAATCTTAGGCCAAGTTAGACGCCATCTAATATGCTCGAGTTTCAAATTGTTTAATAGCTCAACCCATTTTTTAAACGAGCGTTTGGGTACAAGGGATTGACACTTGAGGAAGCATCTAAGAGGGTGAATATGCTCATTGATCTCATAACACCCCACTCGGAGTTGGAAAGTCTTTATATGAGAGGTGAACCACATGTGGAGTAGCCCACTAGATGTTTGGAAAACAGCCTTTTTTGAAACTTTGGAACGGCTTAGGGAGAGAAAGATCTCGGCTAAGATCATGTACGAATAATCCCAGCGACAACATGCTTGTCTGGCTATATGGGCTATGGAAGGGTCAAAGGTAGTTCTAGAAGTTGGGAATAGGACGAATGCAAAGAAAGCCAAGATGAACACCTTTCCCGATTTATGACCGGTTTCGGTGGGTAAAGAGGAATAATTGTCGAAAAGGAACGAGAAGGTGAACTTGTTAGAATTGGACTTGTAAACTTTTTCAATCTCAGAAGTTTTAAGGCGAAGGAAACTCGATAAAGAACGAGTAGAGTCCATGTCTAAATGGGGTTGAGCTATACGTTCTTCAAACTTGGCCCCGATAATAGTGGTGTATTCCTCAAGTGTAGGGGTCAATTCTAAACCTCGGAAGTTAAATGTCATTGTGCGCGAGTCCCATGCCTTGGCTAGTGCTTGAATGAGCGCTGGTTGATATTCAACTTTGATCAAGTCCACCAATCGTCCCAAACGCCCTTCAACGTATGCTTTGTTAATTATGTCGAGGCGATCCCACTATAGAGAAAGCTCCTTGCGCGGTACCGCGATGACTTTGATATCTCCATTATCCATGATCTAAAAATGCAAAATGATGATCCTAAAGTCAATTACCACGGATTTAATATGAATATGCATGAAATGTGATGCAAATGCACTAACCAAATTCCATGTCATCATTTGGTAACATGAGGGTCAACTACTCCCATTTGACCCAAATAAGCCAAATAGGGTAGTTATGGACCAAATCTCACCCAAAGATGACATGTAATTGATTAGGATCGTTTAAGTGTAATCGAGGTAGAAAGTCGCTTTTACAACTCTAAATTTGACAACCCACGAAATTCACAAATCTAGTGCAATAAAGTCGAAAGAGATAGAACATGATACAATCTAAAGATATTCGGACAACAGATGTGAATGAAAGTACATAATCGACTCATAATGTAATGAACCCTAGAAATGCCCCAAAGTCGCACTAAACTAGATATTCGAAGTAGTGTCTTCATCGGATGATATCTCCACTATCTTGGGAAGCTCAACATCTTCTTCATCATCGGAGGATATGGTGATAACTTCCTTCTTCTTAATCGGGGAGTGCTTTGGGGTCGTTTTGATTGCACGAGGTTTCTTCATCAATCTTGCGTATAGTTCCCAAATTCTCTCCTTTTCGCGTTTGAGTTCCCAATGTTGTCAACAACGAGTATAATCGTAATTCTCGCTACGAGTGCGGTTCCGTCCATTGAGCTCCCGTCCATGGACAAATCCGAAAACTTGAAAAGTAGCGGGCACTCGGGTCCTTGCGTCGAATGGTCATCCGCTCCCATGTGAATACATCGGGTACATCAATATGACTTCGAGGCGCCATCTATCCTAAAAAGGAAAATTGACCTTCAACCCCGATCACTAAAACGATCTTAAAAATTGTGATGATATGTCGTGAAAATGCATGATATGCAAAATTTAAATTTACAAGTTCAAAATAAAGAGGGTAAAAAGCCTTACCAACCGATGTTACTCTTTTTTTTTTGGGTTTTTGGTTTTAGGTATACCAACCGTCCATTTCACATGCGCATGAGACAAGTGAGGTTCAACTTTAAAGGAATAAAAAAGGCTCGGGTATGGACCTAAAAAGGCTCCCGCTATACGAATCGATGAGCCGCTCACAAGCGCAATCAAACAATAAGTGGGTAGGATCATCAATCTCGCATAGCGAGCGGGATCAAATATGGTCAACCCAAGTGCAATCAAACACGGGAGCTTCGCATACCGATCCCTTTCTATGGCGACCTATAAGGGTGATTCGCGGCTCGAGTTTAGGCGCTTATGTGTGCAGTGTCGTGATCCTCAAAATATGCAAGACATGCGCAGCAGTTTATATTCAAAACACCGCTTCAATATGTGCATAAATAAACACACAACCCAAAACACCATATCTGCATCAAAAGGTTAGCATAAACACTACCCCTTATGACTCCCATCTACATCAACATTTAACACTTTTCGTTAGTGGACGTACCTCACCTTCAAGAGCATCTGCGGAAAATGGGATTAAAAAGCACTCAACATTTTTATCGGCTTAAGTCTTCTTATCGGTTTAGCAACCATTCGATTCCCCAGCGAAATCGCCGATCTGTCGCGACCCTCCTCCTTTCGTCAAGACGTGCGAGGGCGAGTGAGGTTAACGAGCCGATCCTTTTTAATATGACCCCGGTTGTCGGCGGGATTTTTAGGATCGCGGGTCTCTCCCAAGACCCATTACTCGAATTGGAGTTGCCATGCTGTCGCGACCCTCCGGATTTTGTCCCTTTATTTGGGATCCGGGATAAATAGGGCTAACGAGTCGATCCTTTTTATATATATATAGATGTAACCCCGGTTGTCAGGGGGATTTTTTAGGATCGCGGGTCTCTCCCAAGACCCATTACTCGAATCGCGATGTCGGGAAAATTTTTTATCGAATATCGATATCGACCTTAGTGTGGTCGGGTGGCATGTGCGATGTGTCCATGCAATTTGGAGTCGCCATCGATCAATTTATTGGAAGGTATGATCGGAAAACCCTACCGAGCGATCGGGAGAAACCGTTCGATTCCGCGAAAACCGGAGATTTTTGGGTCCGGGGACTTGGTTACGCCAAAATTCTCATTGACGCCCTTTCGGTTACCGATGTTGAGTGATTTTCTAACCTACGAGTTCATACAAATGCGATATCGGGTGAGGTAGGCCCTAACAGTTCTAAGTTTACAAGCGGATGGGAATTTTCTATTCCTAACAATCACAATCAAAAAATTTAATGCGCAATCAAAACAATCAAAAATCAATTCGGACAATCAATCCAATAGAGGAGTCTAATACGGTCCTATCGACTCACAGAAATATCTAATTTGAGTTCCGGGGTTGGTTCGGGAAAATTTGGGGCAGAAGGCCCGGAAGGGTAGAATGGTCATTTTTTAGGGTTCGGGACCCAAAAATCACAAAATTGGGGTCGTGCCAGTTGAACGTGGCCATTTCCCATTTTTTGTGATTTTATGGAATTTTTCTAATTTTCTCTTTTTTTTTTGAATTTTTTTATTTATTTTCTAAAAAATATTGGGAATTTTCCGGATCGACACGGATCGACCCTCAAAGTCTCAAAATTTTCGATCCAGACTTTATGAGTCCCGAATCGATCTAGGAATTTTTAAAAAATTTTTGTGAAAATCTGGGTATTTTTGTGAATTTTCTATGAATTTTTGGAATTTTTTTTTATTTTTGCAAAATTTTTATTTATTTTTATTATTTTTTATTAATAAACCGGACCGGGTCAACCCGGTCCGACCGCCCTGAGACCCGCTCGACCTCTAATACGGTGCCATATACGTATCCTATTTTTTGAATTTTCTAAAATCATTTTCCTAAT
Organism: Rhodamnia argentea; assembly: GCF_020921035.1. Classification (NCBI taxonomy): domain Eukaryota; kingdom Viridiplantae; phylum Streptophyta; class Magnoliopsida; order Myrtales; family Myrtaceae; genus Rhodamnia; species Rhodamnia argentea. Next base: position 11,121,673 of record NC_063158.1, read on the forward strand.
ATCCGAATATACTAAAATGAATGGACGAGTGAGATCAATCTCCGGGATTAATCTCGACCATCGATTATCCCTTAACAAAACGACGACGCATTGAATCCACCACTCAAAACGACGACGTACACCTATTAAACGAATGGACGGTCACGATTTCTTCCAGATCTAATCTCGGCCCTTGACTCACTTAGCTATAAAACGACATCGTATCAATTAACAGCGTGGACGGTCGGGATCTAACCTAGACTAGATCTCGGCCGTCCATCACACCCGAGCTAAAACGACGCCGAATCGGTTACTACACCGAACGGCCACGATTACTCCTCGACCTAATCCAAGCCGTCCATTCCAAATCTGCTCTAAACGACGACGTGCCGCTCATATGAAACGCCACCATTTTGCATTTTCTGTATTTTCTATCTAATATACGAAATTTCAGAAAATATAAAAAGGACGATCCAACGGCTGAGAATTAGATCTACCTTATTATCTCGGCCGTTGGATCCGAGCCCGATCGGCTCGCTCGCGCCAACGGCCGAGCCGACTGGACTCCAGCTGGCCCTATCAAAACACGACAACTTAGCCTTTGACTAGTTGACTCGACACCTCAACTCCGTCGTCTTCAACCTCGCGACAACGTAATGGACGGTCAGAAACTCTCCGGCGAGATCCAATGGTGAGATCTCGCCGGAGTGACTCAATACCATTGCCGATCGACTCGATTCCCCCTCCAGATTAACATATCAAAGGATCAAACAATTTCAACAGCTAAATCGCGAGAAACAAGCTATATACGATCACGGCATCGCATACTTCAATCAAGCAACACAGAGCATAACAATGGAATTCAAGCTTGAGACACACTTAGATTAGGTCGAGAATCGGAGCCCGGAGTTGCTGGATTTGGCTGGCCGAAGATCGGCCGGACCGTGAGGTATTGGAGGCTCGATTCGGGCGACTCGAGAAAAATCAATGCACAAACAAGACACGATCGTGGTTAGGGATGCATAGGGATGAAAAGGCACAAATCAATTGAAAGAATGACATTCGGGAGGCCGAGATGCCATTAACGTACAGTAGAGAAGTTGAGAGCTCGACTTACCGTTTTTAGAGGTTGCAAGGCGATTGAGCCGTGCCGATCAACTCCTCCTAGCTCGGGTGAGCTTCCAACGACGATCCGCCACTTCGATTTGGTCCGAATCGTCCGGGATCAAGAGTTGAAACTTCGGCCCGAAGCTTCGTCAATGGAGGTATTTGAGAGCCTCTCTCTCTACTTCTCTCTTTCTCTCTCTATCCTGGTGATATTGCGAATCGAATGAGCCTCTTTTTTAGTCCGGAATCCTCTTCCCCTTTTATACTCACTTTTCAAAATTTCGCGCGCACGTATATGAGTTGGCTGAAGCTCCCACGTGCGAATCACACGGCTTTTGGCTCGCCGGACGGTGACGGAATCGCTAAGATTCCGTCCAAGGCCGTTTGAAGTCCATTGAGTCCAAAACGAGCGTGAATTGCACTTGGTTTTGAAATTGTTGACTTTCGGACGCCGGGAGCTTTGACCATCGATTCCGCCACGCCTCGGCGGCCATTGGCCGTGCCGCCGGTGGCAATCGACGGACCTTGACTCGACGAACAGAAGCCCCACCTCTATTGATCCAATTAGGCACGAATTGAACTCCAATTTGATCGTCAAAGTCCACCATTGAACCTGCAAATGGCACGGGTGAATTTGGGGAAGACGACACTGTTTGGACCGGTTCGACCGGTCCGACCAGCAATCGGACCGGTCCGAACCGGTTGAGATAGTGAATTTCATGCGATTTTCAAAATTAAACAAAATTGGCTGAGAATTTTTGCAATTAAACTTCAAAATTGGATTTAGGGTCTTGGATATTATCTAGAAATGCAATTTTGCTCAAAATTTCACCTCAATTTCTATGAAAACCCCAAATTTTTCAATTTGCCCAAATTGGGGAAAAGTTCAATTGAGTGTCAATTCGATCAAATTGGACCATGAGACCTAAGCCAATTGATTCGGAATGTGTGAAAACATTGGGGACCAGTCCAATTTTGCCACGAAAGTCCCTCAATTAAGATTAATTTCAAAAATTGGCAAGTTGAGGGACTTAATTGCAAATAATTTAGGGATTTTGTGCAATCCGTGCAATTCGGGTAATTGAGGGTGCAATTGATAAAATTAGGGTTCAAAGGGACTGCAATTGGATGTCTAGACCTAAAATGTGCAAAAAATACAAATAAAAAGACTCAATTGGTATTTTTTGTGCAAATTCAACCTTAGGCGTTGTGAAGGAAGACCTAAAATTGAACTCCATTTTTTATTTTTCTTGAGGTCAATATGAAAAGGGAATTAAAAGAAAAATATTGGACATTTTTATATATTTTTGTGACCTCGAAAAGTACTTTTCATGAATTTTCTAATATTTTCCTATTTTCCGAAAATATTAAAAAATATGAAAAATATGAAAAATTATTTTTTGTTCCAAATTGGTTCCTTAGGCTTGGCCAAGGCTTCCAATGTTGATTTTTTTTTAATTTTTTTGATTTTTTGTGGATTTTTAGTGAATTTTGGAAAATAAAACTAAAGGAAAATTGATTAAAAATCGGGTGTCAACGATCGCCGATCTGTCGCGATCCTCCTTCGGCTTTCCCGGGCGAGAGTTAACGAGCCGCGCTTCCGACCGAGTTGGCGGTGGATCTTGGCGCGCGGGTCCCTCCCTAGACCCATTACTCGAATCGCGATATGGAGAAATTTTTATCGAGATCGATCTTAGTGTGATTGTGTGACATGTGCATAGTGTACATGCATATGGAGTCGCCACCGATCAATTTTTGGAGGGTATGGTCGGGAGACCTATCGAGCGGTCGGGAGAAACCGTTCGATTCTACGAAAACCAGAGAGGTAGGTCCGGGGGCTTGGTTATACCGAGATTTATATCGACGCTCTTTCGGTTATCAAAGTTGAGTGATTTTCTAACCTAAGAATTCATGTAGATGAAATTTAGGGTGAGGTAGGTTCTAACGACCATAGGGTATTATGCGGACGGGAATTTGCTAACCTACGGTCACAATAAAAAAATTTAAATGCACAATCAAAATAATTGCAATCAAATCAATTCAATCAATCAAAAATGAACATGGCAGACATAATATGACCCTATTGGTCCATAGAAAGACAAACTCGGGTTCCGGGGTGGTTCGGAAAATTTTGGGGGGCGAAAGGCCTAGAAGGGTAAAATGGTCATTTTAGGGGTTTAGGACCCAAAAATCACAAAATTGGGGTCGGGCCAGTTGAATGTGGCCATTTCCCATTTTTTGTGATTTTTCATAATTTTTTGGAATTTTCTAATTTTTTGGGATTTTTTATTTAATTTCTAAAAAAGGAAATTTTCCATATCGATGTAAATCGACCCTCGAAATCTTGAAATTTCTCGGTCCGGACTATAAGAGTCCCAAATCGACCTAATCATTTTTCAGAAATTTTTTTGTGAAAATCTGGGAATTTTTATGAATTTTTTATGAATTTTATTAATTTTTTTGGATTTTTGGAAAATTTTTTATTTTTTTTATTAATTTTTTCGGACCGAGTCAACCCGGTCAACGGCCGGTCAATGCGACCCAGACCCGGTCGGAACTCGCTCAACACTAAAACAGCACTATTTCTATTTATTGATTTTTTTTATTTTCCTATTATTTGAAAATATAGAAAATAGACGGATGGCCGAGATCAATCTTTGAAATGACCTCGGACGTCTGTCCGTCTTAAACCAAAACGACAACGCTTCAGGCCCCCCGTCCAAAACAACGCCGCATCAACTAATCGATCGGACGACCACAATTAACTATAGATCCGATCTGGGCTGTTCGCTCGGCCGTGGCCTAAATGACGCCGCATCAATTAAATGCATGAATGGTCACGATCTGACCTAGACTCGATTTGGACCGTCCGTTCCTCCGAAGGGCTAAAACGACGACGCATCGAGCCTATGTCCTAAATGACGACGCACGGCTACTAATTAAATGGACATCGTTTTTTATTTTCTAATAATATCTGAATTATCAAAAATGCAAAAATCTGATCCGACGACCTTAAATCAAATTTGACTATTAATCTCAACCGTTGGATCAAATCCGAGTCGGCTCGCTCGCGCCAACGGCCGAGCCGACTCGAACGTGAGCTGGACCAACTAGAACATGACACATCAGACTTGTTGACCCGGTAATCGCCAGATTAGCTTCGTTTTCAACCTCCAGCCGGCGACGCAATGAACGGCCGACGCTTCTTCGGCGAGATCTAACGGTGAGATCTTAACGGAATAATTTGAAACCACCTTCGATCAACTCGACTCAACTTACAGATCAACATATCTAAAAATCACACGATTTCATCCACTGAATCACTATGAATCGAACTCGCACAACCTCAACGTCACGGAACTCAATCTCACAATCCAGAGCACAATAGATCAATTCATTCACAAACAAGCACAATCAGAGGTTTAGAACACTTACCTCGAGCTCCGATCGAGCTCGCAATGGCTAGGATTGCTCGGCCGATGTTCGACCAAACCGAGGAATGTTGGAGGTTCGACTCGGGCGATTCGGGAAAAATCAATGCAGAAATGAAGTGCGATTGTGGTTAGTGAAGTTCCAGGAACAAAAGGCACACATCAATTGCAAGAATCAAGTTCGCGAAGATGAGGTGCCATGAATGCACAAGATCGATTTTGCAACCATTTTCCCTAGTGGAGTCACCCGTCTGTCACGACCCTCTCAAAAATGCCAGCGGGCGAGGTTAATGAGTCGCACTTCCGACCGAGTTGGCGGTGGATCTTGGCGCGCGGGTTTCTCCCGAGACCCATTACTTGAATCGTGATGTGAAGAAGATTTTCGGATATCGGGATCGATCTTAGTGTGGTTGGGTGATATGTGCATAGTGTACATACATATGGAATCGCCACCGATCAATTCTTTGGAGGGTATGATCGGGAATCCTATCGAGCGGTCGGGAGAAATCGTTCGATTCTACAAGAACCAGAGAAGTGGGTCCGGGGACTTGGTTACGCCGAGATTCACATCGACTCCCTTTCGGTTACCGAAGTTGAGCGATTTTCTAACCTAAGGATTCATGTAGATGAAATTTAGGGCGAGGTAGGCTCTAACGATTTAGGGTATCACGCAGACGGGAATTTGCTAACTTATAAATCACAATCAAGAATATGAAAGGGCAATCAAGATAATCTCAATCAAATCAGTCAATCAATCAAGCGTGGGACACCTAATATGGCCCTATTGGCCCATAGAAAGACCTATTCATTTTTCGGGGTGGTTCGGGAAATTTATGAGGTTGGATGCCCAAAAGGGTAAAATGGTCATTTCGAAAGTTCGGGGACCCAAAAATCACAAAATAGGGTCGAGCCAGTTGAATGTGGCAATTTCTCATTTTTTGTGACTTTTAGAATTTTTTTGGAATTTTTCTAATTTTTTTGGATTTTTTATTTATTTTCTAAAAATAGGAATTTTTCCGGATCAATGTAAATCGACCCTTGGAACCTCGAAACTTCTCGATCCAGACTATAAGAGTCCCGAATCGACCTAGACATTTTTAGAATTTTTTTGGAAAAATCTGGAAATTTTTATGAATTTTATTGATTTTTTTGGATTTTAGAAATTTTTTATGAATTTTTTATTATTTTTTCGGACCGGGTCAACCCGATCAATGCCCGGTCAACCCAACCCTAAATCGGATCCAGACCCGCTCGACACCAAAACGGCGACGTTTCTATTTATTTGGATTTTTTTTATTTTTCAAAACAATTTCCTAATATTCGAAAATACAAAAAATAAATGGACGGTCAAGATCAATCCTAGACACGATCTGAATCGTCGACTCACCGGTGCTCATGTATGTCTTGCCATACAGGATCACGTCTCCCCCTCGCATAAAACGACGCCGCATCCGGTAATGAACGGACGGCTAGGATTGAACCTAGCATTTATCTCGACCGTCGGTTCATCCCAAACTCAAAACGACGACGCATCTGACCTTTGCTCTAAACGATGCCACTCGATCACTAATCTAAACGGCGTAGTTTCAATTTTTTATTTTTCTATCTATTAAACGAATATCCAAAAAATACGAAAATCGGATCCAATTGTTGACACTCGCTTTTTAATCAAATTATCCTTAGTTTTATTTCTTAAAAATTCACAGAAATTCACAAAAAAATCAAAAAATTGAAAAATCAAGTTTGGTAGCCTTGGCCAAGCATAAGGAACCAATTTTGAACAAAAAATAATTTTTCATATTTTTCTCATTTTTTAATATTTTCGAAAATTACAAAAATACAAGAAAATTCATAAAAAATACTTCCCGAGGTCACAAAAAATATAGAAAAATGTTATATATTTTTATTTTAATTCCCTTTTCTTATTGACCTCAACAAAAATCAAAAATTGAATTCAATTTTAGGTGTTTCTTCACAACGCCGAGAGTTGAATTTGCATAAAAAATACAAATTGAATCTTTTTATTTGCAATTTTTGCACATCTTGAGTCTATACATTCAATTACAGTCCTTTCCAACTTCAATTTGATCAATTACACCCCCAATTGCTCGAATTGCATGAATTGGGCAAAATTTCCAAAGATTTTTGCAATTTAGTCATAGGATTCTAAATTTTTGAAATTACTTTCAATCTAGGGACTTTCATGGCATAATTGGACCGGCCCCTAAGGTTTTCACATATTCTGAATCGATTGGAAGGGGTGGCTTGGTCCAATTTTATCAATTAGGCATCCAATTGAAGTTTTCCCCAATTTGCAATTTTAGAAAATTTGGGGCTTTTGTAGAAATTGAAGTGAACTTTTGGGTAAAACCACATTTCTAGATAGAATTCAAGCCCCTAAGTTCAATTTTGAGGTTTAATTGTGAAAATTCCCCACGAAATTTCAATAATTTCGAAAATTGCATGTCCGAACCGGTTCAAACCGGTCTAACCACCGGTCGAACCGGTTCAGAACAGTGTCGTCTTCCTCAAAATACTCGCGCGAATGAGTAGTTCTTGGTTGGATTTTGACGATCAAATTGATAGGCTAATCGGTCCTAATTGGATCAATTGATGTAGGGTTTTGTTTCTCAGGCCGGGACGTGTCGATTGCCACCAGTGGCACGGCCAATGGTCGCCGGAGCACGGCGGAGGAAACAATCAAAGTCCCGGTGTTGCGAAAGTCAACATTTTAAAACTAGAGTGCAATTTGCCCTCGTTTTGGTTTAACGGCGAGCCAAACGGACTTGGATGGAATTCCAAGCGATTCCGTCACCGTCCGGCGACCATTTGGCATGTGAGTGCACGTGTGAGAGGTTCGGCGAGCTCTCATCGTGCGTGCTAATTTTTGAAAACGAGTATAAATAGCCCGAGGAAGATTCGCGAAGAAAGGAGGCTCATTCGGTTTGTAACATACTCAGAAAGCTAGAGAGAGAGAGAGAAAGCGAGAGAGAGCTCGTCTTCTCGCCCGCGCGATCGAGGATTTGAACTCGAGCTGTGGATTCTTCGCCAGACCAATCCGGAGCGAATCAAGACCTCGGATCAAGTCCAAAAGCTTCGTGCAAGCTTCGGGAAGCGATCGCACCAGCTCGATTGGCCGGAGACCTCTAGAATTGGTAAGTTGATCTTCCAAACTTCACTCTGTACATTCATGGCGTCACGTGTTCACGAACTTGATCGCTGCAATTGATGTGTGCGTTTTGATCCTTGAATGTCACTAACCACCTTTGCATCTTCATTTTGTTTCGATTTTGCATAAATACTTCCAATCGAGTCCGTGAACCCCAACCTCCATTGCCGGTCTCTATCGATGCTTGTCTAGGAAATCCTAGACCCAACCAGGTCAATCTGACTTGCGGTAGGGTTTCTAAATTTCATTTGAGTGAATTCTGTGATTGAATTGAACTGTTATGCTCTATATCATGTGATTGAGTTACGTGATTTTGATACCGTGCGAAGTCCGATACTCGCTATTTAGTCAGTAAAACAGCGTGGTTTTGAGATATATTAAACTAGACGTCGAGTCGAGTCGATTGGCGGTGGTCTCGTGTCATTCTGGCGAGATCTCACCATTGGATCTCGCCGGAGGTGCCTTAGTTGTTGGTTTGCTCGCTAGCGCGAAGTTGAAGATGAGCTGAGGTGGAGGTCAACAGGTCAAAGGCTAAGGTGTCGCGTGCTGGTTGGTCCAACGTGTCGCCCGGTCAACTCGGCCGTTAGCACGAGTGAGCCGATTTGACCTTGATCCAACGGCTGAGATAATTAGATGAGTTTGATTCTCGGCCGTTGGATCTGATTTTCTACATTTTCTAATATTCCGTTTATTAGATATAAGAAAAATAATTCAAAAGTGACGTCGTTTTAGGCTTTATAAAAATGAATGGCACATATCTAATCTTAGGTTTAATCGCGGCCGTCCATGCTTTGCTCGATGCGGCGTTGTTTTAGTCTAGAGTGAGCGGACGGCCCAGATCAAGTCCAAAGCTAATCGTGGCCATCCATTCGTTTATTTGATGCGGCGTCATTTAGAGTAGTTGTGCATGAAGCGTCGTCGTTTTGTATAAGGAAGAGTCGACGGGCGATATCGACTCTAGGATTGATCTTAGCCGTCCATTCATTTTCTTTATTTTCGAATATTCGGAAAATAGTTTATAAAATAAAAAATATATATAATAAATAGATATGTCACCGTTTTTGTGTAAAATGGGTCCGAGCCGGGTCTGGACCGGGTTGATCCAGTCCGAGAAATTAATAAAAAATTAATAAAAAATTTCTAAAAATCCAAAAAAAATTGCAAAATTCATAGAAATTTCATAAAAATTCTAAGATATTCCCTAAAAATTTCTAAAAAAATGTTTAGGTCGATTCGGGACTCCTATAGTCTGAATCGAAAAATTTTGAAGTTCTGAAGGTCGATTCAATTCGATCCGGAAAATCCCCAACTTTTAGAAAATAAATAAAAATTTCAAAAAAATTAGAAAAATTCCAAAAAATTCTAAAAAATCACAAAAAATGGGGAATGGCCACATTCAACTGGCCCGACCCTATTTTGTGATTTTTGGGTCCCGACCTCAAAATGACCATTTTACCCCTCTAGGCCTTCCGCCCCAAATTTTCCCGAACCATCCCGACATTTAATTGAGTTCATTACGTGGGCTGATAGGGCCATATTAGACGTGTCTCACTTGATTGATTGGTTGAATTGATTACTGTTATCTCGAGTGTGTATTTAAATTTTCCGATTGTGATTGATAGGTTTAGTAAATTCCCGTTTGCATGATATCCTAGATCATTAGAACCTACCTCGCCCTAAATTTCATCTGCATGAATTCTTAGGTTAGAAAATGACTCAACTTCGGTAACCGAAAGGGCGTCTATGTAAATCTCGGCGTAACCAAGTCCCCGAACCCAAATCTCCGGTTCTCGTAGAATTAAACGGTTTCTCCCGACCGCTCGATAGGGTTCCCGATCATATCCTCTGAGAATTGATCGGTGGCGACTCCATATGCATGTATACTATGCACATGTCACCGACCACACTAAGGTCGACCCCGATAAAAATTTTCTTCATATCGCGATTCGAGTAATGGATCTCGGGAGGGACCCATGCGCCAAGATCCATTGTCAATTGGGTCGGAAGCGCGGCTCGTTAACCACTATACCCCGCTATGGGAAAGGGAGGGTCGTGACGGACTGGCGACTCCGCTAGGGATTGAACTGGTTGCTAAACCATTAAGAGGACTTAAGCCGATAAAAAGTTGAGTGTTTTCTAACCTCGTTTTCTGTAGATACTCTTGAAGGTGACGTATGTCCACTAACAAAAAATGTTAAATGTTGATGCAGATGGGAGTTATAAGGGGTAGCGTCTATGCTAATCGACTTTGTGCAGATATGGTGTTTTGGGTTTTGAGTGTTTATTTATGCATATATTAAAGCGGTGTTTTGATATGAACTACTGTGCATGCTTTGCATATTTTGAGAATCATGACACTGTACACACAAGCGCCTAAACCCAAGCTGCGAATCACCCTTTTAGGTCGCCTTAGATAGGGATTGGTATGCAAAGCTCATGTGTTCGATTGCACTGGGGTTGACCATATTTAATCCCGCTCGCTATGCAAGGTTGGTGATCCTACCCACTTATTGTTTGATTGCTCTTGTGGGCGGCTCATCAATTCGTATAGCGGGAACCTTCTTAGGTCCATACCCAAACCTTTTTTATTTCTTTAGAGTTAAACCTCACTTGTCTCATGTGCATGTGAATGGAAGGTTGGTATACCTAAAACCAAAAAAAAAAAAAAAAAAAGAGTAACATCGGTTGGTAAGGCTTTTTCTCTTTTGAACATGTAAATTTAAATTATGCACATCATGCATTTTCACGAACATATCATCAAAATTTGTAAGATCGTTTAAGTGATCGGGGTTGAAGATCAATTTTCCTTTTTTAGGATAGATGATGCCCCAAGGTCGGACTCATGTCCCAAATGAGTTCATGTGGGAGCGAAGGAGCATCCGACACAAGGACCGGGAATCGGATTCATTCCAAGTCTTCAGATTTGTCCATAGAAGGGAACTCAATGGACGTAATCGCATTCGTGGCGAAAATTACGCTTATACAAGTTGCAGACGACGATTGGAGCTCAAGCGAGGAAAAGAGAGGATCCAAGAGTTGTATGCAAAGTTGATGAGGCGACCTCGCACGATCAAGACGGCCCCAAATCATTCTCCGATCAAGAAGAAGGAAATCGTCGTCATATCCTCTGATGACGAAAAAGATGTTGAGACTACCGAGTTGATAGAGATATCGTCGGATGAAGACGTCGCTTCGACTAGTTAGTTTAGTCGGACTTTGGGGCCATTTCTAGGGTTTATTATATTCCCTTTGAATTGTTTGTGTGTTTTCCTTTGACATGTATTGATCGAACATTTCTAGATGTTTTTATCTTGTATTAGACTTATAAACCTTGTGGGTTGTCAAGTCCAAAGCTGTAATAGTGGTTTTCTTCCCGATTATACTTGAACGATCCTAATCAATTACACGTCATCTTTCGGTAGGATTTGGTCTATAACTATCCTATTTGGTTTATTTAAGTCAAGTGGGAATAGTTGACCCTCATATTATCAAAAGATGACATGGAATTTAGTTAGTGCATTTGCATCACATTTCATGCATATTCATCAAAATTCGTGGTAATTGATATTAGAATCATCATTTTGCATATTATAGATCATGGGGAATGGAGATATCAAGATCATTCCGGTGCCTCGCAAAGAACTTTCTCAATGGTGGGATCGCCTCAACCCGATCAACAAAGCGTATGTGGAAGGACGCCTAGGTCGACGGGTGGATTTGATTAAAGTCGAGTATCAACCGGCCCTTATTCAAGCTTTGGCCAAGGCATGGGATATGCGTACGATGACGTTTAATTTTCAAGGCCTTAAGTTGACTCCCACACTTGAAGAGTATTCTGCTATCTTCGGAACCAAGTTTGATAATCATATAGCTCAACCTCCTTTAGACATGGGTTCTACTCGTTCTCTATCAAGCTTCCTTCGCCTCAAAACCTTTGAGATAGAGAAAGTCTACAAATCCAATTCTGGTAGATTCACTCTTTCATTCCTTTTCGATAATTACTCTTCTCTACCCGCCGACACCGGTTATAAATCGGGAAAGGTGTTCATCCTATCTTTCTTTGTATTCGTTCTATTTCCCACCTCCAGGACCACTTTTGATCCTTCTATAGCTCATATAGCTTGACAAGCATGTTGTCGATGGAATTACTCCTACATGATCCTAGCTGAAACCTTTCTCTCTTTAAATCGTTTTAAAACCTCTAAAAAGGCCATTTTTCAAGCATCCAATGGACTACTTCACATGTGGTTCGTCTCTCACATAAAAAATTTCCAACTCCGAGTGAGTTGCTATGAAATCAATGAGCATGTTCATCCCCTTAAGTCCTTCCTCAAATGTCAATCCCTTGTACCAAAACACTCTTTCAAGAAATGGGTTGAGCTATTGAGAGATTTGAAGCCCGAACATATCCAATGGCGTCTGACTTGGCCCAAGATCTTGGAAGCTCGTATTATCGGCATTGATGATAGCCCTATTCCTTTCTTGGGATGTACGGGTGCGGTGGCCTATTATCCCATTCGTGTGGAATGCAATTTGGCGTTTTACAACAAGTACCACCAGATACTTGTCCAGGGATTTTCTCATTTGATATGGCCCAAGGAAAGCTCACTAAGGAGGCGAAGAAACTCTATCGGACCCGAATCAAGCTTATCATTCATGCCTTGAAGAATTCCCCGTTGCAACAAGTGGAATGGCCGGACTATTTGGATAATGAGATGAACATCCATAGGGCTTCTAAGGAGTATATTCGGAAGTTCAAGGAGTATCGCGGATCATTGGTTGAGCCGTACGTACACGAGTGCATATCTCCTCGTATTGAAGAAGTGGAGTCCTATGTACCCGAGTACATAGTACCGTACGTCCCGGGAGTGGAGCCATACATTCCGGAAGATCCGAAGCTTTGGATGTCCGAGGAAGGAGAAGACCTTTACCTGTGGGACTCGGATGGATCGGAGGAGAAAGAAGAATACAAACGTCCTCGACTTGGATAGATTCATTCCCCATTTATTTTAGCATACTTGCTGTCTTTTTAGACACTTTTGAACAATTTGGTTTGTAATAAATGCATCTTATTTTCTTTATGAGCATTTCACGCATACATATAGAAAATACAATTACCACGGATCAACCCTTCCAAAATATTTAAATACTCTTGATACTAATTTGCGCCATGAAAAACAGGTGATTCAAAAACACGAGGACTCGTAGCAAGACGCGCCTACTAAGAATGGAGCAAGAAGAGCTCGTACCCTGTGTGGGTAATCCGGAGAATTAAATGAACATGATTGCCACAATGGTGGCAAAAATGAAGGCGATGCTGATCGCCGGTCAGGGGAGATATCCCATTGATCAAAATTCTCAAGCTCCTCCGGTCTCGTTAGACGGAACAAGTGCTAATTCGGCCCCCGCCGCAAATCCTTCTGCAAATCCAGGGCAACCGCCTAAAGATCCTCCAGTTGTGATTGACCTAGAAAAGAAAGAGAAACAAACCCTCAAGATGGAGGAAGAAATCAAAAGACTTGCCAAGATTGAAGAGTGCTTGGCCGATCATGGATATGAACTCTCTCGATTCGACAAGGTGACACCATTTGAGAAAAACGATGTCCCTTCTTATTACAAGGAGCCCGACTTTGTGAGGAAGTATAGTGGGACCGGCTGTCCCAAGGCGCATCCGAAGTGCTATTTGCGCCGCATGTCTCAATTCTTGGACAATATCCTGATGTTGGTCAACACCTTCCAAGAAAGCCTATCGGGGGCAGCCTTAGCATGGTTTATTGAGCTGGAACCCGAAAGGCTCGCCGATTGGGACAAGCTAGCCGATGAGTTCCTTCGGCAGTACAAGTTCAACACTTTGACTACTCTTACTAGAGAAGACCTCTTGAGGACCGCAAAAGGAAAGAATGAGGCCGTTCGTGCTTACGCCCAAAGGTGGAGAGCCTTAGGCGTGCAAGTGAAACCACCTGTCCCTAAAGAAGAACCGATAGACCTCTTTCTCAAAGCATTACCCTTCGAATACTTTGATAAGTTAAACACCTGCGGGTGTTGTCGCGACCCTCCGGAAATTTTTCCAGGGCGGAATAGGGCTAACGAGCCGATCCCTTAATTTTTCATAACCCCGGTTGTCGGCGGGGTATTTTCTAGGATCGCGGATCCCTCCCAAGACCCATTACTCGAATCGTGATGTCGGGTAAAATTTATCGAATATCGAAATTGACCTTATGTGGTCGGGTGGCATGTGCGATGTGTACATGCAATTTGGAGTCGCCACCGATCGATTTATTGGAAGGTACGATCGGAAAACCTTACCGAGCGGTCGGGAGAAACCGTTCGGTTCCGCGAAAACCGGAGATTTTGGGTCAGGGGACTTGGTTACGCCAAATTTCATATTTGACGCCCTTTCGGTTACCGATGTTGATTGTTTTTCTAACCTAAGAATTCATGCAGATGTAATATCGGGTGAGGTAGGCCCTAACAATTCTAAGTTTTCATGCGGATGGGAATTTTCTATCCTAATCAATCACAATCAAAAAAAAAATTAATGCGCAATCAAAATCATTACAAGCGGACAAATCAATCAATCAAGGTTTGATATGTCTAAAATGGCCCTATCGGCCCACACAAAAATCAATTTTGGGTGTCGGGGTGATTTGGTAAAAATTTGGGGCGGAAGGCCCGGAAGGGTAGAATGGTCATTTTTGGGAGTTCGGGACCCGAAAATCGCAAAATTGGGGTCGGGCCAGTTGAATGTGGCCATTTCCCATTTTTTGTAATTTTATGGAATTTTTCTAATTTTTCCTATTTTTTGGAATTTTTATTTATTTTTCAAAAATATTGGAAATTTTCCGGATCGATGTGAATCAACCCTCGAAGTCTCAAAAATTTTTGATCCAGACTTTATGAGTCCCGAATCGATCTACAAATTTTTAGAAATTTTTTATGAAAATCTGGGAATTTTTATGAATTTTCTAAGTATTTTTACAATTTTTTTTGGATTTTTGGAAATTCCTTTTTATTTTTTTTTATTTTTTATTATTAAACCGGACCGGGTCAAACCGGTCAACGACCGGTCAACCCGGTCCGACCGCTCGCGGACCCGCTCTACGTACAAACGACACCGTATACGTATTTATCCTATTTTTTGAATTTTCTAAAATCATTTTCCTAATATCTGAATATACTAAAATGAACGGACGGCCGAGATCAATCTCCAGAATTAATCTCGACCGCCGATCCTCGCCTAAAATGAAACGATGTCGCCTCGGCCCTCTACGCAAAAACGACACCGCATAGACTAAATGAACGGACGGCCATGATCTAACTTGGACTCGATCTCACCCGTTTATTCCATCTAGTACGAAAACGGCGCCGCATCAAATATATACATGGACGGTCACGATCAAACCCGAAACTCGATCCGATCCGTCTATTCTCCCTTGAGACCAAACGACGACGTTCCCACGTTACTAATCTAAACGACGTCGCCCTATCAAACCAAGGAACGGCTATGATTGAATCCTAAATCTAATCCAGACCGTCCATCCTTCTCGACTTCAAAACGGTGACGTATTTCCTTGAGACATAAAAAACGACGCCGCTCAACCACTACCCTAAACGACACAGTTTTGCATTTTCTATTTTTCTATCTAATATACAAGAATTTTCAAAAATACAAAATAAAGATCCAACGGTCCGGAATCAAATCTACCTATTTTCCTGGACCGTTGGATCGATGCCGAGTCGGCTCACTCGCGCCAACGTCCGAGCTGACTCGGCATGACCTGGACCAATCACGGACTGCCACCTAAGGCGCCGACTCGTTGACCGCGCCACGTCACCTTCTTCTTCTTCCTTGCGACGACACTAAACGGACGGCCGAGAGCCTCCGGCGACGATCCGACGGCGAAACCTTGACCAAAATCCATGAAACCAACTCCTATCGACTCGCCTCAACCTCTACTTTAACATATCTAAAGATCTAAGTATTTTATCCACTAAATCGCGAGAATCGGACCAATCACAGTCGCGACATCCAGAACTTCAAACACACAGCACATAGCATAAAAATCAAATCATATCACACAGAAGCCGGAATAAGAGGTAAGTGAACTTACCTCGAGCTCGAATCGAGCTCGCAAGGTCTGAAACAGCCTGGCCGGTGTTCGGCCGGACCGAGCAAGGTTGGGGGTTCGACTCGCGTGATTCAAGGGAAATCGATGCAAAAACGAAGTGCGATTGTGGTTAGTGAGGTTCTCAAGGTAAAAGGCACACATCAATTTCAGTAATCGTGCTCGGGATAATGAGGTGCCATGATCGAGCAGTGAAGAGATCGAGAGCTCACCTTACCGTTTCGGGCGGTTTCCGACGGCGAGATTGGTGGCGATCGCTTTCGGGAAGTCGAAGGAAACTTCCAGCGGTGATCCGGTGCCTCGATTCAACTCGAGGTGACCGGCCGGATGGTTTACGATTCACCCTCAAAGCTCCGGTGAAAGCTTCGCGCGGGCGTCTCTCTCTCTACTTCTCTCTCTTTCTCTCTCTATTACGTTCGTCGACGAGCAACAAATGAGCCTCCCTTTCAATTCTCGAAGCTTCTCCCCTTTTATACCAATTTTTGAAAAAGCGCGCGTCGGGGAGGAGCTCGCCGAGCCTGTTCACGTGCCGTCACGTGGCTTTTGGTTCGTCGGACGGCGACGGAGTCGATTAAGATTCTGTCCGTGTCCGTCAAGCCTCCGTCGATCACCAAATGCGCGCTAATTTGACACGGGATTTGAGAATGTTGACTTTTTGGCACCGGGGACTTGACCGGCGATTGCGACCATCTCCGGCGGCCATTGGCTGTGCCGCCGATGTCAATTGACGCGGGCCATTCCAATGAACAAAACGCCTCCAACAATTGATCCGATTAAGCTTGAATTGATCTTCAATTTGAGTGGTGAATCTCGGCCTTCAACCTGCAATTCACGCGAGTAAGTTGGGAAGATGATGAACTGTTCTGGACCGGTTCGACCGGCGGTCAGACCGGTCAGAACCGGTTTAGACAGTAATTTTTGCTCAATTTTTAAAATTAATCCAAATTGACTGGGAATTTTTGCAATTAAACCTCAAAATTGAACTCGGGGGCCTAGATATTATCTAGAAATGTGTTTTTGCCCAAAATTTCCCATCAATTTATATGAAAACCCCAAATTTTTGATTTCGCCCTAATTGGGGAATAGTTCAATTGGATGTCAATTTGATCAAATTGGACCCCGAGACCTATGCCAATTGATTCAGAATGTGTGAAAACATAGGGTGCCAGTCCAATTTTACAATGATAGTCTCTCAATTAAAAGTAATTTCAAAATTTGGCCAATTGAGGGACTAAATTGCAAATAATTTGGGAATTTTGTGTCTAATTCATGCAATTCATGCAATTGAGGGTGCAATTGATCAAATTGAAGTTCAAAGGGACCACAATTGAATGTCTAGACTCCAAATGTGCAAAAATTGCAAATAAAAAGACCCAATTGGTATTTTTTATGAAAATTCAACCTTAGGCATTATGAAGAAACACCTAAAATTGAATTCAATTTTCAATTTTTCTTGAGGTCAATATTGAAATGAAATTAAAATAAAAATATTGGACATTTTTGTGTATTTTTGTGACCTCGAAAAGTATTTTTCTTATGATTTTTCAAGTATTTTCCTAATTTTCGAAAATATTAAAAAAAGTGAAAAATATGAAAAATTATTTTTTGTTCCAAATTGGTTCCTTATGCTTGGCCAAGGCTTCCAATGTCGATTTTTTAATTTTTTGATTTTTTTGAATTTTTAATGAATTTTGGAAAATAAAACTAAAGGAAAACCGACTAAAAATTCGGGTGTCAACGAGTGTCAAACGTTCACGCACTTGATTAAGGTGGCAGAACGTCATGAATGGGCATTGCGGGAGAAGAAAATAGCCGAGTCACCTTTTAGACGCCAATACCCCATAAGGAGAGATAGGGAGCAAGCTGGCGATGTGGCGTTTATCCCTAACCCACCTAAACCCAAAAAGTTTTCATCTTCTACCCCTACTCAAGGAATTTCTTCCTGGACCGCTCCTAAATTGCCGAAACCAAGAAGAAGGAACCAACCTGTCTTTACCCCATTACCTCGACCTTTGTCTAAACTGCTACCCATATTGTTGGAAAACCGATTGGTTGCGAAAGAGCCTCCTAGAACGAATCCCCCTAGGTTCGTTGGCTTTGATGAGACTCGGACTTGCGTGTACCATATGGGAGAAAGGGGACACAATGTGGATAATTGTCTCGCTCTTAAATACAAGGTTCAAGCCTTGATTGACGGTAAAGTCCTGGAGTTCGATAGGACTGAACCAAATGTACAACTGAATCATCTACCGAAACATCGCGAGGTGAATGCGATATTTGAAGACAATTCGGAAGAAGTCCCGGAATTCATAATGGATGTAGACAAAATGCAAGACATCCTGATGTTGGCTTCACAATATCCAAATGGAGAGACTGTTTCCAAGGAAGAAAAGAAGGCATGTCTAGATCAGGTGATTGATCTAGGTGTCATTGGGAGAATGGAAGATACTACCTTCAAGGGAACCTATGTAACCATCGACATGGCGGCAGAGGAGTTCATAATGAGGGCTACGAGAGGAAAAACCTGGAAAGTTCCTTCAGGATACTTAATGAACATCCGAGATGGTTGGGAGATTGAAGAATTAGATGATTATGAAATCCGCCTTGAAAAGGTTCGTCGAGGCAATAGAAGGTTCATGCAGAAAACTTTTGAAAGAGGCGAGATAGTCGATAATCTCGGAGAAGATAGCGGCGGTTATAACTTCAAAGTCTTATATTCGGCACCGCCAAGCTTTTTCGTTGATTCGGGAGATATAGTTCCCGATGGTTGGGGTGGCATGGATGATCCCGAAAGTGAAAAATTCGTGGGAACGATTGATGAAGCTAAGAATCAAGGGCCCCCTTAAGATGAACAAAAGAATCAAGAGTCCGACATGCGACTTTCTAATCTCGAAACTCACATATGTCATCCGACGAATATGGTGGCAGAGTTATCACGATCAATGGTCAAGAACAATACCATGACAGTGGAAGAGAATATGCAAATACTGGAGATACGAAGAACTATTGAAGCACATAATCGACGGATCATGTTGCTACAAAAGCAAAGCGATGATGTGTCAAGGAAGATGGATGAATTGAAAGAGTTGATCGTGCCAATCACCTGAGTTAGAAATATTCCGCCCCAAGCGTGAACCCGAGGGTGACTTTCCGTGTGAAATATGACGGTGCTGGGTGTCCTTTGGCACATATTTCGTATTATCTCCGCCAGATGGTGGGCCATCATGAAGACGACGAAACGCTAATCCGGAATTTTAAGCATAGTTTAACCGG
This sequence comes from Rhodamnia argentea, assembly GCF_020921035.1. NCBI lineage: Eukaryota > Viridiplantae > Streptophyta > Magnoliopsida > Myrtales > Myrtaceae > Rhodamnia > Rhodamnia argentea. The sequence continues at coordinate 11,140,758 of NC_063158.1, forward strand.
CCACGCATTGGCTTGGTTCCAATTGATCGACCTAGATTGGGTTCCAAATCGGGAAGAATTGTCAAAGCATTTCATATGGCACTTTGAAGCTAGGATTAGAGGATACTTCACCAAGGCCAACTTACTGAATATCAGAAAAGGAGAGGATGAGAGTTTTGAACTCCTCGCCGGAAGGTGGAAAAAACATGCTATTATGGTACAACTGCAGCTATCGGAGAGGGAAATGCTGGAATTCGTGCTCAAGTCACTGTTGGCGGAGTATTTTGACCGTATGTATGCATACACGTATTCCTCCTTCTAGCACCTGGTTGACATCGGTATGAGAATCGAGGGAATAATCATGAGAATCAAGAGGGAAAGGCAAAGGCAAAGGCAAAGGCGCTTTGATGAAGAGAATGTCGCTGATGCAACACCCACGAGGCTAGGTCCCGAATACAATCCTGAAAGCATCCATGAGGATGAATGATTGGGATGGTAGATGTCTCGATCCGTTTTGTGATTGATCTAAATAAAGTGGATAGTTGGGAAGCATCCAATTCAGAAAAACCGCCAACACTGGAATCTCTTCATGAGGAAGTCAAACTAGTGAAGATTAAACTGCCACCCGTAGAGGAATATGACTCAAAGGCGGTAAATTGGGATTATGGGACCGATGAGATTGACGCCGTCATGAGATCTGGAAGATGTTATCCTCCGAGGGAGGCGGATTCCGAAAAGAAAACACCAACCGCAGAAGAAGTTAAAAAGCTAAAATCCATTGTGAGAACCAGTGAGTACAAAATCGTACATCAACTTCGAAAGATGCCTGCACAAATCTCTTTGCTAGACCTCTTCAATAATTCGGAGAAACATAAGAATGCCCTCCTGAAGGTGTTAGATGAAGTTCACGTTTCGGAGACTATTAACGAAGTTCAGTTGGGAGACTTTGTGGGTGCCATCCTTTTGAAGGATCAGATTTTCTTCTCAAATGAAGATTTCCTGAGGGAAGGACGTGTTCATAATAAAGCTCTCTATATTGCAATAAAGTGCCATGGAAAAGAGGTACCTCATGTCTTAATTGGCAACGGCTTGATTTTTAATCTATATCCTCTAAGTACTCTGAAGAGCTTGGGGATAAATAAGGATTTCATCAAGACGTCCAAAGCCACTATCGGGTCATTTGACTGAGTTTCCAAGAATGTGGTGGGAGAGATTGAGATGGACATCTCCATTGAACCAGTAACCTTCTCCATACCGTTCCAAGTACTGGATATTCCTAGTGCATTCACCTTGCTTCTTGGAAGACCGTGGATTCACGTATGCGGGGTAGTACCTTCTTCCCTACATCAGAAGGTTAAATTTGTGGTCAAAGGCCAACCGATCACTATTCATGGTGAGACAGGACATTGTGCTTCATTAAAAGGAATGGTTCCATACATTGAACCCTCAAAGGAGGATGAGCTGAGCTATCACACCTTTAACATCGTATCCGTCATGCATGTAACATTTGATGGGAAGATAGCTACTCCGAAGTTGTCGAAACCTGCAACTATGGCAAGAAAAGTACTCCTCACTAACGGTTTCATTCCCGGCACCGGATTGAGGAAATATGGTCGGGGCATCCATAACCCCTTAAATCTTAACTCAAATGACCACAAGGTTGGTCTAGGATATAAGGGAACGGTAAAACATGATATCGGTCGAGGCCGAGGTCGAAACAAATGTTATGGAGACCAAGGACGCCGTGGACACCGAGGTGGTCGCTTTATTGGCACCGATACATGGAAAGCTAGAAGGAAAATATTTGAAAATCCCTTATCTGAAGTATTCTCGTAGGGAGGTAAATGGCTGGAAGATGAAGATATTTCTGAAGCTGCGGAGCCGGACCTGTGTAACCCGTTCCTGGACAATCGGGTGAATGTGGTCATTGAGTGGCTCGATGACGATTTTCCCACCCCTAAGTAAAAGGCTCTTTCTGAACTTTACTTTTCAATGCATTTCAATTACTGCATTTGTTTCTTACGATTAAAGCTTTTCGCTATTTTTTTCTCTTTAGCACCCTTTGGATCTTATATCATGATTCAAGAAGTGCAGTATTGTATTGCTTTTAGTTGCATCCATCAATAAAGATCATCTCCAGCTTTATTAATGACATATGGAATAACGGATTGGTCCGATGATGACAATTACCCTTACCATGAGACTTGAGGCCCGATTCGCCATATGATCTCGAATTTTAAAATAGCATTTTGAGAACCAGGATATCCGGAAAATCAAGAACTAGTTCTCTTTTCCTTTCCTTTAAAAAGAAAATTCGAAAATGTTTTCCTGTCAAAATAGATCATGCATTCTTCAATTTTGTAATTTTTGTATATTAACCTTTCTTGATGCATTTCGGGCATGTCATCCCACCCATGCATAACAGGTTAATATGTGACTTAGATAAGCTCGATGACTACTCATATGAAATTGATGAAGAAGAAGCGGATGTGAGTGACATCAAGAAAGAATGAGATTGTTTTGAAGAGTCTAAACCTCCTATCTCCGAAGAACCTATTATCATCAATCCGGGAGATTCGGTTTGTGTTAAGGAGGTAAAAATAGGGGGACACCTATCGTAGTGAGATGTTTCAAGGATGACAGCATTACTCAAAGAATATCAAGATATTTTCACCTGGTCATATGCTAACATGCCGGGACTAGACCGTGATATAGTAGAACATGCTTTGCCCACAAATCTTGCTTGTACACCAGTTAACCAACCATGCGGGAGAATAAACCCCTGAATTGTTTAACAAAATCAAGGAAGAAGTGATGAAACTTCTCAAAGTATGGTTCATTGAAGCCGTCCCATATGCTGATTGTGTCATGCCCCGTGTCCTCCGAGCGCGCCAACATCCCACGTTGTCGAAGAAATCTCGCAACTCACCAGGATCGCAAACGGACGTAAAACACGCGAGATGCAAATGCAAGCGGAAGCAATGAAAACAAACCCGACAATGAATATAGAATGACCTTAGAGCATAACACCAAAATACATATAACATAGCCCGATAAGTTCAAGGTTCATACGGACCACCGTAAAGAAAATGACTACGACTCAAGGATACGGCACGGGGACACAAAAGGAAACTCCCTAAACATAACCACTCGTCGACACACGAGGGTCCAAAAGTAGGGATAAGGACCTCTACACACCTAAAGGTCGGGCGTCATCATCAGAAGTAAACTCGGCGGGGGGAACGTACTCCGGGGAGAAACTCTTCACGATGACTTCGCTAAACGCCTGCTCGGGCTCCTCCCATGGCTCTTCCTCCGGCACCTCTTCCAGGTCCTCCTCTAGGTCAGACGCCTCCTCGGGTATCAGCTCTTCTTCCGGTTCGGACTCCTCTTCGGGTTCCTCCATCCAGAGCGGGGAGTCCAGGTATGGGAGACCTCGGCTCGGGGATCGGTCCAATTACGGGTCCAAGGACGGGGAGTCTCGAAGGTGAAGCTATCGGGAGTCTAAGTCCGGCGGCATCCAATGCGTGCTCGGGAATCACCTCCTCCTTCAAAGGTCCGGATAAATAGTCCCCATCCTTATAAGTCCAAGAGAGGAAGGAATAAGGGGTCAAGTATCCTCTCGCGTCGTCGATCCACAAGGTGCTAACCCTCCGATAATACGTCTGATCTGGTCCTACTCTATACTCGGTAATCACGGGCTCAAACCGAGTCGGTAGTCCAAAAAGTAGCGGCATCGCGGCGATCGTGGTCGAGGGTCTGAAAATGTTGGTCCCACGGAGGGGTGAGATCGACATCTCAGCAAGCGAAGCCTAACCTATCCTAAGGTCCTAGTACCTCTAGACAAAACACGGCATGCAAACAATCCAATCCAAACAGCAGACAGTGGTCAATTCAAAGTGCACAAATAAAGCAATCGTGTACAGGACCACCCGGAACATGCCAAATCACACAAGTCGATCCTCACCATAGGGCTCACATACCACCTCCATAATTTAGTATCATAATCTCACATATCAAGTACAAGCCTCGGACTCTTAGGAACACGGCATTGTACGTATAAATACAGATATTTTTGTGTGCACACTGGGGTCTCGGACACTTAGGAATACGCCCCATGGGGTCTCGGACACTTAGGAATACGCCTCATTTATTTAACGGTCTCGGACACTTAGGAACACGACCGGATTAAGTCTCGGACAATTGGGCGAACACGGCATACTATACGGCCTCGGACGCCTCAATTGAACATGACTTTATAATCTCATGTATAGGTCATACACAAAGGGCCTCATGCCCTAATATCACAATATTGCAATTCCACAATTACTTGGGCTATTTACCATTTCAATACCATCACGAGCTCGAATCGGGCCAATTGCCACATATTGCCTCACAAGGCCAATCATGCAATTACAAGGGGTCTCACACTAGCCAAGACATCACAATATCACATAAAATGCATTTAAAGCACCCCCAATTCAGAATTACTACTTTTGATACCAACGGTCCCATTCGAGCGAATTCCACGTTTTCTCTTACAAAGCCACACACTTAATCCCAAGAGGCTTCACACATGCCAAGGCATGTAAAAGTCATTCTAAAACACCTTTCAAGTGCCCCCATCAGAATTACAACAATTAGCACCCACTAACCATTTTAGTGCATAATTGCTCCGATTGAGTTATTTTAGGTCCCGATCGCCCCCAACCATGGTCCACTCTTAAACCACGTGCTATCCACACATCAAGTCACGCATTTCCACCCATATGACCACATAAGCATCCTAGGACCAACTTTGATACCAATCGCACGGAAATTTCCAGATTGGTCCTCTCTAGCATTTCTCACTATCCCAAGCATTTAGCACACCATCTAGCCAAACCCAAGTGTCTCTTAGTAACCTAGGGCTCTAGGAAGGGTTAGGAAACACTTACTCTTGCTTTTTGATGAAGAAAAACCCGGCGAAAGCGTTTCCTTCGCGCACGATCAGATTCGACCTTGAAGTTGGATGAGCAAAACCGGCGGTGAAACCCTAGGGTTTGTTCGGCGCCAAGAGAGAGAAAAACGGACGGCACGGCGGCGGCAACAACTCAAAGCCAAGAAAGGAAGATGAAGTGGCGGTGGTGTGGTGGAGCTCCTCCTTGGACCGGCGGTGTGAGGAGGCCGAAGGGGTGCTCGGCCAAGAGACGAAAAGAGAGAGTTCTTGGGAGAGAGTTGAGCTCAAAATGCAGAAATGAGGGAGTGAGAGAGAGGGTGAGTGATCAGCCAAGAGTAAGAGAGGGAGAGGGTGAGTTTGAGTGATTGAATGAGTGACTTGATGGGTGGGAGATAATAGGGTTAGTGTAGGACATGAATAGTAGAGTGGGTGGTGGGGTTTTTGGGGTTTGACTTGCATGGTGACTTGATCCCTTCAAGTGTCATGTCCCTCCAATATCCACATGGGGATTTAGGGGCTAATGGGTGCGGTACAAGGGTTGACCGAAATTCCTTCGCGGTCGCTCAAGGGCTGAACGAATCTCGGGATCGGAATGGATTTTTTGTTCCGCAAATCCGATCCTCATTTTTCCAACTTATATGGCTTCCAAATATCCTTAATAACATTTGCAAGGTGACATCCAAGTTTATTTGTATTGGAATTCTCGAATACCCGGCCGCCAATTTCGAAGTCCGCTTCGCGCTCAAAATCAGCCGATCGCATTTTCGGTGCACCTCGAACCGACGGGCGACTTTCGGGAGCTACGCGTATCGACCCGTGATTTTAGTTACCACGTTTTAAGAATTCGAACCACGGCGACCCTAGTTGTCATGTAATCGCGAGGGAAACGGTCGGTCTTGACGGGACGCGATTGTCGGGAATCGATTCAGGGTTATTTGCAAATCATGCTATGGCGTAGCGGTATCACCCGCGAACCAATTGCACGACGCTAGCAAATAGTTCTGACGTAAACCCTGGATCGGCCCGCAATGACCCAGAATGTACCCTCGGCGACCCTTATGGTCGGGATACCAGTCCGCGGTCGAGTCCTTTATGGTCTGCCCACTATCCTATTTAGCCATTCTCCTTTGGTCAGTTATCTCAAGAGTGATCAATTCGAGTGAGGTTCTTGGAATACATCGATACTCATTTCATTCATAACTTCGAAATGGGGTCGGAATTCAGAATGTCACAATTCTTCCCCCCTTACAAAAATTTCGTCCTCGAAATTTACAAGACTTAGCTACTCAAACAGGTAGGGGTATTTACGCCTCATAGCTTCCTCGCTCTCTCGAGGTGGCTCCTTCGTTCCGTGGTGCTCCTAGATTACTTTTACCAACGGAATTGTCTTGTTTCTCGGGACTTGCTCCTTCCCGTCCTCGATCCTAATCGGTCTTTCCACGTATGTTACTCGATCATCCACTTCGATAGCTTCATAATCCAAGACATGGGTCGGATCGGGCTCATACTTCCGTAGCATTGACACGTGAAAGACGTTGTGGACTTGCGACGGATTTGGCGGTAAGGCTAGTCGATAGGCCGGGGTTCCAATTCGCTCTAGTATCTCGAAAGGTCCCACGTATCTCGGACTTAGTTTCCCTTTCTTCCCAAATCGAGATAATCCTCGCATTGGCGATACCTTAAGGAACACATGATCTCCCACTTGGAATTCCAAAGGCTTACGTCGTCTGTCGGCGTAGCTTTTTCGGCGACTTTGGGCGGTCTTAAGTCTTTCTCTAATCACCTTCAATGCTTCAACCGATTGTTCTACTAACTCCGGGCCTGTTATACTCCTCTCACCGACTTCGTCCCAGCATATTGGCGTTCGGCACGCTCCGCCATACAGTGCTTCGAACGGTGCCATTCCGATACTCTGCTGATAGCTGTTGTTATAGGCGAACTCCACAAGGTGCAACTCGCTCTTCCCAACCTCTTTTGAAGTCTCGTGACACACGCCCTTAATATATCTTCCAACGTCCGAATAGTTCTCTCGGTGTCCATCCGTATGAGGGTGGTAGGCGATGCTTATCTCGCAACTTTGTCCCTATCGCTTCCTGCGAGCTTTTCCAAAACGAAGCGGTAAACTTGGGATCTGCGTCTGACGTGATTGTCACTAGCACTCCATGTAGTCGAACGATCTGCCTCATGTACAGTTCGGCGTACCCGTCCATTGCGAAATCCTTTTGCACTGCGAGAAAATGTGCAGACTTGGTCAATCAATCCACGATCACCCATATGGAGTCATGTCCCCTTTGACTCCTTGGTAAGGCCATAACAAAATCCATTGTGATGTGCTCCCATTTCCACTCGGGGATTTCCAACGGTTGAAGCAGGCCTCCCGGTTTACAATGTTGTGCCTTCACTTGCGGGCACGTTAAACATTTTGCCACGTGCTTGGCGACGTCCACTTTCATTCCATTCCACCAGTAGTATTGACGGAGATTTTGGTACATCTTCGTACATCCAGGGTGGATACTATAGTTACTCCGATGTGCTTCTGATAGAATCCTTTCTCGGAGCTCTTCGTCATTAGGTACGCATAACCTCCCACGAAACTTCAGTATTCCATCCTCCGATACCCGAAACTCGGGTTTCCTGTTATTCGCCTCCATTTCCAGAATCTTTTGGAGGTCGGGATCCGTCGACTGTAATGCCTTAATCCTATCTTGGATCTCGGGTTCAATCCTTAGTGTCGCCATCAAATTGGACAACCGACGGACTTCCAATTTGAACTCCGAATCCCTTATCCTTTCTAGCAGAGTCCACTCTTTCACTAGCATATGCGCCATACTTGACTTCCGACTTAGCGCATCCGCTACCTTATTTGCTTTCCCGGGGTGATACAAAATGTCACAGTCATAGTCCTTAAGCAACTCTATCCACCGACGTTGTCTCATATTCAACTCCTTTTGGGAAAACAAGTACTTTAGACTCGATGATCCGTATAGATCCTGAAACTTTTCTCCACATGAGATAATGCCTCCGGATCTTCAAGGCGAAGACTATAGCAGCAAGCTCCAGATCGTGAGTCGGGTAATTCATCTCATGAGGTCTTAATTGACGCGATGCATAAGCCACAACTTTTCCATGTTGCATTAGCACACACCCCAATCCTTTCAAAGATGCGTCACTATAGATCTCGTAACCTCCCCAGTCCGAGGGAATAGTCAACACCGGTGCGGTGGTCGGCCTATGCTTCGATTCTTGGAAACTTCTTTCGCACTTGTCGGTCCATTCAAACTTCGTTTCCTTCTTCGTCAATCTCGTTAATGGCATGGCTATTGAGGAGAACTTCTCCACAAACCTTCTATAGTAGCCTGCCGGTCCCAAGAAACTCCTCACTTCGGTCACCGTTGTCGGTCTAGGCCAATTCATCACCGCTTCGATTTTAGCGGGATCCACCGAGATTCCATCTCCGGATACTACATGTCCAAGGAACGCCACTCTATTCAACCGGAACTCACACTTACTAAACTTGGCGTAAAGTGAGTGTTCCCTTAATGTCTGCAAGACAATCCTCAAGTGTACTTCATGTTCGCCATTACTCCTCGAGTAAATCGGAATGTCATCTATGAACACTATGACAAACTTATCCAAATACTCCTTGAACACACGATGCATCAAGTCCATAAATGCAGCTGGGGCATTGGTCAATCCAAATGGCATCACTGTAAACTCATAATGCCCATACCTTGTCCTGAAGGCGGTCTTAGGGACATCCTCCTTCTTAATCCTCAACTGGTGATATCCCGTCCTTAAGTCGATCTTGGAGAATACCGATGCACCTTGCGGTTGGTCGAACAAGTCATCTATCCTTGGCAATGGGTACTTGTTCTTAATGGTCGCTTGATTCAATCGCCTATAGTCGATGCACAAGCGCAACGACCCGTCCTTTTTCCTCACAAACAAAACCGGTGCTCCCCAAGGTGAAGCACTTGGACGATTAAACCCTTTGTCCAATAGTTCTTGCATTTGCACCTTTAACTCCTTCAACTCAGATAGGGACATTCTATAGGGTGCCTTCGATATCGGTTCCGTCCCAGGGGCTAACTCAATAGAGAATTCCGTTTCTCTCTCAGGTGGCAATCCAGGTAAATCTTGAGGAAAGACATCGGGGTATTCACATACTACCGATATGTTTTCCAACTTAGGTTCTTCCACCGTCGGATCCAACACAACCGCTAAATAGGCCTCACATCCATCATCCATCAACTTAGTCACCTCAAGTGACGAGATCAAAGGGATCGAGGTTCCTCCCCGATTCCCGACAAAGTCAAATCTAGGGCGACCAACCGGAAAGAATTGAATCGCCTTGCTACCACAATCAACCACAGCCTTTAATTTGCCTAACCAATCCATCCCAACAATAACATCAAAGTCATACATGGGCAACACAGCAAGATCGATTAGTTCTTCACTATCGCCAATCACTATCTTACGGTTCTGACACCCTAAGGAAACCAACGCTTCATTCTTTAAGGGTGTAGCCACATGCAATACTACTTCCAACGGTTTTAACTCTATTCCAGCCAAATCAGCAAATTGAGCGGAGACACGAATGAATGCGAAGGCTGCGAGGTCAAACAAAGCATATGCAGCATGACCACGAGAGAAGAACCGTACTGTGACTACGCCGGGCGCATTCTCAGCATCCTTTCGCGCCACAAAGCATAGACTCTTCCTTGCGCCGGCGGTCGGTTCTAGCTCCCTTGAGGAGCAGCTCCAATCCGAGGCCCTCCCTGCGGCCTTACCATCTGTGGAAAATCTCCAGGAGCTTTCTCGGTGCACCGCCCGACATGGTGGCCCATCTTGCCACATCTGAAACAGGCACCTCCCCGACCGGGGCAAGGTCCATTTCCATGTCGCCTTCCACAGAGACGACAATTCCAGTTGTTCGGGCGAGTCGGCTTCCCAATTCCTTTCTTCATTGGAGGAACAAATCGCCTGTTATTCATCATTGGCCTCTTCCCAAAGTTACGATTGTCCCTCCGAGGAACGAACCGCGGTCCAGGGGCGATTTTCCTTCTTTCCCTCATGTCCCTTTCAATCGGTTGGCCCCGCCTATATAGCTCCTCATAGTTCGCGGGTCCAAAGCCACCGAGTTGGCTACGGAGGTCAGGTTGTAGCCCATCTCTCGAATCTTCTTGCCTTATCCAAAGGATTATCAACCATCCGTGGAGCATACTTAGAACTGACCTTGCAAACTCCGCTTCATATTGCTCGATTGTCATGTTGCCTTGACGCAAGTTCTGAAATTCAACTAACTTCGCTCCCTGAGCGAGTGCGAGAGAAGAACTTCCCAATGAATGCCTCGGAGAATGCATTCCAATTAGGCACCACTCCTTCAGGGAAAACGGTCACTCTCGTAGCCCTCCACCAATCATGGGCAATCTCTTGGAGTTGGTACACCGCCAATGTCACTTTTTCAGCGTCAGAACATCCTAGAACCGTAAAGCATTTCTCAATCTCCTCAATCCAACGAGGAGCCATCTCCGGGTCTCCTTTCCCGTCAAACCTAGGTGGCTTCGGTTTCAGAAAATGCTCCACCATCTCACCCATGGCCCTATGAGGGTTCTCTTGAGCAGGAGCATTACCACCTCCATTTCCCTGGCCATTGTTTCCATTATTCCCATTGTTCCCTAACGTCGCATTAATCGCAGCAACGACGGCCTCAGCAGCTTGAGCTATTATCGTGGCCCTATCCTCGCCTTGTTGTGCCACGAGAGCAGCTCTTTCCCGAGCCTGCCTACCCATCAGCTCTCCTATCTGCTCCAAGGTCCTAATCACACCGTCCAGCCTTGGATCTTCTACTGGTGGGGCCCTCGAGCTAGACGCTCCTCTAGTACCTCTATTGCGGTTGCTCATCTCAGCAAGGTTTCACTACACCTGATAACTACAATTTTTCCCGGGGATCGGGGCCTAAGCCAAACACTCACGTCTATCTACCATCAACTAACATTTCAGGATCCCTCACAATCATTAGGCAGACAAACCAGTAGGTACTCAATCAAGTATACCAGGCCAAGAAAAACAAATAACATAGCCATCAAATCATGGCATCTCAAGCAACCATGGCATCACAACAAAGATTCTCGTTCGTACCTCCGGTCCGGCCGCATCCGTAGCTTAGTGAAAACATCACAAACAACCCAGCACTTCATAGAGCAATCACAACTAATTCACACAATAGTCCGGTACAAGGACTTGATACCGAGCCAATCCACATGCGCCATTTCAAATGACATGCTTTCGCGCCTAAGACTCATAACCACCTAAGGTCATAACTAATGGTCGTTCCAAATTCATTCCTCCTTATCACTCCAACACTCGATCGATGTGGATCGAGCTAGCCTCGCTACGATACCACTTCAACGGGGATGTCACGCCCCGTGTCCTCCGAGCGCGCCAACATCCCACGTTGTCGAAGAAATCTTGCAACTCACCGGGATCGCAAACGGACGTAAAACACGCGAGATGCAAATGCAAGCGGAAGCAATGAAAACAAACCCGACAATGAATATAGAATGACCTTAGAACATAACACCAAAATACATATAACATAGCCCGATAAGTTCAAGGTTCATACGGACCACCGGAAAGAAAATGACTACGACTCAAGGATACGGCACGGGGACACAAAAGGAAACTCCCTAAACATAACCACTCGTCGACACACGAGGGTCCAAAAGTAGGGATAAGGACCTCTACACACCAAAGGGTCGGGCGTCATCATCAGAAGTAAACTCCGCAGAGGGAACGTACTCCGGGGAGAAACTCGTCACGATGACTTCGCTAAACGCCCGCTCGGGCTCCTCCCATGGCTCTTCCTCCGGCACCTCTTCCGGGTCCTCCTCTAGGTCGGATGCCTCCTCGGGTATCGGCTCTTCTTCTGGTTCGGACTCCTCTTCGGGTTCCTCCATCCAGAGCGGGGAGTCCAGGTATGGGAGACCTCGGCTCGGGGATCGGTCCAACTACGGGTCCAAGGACGGGGAGTCTCGAAGGTGAAGCTATCGGGAGTCTAAGTCCGGCGGCATCCAAGACGTGCTCGGGAATCACCTCCTCCCTCAAAGGTCCGGATAAATAGTCCCCATCCTTATAAGTCCAAGAGAGGAAGGAATAAGGGGTCAAGTATCCTCTCGCGTCGTCGATCCACAAGGTGCTAACCCTCCGATAATAGCGTCGATCCGGTCCTACTCTATACTCGGTAATCACGGGCTCAAACCGAGTCGGTAGTCCAAAAAGTAGCGGCATCGCGGCGATCGAGGTCGAGGGTCCGAAAATGTTGGTCCCACAGAGGGGTGAGATCGACATCTCAATAAGCGAAGTCTAACCTATCCTAAGGTCCTAGTACCTCTAGATAAAACATGGCATGCAAACAATCCAATCCAAACAGCAGACGGTGGTCAATTCAAAGTGCACAAATAAAGCAATCGTGTACAGGACCACCCCGAACATGCCAAATCACACAAGTCGATCCTCGCCATAGGGCTCACATACCACCTCCATAATTTAGTATCATAATCTCATATATCAAGTACAAGCCTCGGACTCTTAGGAACACGGCATTGTACGTATAAATACAGATATTTTTGTGTGCACACTGGGGTCTCAGACACTTAGGAATACACCCCATGGGGTCTCGGACACTTAGGAATACGCCCCATTTATTTAACGGTCTCGGACACTTAGGAACACGACCGGATTAAGTCTCGGACAATTGGGCGAACACGGCATACTATACGGCCTCGGACGCCTCAATTGAACACGACTTTATAATCTCATGTATAGGTCATACACAAAGGGCCTCATGCCCTAATGTCACAATATTGCAATTCCATAATTACTTGGGCTATTTAGCATGTCAATACCATCACGAGCTCGAATCGGGCCAATTGCCACATATTGCCTCACAAGGCCAATCATGCAATTACAAGGGGTCTCACACTAGCCAAGACATCACAATATCACATAAAATGCATTTAAAGCACCCCCAATTCAGAATTACTACTTTTGATACCAACGGTCCCATTCGAGCGAATTCCACGTTTTCTCTTACAAAGCCACACACTTAATCCCAAGAGGCTTCACACATGCCAAGGCATGTAAAAGTCATTCTAAAACACCTTTCAAGTGCCCCACATCAGAATTACAACATTTAGCACCCACTAACCATTTTAGTGCACAATTGCTCCGATTGAGTTATTTTAGGTCCCGATCGCCCCCAACCATGGTCCACTCTTAAACCACATGCTATCCACACATCAAGTCACTCATTTCCACCCATATGACCACATAAACATCCTAGGACCAGCTTTGATACCAATCGCACAGAAATTTCCAGATTGGTCCTCTCTAGCATTTCTCACTATCCCAAGCATTTAGCACACCATCTAGCCAAACCCAAGTGTCTCTTAGTAACCTAGGGCTCTAGGAAGGGTTAGGAAACACTTACTCTTGCTTTTTGATGAAGAAAAACCCGGCGAAAGCGTTTCCTTCGCGCACGATCGGATTCGACCTTGAAGTTGGATGAGCAAAACCGGCGGTGAAACCCTAGGGTTTGTTCGCGCGCCGAGAGAGAGAAAAACGGACGGCACGGCGGCGGCAATAACTCAAAGCCAAGAAAGGAAGATGAAGTGGTGGTGGCGTGGTGGAGCTCCTCCTTGGACCGGCGGTGTGAGGAGGCCGAAGGGGTGCTCGGCCAAGAGACGAAAAGAGAGAGTTCTTGGGAGAGAGTTGAGCTCAAAATGAAGAAATGAGGGAGTGAGAGAGAGGGTGAGTGATCAGCCAAGAGTAAGAGAGGGAGAGGGTGAGTTTGAGTGATTGAATGAGTGACTTGATGGGTGGGAGATAGTAGGGTTAGTGTAGGACATGAATAGTAGAGTGGGTGGTGGGGTTTTTGGGGTTTGACTAGCATGGTGACTTGATCCCTTCAAGTGTCATGTCCCTCCAATATCCACATGGGGATTTAGGGGCTGATGGGTGTGGTACAAGGGTTGACCGAAATTCCTTCGCGGTCGCTCAAGGGCTGAACGAATCTCGGGACCGGAATGGATTTTTTGTTCCGCAAATCCGATCCTCATTTTTCCAACTTATATGGCTTCCAAATATCCTTAATAACATTTGCAAGGCGACATCCAAGTTTATTTGTATTGGAATTCTCGAATACCCGGCCGCCAATTTCGAAGTCCGCTTCGCGCTCAAAATCAGCCGATCGCATTTTCGGTGCACCTCGAACCGACGGGCGGCTTTCGGGAGCTACGCGTATCGACCCGTGATTTTAGTTACCACGTTTTAAGAATTCGGACCACGGCGACCCTGGTTGTCATGTAATCGCGAGGGAAACGATCGGTCTTGACGGGACGCGATTGTCGGGAATCGATTCGGGGGTTATTCGCAAATCATGCTATGGCGTAGCGGTATCACCCGCGAACCAATTGCACGACGCTAGCAAATAGTTCCGACGTCAACCCCGGATCGGCCCGCAATGACCCAGAATGTACCCTCGGCGACCCTTATGGTCGGGATACCGATCCGCGGTCGAGTCCTTTATGGTCTGCGCACTATCCTATTTAGCCATTCCCCTTTGGTCGGTTATCTCAAGAGTGATCAATTGCGAGTGAGGTTCTTGGAATACATCGATACTCATTTCATTCATAACTTCGAAATGGGGTCGGAATTCGGAATGTCACAGATTGGGTCGCCAACATTGTACTATTTAAGAAGAAGGATGGGAGAATCTGAATATGCATAGATTACCGAGATCTAAACAAAGCTAGTCCAAAAGATGACTTCCCCTTATCGCACATTGATGTGCTCGTCGATAGCACTGCGGGCTTTGAATTATTCTCCTTCATGGATGGCTTATCAAGATATAACCAGATCATGCTAAAAGAAGAGGACAAAATCAAGACCTCGTTCGTCATCCGGTGTGGGATTTTCTGTTATAAAGTCATGCCCTTCGGATTGAGAAATGCAAGGGCAACATATCAAAGGGCTATGGTAACCCTCTTTCACGACATGATGCACAAAGAGGTGGAAGTATACGTTGATGATATGATCGCCAAATCCAGACCTGGTGAAAATCATGTCCAAGTATTGAGAAAATTGTTTGATCGCTTGAGGAAATACAAGCTCAAGCTGAATCCTGTAAAATGTATATTTGGCGCAAGATCCGGAAAACTGCTTGGATTTGTCATGAGTAGTCGCGATATAGAAATCGACCCTTCTAAGATCAAGGCCATATGGGAAATAGGGACTCCCTCCACTGTTAAAGAAGTAAGGGGGCTACTTGGAAGGCTGAATTACATATCTAGATTTATATCACAGTTGTTAGAAACAGCAAAGCCCTTCTTCAAGCTCTTAAAAAAGGGGCCAAGAGTGAGATGGGATTCCAAATGTCAACAGGCATTTGAGAAGATCAAGGAATACTTGGTACAAACCCCGATACTAGTACTTCCTATCCCTAACGTTCCTTTGACTCTATATTTGACAGTTCATGATGAGTCCTTGGGAGCCTTACTTGCCCAAACTAACCCCAAGGATCAAAAGGAACGAGCCATCTACTATCTGAGTAAAAAGTTCACTACGTCCGAAGCCAAATACTTATCATTGGAAAGAACCTGCGCGGCATTGGTCTAGGTTCTCTATAGGCTAAGGTAGTATACCTTGCATTATCATATTCAATTGGTCACCAAAAACGACCCTATCAAGTACCTCTTGGAAAAGCCTGCTTTGTTGGGAAAGATGGCCAAATGGCAAGTGCTCCTTTCGGAATTCGACATCAAAACTTCTTCCCAAAAATCCGTCAAGGGAAGAGCAATCACCGACATTTTAGCCGAAAATCCTCCTAAGGACATTCCGGAGCGAAGTGATGGAAGCTAAATCTTGAACATATCTGAAGACAAATGGACAATGTACTTTGATGGCGCTGTAAATCTCATTTGGATCGTGTACCGGGGCGTTTTGATATCTCCCGAAGATCAACATTATCCCGTCTCGGCCAAGTTGGTATTCCCGTACACCAACAACATCTTTGAATATGAAGCTTGCATACTAGGATTACAGCTGGCCATTTCATTAAAAGTGAAGAAGCTGCTGATGTATGGAGATTCTATGTTTATCATCTTGCAAACCCAAGGAGCATAGAAAACAAAGGACCCCAAGCTCATCTCTTATCATAAATTTCTCGAAGAGTTGATCCAACATTTTGAGGAGATCACTTTCGAGTATCTACCAAGAACTCGGAACCACTTTGCTGATGCTTTGGCCACATTATCGGCCATGTTACAAGTACAAGATGGCCTTGAGATAGAGCCGTTGACGATCGATATCCTTAACCAACTAGTATACTGCATGGTCATCGAAGAAGAACCTGACGAGGAACCATGGTATCATGATATTAAAAATTACATGCTAAAGGGTGAATTCCCACGTAACAGCCAACCAAAAGATAAAAAGTATATTAGCAAGATATCTTCTAAATTCTTCCTCAGTAGGCGGATCCTATACAAGAGATCCTTTGATTCAATCCTATTGAGGTGCGTAAACACCAAGGAAGAAAATCTCATTATGAAGGAGATCCATAAAGGAGAATGTGGGCCACACATGAATGGTCATCTCCTCGCCAAGAAGATTGTGAGACTCGGATATTCTTGGATGACTATCGAGTCCGATTGCCATCAACATGTCGGGTCTTGTCATCGGTGCCAGGTATATGGTGACAAGATAAATGCACCTCCAAACGAACTTCATCGGATGTCGAAACCTTGGCCATTCTCTATGTGGGGGATTGATATGATTGGTCCCATCAACCCAAAGGCCTCAAATGGACATCATTTTATTCTGGTGGCCATTGATTACTTCACTAAATGGATTGAAGCCAGCTCATATGCCAACGTCATTGCGAACAATGTGGCTAAATTCATCAAACGGGATATCATCTCAAGATATGGAGTCCCAAGAGCAATCATTACAGACAACGGCTCCAATCCGAACAACAAGATTGTCGATCACCTATTGGATCAATTTAAGGTACGACACCTTAACTCTTCACCTTACCGCCCACAAATGAATGGGGCTATGGAAGCGGCAAATAAAAACATCAAAAAGATATTGGCCAAAACCGTTGAGAAATATCGAGATTGGCACGAAAGATTGCCATATGCTCTCATGGCCTATCGAACTTCGATTCGTACTTCAATTAGGGCAACTCCTTATTCATTGGTATATGGCATGGAAGAAGTTACGCCAATAGATGTTGAAATTCCCTCTTTAAGGGTCTTTTTTCAAGTCGAACTCTCGGAAAATGAGTGGAATCAACAAAGATATGAGCGATTAAATCTGATTGATGAAAAGCGACTAAAGGTCATTTGCCATGGTCAAAGCTATTAGAAGAAAGTGGCCAGAGCTTTTAACAAGAAAGTTAAGCCCGGGAATTTTGAAGCGGGAATGCTGGTTGTGAGAAAGATATTCCCAAATGCTCAACACCCGGGAGGCAAGTTTACACCAAATTATGAAGGCCTTTACGTGATTCGGAAAGTCTTATCCCGGGGAGCTCTTATCCTTGTAAACATGGATGGAGAAGAATTGTTAAGTCCGATAAATGCATATGCCGTGAAGAGATACTATCCTCGAAATAAAGACGAACTTTGAAGCGATTGATGAGCAAATCTGAGTCACATAAAATTTCGCATTTGCATAACATCTGCATACACGCATTTCTATATGTTTATATTTTACGGGGAAGCTCGGAATCATGAAGAATCCTGCAGAGCGATTGATCAAGCGAGGAGTCATTTCTGATTTGAAAATTTTAAATATCCATGACTGGTTGGTTCCTTTTGTTTATTCGGGAAGCATGAGTCAACATTTGAAGAGTTCAAGTTTGGAATTTTCTTCTTTCACGAAGGATTCTTATCATCATTGAAGATATTAACATGCCTTACACTAAGAAAATTTTCTTTTAAATTTGCAAAGCCGCAAAGCCTTTTGAAGAAACATTCCTTCTGGATTCCACAAATATCTTTTGAACACATCTTTTATAATGGAAGTTTCCACTAAAGGTGAATTTTGATGGAAAGCGCCGTGAAGTTCTATAAAAGGGTATGATTTGAAAGCTTTTTAAGAGGATGATCCTTCAGATGAAAAGAGGCAAACTTTATTCTCAAATACGTCCATGATACACTTGAGCGATGAGTGAAAGTAACCGAGAGAAAAAGATTAATCTTGGGACGTAGGGATCATTGGCGGTGATTATATGGATCGAAATGACAAAAGGTGTTTTCATTTCAAAATTATCCATACACACTTATATCTCTTGACAACCATTCTAAGCCAAAAAGGAAGAAATTTTTTTCTAGATAAAACCCTGTCAAGAACCACCTTACACTGGGGCATATTTGGAGGTTCATTGGTTGACTCCTTAGAGAAAAGATTAAGGTAGGACTTTATTGTACTAACCTGCATCAATCTTTCTGTGATAGCTTCAGGTGATTTCTTGCAGAGGCTTGGAACACCTTCAAGTGAAGAAAAGTACTTCATTTCTACATCCCCAAACACTTTATCCTTTGAAGAGCCAATTTGAGCCTTTAATCTTCATTTCTAAACCATTGTTGGTGATCACCTCCCTATCTTGGGGCAAAACAAAGGAAGTACCAGCAATAAGTCAAAAAGCATAATCGGAAGAATTTTCGATCCTAATCTCAAAAAGAGCCAGTCAATGCAGAAAAATGACAAGAGACAAAAGGGCTAGAAAAAGCAAAGTGCCCGATAAAAGCAAGGCCAAAGCCCATTTAAAAAGCATCCTGAAAAGGGACAAAGTTTGAAAAAACCACAATGAAAAGAGGAAAATCCTCAAAATAGACTGAAGAAAAACATTTGTGAAATTTCCTCAAAGCGAATGATGGCTGGTAAAAATTATCAAGGTGATCATCCATGTGTACCCCTCTTTTGAAAATATGGCCTTTCTCAAAAAGCCCACCTTGAGCCAAGATACAACCTGTCACCTAAAACTTTTCTGATCTAGAAGTGTCTCAGGTTGATGCAAGAAATCATACAGGAAGCTACCGTTTAAAGAGGAAAGTACAATCCTGTCTTATTGTGTCTTCGGGGTTCTTGACTTGTAGACCCGAAGAAACTATTCCCGATCAAAGTTCATTTTTTAGCCTCAAAATGAATATCCTTTCATAAACCTTTTAAATGCCTTCTCTGATCAATCGGATTGCATGCATCTCGAATGATCCTGAAACCTCAAGGTTAGGTTTTACGTGAGTAGATTCTAGTTTTGAGAAAAGCCTTACCAAATGGTGAGAAGCCCTCTTAGATGAAGGAATATCCTTTTGAAAAACTTTTAAAACAATCCTTTGAAGAATACTCAGGTTGTGACATTCAAAATTCATCCCGAGTGGAGATTTAAACATGGAAGTTTGAGCTTGTGTTTGGACACGTCTCCTTCACAAATGCAATTTGAAAATCTGTTTGGAATGCCTAAAATTTCTCCCCAGAATTTAGGATCACCACTTTTTTATTCAAGGGTCTTAACCCATTAGATTGCTCAGAAAGCAATTTTAATGATGTTTGGTTGAATTTCTACGGGTTGCCTGGTGTCCCCAAACCCTCGGAATTAATTACATTTTTAAAATTTTAACTAACTTGGATTTTTCGTAGGTCTTCCGGCATCCCCGGGTCCTCGGATCTCCACTCTTAAAATTTGAAAATCGGGTTTGAGCTTTTGTAGGTTCACTAGTAATCCTAGATCCTCATATGGCACCATCACCTCTAAAATTTGAAAATCGGGTTTGAGCTTTTGTAGGTTATCTAGTAATCCTAGGTCCTCGGGTGGCACCCTCACTCTTAAAATTTAAAAATCGGATTTGAGCTTTTGTAGGTTCTTTAGTAATCCTAGGTCCTCGGATGAAACCCTCACTCTTAAAATTTGAAAATCGGGTTTGAGCTTACGTAGGTTCTCTAGTAATCCTAGGTCCTCGGATGACACTCTCACTCTTAAATTTTGAAAACCGGGTTTAAGCTTCTGTAGGTTCTCTAGTAACCCTAGGTCCTCAGATGGCACCCTCACTCTTAAAATTTGAAAATCAGGTTTGAGCTTACGTAGGTTCACTAGTAATCCTAGGTCCTTAGATGGCACCCTCACTCTTAAAATTTGAAAATCGGGTTTGAGCTTTCGTAGGTTCTCTAGTAATCCTAGGTCCTCGGATGGCACCCTCACTCTTAAAATTTGAAAATCGGGTTTGAGCTTATGTAGGTTTTCTAGTAATCCTAAATCCTCATATGGCACCATCACTCTTAAAATTTGAAAATCGGGTTTGAGCTTCTGTAGGTTCACTAGTAATCCTAGGTCCTCGGATGACACCCTCTTCCATTTTAATTGGTGAACTCCTTCCTATAGGATAGCCAAAACACTTTAATCGGCAAACTCCTTCCTACAAGATAGCTCACCTCTCTTCATCGATGAATTCCTTCCTACGGGATAGCCAACCCCTTTTCGGAGGTGAATCCCTAGTGGACAACCAAAACCCTTTAATCGACGAACTCCTTCCTACGGGATAGCCAAACTCTTTTAATCGGCGAATTCCTTCTTACGGGATAGCCAAATCTCATTTTAAAAGGTGAATTCCTTCTTACATGATAGCCAATCTCCATTTCAAACGGCGAATTCCTTCTTACGGGATAGCCAAATCTCATTTTAAACGGTGAATTCCTTCTTACAGCATAGCCAATCTCCATTTCAAACGGTGAATTCCTTCTTACAGAATAGCCAAATCTCATTTTAAACGGTGAATTCCTTCTTTTAGGATAGCCAATCTCCATTTCAAATGGTGAATTCCTTCTTACGGGATAGCCAAATCTCATTTTAAATGGTGAATTCCTTCTTACAGGATAGCCAATCTCCATTCCCAACGATGAATTCCTTCCTATAGGATAACCAATTTCCATTTCAAAACGGTGAACTCCTTCCTATAGGATAACCGATCTCCATTTCAAACGGTGAATCCCTTATTACGGGGTAAACCTTCTTTTTAATCTTCAAACTGCCATAAAAGACACTTAACATCGGACGAATGTTGAGCTTTAAGGGGACTTCGCAAACCACCCAAAGGTAATCTCATAAACTCGTCCTCTCAAACTCGGACCAGCAGTTTTCGGACCACTGACAGGTCAGCTACGGGTAAAACCTCTCTCTCTATTCATTTCTCTCTTGCAATCAAGAATGAGCTGAAATGATTCTTCCTTAGAATTTTGGACTTCAACGGCAAAGGTAAGATAATTGAATGTTAAGACTTGTTTTCTTTAAACTCTTTCCCCAGTAGGAGTCGATTAAAGATTCAGGCGTCACCTTGTCTTTGAAAGCAATCTCTAATCAAGATTACTTTCAAAGAGGGGAGCTTATTGACACTCGATTTTTAATCAAATTTTCCTTAGTTTTATTTCTTAAAAATTCACGGAAATTCACAAAAAATTGAAAAATTGAAAAATCAAGTTTGGTAGCCTTGGCCAAGCATAAGGAACCAATTTTGAACAAAAAATAATTTTCCATATTTTTCACATTTTTTAATATTTTCGAAAAATAGAAAAATACAAGAAAATTCATAAAAAATACTTCTAGAGGTCACAAAAATATAGAAAAATGTTACATATTTTTATTTTAATTCCCTTTTCTTATTGACCTCAATAAAAATCAAAAATTGAATTCAATTTTAGGTATTTCTTCACAACGCCGAGAGTTGAATTTGCATAAAAAATACAAATTGAATCTTTTGATTTGCAATTTTTGCACATCTTGAGTCTAGACATTCAATTACAGTCCTTTCCAACTTCAATTTGATCAATTACACCCCTAATTGCGCGAATTGCATGAATTGGGCAAAATTTCCAAAGAATTTTTCAATTTAGTCCCTAGGATTCTAAATTTTTAAAATTACTTTCAATCTAGGGACTTTCATGGAAAAATTGGACCGCCACCTAAGGTTTTCACATATTCTGAATCAATTGGCAGGGGTGGCTTGGTCCAATTTTATCAATTAGGCATCCAATTGAAGTTTTCCCCAATTTGCAATTTTAGAAAATTTGGGGCTTTTGTAGAAATTGAAGTGAACTTTTGGGCAAAACCACATTTCTAGATAGAATTCAAGCCCATAAGTTCAAGTTTGAGGCTTAATTGTGAAAATTCCCCACGGATTTTAAATAATTTCGAAAATTGCATGTCCGAACCGGTTCGGACCGGTCTAACCGCTGGTCGGACCGGTCGAATCGGTCCCGAACGATTTCGTCTTCCTCAGAATACTCGCGCCAATGAGCAGTTCTTGGTTGGATTTTGACGATCAAATTGATAGGCTAATCGGTCCTAATTAGATCAATTGATGTGGGGGTTTTGTTCCTCGAGCCGGGACGTGTCGATTGCCACCTGTGGCACGACCAATGGTCGCCGGAGCGTGGTGGAGGAAGCAGTCAAAGTCCCAATGCTGCGAAAGTCAACATTTTAAAACCAGAGTGCAATTTGCGCTCGTTTTGGTTTAACGACAAGCCAAACGGACTTGGACGGAATCCCAAGCGATTCCGTCACCGTTCGGCGACCATTTGGCACATGAGTGCACTTGTGAGAGGCTCGGCGAGCTCTCACCGTGCGCGCCAATTTTCGAAAACGAGTATAAATAGCTTGAGGAAGATTCGCGAAGAAAGGAGGCTCATTCGGTTCGCAACATACTCAAAAAGCTAGAGAAAGCGAGAGAGAGCTCGTCTTCTCGCCCGCGTGATCGAGGATTTGAGCTCGAGCTGTGGATTTTTCGCCGGACCAATCCAGAGCGAATCAAGACCTCGGATCAAGTCTAGAAGCTTTGTGCAAGCTTAGGGAAGCGATCGCACCCGTTCGATTTGCCGGAGACCTCCAAAATTGGTAAGTTGATCTTCCAAACTTCACTCTGTGCATTCATGGTGTCGCATGTTCACGAACGTGATCGCTGCAATTGATGTGTGTGTTTTGATCCTTGAATGTCACCGACCACCTCTGCATCTTCATTTTGTTTCGATTTTGCATAAATACTTCCAATCGAGTCTGTGAACTCTAACCTCCATTGTCGGTCTCTGTCGAAGCTTGTCTAGGAAATACTAGACCAAACCAAGTCAATCTGACCTGCGGGTAAGGTTTCTAAACTTCATTTGAGTGAATCCTGTGATTGAATCGAACTGTTATGCTCTATATTATGTGATTGAGTTCTGCGATTTTGATAATGTGCGAAGTCTGATACTCGCTATTTAGCCGGTAGAATAGTGTGGTTTTGAGATATATTAAACTATATGTCGAGTCGAGTCGATTGGCGGTGGTCTCGTGTCATTCCAATGATATATCATCGTTGGATCTCGCCGGAGGTACCTCGGCCGTTGGTTTGCTCGGCGGCGTGAGGTTGAAGACGAGGCGAGGTGGAGGTCAACAGGTCAAAGGCTTAGGTGTCGCGTGCTGGTTGGTCCAATGTGTCGTCCAACCAGCTCAGCCATTGGCCCAAGTGAGCTGATTCGACCTTGATCCAACGAGCGAGATAATTAGATGAGTTTGATTCTCGACCGTTGGATCCGATTTTCTGCATTTTCTAATATTCCGTTTACTAGTTATAAGAAAATAATTCAAAAGCGATGTCGTTTTAGGCTTTATAAAAATGAATGTTACAGATCTAATCTTAGGTTTAATCGCAGCCATCCATGCTTTGGTCGATTCGTCGTCGTTTTGTATAAGGAAGAGTCGACGGCTGAGATCGATTCTAAGATTGATCTCGGCCGTCCATTCATTTTCTTTATTTTCGAATATTCAGAAAATAGTTTATAAAATATAAAATATATATAATAAATAGATACGTCGCCGTTTTTATGTAAAGTGGGTCCGAAGCGAGTCTGATTTGGGTTGACCGGTCGTTGACTGGGTTGACAGGGTTTGAGAAATTAATAAAAAATTTCTAAAAATCCAAAAAAATTCATAAAAATTTCCAGATATTCCCTAAAAATTTCTAAAAAAATGTTTAGGTCGATTCAAGACTCCTATAGTTTGAATCGAAAAATTTTGAAGTTCTGAAGGTCGATTCACATCGATCCGGAAAATTCCCAACTTTTAGAAAATAAATAAAAATTCCAAAAAAATTAGAAAATTTCCAAAAAATTCTAAAATATCACAAAAAATGGGAAATGGCCACATTCAATTGGTCTGACCCTATTTTGTGATTTTTGGGTCCCGAGCCTCAAAATGACCATTTTACCCCTCTAGGCCTTCCGCCCCAAATTTTCTCGAACCATCCCGACATTTAATTGAGTTCATTCTATGGGCCGATAGGGCCATATTAGACGCATCTCACTTGATTGATTGGTTGAATTGATTGTTGTTATCTCGAGTGTGCATTTAAATTTCTTAATTGTGATTGATAGGTTAGCAAATTCCCGTCTGCATGATATCCTAAATCGTTAGAACCTACCTCACCCTAAATTTCATTTGCATGAATTCTTAGGTTAGAAAATGACTCAACTTCGGTAACCGAAAGGGCGTCTATGTAAATCTCGGCGTAACCAAGTCCCCGGACTAATCACACTAATTCCAAATGCAATTAGCAACTCAACCATGTAACCGTCAAGAACAAATATCCATTATCGAGGATCGATGATTTGTTCGATCAAATTCAAGGAGCATCAGTGTTTTCTAAGATTGATTTATGGTTTGGATACCACCAATTGAGGATCAAGTGAGAAGACATTCCAAAGACGGCTTTTAGGACTCGATATGGGCATTATGAGTTCACGGTAATGTCATTTGGATTAACTAATGCACTCGTGGCAGTCATGGTTACGATGAATAGAGTGTTCAAGCCGTTTCTAGATCAATTTTTCATTGCCGTTATTGATGACATATTGGTGTATTCAAAGAATAAAGAGGAGCACGCTCAACATCTAAAAGAGACATTGCGGACCCTCCGAGAAAATACGCTCTTCACCAAGTTCAGCAAGTGTGAATTTTGGTTAGGCCGAGTGGTATTCTTGGGTCATGTAGTTTCGGGCGAGGGTATTTCGGTGGATCCAACCAAGTGGAAGTAGTGGTAAATTGGCCAAGGCTTACAATGGTTACAAAAATTTGTAGCTTTTCGGGCTTGGCGGGATATTATAGGAGGTTTGTCGAGTGACTCTCAAGTATTGATGGTCCTTTAATGAGCCTCACAAGGAAAAAAGTAAGTTTGAATGGACGGAAAAGTGTGAGCGAAGTTTTCAAGACCTTAAGCAGAAACTAATAATTGCCTATATTCTAGCAATACCATGTGGATTGGGCGAATTCGTTGTCTATAATGATGCTTCACATAAAGGACTAGGCTGTGTCCTAATGCAACATGGCAAGGTAGTAACCTATGCGTCAAGATAGCTAAAACCTTATGAGCTTAATTATCCAGTACATGATTTGGAACTTGCGGCAATTATTTTTTCCTTAAAGATATGGAGACACTATCTATATGGAGAGAGGTTCGAAATTTATAAGGCCCATTAGAGTCTTAAATACTTATTTTCTCAAAAAGAGTTAAATATGCAGTAACAAGGGTGGATAGAATTGCTTAAGTGTTGACCCCCGAATTTTTAGTCGATTTTCCTTTAGTTTTATTTTCCAAAATTTACCAAAAATTTACAAAAAATCAAAAAATTAAAAAATCAACATTGGAAGCCTTGGCCAAGCATAAGGAACCAATTTGGAACAAAAAATAATTTTTCATATTTTTCACATTTTTTTAATATTTTTGAAAATAGGAAAACATTAGAAAATTCATGAAAAATACCTTTGGAGGTCACAAAAATACACAAAAATGTCCAATATTTTTCTTTTAATTCCCTTTCAATATTGACCTCAAGAAAAATCAAAAATTAAGTTCAATTTTAGGTGTTTCTTCACAATGCCTAGAGTTGAATTTGCATAAAAAATACCAATTGAGTCTTTTTATTTGCAATTTTTGCACTTTTGGAATCTAGACATTCAATTGTGGTCCCTTTGAACTTCAATTTGATCAATTTCACCCTCAATTGCGCCAATTGCACGAATTAGGCCAAATCCCCAAATTATTTGCAATTTAGTCCCTCAATTGGCCAATTTTCGAAATTACTTTTAATTGAGGGACTATCTTGATAAAATTGGACTGTACCCTTATGTTTTCATACATTTCAAATCAATTGGCATAGGTTTCATAGTCCAATTTGGTCGAATTGACACTCAATTGAACATTTCCCTAATTTGGGCAAATTGAAAAACTTGGGGTTTTTGTGCAAATTGATAAGAAATTTTGGGCAAAAACACATTTCTAGATAATATCCAGGACCTAGAATCCAATTTTGAAGTTTAATTGCAAAAATTCCCAGCCAATTTTGTTTAATTTTGAAAATTGAATGAAATTCACTTATGCGAACAGGTTCGGACCGGTCGATTCTGCCGGTCGGACCGGGTGAACCGGTCCCGGAATGATGTCGTCGTCCCCCAACAGATTTGTGCATTTTGCAGGTTTGAACAATGGATTTCAACGGCCAAATTGGGGTTCAATTCGTGCCTAATTGAGCTAATTGGTTGAGGGCTTTTATTCTTCAGGTTGAGGAGCGTCAATCCTCACCGACGGCGAAGCCAATGCTCGCCGGAGACGGCCGGAATCGATGGTCAAAGGCGCCGGCGTCCGAAAAGTCAACGTTTCTCAAACCGTGACGAATTCATGCTTGTTTGAGTTCGATTAAGGGTCTAACGGACGTTGACGGAATCACAACCGATTCCGTCACCGTCCGGCGACCAAAACGCGTGAGATTACCACGTGCGAAGCATCACCGACTCAAGCTCAAATGCGCGCGCGATTTCAAAAACCAATATATAAGGCTGAAGAGGATTCTAGAAGAAAGGAGAGGTTCATTGGTGCTCACCAAGTCTAACAGAGCTAGAGAGAGAAAGAGAAAGGGAGAGAGAGCTCATCCTCTTGCCCGTGCGATCGAGGATTGGAGCTTGAACCGTGAGCACCTCGCCGGAGCAATCTAGGGAGATTCAAGGCCAGCCGCCACTTCCAGAAGCTTGCACGAGGATCGGAGAAGCGATCGCCACCAGCCTCGTCGCCCGAAACCGCCCGGATCGGTGAGTCGAGCTTTCAATTGCACCGCTGCACGATCATGGCATCTCTTTGTTACGTGCACGATTCCTTCAATTAATGTAGGCGTTTTCATCCCCATGCATTTCTAACCTCAATCGCATCCTTTTTATGCATTGATTCTGCGTGATAAACCCGAGTCGAACTACCTCCTTAGCTCGGTCTGGCCGAGCGCCGGCCAGGTCATTCCGGCCACTGCGAGCTCGATCTGAGCTCGAGGTAAGATCCTTAACCTTCTCATAATGCTTGTCTATGGATTAATTGTCTTGATTTGCTCTGAACCTGTGTGTTCGAACTGCGGATTGAGGTTACGTGCGTAGTTCATAGTTCGCAATCTACTCGGTGAAATCGAATGATTTTAGGATATGTTAATCTGGATGTAAAAGTGAGTAGATTGGCGCTGGTTTGAGGTTGATCGGCCGAGGTTTCACCGTTGGATCTCGCCGGGAAACCTCGGCCGTTCGTTCGGCGTCGTCGCGAGGAAGACGACGATGCCGACGTGGTATTGGTCAACGGGTCAAAGTCCTACGTGGCGAGTCAAACAAGTCAACGAGTTGACGTGGCGTCCTCTAGTTGGGCCAGCTCATGTCCGAGTCGGCTCGGCCGTTGGCGCGAGCGAGCCGACTCGGACTCGATCCGACGGCCGGGATTATTAGATGAGTTTGATCTGTGGCCGTCGGATCTGATTTTTGTTTTTCTTTAGATATTAGTATATTAGATAGAATTTTGAAAAAATAAAAACGGTGCCGTATTAGCTTAGGCGAACGTCGTCGTTTTAGCCTTGGAAGGAATGGACGGTCCCGGATTGATTTTAGGTTATATCGTGACCGTCCATGCTTTTAATCGATCCGGCGTCGTTTTGGTAGGGAAAGGACGAACGGCTTAGATTAGATTTAGGTTAGATCTTGACCGTCCGTTTAGTCAAGTAATGCGACGCCGTTTAGACTAAGACCCGGAAGTGTCGTCGTTTTGTGTACGGAAGGAACGAATGGCCCGGATCGAGCCTTAGGATCTAATCGTGGCCGTCCATCCAAGGTTTGATGCGGCGTCGTTTTTGTGTAAGAAGGGCGAAGCGTCGTCGTTTTGTTCGGGAGGGTGTCGACGGCCGAGATCAAATCTGAGATTGATCTCAACCGTTCATTTCTTTTTATATATTCTCGGAAATTAGGAAATTGCTTAGAAAATTGGATAAAAAAAATAGAAATAAATAGGATAGTACATATACGGTACCGTATAGGGTACCGGGTCGGGTCCGTGGGCGGTCGGACCGGGTTGACCGGCCGTTGACCGGGTCGAACCGGTCCGGTTTATTAATAAAAAAATAATAAAAAAATAAAAAGAAATTTCCAAAAATCCAAAAAAAATATAAAAATACTTAGAAAATTCATAAAAATTCCCTGATTTTCATAAAAAATTTTCTAAAAATTTCTAGATCGATTCGGGACTCATAAAGTCTGGATCGAAAATTTTTGAGACTTCGAGGGTCGATTAATTTCGATCCGCAAAATTCCCAATATTTTTGAAAAATAAATAAAAATTCCAAAAAAAATAGAAAAAATTAGAAAAATTCAAGAAAATCACAAAAAATGGGAAATGGCCACATTCAACTGGCCCGACCCCGATTTTGTGATTTTCGGGTCCCGAACTCCCAAAAAATGACCATTCTACCCTTCCGGGCCTTCCGCCCCGAATTTTTACCAAATCACCCCGATACCCAAAATTGATTTTTGTGTGGGCCGATAGGGCCATTTTAGACATATCAAACCTTGATTGATTGATTTGATTGTTTGTAATGATTTTGATTGCGCACTAATTTTTTCGATTGTGATTGATTAGGATAGAAAAATCCCATCTGCATGAATACTTAGATTTTTTTTAGGACCTACCTCATCCGATATCGCATCTGCATGAAATCTTAGGTTAGAAAAACAATCAACATCGGTAACCGAAAGGGCGTCAAATTTGAAACTTGGCGTAACCAAGTCCCCGGACCCAAAATCTCTGGTTTTCGCGGAACCGAACGGTTTCTCCCGACCGCTCGGTAAGGTTTTCCGATCGTACCTTCCAATAAATCGATCGGTGGCGACTCCAAATTGCATGTACACCTCGCACATGCCACCCGACCACACAAGGTCAATTTCGATATTTGATAAATTTTACCCGACATCGCGATTCGAGTAATGGGTCTTGGGAGAGACCCGCGATCCTTAAAAAATACCCCGCCGACAACCGGGGTTAAAATAAAATTAAGGGATCGGCTCGTTAGCCCCTATTCCGCCCGGAAAAATTTCCGGAGGGTCGCGACAGTGGCGACTCCACTGGGGAAAATCTTTAAGAGGATTTAAGTCGATAAAAATGCTGATTGTTTTCTAACCTCGTTTTCTGCAGATGCTCTTGAAGATGAGGTACGTCCACTAACAAAAAAAGTGTTAAATGTTGATGCAGATGGGAGTTATAAGGGGTGGCGTCTATGCTAACCATTTTTGATGCAGATATGGAGTTTTGGATTGTTTGTTTATTTATGCAAATTTTGAAGCGGTGTTTTGAATATAAATTGTTGTGCATATCTTGCATATTTTGAGGATCACGACACTGCACACACAAGCGCCTAAACCCGAGCCGCGAAATCACCATTTAGGTCGCCATAGATAGGGATCGGTATGCGAAGCTCTTGTGTTTGATTGCACTTGGGTTGACCATATTTGATCCCGCTCGCTATGCAAGATTGATGGTCCTACCCACTTGTTGTTTGATTGCGCTTGTGGGCGGCCCATCGATTTGTATAGCGGGAGCCTTTTTAGGTCCATACCCGAGCCTTTTTTGATTTCTTTTAGAGTTAAACCTCACCTGTCTCATGCGCATGTGAAATGATTGGTTGGTATACCTAAAACCAAAAACCAAAAAAAAAGGAGTAACATCGGTTGGTAAGGCTTTCTACCCTTTTTATTTTGAACTTGTAAATTTAAATTTTGCATATCATACATATGCACTACATTTCATCACAATTTGTAAGATCGTTTAAGCGATCGGGGTTGAAAGTCAATTTTTCCTTTTTAGGATAGATGGCGCCTCAAAGTCGTGTTGATATACCCGATGTATTCACATGGGAGCGGAGGACCATTCGACGCGAGGACCGAGTACCCGCTACATTCCGAGTTTTTGGATTTGTTCACGGACGAGAGCTCAACGGACGGAACCGCGTCCGTAGTGAGAGCTGCGATTATACCCGATGTGGACGATATTTGGAGCTCGAGCGCGAGAAAGAAAGAATCTGGGAGTTGTACATGAAGTTGGCAAGAAAGCCACGTGCGACCAAGACTGCCCCAAAACATTCCCCGATTAAGAAGAAGGAAATCATCACCATATCCTCCGATGATGAAGAAGATATCAAGCTTCCCGAGATAGTAGACATTTCATCGGATGAGGATACCATTCCGATTGTCTAGATTAGTACGACTTTGGGGCATTTTCTAGGTTTCATTATATTTTGTACTTTCATCAACATTTATTGTCCGAACATCTCTAGATGCTATCATGTCCTATTTCTTTCGACTTTATTGCATTAGACTTGTAGATTTCATGAGTTATCAATTTGTGAACGACTTTTTACCCCGATTACGCTTAAACGATCCTAATCAAATTACATGCCATCTTTGGGTGAGATTTGGTCCATAATTACCCTATTTGGCTTATTTGGGTCAAGTGGGAGTAGTTGACCCTCATGTTACCAAAAGATGACATGGAATTTGGTTAGCACATTTACATCACATTACATGCATATGCATATTAAATTGTGGTAATTGACTTTAGGATCATCATTGTTGCATTTTTTAGATCATGGGGAATGGAGACATCAAAGTCATCCCAATACCGCGCAAGGAACTCGCTATATGGTGGGATCGCCTCGACATCGTCAACAAAGCCTATATGGAAGGACGTTTAGGACGACTTGTAGATTTGATCAAAGTGGAATACCAACCGGCGCTCATTCAAGCACTAACCAAGGCATGGGACGCGCGAACAATGACATTCAACTTTCGAGGATTGGAATTGACCCCTACGCTGGAGGAGTATACCGCTATTATCGGGGCCAAATTTGAAGAACATATAGCTCAACCCCCTCCGGACATGGACTCCACTCGTTCGTTATCGAGTTTCCTTCACCTTAAAACTTCTGAGATTGAAAAAGTTTACAAGTCCAATTCCAACAAATTCACATTCTCGTTCCTTTTCGATAATTATTCCTCTCTACCCACTCGAAACCGGTCATAAATCGGGAAAGGTGTTCATTTTGGCTTTCTTTGCATTCGTTCTATTCCCGACTTCTAGAACTACTTTTGACCCCTCCATAACCCATATAGCCGGACAAGCGTGTTGTCATTTGGGATTATTTGTACATGATCTTAGCCGAGACTTTTCTCTCCCCGAATCGTTCCAAATCTTCAAAGAAGGCTATTTTCCAAGCGTCTAGTGGATTACTCCACTTGTGGTTCACCTCTCATATAAAAACTTTCCAACTCCGGGTGGGGTGTTATGAGATCAATGAGCACGTTCACCCTCTTAGATCCTTCCTTAAGTGTCAATCCCTTGTACCCAAATACTCATTCAAAAAGTGGGTTGAGCTATTGGACAATTTGAAACCCGAGCATATTAGA
The DNA here is from genome assembly GCF_020921035.1 of Rhodamnia argentea. Taxonomy (NCBI): domain Eukaryota; kingdom Viridiplantae; phylum Streptophyta; class Magnoliopsida; order Myrtales; family Myrtaceae; genus Rhodamnia; species Rhodamnia argentea. The sequence continues at coordinate 11,172,512 of NC_063158.1, forward strand.
TGGCGTTTGACTTGGCCCAAGATCCTAGAAGCTCGCATTGCGGGTATTGAAGATAGCCCTATCCCCTTATTGGGATGTACCGGCGCTGTGGCGTATTACCCCATTCGAGTGGTGAGACAATTTGGAGTTCTACAAGAGATACCACCAGATGTTTGTCCCGGGATTTTCTCATTTGATATGACACGAGGAAAGCTCACTAAGGAAACAAAGGAGTTGTATCGGGCCCGGATCAAGCTTATTCTTCATGCTTTGAAGAGCTCCCCACTGCAACAAGTTGAATGGCCGGACTATTTGGACGATGAGATGAACGTTCACGGGGCCTCCAAGGAGTACATCCAGAAGTTTAAGGAATATCGTCAATCAACGGTCGAGCCATATGTACCCGAGTGCGTATCTCCTCCGATTGAAGAAGTGGAGTCATATGAGCCGGAGTACATAGTACCATATGTACCGGGAGTAGAACCGTACATTCCCTGAGGATCCGGAGCAAGTGGATGTCGAAGAAGGAGAAGACCCATACTTGTGGGATTCCGATGGATCAGAAGAGCAAGAAGAGTGGAAGCATCCCCGACTTGGATAGATCCATTCCCCCATTTAGATTTTACATATTTGTTATCTTTTAGTTACCTTTGAACAATTTGGTTTGTAATAAATACATACTATTTCTTTTACGAGCATTTCATGCATACATATAGAAAAGTCAATTACCACGGATCAATGTCTCCAATCCTTTAATATTTCCCATACTGATTTGATATCCCGAAAACAGGTGAGCGATAAATACGAGGACTCGTAGCAAAACGCGCAAGTTAAGAATGGAACAAGAAGAGCTCGCACCTCGTGTGGGTAATCCGGAGAATCAAATGAATGTGATCGCCACAATGGTGGCGGAGATGAAGGCAATGATGATTGCAAGCCGGGGGAGATACCCCGTTGACCCTAATTCTCAAGCTCTGCGGGCCACCCGATGGAGCAAACGCTAATCCGGCGCCCGCCGCTAATCCAACTCTGAATCCGGAGAGACCGCCTAAGGATCCTCCCATTGTGATTGACCCGGAGAAAAAGGAGAAGCAAGTCCTCAAAATGGAAGAGGAAATTAAGAGGCTCACTAAGATCGAAGAGTGTTTGGCGAGTCGGGGTTATGAGCTCTCGAGATTCGACAAGGTTGCACCGTTCGAAAAGATAGAGGTTCCTGCGATTACAAGGAACCGGACTTTGTAAGAAGATATAATGGGACCTGGGTGTCCCAAGGCGCACTTGAAGTATTATCTGCGCCGAATGTCGCAATTCTCGGACAACATCCCACTCTCTTGGTTAACACCTTCCAGGAAAGCCTATCTCGGGGCAGCCACGGCGTGGTTCATTGAATTGGAGCCGGAGAGGCTCGCCGATTGGGATAAACCGGCAGACGAGTTCCTTCGGCAATACAAGTTTAACACTTTGACCGCCCTAACTAGAGAGGACCTTTTAAGGACCGTAAAAGGAAAGAGCGAGGTCGTTCGCGCCTACGCCCAAAGATGGAGAGCACTGGCTGTGCGGGTAAAGCCGCCCGTCCCGGAAGAAGAACTAATAGACCTTTTTCTCAAGGCCCTTCCATTTGAATTTTTCGACAAGTTGAACACCTCTGGGTGTCGGACATTTGCGCACCCGATCAAGGTGGCGGAGCGTCATAAGTGGGCACCGAGAGAAAAGAAGATACCCGAGACGCCTTTCAAACGCCAATACCCTTTGAGAAGGGATATTAGGGAGCAAACCGGAGAAGTAGCTTTTGTCCCTAATCCACCAAAACCCAGAAATTTCTCACCTTCAATTCCTACCCAAGGAACGTCCTCCTGGACCGCTTCCAAACCACCGGAATTCGGAAAGAAGAACCCAGTTATTTTCACCCCACTACCCCGACCCTTATCCAAATTGTTACCCATGCTTTTGGAGAATCGTTTAGTTGCAAAAGAGCCACCTCGAGCTCACCCGCCAAAATTTCCTGGGTATGATGAGACCCAGACGTGTGTATACCATATGGGAGAAAGGGGGCATAACGCGGACAACTGTCTCGCTCCGAAGTTCAAGGTGCAAGCATTGATCGACGGAAAAGTTCTGGAGTTTGATAAAGCCGAACCGAATGTGCAGCAGAACCCGCTACCTGAGCATCGCGAGGTGAACGCGATCTTTGGAGATGAAGAGGAGGAGGTTCTGGAGTTCATAGTGAATATGGATAAAATGCGGGATATCTTGACATTGGCCTCGCAATACCCGGAAGGAGAGAGTATTTCCCGGGAGCAAAAAGAGGCTTGCTTGGAAAAATTGATTAGCTTGGGCGTCATAGGAAGAATGGAAAATGTCGCTTTCAAGGGGACCTACGTGGCGGTGAACATGCTTTGTCTCGAGGAGTTCACGATGAAACCTACGAGGGGAGCTGTTTTAAAAATACCCTCGGGATATTTGATGAGCATCAAAGATGGTCAAGAAATTGAAGAGATAGACGAATATGAAGTCCGTCTGGATAAGGCCCGCCGATGCGATAGAAGATTTTTGCGTAAAGCCCTAGAGAGGGGCGAAATAGTTGATAACCCGGGGGAAGATAGTGGTGTGTACAACTTTAAAGTGCTATATTCGGCGCCCCGAGTTTCTTTGTTGACTCTGGAGATGTAGTCCCCGATGGGTGGGGTGGAATGGATGACCCCGCAAGCGATGAATTTGTGGGAACGATCGATGAAGTTAAGGACCAAGCGGCTCCTCGGAATGAACAGGAGAATCGAGAGGTCGATATGCGACTTTCTAATCTGGAGACGCACATGCGTCATTTAACAACTATAGTAGCAGATTTATCGCAATTGACGACCAAAAGGAATACTATGGCGATAGAAGAAAGCATGCAGATTCGGAGATACGGCGGACCATGGAGACACAAAATCGAAAGATCGCTCTACTTGCAAGAGCAAGGAGATGACGTGTCGAGGAAAATGGATGAGTTGAAGGAGCTGATTACGCCACTTACTCAAGCAAGAAACGTCCCGCCTCAAGGTGCGAACCCGAGAGTGGTCTTCCGCACGAAGTATAATGGCGCTGGGTGTCCTCTGGCGCATATCTCATATTATCTCCGCCAAATGATTGGCCACCATGAAGATGATGAAACACTAATCCGGAACTTTGGACAAGGTTTAACGGGCCCTGCGCTGATATGGTTCCAATCAATCGATCTGGATTGGGTCCCGAGCCGGGAGGATTTATCAGAACACTTCATACGACACTTTGAAGGTGGAATCAGAGGTTATTTCAATAAGGCTAATCTGTTGAATATCCGAAAAGGGGAAGACGAGAGTTTTGAACTCTTCGCGAGGAGGTGGAAGAAACACGTCGTGATGGTGCAACCGCCGTTGTCGGAGAAGGAAATGCTGGAGTTCGTATCTAAGTCACTTCCGGCGGAATACTTTGATCGCATGTATGCATACACCTACTCCTCATTCCAACATCCGGTGGAAATCGGTATGAGAATTGAGGGGATTATCCTAAGAGTCAGAAGGGAAAGGCAGAGAGATCTCGGATGAAGAAAATGCCACGCCGATAAGGCCCGCCCGTAACATAACCCCGAGGATGTTCATGAGGATGAAATGATTGGGATGATAGATGCCCCAATTCGTTTCGTGATTGATTTGAACAAAGTTGATAGCTGGGAATTGGAAACTTCTAGTTCGGAAAAACCATCAACATCCGAATCACCACCGTAAAAGATCATACCGGTGAAGATTAAGCTGCCGCTTGTGGAGGAGTATAATTCAAGGGCAGTTCACTGGGATTATGGAACGGGCGAGATTGACGCCATAATGAGATCCGGAAGATGTTATCCCCCGAGAGAAGCGGATTCTGAAAAGAGAGTCCCAACTGCGGAAGAGGTTGAGAAGTTGCAATCGGTTGTGAGGACTAGTGAATATGAGGTCGTTGACCAACTGCGGAAGATGCCCGCATGCATTTCCTTACTGGATCTCTTCAAAAATTCTGAAAAGCACAAGGATGCCCTTTTGAAAGTGCTGGATGAGGTGCATGTTCCGGAAACAATTAACGAAGTGCAATTAGGAAACTTTGTGGGTGCTATCCTTCCGAAGAACCGAGATATCCTTCTCGGACGAAGACTTCCCGAAAGAAGGGCGAGTTCACAATGAGCCCTCTACATAGCTGTAAGGTGTCACGGGAAGGAGGTTCCTCACGTCTTAATTGATAATGGTTCCGCTTTCAACTTGTGTCCACTAAGCACTTTGAGAAGCTTGGGGATCAATGAAGATTTTGTGAAGACATCCAAGGCCACCATCCGATCATTTGATGGAGTCTCCAAGAATGTTGTAGGAGAGATTGAGCTGGACATTGACATTGGACCGGTAACTTTCTCTATACCGTTCCAAGTGTTGGATATTCCAAGCGCCTTCGCCCGCTCCCGGGAAGACCGTGGATTCATGTGTCTCGGAGCGGTACCTTCCTCTCTCGCATCAAAAGTTAAAATTTGTGGTCAAGGGTCGGTTGATCACCGTCCATGGCGAGACAGGACATCAAGCGACTTTAAAAGGGATGGTCCCTTATATTGAACCCTCAAAAGAGGAGGAGCTGAGTTATCACACCTTTGACATTGTATCTGTCATGCATGTGTCACCAAATGCAAAGGTGGCTATACCAGAGCTTTCGAGACCTGCAACTATGGCGGGAAAAGTGCTACTCTCGAATGGATTTATTCCGGGTCTTGGATTAGGGAAATATGGTTAGGGAATTCGTAACCCTTTGAATTTGGGCTCAAATGACCACAAGGTTGGTCCGGGTTATAATGGAATAGCGGAAAATAACATAGGTCGAGGCCGAGGTCGAAACAATCGTTATGGAGACCGTGGACGCCGTGGACGCCAAGGTGGCCGTTTCATAGGTACCGATGTATGGAAAGCTAAAGGAAAAATGCTCCTAAACCCTTTATTCGAGGTATTCTCTAAGGGAGGCAAATGGCTGGAAGATGAAGACATCTCTGAGGATGCAGAGCCGGACTTATTCAACCTGTTCCTGGATAATCGGGTGAACGTGATAATTGAGTGGCCGGACGATGATTTCCCCACCCCGAGTAAAAGGCTCTTTCGAACTTTATCTTTTAATGCATTTTGATTACTGCATTTGCTTTAAAGCTTTTTGATGTTTTAGCACCCTTTGGGTCACATGTCGTGATCCGGGAAGTGCGATCTTGTATTGTTCTTAGTTGCATCTATTAATGAAAAACATTTCAAATTTGATTACGGACATGTGGAGCAACGGATTGGTCCGATGATGACAATTGATTCTACCATGAAACTTGAGGCCCGATCCGCCATATGATCTAGGGTTTTAAACAGCTTTTGAGAACCAGGATGTCCCAGGAAGATCGTGGACTAGTTCTCCTTTCCTTATCTAAGAAAATTGAAATTTGAAAAAATGTTTTCATGATAGGAATCATGCATCCTTCAATTTTATCATCTTTGAATACTAACCTTTCATGGTGCATTTCGGGCATGTCATCCCACCCATACATAACAAAGGTTAATATGTGACTCGGATCAGCTCGATGACTATGCATGCGAAGTTGATATAGACGAGGTTGATGTGAGCGATATCAAGCAAGAATGGGATTGTTTTGAAGAATCTAAACCCCTATTTCTGAAGAACCCATCACTATTAACTGGGAGATTCTCGATTGCGTCAAGGAAGTGAAAATAGGAGGACACCTCTCCGCAGCGAGATGTTTTAAGGGTGACGGCGTTACTCAAGGAATATCAAGATATTTTCGCCTGGTCATATGCTGACATGCCGGGGCTAGATCGTGAAATTGTGGAGCATGCTCGCCCACCGATCCTTCTTGCACACCAAGTAAATCAATCACCTAGAAGAATGAATCCCGAATCGGCGGATAAGATCAAGGAAGAGGTGATGAAGCTCCTTAAAGTTGGATTTATCGAGGCTGTCCCATATGCTGATTGGGTCGCCAACATCGTACCAATAAAGAAGAAAGACGGGAAAATTAGAATATGCGTGGATTATCGGGACTTAAACAAAGTTAGTCCGAAGGATGATTTTCCCTTACCGCACATTGATGTGCTCGTCGACGATCTTGCGGGCTTTGAATTATTCTCCTTTATGGATGGATTCTCGGGATATAATCGGATCATCTTTGAAGGAAGAAGATAAGATCAAGACCTCATTCACTACACAATGGGGAACTTTCTGCTACAAGGTAATGCCATTTGGATTGAAAAATGCGGGGGCAACATATCAAAGGGCTATGGTAACCCTTTTTCATGACATGATACATAAGGAGATTGAGGTCTATGTGGATGATATGATTGCCAAGTCCAAACCTGGAGAAGACCATGTTAAAGTACTGAAGAAATTATTTGATCGATTAAGAAAGTATAAGCTCAAGTTGAATCCTGCGAAATGCGTATTTGGTGCAAGATCCGGAAAGCTGCTAGGATTTGTGGTGAGCAATCGTGGTATTGAAATTGACCCTTCCAAGATTAAAGCCATATGGGAAATAGGAACTCCTTCCACTTGTTAAGGAAGTAAGGGGTCTACTTGGGAAGGTTGAATTATATATCCAGATTCATATCCCAACCTGTCGAAACGGCGAAACCCTTCTTCAAGTTGTTAAAGAAAGGTGCAAAAGTCAAATGGGATGCGGAATGTCAACAAGCATTTGAGAAGATCAAGGAATATTTGGTGCAACCTCCAAGTATTGGTACCTCCTATCCCTAACATTCCTTTAACTCTATATCTCGATTAATGATGAATCCTTGGGGGCTTTACTTGCCCAAACTAACCCCAAGGATCATAAGGAACGGGCTATATATTATTTGAGCAAAAAGTTCACAACATCTCGAAGTCAAATACCCAAAGCAGTGGAAAGGACTTGTGTAGCATTGGTTTGGGTCCTCCACAGATTGAGGCGATACACCTTTGCATTATCATATAGAACCGGTCACCGAAAATGACCCTATCAAGTACCTTTTGGAGAAGCCAACATTGTTGGGAAAGATGGCTAAATGGCAAATACTGCTTTCGTAGTTTGATATCAAAACCTCTCCCCGTAAGTCCGTCAAGGGAAGAGCAATTGCTGACATGCTAGCCGAGAATCCTCCTAAGGACGTTTCGAGAGCGAAACAAGGGAGGTCAAATTCTGAATATATCGGAAGACAAATGGACAATGTACTTTGACGGTGCGGTGAACCTCACTCGGATCGTGCACTAGGCGTTTTGATATCCCCCGAAGATCAACATTATCCAGTTTCAGCCAAGTTGGTATTCCCCCGCACCAACAACATTTCGAATATGAAGCCTCGCATACTAGGATTACAATTGGCTATCTCGTTAAAGGTAAAGAAGCTACAGGTATATGGAGATTCCATGCTAATCATTTTACAAACTCAAGGGGAGTGGAAGACAAAGGATCCCAAGCTTATTCCTTATCATAAATACCTCGAAGAGATGATCCAACATTTTGAGGAGATCACTTTTGAATATCTCCGAGAACTCGGAACCATTTTGCTGATGCTTTGGCCACATTATCAGCCATGTTACAAGTGCAAAATGGTCTTGAGATAGAGCCATTAAGAATTGATATCTTAGAGCAACCCGCATACTTGCATGGTCATTGAAGAAGAACCCGATGAAGAACCGTGGTACCACGACATCAAGAATTACCTACGAAGGGCGAATTCCCGCGGGACGATCAACCGTAAGATAAGAAATACATAACTAAGATGGCATCTAAATTCTTCCTCAGCGGACAGATCCTATACAAGAGATCCTTCGACTCGGTCCTCGCCGAGGTGCGTGAATTCCAAAGAAGCAAATCTCATTATGAAAGAGATTCATGAAGGGGAATGTGGACCGCATATGAATGGCCACCTCCTCGCCAAGAAGATCATGAGACTCGGGTATTCTTGGTTGACTATCGAGTCGGATTGCAACCAGCATGTTAGATCCTCGTCATCAATGCCGGGTATACGGCGACAGGATAAATGCGCCGCCAACCGAGTTACATCAAATGTCGAGCCATGGCCATTCTGCATGTGGGGAATTGATATGATTGGCCCTATCAACCCAAAGGCCTCAAACGGACATCGCTTTATTTTGGTGGCTATTGACTACTTCACTAAATGGATTGAAGCTAGCTCATATGCCAATGTCACTTGCGAATAGTGTGGCTAAGTTTATCAAGCGAGATATCATCTCAAGATATGGATTGCCAAGAGCCATCATTACAGACAATGGCTCTAATCCGAACAACAAGGTAGTCGATCAACTATTGGAACAATTTAAGGTACGACACCTTAATTCTTCACCTTACCGCCCGCAAATGAATGGAGCTGTGGAAGCGGCTAACAAGAACATCAAGAAGATATTGGCCAAGATCGCTGAGAAGTATAGAGATTGGCACGAAAGATTGCCATATGCTCTTATGGCCTACCGAACTTCCATTCGTACTTCGACCGGGGCAACTCCCTATTCTTTGGTATACGGTATGGAAGCAGTCCTACCGGTGGAGGTGGAAATCCTCTCTTTAAGGATCCTATCTCAAATAGAACTCACGGAGGATGAGTGGGACCGGCAGAGACACGAACAATTGAATTTGATTGATGAAAGGCGATTAAGGGCTATCCGTCATGGTCAAAATTATCAGAAGAAAGTAGCCAGAGCTTTTAACAAGAAGGTTAAGCCCAGAAATTTTAAAGCGGGGATGCTAGTTGTGAAGAAAATGCTTCCAAATGCACAACACCCAGGAGGCAAATTTATGCCAAATTATGAAGGCCCCTACGTGATTCGGAAAGTCTTATCCGGGGGAGCTCTTATACTTGTAAACATGGACGGAGAAGATTTGACAAGTCCAGTAAATGCAGACGCCGTGAAGAGATATTACCCTTGAAATAAAATTGAGCTTCGGAGCGATTAATAAGCGTATCCGAGTCACATAGAATTTTGCATTCGCATGACATCTGCATACATGCATTTGCATACGTTTGTATTTTGTAGGTGGACTGGGAATCGTGAAGAGCTTTGCAGAGCAATTGATCAAAAGGGAAGTTATCCGTTACTTTGGATCACGGATTTTGAATATCTCGAACCGATTTGTTTCCTTTTGTTTTTACGAGAAACGGGAGTCGACATCCGAAGGAGGTAGAAAGGAGTCGCTCCGGGATTTGAAAATTCTGAACATTTTGACTGATTTGTTTCCTTTTATTTTTACAGAAACGGGAGTCGACATTCGAAGGAAGTAGAAAGGAGTCGCTCCGGGATTTGAAAATTTTAAACATTTTGACTGATTTGTTTCCTTTTGTTTTTACGAGAAACGGGAGTCGATATCCGAAGGAGGTAAAAAGGAGTCGCTCCGGAATTTGAAAATTTTGAATATCTTTAATCGATTGTTTCCTTTTGTTTTTACGAGGGATGAAGTCAATATTTGAAGAAGACAGGTTTGAGGTTCTCCTCCTTTACAAAGTATTTTCATACACCGTCGTGCTTGAAATTAAGAAAAATTTGGATTTGTAAAGCAACAGAGCTTTTTCAAAGAAACATTCCTTTCAAATTTCAGAAACGTCTTTTGAATACCCTCTCAATGAAGATTTTTGCGAATGATGAATTTTCGATGAAATACCCCGAGTTTCTATAAAAGGGCTTGTTTTGAAGGTTTTTCAAAAGAGCGATCCTTCGGATGAAAAGAGGCAAACTTTGTCCTTAAACACGTCCCCGATACACTTGAGTGATGAGTGAGAGTGATGGAGCGAAAGAGCTTAATTTTGGGACGTAGGGATCATTCGCGGTGATTACATGGATTGAAATGATGAAAGGCATTTCCATTTCAAAATTATCCATACACATTTATATCCCTTGATAACCAATCAGAGCCAAAAAGGGGAATTTTATGAATATAACCCTGTCAAGAATCACCCCACACCGGGGCATGTTTGGAGGTTCATTGGATGATTCTTTGGAGAAAAGATCGAGGTAAGACTTTATTGTGCTAACTTGCATTAATCTTTTTGTGATAGCTTCGGGTGATTTACGCGAGACTTGGAACACCTCAAAGTGAAGAAAAGTACTTCATTTCTATATCCCCAAATACTTACCCTTTGAAGAGCCAATTTGAACCTTTGAATATTCGTTTCTAAACCCTTATTGGTGATCACCTTCCCCACACTGGGGCAAGCAAAGGAATTATTGGCAATAAGTCAAGATGCATAATTTGGAAGAATTTTTTATACTGGTCTCAAAAGAGCCGGTCAATGTAAAAATGATGAAGAATGAAAGGGCTAGAAAAAGCAAAGTGCCTGGTAAAAGCAAGGCCAAAGCCCATGAAAAGAGCATCCCGAAAAGGGGCGAATTCTGAAAAAAATCAGCAAGATGAAAAGAGGAAAATCCTCAAAATCAATTGAAGAAAGAATGATCATGAATCAATTGCAAAAGCAAATGAATGCTTGGAAGAATGTCAAGGTGATCACCAAAGTTCACCCCTCTTTCGAAAATATGGCCATTCTTAAAAAGCCCACCTTAAACCAAGATACAACCCGTCACCAAAACTTTTCCGATCTAAGAGGTGTTTCAGGTTGATGCAAGAAATCATACGGGAAGCTACCGCTAAAAGAGGTAAGTACAATCCTGTTTTATCATGTCTTCAGGGTTCTTGACTTGTAAACCCGAAGAAGCTATTGTCGATCAAGATTCATTTCTAAGCCTCAAAATGAATATCCTTTGATGAACCTTTGACCTGGCCCGAATTACGGTCCCTTTTAAAATGCCTTCTCCGATTAGTCAGATTGTATGCATCTCGAATGATCCCGAAACCTCAATGTTAGGTTTCCTGTGAGCAGATTTGAATTTTAAGAAAAGTCTTTCCAAAATGGTAAGAAGCCCTCTTGGATGAAGGAAAACCCTTTTGAAAAACTTTTAAGACAACCTTTTTTGTAGAACACTCAGGATGTGTCATTCAAAATCCATCCCCAGTGGAAATTTGAGCTTGTGATTGGATACATTTCCTTCGCAAATACACTTTGAAAATTTGTCTAAGAATTCTTAAGTTTCTTCCCAAGACTTAGAATTGTCATTCTAATGATGTTTGATTGAACTTTCTGCAGGTTCCTTGGTGATCCCAAATCCTCGGAAAAGTTGCATTTTAAAATTTGATTAACTTGGATTTTTCTGCAGTCTGTTTGGAGTCCCCAGTCCTCGGATCCCCCACTATTTGAAAATTTGAAATAGGGTTTCTGGTCTGTACCTGGTCCTGCCCGGCATTATTTGAAAATTTGAAATAGGGTTTGAGCTCGTAGGTACACTAGTCAACCTAGGTCCTCGGATGGCCCCCTCTCGGACGGTTAGTAGCTGGAGAGACGAAAACCGATCTGCGTTTTTGAAAATTTGAAATAGGGTTTGAGCTCTGTAGGTACACTAGTCAACCTAGGTCCTCGGATGGCACCCTCTCGGACGGTTAGTAGCTGGAGAGACGAAAGCCGATCTGCTTTTTAGATGGTGAGTCCCCGCATGGAGGATAGCCAATCTTTTTAAATAGGTGAAACCCCTTTGTTACAAGGGTGAACCTCCCCCTCAGACGGTTAGTAGCTGGAGAGACGAAAGCCGATCTGCTTTTTAGATGGCGAGTCCCCGCATGGAGGATAGCCAATCTTTTTAAATAGGTGAAACCCCTTTGTTACAAGGGTGAACCTCCCCCTCAGACGGTTAGTAGCTGGAGAGACGAAAGCCGATCCGCTTTTTAGATGGTGAGTCCCCGCATGGAGGATAGCCAATCTTTTTAAATAGGTGAAACTCCTTTGTTACAAGGGTGAACCTCCCCCCCTCGACGGTTAGTAGCTGGAGAGACGAAAGCCGATCTCGCTTTTTTAGATGGTGAGTCCCCGCATGGAGGATAGCCAATCTTTTTAAATAGGTGAAACCCCTTTGTTACAAGGGTGAACCTCCCCCTCAGACGGTTAGTAGCTGGAGAGACGAAAACCGATCTGCTTTTTAGATGGTGAGTCCCCGCATGGAGGATAGCCAATCTTTTTAAATAGGTGAAACCCCTTTGTTACAAGGGTGAACCTCCCCCTCAAACGGTTAGTAGCTGGAGAGACGAAAACCGATATGCTTTTTAGATGGTGAGTCCCCGCATGGAGGATAGCCAATCTTTTTAAATAGGTGAAACCCCTTTGTTACAAGGGTGAACCTCCCCTCAGACGGTTAGTAGCTGGAGAGACGAAAGCCGATCTGCTTTTTAGATGGTGAGTCCCCGCATGGAGGATAGCCAATCTTTTTAAATAGGTGAAACCCCTTTGTTACAAGGGTGAACCTCCCCCCTCAGACGGTTAGTAGCTGGAGAGACAAAAGCCGATCTGCCTTTTAGATGGTGAGTCCCCGCATGGAGGATAGCCAATCTTTTTAAATAGGTGAAACCCCTTTGTTACAAGGGTGAACCTCCCTTTCAGACGGTGAGTATTTGGAGAGACGAAAACCGATCCGCTTTTTAGATGGTGAGTCCCCGCATGGAGGATAGCCAATCTTTTTAAATATGTGAAACCCCTTTGTTACAAGGGTGAACCTCCCCCTCAGACGGTTAGTAGCTGGAGAGACGAAAGCCGATCTGCTTTTTAGATGGTGAGTCCCCGCATGGAGGATAGCCAATCTCTTTCAAATAGGTGAATCCCCTTTGTTACAAGGGTGAACCTCCCTTTCGAACGGTGAGTAGTCGGAGAGACGAAAGCCGATCTGTCCCTTTTTTTAAATGATGAATCCCTAGTGGATAGTCAAACCCATTTTAAATAGGTGAAACCCCTTTGTTACAAGGGTGAACCTTCCCCACAAATCTTCAAACCACCACTCGACATCATACGGATGTTGACCATTGCAAAATCGCGCCAAACCGTCCACGGGTAATTTCATACACTAAATTTTTCAACCTCGGATCGACAAATCTCAAACCATAGACAGGTGAGCTACGGGTAAGTCTCTCTCTTCTCATTTCTCTTTCACATAAGACGAGCATGAACTGAAATAATTCCCCACAGAGTTAGAGCTTTAACAAGAAAGGTAAAGCAATCGAATGTCAAGACTAGTTTTCTTTGGATTTTTTCCCAGCAGGGTCGATTAAGGATCCAGGTGTCACCTTGTCTTTGAAAGCAACCTCTAACCTAGATTACTTTCAAAGAGGGGCAGTTGTTGACACCCGAATTTTTAGTCGGTTTTCCTTTAGTTTTATTTTCCAAAATTTACCAAAAATTTACAAAAAATCAAAAAATTAAAAAATCAACATTGGAAGCCTTGGCCAAGCATAAGGAACCAATTTGGAACAAAAAATAATTTTTCATATTTTTCACATTTTTTTAATATTTTCGATAATAGGAAAACATTAGAAAATTCATGAAAAATACCTTTGGAGGTCACAAAAATACACAAAAATGTCCAATATTTTTCTTTTAATTCCCTTTCAATATTGACCTCAAGAAAAATCAAAAATTAAGTTCAATTTTAGGTGTTTCTTCACAATGCCTAGAGTTGAATTTGCATAAAAAATACCAATTAAGTCTTTTTATTTGCAATTTTTGCACTTTTGGAATCTAGACATTCAATTGTGGTCCCTTTGAACTTCAATTTGATCAATTTCACCCTCAATTGCGCCAATTGCACGAATTAGGCCAAATCCCCAAATTATTTGCAATTTAGTCCCTCAATTGGCCAATTTTCGAAATTACTTTTAATTGAGGGACTATCTTGATAAAATTGGACTGTACCCTTATGTTTTCATACATTTCAAATCAATTGGCATAGGTTTCATAGTCCAATTTGGTCGAATTGACACTCAATTGAACATTTCCCTAATTTGGGCAAATTGAAAAACTTGGGGTTTTTGTGCAAATTGATAAGAAATTTTGGGCAAAAACACATTTCTAGATAATATCCAGGCCCTAGAATCCAATTTTGAAGTTTAATTGCAAAAATTCCCAGCCAATTTTATTTAATTTTGAAAATTGAATGAAATTCACATGTCGAACCGGTTCGAGACCGGTCGATCGCCCGGTCGGACCGGGTGAACCGGTCCCGTAAGCTGATGTCGTTGTCCCCAACAGATTTGTGCATTTTGCAGGTTTGAACAATGGATTTCAACGGCCAAATTGGGGTTCAATTCGTGCCTAATTGAGCTAATTGGTTGAGGGCTTTTATTCTTCAAGTTGAGGAGCGTCAATCCTCACCGACGGCGAAGCCAATGCTCGCCGGAGACGGCCGGAATCGATGGTCAAAGGCGCCGGCGTCCGAAAAGTCAACGTTTCTCAAACCGTGACGAATTCATGCTTGTTTGAGTTCGATTAAGGGTCTAACGGACGTTGACGGAATCACAACCGATTCCGTCACCGTCCGGCGACCAAAACGCGTGAGATTACCACGTGCGAAGCATCACCGACTCAAGCTCAAATGCGCGCGCGATTTCAAAAACCAATATATAAGGCTCAAGAGGATTCTAGAAGAAAGGAGAGGTTCATTGGTGCTCACCAAGTCTAACAGAGCTAGAGAGAGAAAGAGAAAGGGAGAGAGAGCTCATCCTCTTGCCCGTGCGATCGAGGATTGGAGCTTGAACCGTGAGCACCTCGTCGGAGCAATCTAGGGAGATTCAAGGCCAGCCGCCACTTCCGGAAGCTTGCCCGAGGATCGGAGAAGCGATCGCCACCGGCCTCGCCGCCCGAAACCGCCTGGATCGGTGAGTCGAGCTTTCAATTGCACCGCCGCACGATCATGGCATCTCTTTGTTACGTGCACGATTCCTTCAATTAATGTAGGCGTTTTCATCCCCATGCATTTCTAACCTCAATCGCATCCTTTTTATGCATTGATTCTCGCGATAAACCCGAGTCGAATCGCCTCCTTAGCTCGGTCGGCCGAGCGCCGGCCAGTCATTCGGCCACTCTGCGAGCTCGATCTCGAGCTCGAGGTAAGATCCTTAACCTTCTCATAATGCTTGTCTATGGATTAATTGTCTTGATTTGCTCTGAACCCGTGTGTTCGAACTCCGGATTGAGGTTACGTGCGTAGTTCATAGTTCGCAATCTGCTCGGTGAAATCGAATGATTTTAGGATATGTTAATCTGGATGTAAAAGTGAGTAGATTGGCGCTGGTTTGAGGTTGATCGGCCGAGGTTTCACCGTTGGATCTCGCCGGGAAACCTCGGCCGTTCGTTCGGCGTCATCGCGAGGAAGACGACGATGCCGACGTGGTATTGGTCAACGGGTCAAAGTCCTACGTGGCGAGTCAAACAAGTCAACGAGCTGACGTGGCGTCCTCTAGTTGGGCCAGCTCATGTCCGAGTCGGCTCGGCCGTTGGCGCGAGCGAGCCGGCTCGGACTCGATCCGACGGCCGGGATTATTAGATGAGTTTGATGCGTGGCCGTCGGATCTGATTTTTGTTTTTCTTTAGATATTAGTATATTAGATAGAATTTTGAAAAAATAAAAACGGTGCCGTATTAGTTTAGGCGAACGTCGTCGTTTTAGCCTTGGAAGGAATGGACGGTCCAGATTGATTTTAGGTTATATCGTGACCGTCCATGCTTTTAATCGATCCGGCGTCGTTTTGGTAGGGATAGGATGAACGGCTTAGATTAGATTTAGGTTAGATCTTGACCGTCCGTTTAGTCAAGTAATGCGACGCCGTTTAGACTAAGACCCGGAAGTGTCGTCGTTTTGTGTACGGAAGGAACGAATGGCCCGGATCGAGCCTTAGGATCTAATCGTGGCCGTCCATCCAAGGTTTGATGCGGCGTCGTTTTTGTGTAAGAAGGGCGAAGCGTCGTCGTTTTGTTCGGGAGGGTGTCGACGGGCGAGATCAAATCTGAGATTGATCTCAACCGTTCATTTCTTTTTATATATTCTCGGAAATTAGGAAATTGCTTAGAAAATTGGATAAAAAAAATAGAAATAAATAGGATAGTACATATACGGTACCGTATAGGGTACGGGTCGGGTCTGTGGGCGGTCAGACCGGGTTGACCGGCCGTTGACCGGGTCGAACCGGTCCGGTTTATTAATAAAAAAATAATAAAAAAATAAAAAGAAATTTCCAAAAATCCAAAAAAAATATAAAAATACTTAGAAAATTCATAAAAATTCCCAGATTTTCATAAAAAATTTTCTAAAAATTTCTAGATCGATTCGGGACTCATAAAGTCTGGATCGAAAATTTTTGAGACTTCGAGGGTCGATTAATTTCGATCCGGAAAATTCCCAATATTTTTGAAAAATAAATAAAAATTCCAAAAAAAATAGAAAAAATTAGAAAAATTCAAGAAAATCACAAAAAATGGGAAATGGCCACATTCAACTGGCCCGACCCCGATTTTGTGATTTTCGGGTCCCGAACTCCCAAAAAATGACCATTCTACCCTTCCGGGCCTTCCGCCCCGAATTTTTACCAAATCACCCCGATACCCAAAATTGATTTTTGTGTGGGCCGATAGGGCCATTTTAGACATATCAAACCTTGATTGATTGATTTGATTGTTTGTAATGATTTTGATTGCGCACTAATTTTTCTGATTGTGATTGATTAGGATAGAAAAATCCCATCTGCATGAATACTTAGATTTTTTTTAGGACCTACCTCATTCGATATCGCATCTGCATGAAATCTTAGGTTAGAAAAACAATCAACATCGGTAACCGAAAGGGCGTCAAATTTGAAACTTGGCGTAACCAAGTCCCCGGACCCAAAATCTCTGGTTTTCGCGGAACCGAACGGTTTCTCCCGACCGCTCGGTAAGGTTTTCCGATCGTACCTTCCAATAAATCGATCGGTGGCGACTCCAAATTGCATGTACACCTCGCACATGCCACCCGACCACACAAGGTCAATTTCGATATTTGATAAATTTTACCCGACATCGCGATTCGAGTAATGGGTCTTGGGAGAGACCCGTGATCCTTAAAAAATACCCCGCCGACAACCGGGGTTAAAATAAAATTAAGGGATCGGCTCGTTAGCCCCTATTCCGCCCGGAAAAATTTCCGGAGGGTCGCGACATTAAGGACTACGACTGCGATATCATCTACCATCCAAGAAAGGCGAATAAAGTCGCTGATGCTTTAAGTCGTAAGTCCGCTATTGCCATGTTAGTAATTAAAGGATGGAGTATGCTTGTTAAAGCTCGAGATTCTGAATTTAAATTCGAAGAAGGAAAGCTATGTGGGTTGTTCACCACCTTACGAGTCGAATCGAAAATACATCAAAGAATCCAAGCATTACAAAAGATGGATGCAGAGTTGCTGAAAACTCGGAGCAAAGTTGAGGAAGGAAAAGAACCTGACTTCGAGCCGACCGATGATGGTCCTTTAATGTTCTGAGGAAGGATATGTGTTCCTAATGATGAGAAACTCAAAGAGGAGATCTTATCTGAAGCTCATCATAGTCATTATAGTATTCACTTAGGAAGTACAAAAATGTATCAAAATCTCCGTAGATATTTGTCGCGACCCTCCTCCGGAAAATCTTTAACTTTCTTCTCGGGGTGAGTAGGGTTAATGAGCCGATCCCCTTTTATATATGTAAGATCGCGGGTCTCTCCCAAGACCCATTACTCGAATCGCGATGTCGGGTAAAATTTATCAAATATCGACATTGACCTTGTGTGGTCGGGTGGCATGTGCGAGGTGTACATGCAATTTGGAGTCGCCACCGATCGATTTATTGGAGGGTATGATCGGAAAACCCTACCGAGCGGTCGGGAGAAACCGTTCGGTTCCGCGAAAACCAGAGATTATTGGGTCCGGGGACTTTGTTACGCCAAATTTCATATTGACGCCCTTTCGGTTACCGATGTCGAGTGTTTTTCTAACCTAAGAATTCATGCAGATGAACTTTCGGGTGAGGTAGGTTCTAACATTTCCGAGGTATTCATGCATATGGGAATTTTCTATCCTAACAATCACAATCATGAAAAAAAAAAAATGCAATCAAAATATTCAAAGTCAATCAAATCAATCAATCAAGGTTTGACATGTCTAAAATGACCCTATCGGCCCACACGTAAATCAAATTTGGGTTTCGGGGTGATTTGGCGAAAATTTGGGGCGGAAGGCCCGTAAGGGTAGAATGGTCATTTTTTAGGGTTCGGGACCCGAAAATCACAAAATTTTGATTTGGCCAGTTGAATGTGGCCATTTCCTATTTTTTGTGATTTTTTCAGAATTTTTCTAATTTTTTTATTTTTTGGAATTTTTATTTATTTTCTAAAAATATTAGGAATTTTCCGGATCGACACGGATCGACCCTTGGAGTCTCAAAATTCTCGATCCAGACTTTATGAGTCCCGAATCGATCTAGAAATTTTTTAGAAATTTTTTTGTAAAAATCTGGGAATTTTTGTGAATTTTCTAAGTATTTTTGCAATTTTTTGGATTTTTGGAAATTTTAATCTATTTTTATTTATTTTTTATTAATAAACCGGACCGGGTCAACCCGGTCAACCCGGTCTGACCGACTCAGCAAACTCGCTCGACCTCAAAACGACGCCGTATGCTATTTATCTATTTATTTTTGATTTTTCTAAACTATCAATCTCTATTATCCGAATATACAAAAATGATGGACAGCTGAGATCAACACCTAGATCAATCTCGGTCGTCGGTCCTCTACTAATCAAAACGACGCCGCATCAGCCTATTCAAACAAACGGTCATGATTTACTCTAAACACGATCTGAGCCGTTGATTCCTTACTAAGCTAAACGACGACGTATTTGATCGTTGAACCGACGGCCACGATTAAATCCTAAGGCATGATCCGGGCCGTCTATTCCTCTATGACCTAAACGTTGACGCATCCGGGTCTTGACCTAAACGGCGCCGCATCTATTAAACCAATGAACGGCTGTGATATGTCCCGGACCTAATCCGAGCCGTCGACCTATCTCTACCCAAAACGACGCCGAATCACTTAAATGCATGGACGGTCACGATCTAACCTAGACTTAATCTGGACCGTCCATTCCTAATCTAACCTAAACGACGACGCATTTCCTATGCTACAAGGTGCCGTTTTACTATTTTCTAATTTCTATTTAATATACCAAATTTTCGAAAATACCAAAAATACAATCCAACGGTCCATAATCAAATCTATCAATTAATCTGGACCGTTGGATGAGATCTGACTCGGCTCGTCCGCGCCAACGGCCGAGCCGAGTCGGCGACGAGCTGGACCAACCAGCTTTTGACACATCAGCCCGCCGACCACGTTGATCGCCACATAGACTCGTCTCCTACCTCTTGACGACGACAAACGGACGGCTGACATTTCTCCGGCGAGATCCAACGGTGAGATCTCGCCGGAATGACATGAAACCTACGGTGTTCGACTCGCTTGAACCTCTAGACTAACATATCCAAAAATCAAACCATTTCATCCGTAGAATCTCGAGCTATGAACTATTTGCGGACTCGGTTTCTCGGAACTCAATCAAGCAACATAGAGCATAACTATTGAATTAAAGCTTCAAGCACACTCAAATTAAGTTGAGAACACTTACCTCGGGTTCGGATTGAACCCGCAATCGCCGGATTTGCTCGGCCGAAGTCCGACTAGACCGCGATGAGTAGGAGGTTCGACTCGAGGTTTTTGAGAGGAATCAATGCAAAACGAAGGTGCGATGGTGGTCAAAGGTGTATGAGGATCAAAAGGCACAAAACAATTTCAAAGATCGAGCGAGAGGACATGAGATGCCATTGATGCACGGTAGCGGTGTTTGAAGCTCAACTTACTGTTTTTGGCGGTTGTAGTCCGATTGAGCTGTGCCGATTGACTCGTCCGAGCTTGGAGGAGGTTCCGGTGATGATCCGCCGCGCCGATTTGGCCTGGATTAGCCGGACCGAAGTAGCGGAGGTTCGGTCTGCAAATCGCGCTTGAACTCTTCACGGGAGCCTCTCTCTCTTCTTCTCTCGCTTTCTCTCTCTACTTTGATGCGTGAGCGAACAGAATGAGCCCCACTCTCTCGTCCGGAACCTTCTCGGCTTTTATATTCGATCTTTGAAATTGCGCGCGCACGGGCGAGCTAATGCCGAACTGTCTCACGTGCCAATCACATGCCAATAGGCTGCCGGACGGCGACGGAATCGATTAGAATTCCGTCTGCATCCGTCGAGCCTCCGTTGATCACCAAATGCACGCTAATTTGACACGGGATTGAAAATGTTGACTTTTTGCCTCGCCGGAGCTTTGACCGGCGATTCCGCCATGCTCCGGCGGCCATTGGCCGTGCCACCGGTTCCGATCGACGGGCCATAACCCGAGGATCAAAACCCCCATGTCAATTGAATCGATTATGGTCGAATTGGTCCTCAATTTGATCATTGAAATTGATGGTTCAAAATGGCAAATCGCGCGAGTAAGAGGTTGAAGATGAAGTATTGTTTCGGGACCGGTTCGACCGGTCCGATTGGCGGTCAGACCGGCTCGAACCGGTTCATAAAGTAAAATTCATAGATTTTTTCAAAATTAATCAAAATTGGGTGGGAATTTTTGCAATTAAACCTCGGAATTAGACTTAGGGGCCTGGATATTATCTAGAAATGCAATTTTTCCCAAAAGTTCTTATCAATTTGCACAAAAGCCCCAAATTTTTCTAAATCCCCAATTGGGAAAAAATTCAATTGGACATCAATTTGATAAAATTGGACTACGAGACCCACGCCAATCGATTCAGAATGTGTTAAAACATTAGGGGTGGTCCAATTGTGTATAGAAAATTTCTCAATCGAAAATAATTTCAAAAATTGCAAAGTTGAGGGACCTAATTGCAACATTTTTAAGAATTTCTGTGCAATTCGTGCAATTCGCGCAATTGAGGGTGCAATTGATCAAATTGAAGTTCAAAGGGACTGCAATTGGATGTCTAGACTCAAAATGTGCAAAAATTGCAAATAAAAAGACTCAATTGGTATTTTTTATGAAAATTCTACTCTAGGTGTTCTGAAGGAACTCCTAAAATTGAACTCAATTTTTTATTTTTCTTGAGGTCAATACGAAAATGGAATTAAAAGAAAAATATTGAACATTTTTGTGACCTCGAAAAGTATTTTTTTTATGAATTTTGAAGTATTTTCCTATTTTTCGAAAATATTAAAAAATGCGAGAAATATGAAAAATTATTTTTTGTTCCAAATTGGTTCCTTAGGCTTGGCCAAGGCTTCCAATGTTGATTTTATAATTTTTTTTTGATTTTTTTGTGAATTTTTAGTGAATTTTGGAAAATAAAACTAAAGGAAAACCGACTTAAAATTCGGGTGTCGACATTTGCCCCTCTTTGAAAGTATTCTCGGTTAGAGGTTGCTTTCAAAGACAAGGTGACACCTGGATCCTTAATCGACTCTGCTGGGGAAAAATCTAAAGAAAATAAGTCTTGACATTCGATTGCTTTACCTTTGCTGTTAAAGTTCTAACTCCGTGGGGAATTGTTTCCGTTCATGCTCATCTTATGTGAAAGAGGTATGAGAAGAGAGAGATACTTACCCGTAGCTCACCCGTACGTAATCCGAGATTTGTTGATTTGAGGTTGAGAAAATGATCACATGGAATTACCTCTGAATGTTTGGCGCGATTTTGCAATGGTCGGCGTCCGTCCGGTGTCGAGCGGCGGTTTAAAGATTTAGAAGGAAGGTTTACCATTGTAAGAAAGGGGTTTCACCTACTTATGGGTTTGACTATCCACTGGGGATTCATCATTTAAAAAGGGGCAGATCGGCTTTCATCTAGGAAGTTACTCACCGTCTGGAAGGGAGGTTCACCCTTGTAATAAAGGGGTTTCACCTATTTAAAAGAGATTGGCTATCCTCTATGCAGGGACTCACCATCTAAAACGCAGATCGGCTTTCATCTAGGAAGCTACTCACCGTCCGGAAGGGAGGTTCACCCTTGTAACAAAGGGGTTTCACCTATTTAAAAGAGATTGGCTATCCTCTATGCGGGAACTCACCATCTAAAACGCAGATCGGCTTTCATCTAGGAAGCTACTCACCGTCTGAGAGGGTGCCATCCGAGGACCTAGGTGGACTAGTGTACCTACAGAAGCTCAAACCTTATTTCAAATTTTCTAAAATGCAGATCGGCTTTCATCTAGGAAGCTACTCACCGTCCGAGAGGGTGCCATCTGAGGACCTAGGTTGACTAGTGTACCTACGTAAGCTCAAACCCTATTTCAAATTTTCTAAAAAAGCAGATCGGCTTTCATCTAGGAAGCTACTCACCGTCCGAGAGGGTGCCATCTGAGGACCTAGGTTGACTAGTGTACCTACGTAAGCTCAAACCCTATTTCAAATTTTCTAAAAAGGCAGATCGGCTTTCATCTAGGAAGCTACTCACCGTCCGAGAGGGTGCCATCTGAGGACCTAGGCTGACTAGTGTACCTACAGAAGCTCAAACCCTATTTCAAATTTTCAAAGTTGAGGATCTAAGGACCTGGGTTGACGCCGGAAGACCCGCAGAAAATCCAAGTTAATGAAATCTTTAAAATGTAACTTTTCCGAGGATTTGGGATCACCAAGGAACCTGCAGAAAGTTCAATCAAACATCATTTTAAGTTCTTGGGAGAAACTTAAGAATTCCAGACAAATTTTCAAAGCGTATTTGCGAAGGAAATGTGTCCAATCACAAGTTCAAATTTTGATCGGGGATGGATTTTGAATAACACATCCCGAGTGTTTTACAAAAAAGACTGTTTTAAAAGTTTTTCAAAAGAGTTTTCCTTCATCCAAGAGGGCTTGTGACATTCTGAATTTCGACCCCATTTCGAAGCTTATAAATGAAAGAAGTACCTATCGATGTATTTCAACCAAATCTCGCTCGGATCTGATCACTACGAGTTAACTAACCGAAGGGGAAAGGCTAACTGGGATTTAAATACGTGGACTAAAGAACTCGACTGTGGATGGTACCTTGACCACAAGGATTGCAAGGGAATATCTTGAACCATTACCGGCCGATCTGAAATTGGTCTTAGAACAGTTTGCTAGCATTATACGATTGGTACACGGGTGACTCCGTACAACCATTGTATAATTTGCGAATTTAACCTAAACCAATTCCCGACGATCGCGCCCTTTTGAGCTAGCGATTAACCTTTGCAATTACATGACAACCAAGGTCGCCACCGATCGAGTAACTCTTAAACGTGACATTTTCACGGGTCGATAAGCGTTACTCCCAAAAAGCCACCCGTTAGTTTGAGATGCATTTAAATCGGAAATCGACTGAGTTCGAACATTAATTTGACTTCGGGATCGGTCGTCGAGAGTTCGGGGTTCCAACGTACAGTAAATTGGATGTCGTCTCATCGAGGTAAACTAGACTAGGGATCGTTCCGAATAGTTTGGAAACAAGTAAGTTCGATCGGAACTGTGAAACGATGACTTTACCCGTAACCCCTAATGGCCGAGATTGAGGAAGATCATTTTTCCCCATGTGCTCTTGACTTTTGGATAAGATGACAAGATTGGATTTTCTCTTACATGTCAATCCCCTTGTCATTCAACCTTGTCTTTCCTAGGCAATCTAGTTGTCCCTCAAGTGTCCATCAAGGTACAATAAGGACAACTCTCTACCCACTCTCACTATTCATGTCATTTAATGGTCATTCATGCTTGAGGTTTTATGAGGAAGAGACAAAGATGACAAGTGTTGATCAAGCCTTGAAACCCCACCAACCACTTTCACTATTTGCATCAACTAGTCATTCAATGTGTCCTTCATTCAATCAAGTCTATCTCATGTCATGAAACCCCAATACCAACTCCCACTTTTTCACACCCTCTTGACTAGAAGAAGCCCTTAAGAACACTTAATTCCTCCTCCATTTTCCCTCTTGGCCGACCAAGATCTCTCTCTCCCTCACTTCTCTTTTTCCCTCTAGCTGCCCGTCGGACCAGCCCCGTTGCCGCCCGTTGTTTCGGCCATATCTCCGCCGTCCGTTGTCCAAATCTAGTGAGCCACTACTCATTGGAAAGCTCACTCTCTTACCGTTCCAATGACATATTACACGTCCAAATCCACCCAGCCGTTTGTCCCGTAGAGCCTTTTTAAGCAACGAAGGTCGCTACCCAGATCTGGTCCGAACCCGAGGAGATTTTTAGGCCGTTTGGGTGCTTGCCTTGGCTTCATTCTTCGGTAAGGCACTCCTTGAACTTAGTTTAGACATGAGACAACATGTATTTAAGGTTGAGGATGAAATTTAGTGAGTTTTGTTGACCGATTTCGATGTACTCTCCCTAGAACAGAATCTGCCATTGCCGGACCAAGTGGAACCGCAAGCCTTGCTGCCCTCCTTGGACTGATTTTTGGCTAGCTGGAGCTTCGGTGAGTTGTTCCTAACCTTTCCCTAGTACGTTAGGTTACTAAGGTTCATTTAGGGTTGGATTAATTAGAGATGGTGGGCTGTTTTATGGAGGAGTTGATGGTGCCTAAAAATCTGATCTTGGGGGATGGCTATGACGAGCTTGTGCTCGAGATATTATGTTGGTTCAATGATCCTTACGTGATGAAATGTGATCGGTTATATGCGTTATGCTAGGGCCGAGTGGAGGCGTAAAATGCGTAGTCTTGCCTTGTTTGGAACGTGAGCTTGTTGTGCTTGATTTGGCATTAAAAAGTGGTTATGGCGGAAATTGGCATTTGGAACATCATGAAACTCTAGGAACCGAGATGTCTTGCTTATTTCGTAATGAGGCTAAAGGAACCAATCAACTTGAGTGTGTATTAGTTGTGCGAGGCCACGAGTTAGTGATTGCGAATCAAGCGGTAATTTGGCGAGTGAATTGTGAGTGCTCGGCCACTAAAGGAGAAAGGTGATTAAATGGTTTGTTATTCCTAACATTCATTTTCCACAAGGGAACGTGGGCGAATTGACTTGTACTAGTCGTACTTGATATTCTAGGTCGGGGATATGTGTAATCGTCCCGTGTATGTTATTTGATGCGTCGTATTGATGGGATTAATGGGCTAAAGGACTAAACATGTGTGCTTGTTCGGAGAGTGATGTCTTGAGAAGAACATCTTAATTAAATGGCCAATGCATTGCGCCGCGGGTATTTGATCCCGATTGACCCGACGAGGTCTTGCGGCTCGAGAGTCTTGTAATCGACCGAATCATCTCGAGGAGTTGGAGTGTCGAGAGTCACTACATTGACCGAATCATCTCGAGGTCCGGACGCGAGAGTCTTATATCGACCGAATCATCTCGAAGGAGCTGGAGGGTCGAGAGTCGATATTTGACCAAATCATCTCGCAAGCGAGAGTCGTATAACCGACCGAATCATCTCGAGGGCCTTGAGTCTCGAGAGTCGTTATATTGACCGAATCATCTCGCTGTATTATACATATACGAAATCGAGACAATTGAAAGAAAGGAATTTGTAATGGCCAAGTTTGTGTGCTTATGTGTCTTAGTACGAAGCTTTGCCTTAAGTTTTTCTTTGGGTTTGACTTGAATTGAAGTTAAAACATTTAAGTGTCATGCCATGCTTCGTTATTGTACTTGTCATGTTAATTGCCTTGTTCACCACTAGGTTGCATTACATTTGATTGATGTGATTGGCATTGTTCGGAGGTACTAATGGACTAGGTTAGGGTTAGGTTCGATTCACCGAGATGTAAATCTCACCCCGTCGCGGGATTCCTTTTTCCAGACCCTAGACCTTGACCCATTACGATGCCGAGGATTTTTGGGCTCCTGAAGGAGTTTGAGCCTATCATTACCAAGTACCAAGTAGGACCGGATCGGACGTACTATCGGCGAGCGAGCACTTTATGGGTGGACGATGGAGGCGAGCATTGGAAACCCTTTACCTTTGTGTCGTGGACATATAGAGATGGAGTCACATATTTTGGACCCCTTAGGGATGAGGTTATTCCCGATGATGTACTCGAGGCTGCCGGACCCATGAGACCCGACGCCCCCGTCGTAGGAGCTGCAGAAGTGGAGCCCGTAGTGGAGCCAATACCTGTACCGGAGATTCCCATGGCCGGACATCCCGACATGGATGGAGGACTCGAGGAGCCGGGAGCCGCCGTAGAGGATCCTATGGACGCTAACGAGCCGGATCATGAATTAGATGACGAGATAGAGCCCGTGGAGGTCGAGGAGCCAGAGCCCGAAGATCTCGAGGAGTTAGAACCCGAGGAGCTCGATGAGTCGGAGATTGAAGAGGATGAGAATTTTCGGGAGATGAGCTTTTGCCCTATGTGCGCTCCCCCTGTTGACGACGCCACCGATGACGAGTCCAACTCTTAGATGTAGTTGGATACCTACCTTTTAGTATCCCCTTAGATTGTGGGGAGTTTGACCTAGGTTAGGTGACATTTTCTTTTGATGCCATGTATCGCCTTAGTCCGAACCCACTGTTGTAACCGTGTTTTATATCTATGTGTGAAAACTAAGTATTATGTTATGTGATGACTAAGTATGTGTGGTTGTTTATACCTTCCGAGTCCTCTCATTTTATTGTACGGGTTTGTTATTCATTTTCTTCCGCATGCGCATTACATCTCGCGTATTCATCGCTTGTCAAGTGTTCCCGGGATTATTCGCGAGTGAATTACGGACCTGAGGGATGTTCGCACGTTCGCAAGGATGCGGGGTGTGACATCCCCGTTGAAGTGGTATCAGAGCAAGGTCAGCTCGATCCACGTTGGTTGAGACTTGGAGTAATAAGGAGTGAGGACTCTAGAATGGTTAATTAGCGAGACTTTAGGAACTCGCTAGAATTAGGCACGCATTGCATGCATCCGAAGTGGCGCGTGTGATTGGCACTTTGACCGGAGTCATTGTGAGTGGTAAAAGGTCTTAAAGCTTCGTACTAGGCATCGAGCGTTGTTTTTTTTTTATGACCGACATGCATCCGAGGTGATAAATGGCATGTTGTAATTATGCTAAGTTGCAGATGCGTCTGGACTTGAGGTATGGACTTGAACTCTTGATATGATATTCTTGGCTGCATGCTCTGTGATGCGTTGCTGGTTGTGATTGTTGGTTGGGGTAAGTACCCTTGAACCGCTAGACTAAGTAGATGGTTTAGGTCTCTAATTCCTGAATGGAATTATAGTGGTTCGAGTCTTGTGAGTATTTAGCGAGGATGAGTCGTCGAGGTAGGAACACCAATGGAGCTTCTAGCTCGAGAGCATGGATCGTAGAGGACCCAAGAGTAGATGGGATCTTGAGAGCACTAGAAGAAATCGGAAACCTGATGGGCGGGCAGGCTCAAGAACGAGCTGCTACAATTGCCCAAGCCGCTGAAGCCGCTCTGCTGCGGCCAATGGAAATGGCAATAGAAATGGAAACGGCTATGGACTTGGGAATGCTAATCGGATGATGGGTCAGATTCTGGAGCAATTCCTGAAGTTGAAACCAGCAAAGTTTGATGGAAAAGGTGACCCGGAGGCCGCACCTCGCTGGATTGAAGGCTTGGAAAAGGCGTTTGAAACCTTAGGTTGTACCGAGGAGGAAAAGGTAACTACGGCGGTGTACCAACTGCGGGACACCGCCAATGATTGGTGGAAGGCCACCCGAGGGATAGTCTTTCCCGAGTGAGTAGTCCCGAACTGGACCGCCTTTAGCGTGGCATTTAATGGGAAGTACTTCTCGAGATCTGCTCAAGAACAAAAACTAATGGAATTTCAGCGACTTCGCGGGAACCAACTAACAATTGACCAATATGAAGCTGAGTTTGCAAGATTGTCAAGGTATGCACCTCGGATGGTTGAGAATCCCATAGACAAAGCTCGGAGGTTCCGAGACGGAATGAGACCGGATCTTCGTAGCCGGATGATAGCCCTGGACATAAGAACCTATGATGGACTGTACCAAAGGGGTCCGATGATCGAAAGAGATATGAAAGAAAGGGCTGCCGCCTCTGGATCGCGGTTCAACCCTATTAGGGATAATCGGAACTTTGGCAAGAGGCCGATGATGAATAACAGAAGGTTTGTCCCTCTAGTTAAGAAGGGTATTGGGAAACCCGCTTATCGGAATAACCCAAGCCGTCGTCGATGCGGACGGAAACACGGAACCGGACCTTGCCCAAGTCGGACGGGAGCGTGCTTCAAGTGTGGCCAGATGGGCCATCGTGCGAGAAAATGCGGACAACAGATTATGGGACCCCAATTCCAACCGTCGCGACCCCAACCCGGACCGCAAGTTGGAACTACTCCACCGGCCAATCTGAATAGGCCGCCGGCTCAAGGACGGGTGTATGCTGTGGCACGCAAGGAGGCGGAAGACGCGCCTGGCGTAGTCACCGGTAAGATTTCTTTATATGGATATGCTACTTATGCCTTGTTTGACCCCGGAGCATCGCATTCTTTCGTGTCCATGCAATTTGCTGAATTGGTTGGAATTGAATTGAAACCGCTGGATATAGTATCGCATGTTACCACCCCTTTAAAGGATAAAGTGCTAGTCTCATTTGAGTGCCCAAATTGTAAGATTGTCATTGGAGGTAGGGAAGAATTGATTGACTTGGCTGTCCTGCAAATGTTTGACTTTGACGTCATAATTGGGATGGATTGGTTGGGTAAGCATAGAGCTGTTATGGATTGTGGTAGCGGGGTGATCGAATTCCGTCCAATCGGTCACCCTAGATTTAAATTTGTAGGGAGTCGAGGAGGGATCTTGGTCCCTTTGATCTCATCCCTTGAAGTAACTAGGCTATTAAATGAAGGATGTGAAGCTTATTTAGCTGCAGTAGTTGATTCCACGAAGGAGGAACTAAGGTTAGAGGATATAGCCGTGGTGCGCAACTTTCCCGATGTCTTTCCACAAGAATTGCCGGGATTGCCACCTGAAAGAGAAATAGAGTTCATGATCGAGTTAGCTCCCGGAACGGAACCGATCTCGAAGGCACCTTATAAAATGTCCCTTTCGGAGTTGAAGGAGCTAAAGGTCCAAATGCAAGAACTACTGGACAAGGGATTTATTCGTCCTAGCGCGTCTCCATGGGGAGCGCCGGTATTGTTTGTGAGGAAAAAGGATGGGTCATTACGCTTATGTATTGACTATAGGCAATTGAATCAAGCAACTATTAAGAACAAGTATCCATTACCAAGGATAGACGACCTATTTGATCAATTACAAGGAGCATCGGTGTTCTCTAAGATCGACTTAAGAATGGGGTATCACCAATTGAGGATCAAGAAAGAGGATATATCAAAAACGGCATTTAGGACGAGATATGGGCACTACGAGTTTACGGTCATGCCGTTTGGTTTGACCAATGCTCCGGCTGCTTTCATGGACCCGATGCATAGAGTGTTTAAGGAATTTTTGGATCGGTTCGTCATCGTGTTCATTGACGACATCTTGATTTACTCCAAGAGCTCTGAAGAGCATGAGCAACACTTAAGGATTGTGCTACGAACGTTAAGGGGACACTCGCTTTACGCTAAGTTTAGCAAGTGCGAGTTTTGGCTAAATGAGGTAGCATTCCTTGGACATGTAATCTCCGGGAATGGAATCTCGGTAGACCCTTCGAAGATCGAAGCGGTTACGAATTGGCCTAGACCAACATCGGTTACGGAAGTTCGGAGTTTTCTGGGGTTAGCAGGTTATTATAGAAGATTTGTGGAGAAGTTTTCCTCGATAGCCACTCCTCTAACGAAGTTGACAAAGAAGGACACACGCTTTGAGTGGACAGATAAGTGCGAGAGAAGCTTCCAAGAGCTTAAGCATAAATTGACGACCGCACCAATACTAACTATTCCTTCTAGTTTTGGAGGCTATGAAGTTTATAGTGACGCGTCGCTAAAGGGATTAGGGTGCGTACTAATGCAACATGGGAGAGTCGTTGCTTACGCATCACGACAGTTAAGGCCTCACGAACTGAATTACCCAACGCACGATTTGGAGTTAGCGGCAATAATTTTTGCATTAAAGATTTGGAGACACTACTTGTGTGGAGAGAAATTTCAAATTTATACAGATCACCAAAGCTTGAAGTACTTGTTCTCCCAAAAGGAATTGAACATGAGACAACGTCGATGGATAGAATTGCTCAAGGATTATGACCGTGATATCCTATATCACCCTGGAAAGGCAAATAAAGTGGCAGATGCGCTTAGCCGGAAATCTAGCATCGCGCGTTTGATGATCAAGGAATGGACCCTACTGGAAGGGATAAGAGATTCAGAGTTTAAGTTTGAAGTTTGCCATCCGTCGAACCTATTGGCTACATTGAGAGTAGAACCGGAAATCCAAGAAAATATTAAGGCCTTACAATCTACGGATCCTGACATTCAGAAGGTCACAAAAATGGATGTAGCAAGGAGGAAGCCTGAGTATCAAGTATCCGAGGATGGAGTACTGAAGTTTCGTGGGCGATTGTGCGTGCCTAAGGATGAAGAGCTACGGGAAAGAATTCTTTCGGAAGCTCATCGAAGTAATTATAGTATTCATCCGGGTAGCACAAAAATGTACCGGAACTTGAGACAACACTTTTGGTGGAACGGAATGAAGGTGGATATTGCTAAGCATGTAGCTAGATGTTTGACATGCCAACAAGTGAAGGCACAACATTGTAAGCCCGGAGGTTTGCTTCAACCGTTAGAAATTCCCGAATGGAAATGGGAACACATTACGATGGACTTCGTCATGGCATTGCCGAGAAGTCAAAGGGGTCATGATTCGATTTGGGTAATCGTGGATAGATTGACTAAATCTGCGCATTTCTTGGCGGTAAGAAAGGACTTTTCCATGGACAAGTATGCTGAGTTGTATATGCGTCAAATAGTCCGACTGCACGGAGTACCGGTGACAATCACATCGGATAGGGACCCAAAGTTCACCGCATCGTTCGGAGAAGCCTCGCAAGAGGCTATGGGAACCAAGTTGCAGTATAGTACCGCTTATCACCCCCGGACTGATGGGCGATGCGAAAGGACAATTCAAATGCTTGAGGACATGTTACGAGCCCGTGTGTTAGACTTTAAAGGAGGTTGGGAAGAACAGTTGTACTTAGTAGAGTTTGCATACAATAACATTTACCAACGGAGCATCAGAATGGCACCGTTTGAAGCATTGTATGGCAAAGCATGTAGGACTCCAATCTGTTGGGACGAAGTTGGTGAAAGAAGTATAATGGGTCCAGAGTTAGTCGAACGGTCGGTCGAGGCGGTGAAGGTCGTCGGGGAAAGGTTGAAAATAGCCCAGAGCCGTCAGAAAAGCTATGCAGATAAGCGACGGAGGCCTTTGGAATTTCAAGAAGGGGATCACGTATTCCTCAAGGTGTCGCCAATGCGAGGACTGTCTCGATTTGGGAAGAAAGGAAAACTAAGCCCAAGGTACGTAGGCCCTTTCGAGATATTGGAACGAATTGGGACTTTAGCATATAGACTAGCCTTGCCACCAAGTACGTCGCAAGTTCACAATGTATTTCACGTGTCAATGTTGAGGAAGTACGAACCGGATCCGACCCATGTATTGGACCACGAGGTCATTGAAGTGGATGACAGAGTGTCGTACGTAGAAAGGCCGATACGGATTGAAGACAAGAAGGAGTAGGTGCTTAGGAACAAGACAATTCCACTAGTTAAAGTGATCCGGGAACACCATGGGACTGAAGGAGCCACTTGGGAAAGCGAGGAAGTGATGAGACGCCAACACCCCCATTTGTTTGAATAGTTGGTTGTATTGTAAATTTCGAGGACGAAATTTTTGTAAGAGGGGAAGAGTTGTGACATTCTGAATTTCGACCCCATTTCGAAGCTTATAAATGAAAGAAGTACCTATCGATGTATTTCAACCAAATCTCGCTCGGATCCGATCACTCTGAGTTAACTAACCGAAGGGGAAAGGCTAATTGGGATTTAAATACGTGGACTAAAGAACTCGATGTGGATGGTACCTTGACTATAAGGATTGCCAAGGGAATATCTTGAACCATTACCGGCCGATCTGAAATTGGTCTTAGAACAGTTTGCTAGCGTTATACGATTGGTACACGGGTGACTCCGTACAACCATTGTATAATTTGCGAATTTAACCTAAACCAATTCCCGACGATCGCGCCCTTTTGAGCTAGCGATTAACCTTTGCAATTACATGACAACCAAGGTCGCCACCGATCGAGTAACTCTTAAACGTGACATTTTCACGGGTCGATAAGCGTTACTCCCAAAAAGCCACCCGTTAGTTTGAGATGCATTTAAATCGGAAATCGACTGAGTTCGAACATTAATTTGACTTCGGGATCGGTCGTCGAGAGTTCGGGGTTCCAACGTACAGTAAATTGGATGTCGTCTCATCGAGGTAAACTAGACTAGGGATCGTTCCGAATAGTTTGGAAACAAGTAAGTTCGATCGGAACTGTGAAACGATGACTTTACCCGTAACCCCTAATGGCCGAGATTGAGGAAGATCATTTTTCCCCATGTGCTCTTGACTTTTGGATAAGATGACAAGATTGGATTTTCTCTTACATGTCAATCCCCTTGTCATTCAACCTTGTCTTTCCTAGGCAATCTAGTTGTCCCTCAAGTGTCCATCAAGGTACAATAAGGACAACTCTCTACCCACTCTCACTATTCATGTCATTTAATGGTCATTCATGCTTGAGGTTTTATGAGGAAGAGACAAAGATGACAAGTGTTGATCAAGCCTTGAAACCCCACCAACCACTTTCACTATTTGCATCAACTAGTCATTCAATGTGTCCTTCATTTAATCAAGTCTATCTCATGTCATGAAACCCCAATACCAACTCCCACTTTTTCACACCCTCTTGACTAGAAGAAGCCCTTAAGAACACTTAATTCCTCCTCCATTTTCCCTCTTGGCCGACCAAGATCTCTCTCTCCCTCACTTCTCTTTTTCCCTCTGGCTGCCCGTCGGAACAGCCCCGTTGCCGCCCGTTGTTTCGGCCATATCTCCACCGTCCGTTGTCCAAATCTAGTGAGCCACTACTCATTGGAAAGCTCACTCTCTTACCGTTCCAATGACATATTACACGTCCAAATCCACCCAGCCGTTTGTCCCGTAGAGCCTTTTTAAGCAACGAAGGTCGCTGCCCAGATCTGGTCCGAACCCGAGGAGATTTTTAGGCCGTTTGGGTGCTTGCCTTGGCTTCATTCTTCGGTAAGGCACTCCTTGAACTTAGTTTAGACATGAGACAACATGTATTTAAGGTTGAGGATGAAATTTAGTGAGTTTTGTTGACCGATTTCGATGTACTCTCCCTAGAACAGAATCTGCCATTGCCGGACCAAGTGGAACCGCAAGCCTTGCTGCCCTCCTTGAACTGATTTTTGGCTAGCTCGAGCTTCTGTGAGTTGTTCCTAACCTTTCCCTAGTACGTTAGGTTACTAAGGTTCATTTAGGGTTGGATTAATTAGAGATGGTGGGCTGTTTTATGGAGGAGTTGATGGTGCCCAAAAATCTGATCTTGGGGGATGGCTATGACGAGCTTGTGCTCGAGATATTATGTTGGTTCAATGATCCTTACGTGATGAAATGTGATCGGTTATATGCATTATGCTAGGGCCGAGTGGAGGCTTAAAATGCGTAGTCTTGCCTTGTTTGGAACGTGAGCTTGTTGTGCTTGATTTGGCATTAAAAAGTGGTTATGGCGGAAATTGGCATTTGGAACATCATGAACCTCTAGGAACCGAGATGTCTTGCTTGTTTCGTAATGAGGCTAAAGGAACCAATCAACTTGAGTGTGTATTAGTTGTGTGAGGCCACGAGTTAGTGATTGTGAATCAAGCGGTAATTTGGCGAGTGAATTGTGAGTGCTCGGCTACTAAAGGAGAAAGGTGATTAAATGGTTTGTTATTCCTAACATTCATTTTCCACAAGGGAACGTGGGCGAATTGACTTGTACTAGTCGTACTTGATATTCTAGGTCGGGGATATGTGTAATCGTCCCGTGTATGTTATTTGATGCGTCGTATTGATGGGATTAATGGGCTAAAGGACTAAACATGTGTGCTTGTTCGGAGAGTGATGTCTTGAGAAGAACATCTTAATTAAATGGCCAATGCATTGCGCCGCGGGTGTTTGATCCCGATTGACCCGACGAGGTCTTGCGGCCGTCGCGACCCTCCGGAAATTTTTCCCGGGCGGAATAGGGCTAACAAGCCGATCCCTTAATTTTTATAACCCCGGTTGTCGGCGGGGTATTTTCTAGGATCGCGGATCCCTCCCCAAGACCCATTACTCGAATCGCGATGTCCGGTAAAATTTATATCGAATATCGACCTTAGTGTGGTCGGGTGGCATGTGCGATGTGTACATGCAATTTGGAGTCGCCACCGATCGATTTATTGGAAGGTACGATCGGAAACGTTACCGAGCGGTCGGGAGAAACCGTTCGGTTCCGCGAAAACCGGAGATTTTGGGTCCGGGGACTTGGTTACGCCAAATTTCATATTTGACGCCCTTTCGGTTACCGATGTTGAGTGTTTTTCTAACCTAAGAATTCATGCAGATGTAATATCGGGTGAGGTAGGCCCTAACAATTCTAAGTTTTCATGCGGATGGGAATTTTCTATCCTAATCAATCACAATCAGAAAAAATTAATGCGCAATCAAAATCATTACAAGCAAACAAATCAATCAATCAAGGTTTGATATGTCTAAAATGGCCCTATCGGCCCACACAAAAATCAATTTTGGGTTTTAGGGTGATTTGGTAAAAATTTGGGGCGAATGGCCCGGAAGGGTAGAATGGTCATTTTTGGGAGTTCGGGACCGAAAATCACAAAATTCCGATTTGGCCAGTTGAATGTGGCCATTTCTCATTTTTTGTGATTTTCTTGAATTTTTTCTAATTTTTCTATTTTTTTGGAATTTCTATTTATTTTTCAAAAATATTAGGAATTTTCCGGATCGAAATTAATCGACCCTCGAAGTCTCAAAAATTTTCGATCCAGACTTTATGAGTCCCGAATCGATCAACAAATTTTTAGGAATTTTTTGTAAAAATCTAGGAATTTTTATGAATTTTCTAAGTATTTTTGCAATTTTTTTGGATTTTTGGAAATTTCTTTTTATTTTTTATTATTAATAAACCGGACCGGGTCAACCCGGTCAACGGCCGGTCAACCTGGTCGGACCGCCCGCGGACCTGCTCTACGTACAAACGACACCGTATATGCATTTCTAAAATATTTTTTTTTTTTTGATTTTCTAAATCTATTTCCTAATATTCAGAAATTTAAGAAATAAATGGACGGCCGAGATCAATCCTAGAATCAATCTCGGCCGCCGACTCAATCTAACCAAAACGACACCGCATCTTAATACCGAACGGACGGCCGCGATTAAACTTGAGATCCAATCCAAGCCGTCGACACCTACTAAACCGAACGACGCCGCATAGCCTTAATGAACCAACGGTCGGGATTCAACCTCGATCTAATCCGAGCCGTTGACTCGCCTAACTAACCTAAACGACGACGCATCAAATGGCTGAAGCGGCACCGTTTTTGATTTTTCCTATTTATTAACGAAAAAACTAATTAACAGAAAACATAAAAACTAATCCAACGGCCGAGAATCAAATCCAACGATTTATCTCGGCCGTTGGATCAGATCTGAGTCGGCTCGTTCGCGCCAACGGCCGAGCCGACTCGCATCCGAGCTGGCCCAATCACACGATGCCACCTCGTAGCGCCGATCGTTTGACTTGCCAGCTCAGCCCGTCGTCTTCAACCTCTCGACGACGCTAATGAACGGTCAGAATGCTTCCGGCGAGATCCAACGGTGAGATCTCGCCGGATCGGTGTAAAACCACCGCCAATCAACTCTAAATTCCTCTCGGATCAACATATTCGAAACTCAGACAATTCTATCCACTGAATCACTAAGAATCAAGCTCGCACAAGTATAAACTACGAACGATCAATCAAGCAATATTGGACATAATAACTAAATTCCTTCACATAGGAGCTAGAAGATGAGTTGAGGAAACTTACCTCGAGTCCCGATCGGACTCGCGATGGCCAGAAAGGTCTAGCCGGTGTTCGGCCAGACCGAGTCGTGATGGAGGTTCGACTCGAGGTTATAGCGCAGAATCAATGCACAAAGAGGATGCGATCGTGGTTAGTGAGGTTCTCAAGGTAAAAGGCACACATCAATTTCAATAATCGTGCGGGTGTGAGTGTGATGCCATGGATGTGCGGAATGAAGCTTTTGAAGTCGACTTACCGGTTCGGGAGGTTTCTGTCCGATCGAGCTTATGTGATCGCTTCTCCCTTGCTCGGGTAGACTTCCGGTGACGATCCGCCGCGCCGATTTAGCCTGAATCACTTGGGACGAAGTTCCGAAGCTTCGGTCCGAAGCTTCAACAATGGCGTCCCCGAGAGCCTTTCGCTCTAACTCTCTCTCTCTCTCTCTATCTCTATTCTGTTCGTGTGCGAGCCAAATGAGCCTTTTCTTTCAATTCTCGAAGCTTCTCCCCTTTTATACCAATTTTTGAAAAAGCGCGCGTCGGGGAGGAGCTCGCCGAGCCTGTTCACGTGCCGTCACGTGGCTTTTGGTTCGTCGGACGGCGACGGAGTCGGTTAAGATTCCGTCCGTGTCCGTCAAGCCTCCGTCGATCACCAAATGCGCGCTAATTTGACACGGGATTTGAGAATGTTGACTTTTTGGCACGGGGGACTTGACCGGCGATTGCGACCATCTCCGGCGGCCATTGGCTGTGCCGCCGGTGTCAATTGACGCGGGCCATTCCAATGAACAAAACGCCTCCAACAATTGATCCGATTAAGCTTGAATTGATCTTCAATTTGAGTGATGAATCTCGGCCTTCGACCTACAATTCACGCGAGTAAGTTGGGGAAGATGATGAAGCTGTTACGGGCCCGGTTCGACCGGTCCGACCCGGCGCGATCGAGGCCGGTCCGAACCAGGTTCGAGATAGTAATTTTTGCTCAATTTTTAAAATTAATCCAAATTGACTGGGAATTTTTGCAATTAAACCTCAAAATTGAACTCGGGGGCCTAGATATTATCTAGAAATGTGTTTTTGCCCAAAATTTCCCATCAATTTATATGAAAACCCCAAATTTTTGATTTCGCCCTAATTGGGGAATAGTTCAATTGGATGTCAATTTGATCAAATTGGACCCCGAGACCTATGCCAGTTGATTCAGAATGTGTGAAAACATAGGGTGCCAGTCCAATTTTACAATGATAGTCTCTCAATTAAAAGTAATTTCAAAATTTGGCCAATTGAGGGACTAAATTGCAAATAATTTGGGAATTTTGTGTCTAATTCATGCAATTCATGCAATTGAGGGTGCAATTGATCAAATTGAAGTTCAAAGGGACCACAATTGAATGTCTAGACTCCAAATGTGCAAAAATTGCAAATAAAAAGACCCAATTGGTATTTTTTTATGAAAATTCAACCTTAGGCATTATGAAGAAACACCTAAAATTGAATTCAATTTTCAATTTTTCTTGAGGTCAATATTGAAATGAAATTAAAAGAAAAATATTGGACATTTTTGTGTATTTTTGTGACCTCGAAAAGTATTTTTCTTATGATTTTTCAAGTATTTTCCCAATTTTCGAAAATATTAAAAAAAGTGAAAAATATGAAAAAATTATTTTTTGTTCCAAATTGGTTCCTTATGCTTGGCCAAGGCTTCTAATGTCGATCTTTTAATTTTTTGATTTTTTTGAATTTTTAATGAATTTTGGAAAATAAAACTAAAGGAAAACTGACTAAAAATTCGGGTGTCAACGTTTGCCCCTCTTTGAAAGTAATCTCGGTTAGAGGTTGCTTTCAAAGACAAGGTGACATCTGAATCCTTAATCGACTCTGCTGGGGAGAAAAAATCTAAAGAAAATAAGTCTTGACATTCGATTGCTTTACCTTCGCAGTTTAAAGCTCTAACTCCGTGGGGAATTATTTCAGTTCATGCTCGTCTTATGTGAAAAAGAGATGAGAAGAGAGAGAGACTTACCTGTAGCTCACCTATCTATGGTTTGAGATTTGTTGATCCGAGGTTGAAAAGTTGAGTGTACGGAATTACCTGTGGACGGTTTGGTGCGATTTTGCAATGGTCGGCGTCCATCCGGTGTCGAGTGGTGATTCGAAAACTTAGAAGAGAGGTTCACCCTTGTAACAAAGGGGTTTCACCTATTCAAAATGGGTTTGACTATCCACTAGGAATTCATCATTTAAAAGGGGGCGGATCGGCTTTCGTCTATGCAGCTACTCACCGTTCGAAAGGGAGGTTCACCCTTGTAACAAAGGGGTTTCACCTATTTAAAAGGGATTGGCTATCCTCCATGCGGGGACTCACCATCTAAAAAGCAGATCGGCTTTCGTCTCTCCAGCTACTCACCGTCTGAAAGGGAGGTTCACCCTTGTAATAAAGGGGTTTCACCTATTTAAAAGGGATTGGCTATCCTCCATGCGGGGACTCACCATCTAAAAAGCGGATCGGCTTTCGTCTCTCCAGCTACTCACCGTTTGAAAGGGAGGTTCACCCTTGTAACAAAGGGGTTTCACCTATTTAAAAGAGATTGGCTATCCTCCATGCGGGGACTCACCATCTAAAAAGCAGATCGGTTTTCGTCTCTCCAGCTATTAACCGTCCGAGAGGGTGCCATCCGAGGACCTAGGTTGACTAGTGTACCTACTGAGCTCAAACCCTATTTCAAATTTTCAAATAAGCGAGATCGGTTTTCATCTCTCCAGCTACTAACCGTCCGAGAGGGTACCATCTGAGGACCTAGGTTGACTAGTGTACCTAC
The DNA here is from genome assembly GCF_020921035.1 of Rhodamnia argentea. Taxonomy (NCBI): domain Eukaryota; kingdom Viridiplantae; phylum Streptophyta; class Magnoliopsida; order Myrtales; family Myrtaceae; genus Rhodamnia; species Rhodamnia argentea. The sequence continues at coordinate 11,211,280 of NC_063158.1, forward strand.
AGAGCTCAAACCCTATTTCAAATTTTCAAATAAGTAGATCGGTTTTCGTCTCTCCGGCTACTAACCGTCCGAGAGGGTGCCATCTGAGGACCTAGGTTGACTAGTGTACCTACAGAGCTCAAACCCTATTTCAAATTTTCAAATAAGCGGATCGGTTTTCGTCTCTCCAGCTACTAACCGTCCGAGAGGGTGCTATCTAAGGACCTAGGTTGACTAGTGTACCTACTGAGCTCAAACCCTATTTCAAATTTTCAAATAAGCAAATCGGTTTTCGTCTCTCCAGCTACTAACCGTCGAGAGGGTGCCATCCGAGGACCTAGGTTGACTAGTGTACCTACTGAGCTCAAACCCTATTTCAAATTTTCAAATAAGCAGATCGGTTTTCGTCTCTCCAGCTACTAACCGTCCGAGAGGGTGCCATCTGAGGACCTAGGTTGACTAGTGTACCTACAGAGCTCAAACCCTATTTCAAATTTTCTAAAAAAGGGGGATCCGAGGACACGGGGACTCCGGAAGACCCGCAGAAAATCCAAGTTAATCAAATCTTTAAAATGTAACTTTTACGAGGATTTGGGATCGCCGGGGAACCTGCAGAAAGTTCAATCAAACATCATTAGTATGATAATTCTAAGTCCCGAGGAGAGACTTAAGAATTCTTAGACAAATTTTCAAAATTATTTGTGAAGGAAATGTGTCCAATCACAAGTTCAAATTTTCACTGGAGATGGACTTTGAGTGACACATCCTGAGTGTTCTACAAAAAGATTGTTTTAAAAGTTTTTCAAAAGTGTTTTCCTTCATCCAAGAGGGCTTCTCACCATTTAGGAAGGCTTTTCTTAAAATTCAAATCTGCTCACAGGAAACCTAACCTTGAGGTTTCGGGATCATTCGAGATGCATACAATCTGACTAATCGGAGAAGGCATTTTAAAAGGGACCGTAATTCGGGCCAGGTCAAAGGCTCATCAAAAGATATTCAATTTAAGGTTTAGAAATGAATTTTGATCTGAAATAGCTTCTTCGGGTCTACAAGTCAAGAACCCCGAAGTCATGATAAGACAGGATTGTACTTACCTCTTTAAGCGGTAGCTTCCTGTATGATTTCTTGCATTAACCTGAAACACCTCTTAGATCGGAAAAGTTTTGATGACAGGTTGTATCTTGGTTTAAGGTGGGCTCTTTAAGAATGGCCATATTTTCAGAACGAGGGGTGAACTTTGGTGATCACCTTGATATTTTTCCAGCATTCATTTGCTTTTGCAATAAATTCATGACCATTTTTTCTTCAATTGACTTTGAGGATTTTCATCTTTTCATCTTAATGATTTCTCAAACTTTGCCCCTCTTGGGATGCTCTTCATGGGCTTTGGCCTTGCTTTTACCAGGCACTTTGCTTTTTCTAGCCCTTTCATTTCTTGTCATTTTTTGCATCGACTGGCTCTTTTGAGACCAGTATCAAGAATTCTTCCAAATTATGCATTTTGACTCATTGCTGGTTATTCCTTTGTTTTGCCCCAGTGTGGGGAGGTGATCACCAACAAGGGTTTAGAAATGAATATTCAATGGCTCAAATTGGCTTTTTCAAAGGGTAAGTGTTTGGGGATATAGAAATGAAATGCTTTTCTTCACTTTGAGGTGTTCCAAGTCTCTGCCAGAAATCACCTGAAGCTAATCACAAAAAGATTGATGCAGGTCGGTACAATAAAGTCTTACCCGACCTTTTCTCCAAGGAATCATCCAATGAACCTCCAAATATGCCCCAGTGTGGGGTGGTTCTTGACAGGGTTATATTTAGAAAATTCTCCCTTTTGGCTCGGATTGGTTGTCAAGGGATATAAATGTGTGTGGATAATTTTGAAATGGAAATGCCTTTCATCACTTTAATCCATGTAATCACCGCGAATGATCCCTACGTCCCCAAAATTAAGCTCTTTCGCTCTATCACTCTCACTCATCACTCAAGTGTATCGGGGACGTGTTTGAGGATAATGTTTGCCTCTTTTCATCTGAAGGATCGGTCTTTTGAAAAGCTTTCAAAACATGCCCTTTTTATAGAAACTCGGGGCATTTCATCAAAAATTCATCATTCGCAAAAATCCTCATTGAGAGGGTATTCAAAAGACGTTTCTGAAATTTGAAAGGAATGTTTCTTTGAAAGAGCTCTGTTGCTTTGCAAATCCAAATTTTCTTAATTTCAAGCACGACGGTGTATGAAAATACTTTGTAAAGGAGGAGAACCTCAAACCTGTCTTCTTCAAATATTGACTTCTGTTCCCTGTAAAAACAAAAGGAAACAATCAGTTCAAAACATTTAAAATTTTAAGTTCCGAAGCGGTTTTTTCTTGTCTCCTTGAGACGTTGACTCCCGTTTCCTCCTTCAGATGTTGACTCCCGTTTCCCGTAAAAACAAAAGGAATCAATTAGTCAAAGATATACCAAATTTCAAATCCCGAAGCGACTTCGTTCTACCTCCTTCGAATGTTGACTCCCGTTTCCTGTAAAAACAAAAGGAATCAATTAGTCAAAGATATTCAAAATTTCAAATCCCGATGCGATTTCGTTATACCTCCTTCGGATGTTGACTCCCGTTTCCTGTAAAAACAAAAGGAATCAATTAGTCAAAGATATTCAAAATTTGTAATCAAAATAACAGATAACTTCCCTGTTTTGATCGGTTACTCTGAGAAGTTCTTCATGATTCCCAGCTCACCCGCAAAATACAAATGTATGCAAATGTATGTATGCAAATGTCATGCGAATGCAAAATTCTATGTGACTCAGATCTGCTCATCAATCGCTTTGAAGCTCAATTTTATTTCAAGGATAATATCTCTTCACGGCGTCTGCATTTCTTGGACTCGCCAATTCTTCTCCATCCACGTTTACAAGTATAAGAACTCCCCGGGATAAGACCTTCCGAATCACGTAGGGGCCTTCGTAGTTTGGCATGAATTTGCCTCCCGGGTGTTGTGCATTTGAGAGCATTTTCTTCACAACTAGCATCCCCGTTTCAAAATTTCTAGGCTTGACCTTCTTGTTAAAAGCTCTAGCTACTTTCTTCTGATAGCTTTGACCATGGCAGATGGCCTTTAATCGTTTTTCATCAATCAAATTCAATTGTTCATGTCTCTGCCGGTTCCACTCCTCTTACGTGAGCTCTACTTGAGACAGAATCCTTAAAGAGGGGATTTCCACCTCTCTTGGTAGGACTGCTTCCATACCTTATACTAAAGAGTAGGGAGTTGCTCCAGTTGAAGTACGAATTGAAGTTCGGTAGGCCATGAGAGCATATGGCAATCTCTCATGCCAATCTCTATATTTCTCAGCAGTTTTGGCCAATATCTTCTTGATGTTCTTGTTTGCCGCTTCCACAGCTCCATTCATTTGTGGGCGGTAAGGTGAAGAATTAAGGTGTCGTACCTTAAATTGTTCCAATAGTTGATCGACAACCTTGTTGTTCAAATTTGAGCCATTGTCCGTAATGATGGCTCTTGGCACTCCATATCTTGAAATAATATCTCGCTTGATAAACTTAGCCACACTATTCGCGGTGACATTGGCATATGAGCTGGCTTCAATCCATTTGGTGAAGTAGTCAATAGCCACCAAAATAAAGCGATGTCCGTTTGAGGCCTTTGGATTGATAGGGCCAATCATATTAATTCCCCACATGCGGAATGGCCATGGCTCTGACATTTGATGTAGCTCGGTTGGCGGCACATTTATTTTGTCGCCGTATACCTGACATTGATGACAGGATCTAACATGCTGGTTGCAATCCGACTCGATAGTCATCTAGTAATATCCGAGTCTCATGATCTTCTTGGCGAGAAGGTGACCATTCATATGCGGCCCGCACTCTCCTTCATGAATCTCTTTCATAATGAGATTTGCTTCTTTGGAATTCACGCACCTCGGCGGGACTGAGTCAAAGGATCTCTTGTATAGGATCCGTCCGCTGAGGAAAAATTTAGATGCCATCTTGCTTATGTAATTTTTATCTTCCGGTTGATCTGTCCTGGGAATTCACCCTTCGATAGGTAATTCTTGATGTCATGATACCACGGTTCTTCATCGGGTTCTTCTTCAATGACCATGCAGTATGCAGGTTGCTCCAAGATATCAATCCTTAATGACTCTATCTCAAGACCATTTTGCACTTGTAACATGGCTGATAAAGTGGCCAGAGCATCTGCGAAGTGATTCTGGGTTCTTGGCGGATATTCGAAAGTGATCTCTTCAAAGTGTTGGATCAGGTTTTCGAGGTATTTATGATAAGGAATAAGCGTGGGATCCTTTGTCTTCCACTCCCCTTGAGTTTGTAAAATGATTAGCATGGAATCTCCATATACCAGTAGCTTCTTCACCTTTAATGAGATGGCCAATTGTAACCCAAGAATGCAGGCCTCATATTCAGAAATATTGTTGGTGCGGGGGAATACCAACTTGGCTGAAACTGGATAATGTTGATCTTCGGAGGATATCAGAATTGCCCCGATGCACGATCCAGTGAGGTTCACTGCGCCGTCAAAGTACATTTTCCATTTGTCTTCTGATATGTTCAGAATTTGACCTCCCTTGTTTTGCTCTGAAACGTCCTTAGGAGGATTCTCGGCTAGCATGTCAGCAATTGCTCTTCCCTTGACAGATTTTTGGGGAGAGGTTTTGATATCGAACTCTGAAAGCAGTATTTGCCATTTAGCCATCTTTCCCAACAATGTTGGCTTCTCCAAAAGGTATTTGATGGGGTCATTTTCGGTGACCAGCTCTATATGATAATGCGGTGTATATCGCCTCAATCTGTGGAGGACCCAAACCAATGCTACGCAAGTCCTTTCCACTTGTTGGGTATTTGACTTCGAGATGTTGTGAACTTTTTGCTCAAATAATATATAGCCCGCTCTTTGCGATCCTTGGGGTTAGTTTGGGCAAGTAAAGCTCCCGAGGGACTCATCATTAACCGTCGGATATAGAGTTAAAGGAACGTTAGGGATAGGAGGTACCAACACTTGGAGGTTGTACCGGGTATTCCTTGATCTTCTCAAATGCTTGTTGGCATTCCGCATCCCATTTCACCTTTGCACCTTTCTTTAGCAACTTGAAGAAGGGTTTCGCCGTTTCTAATAGTTGGGATATGAATCTGGATATATAATTCAATCTTCCCAGTAGACCCCTTACTTCTTTGTGAGAACAGGAGTTCCTATTTCCCATATGGCTTTAATCTTGGAAGGGTCAATTTCAATACCACGGTTGCTCACCACAAACCCTAGCGGCTTTCCGGATCTTGCGCCAAATACACATTTCGCAGGATTCAACTTGAGCTTGTACTTTCTCAATCGATCAAATAATTTATTTAGCACTTTAACATGGTCTTCTCCAGGTTTGGACTTGGCAATCATATCATCCACATAGACCTCAATCTCCTTATGTATCATGTCATGAAAAAGGGTCACCATAGCCCTCCGATATGTTGCACCTGCATTTTTCAATCTGAAGGGCATTACCTTGTAGCAGAAAGTTCCCCATTTTGTAGTGAATGAGGTTTTGATCTTATCTTCTTCCTTCAACATAATCGATTATATCCCGAGAATCCATCCATAAAGGAGAACAATTCAAAACCCTACGATGCGTCGACGAGCACATCAATGTGCGGTAGGGGAAAATCATCCTTGGGACTAGCTTTGTTCAAGTCCCGATAATCCATGCATATTCTAATTCTTCCGTCCTTCTTCTTAATCGGTACGATGTTGGCGACCCAATCAGCATATGGGACAGCCTCGATAAATCCAACTTTAAGGAGCTTCATCACCTCTTCCTTGATCTTATCCGCCGGTTCGGGATTCATTCTTCCGGGCGATTGATTTGCTGGTGTGCAAGAAGGATTTGTGGGCAAAGCATGCTCCACAATCTCACGATCTAGACCCGGCATATCAGCATATGACCAGGCGAAAATATCTTGATATTCCTTGAGTAATGCCGTCATTCTTAAAACATGCGCCGCGGACGGGTGTCCTCCTATTTTCACTTCCTTGACGCAATCGTAATCCCCCAGATTAATAGTGATGGGTTCTTCGGAAATAGGGGGTTTAGATTCTTCAAAACAATCCCATTCTTTCTTGATATCGCTCACATCAACCTCGTCTACGTCAACTTCGCATGCATAATCATCGAGCTGATCCGAGTCACATATTAACCTGTTATGTATGGGTGGGATGACATGCTCGGGGGTGGGGAAATCATCGTCCAGCCACTCAATTATCACGTTCACCCGATAATCCAGGAACGGGTTAAATAAGTCCGGCTCTGCATCCTCGGAGATGTCCTCATCTTCCAGCCATTTGCCTCCTCTAGAGAATACCTCGAATAAGGGGTTTAGGAACATCTTCCCTTTGGCCTTCCAGGCATCGGTACCTATGAAACGGCCACCTTGGCGTCCAAGGCGTCCACGGTCTCCATAACGATTGTTTCGACCTCGGCCTCGACCTATGTTATTTTTCGCTATTCCATTATAACCTGGACCAACCTTGTGGTCATTTGAGCCCAAATTTAAAGGGTTACGGATTCCCCGACCATGTTTCCCTAATCCAAGACCCGGAATAAATCCATTCGAGAGTAGCACTTTTCCCGCCATAGTTGCTGGTCTCGAAAGCTCCGATGTAGCCACCTTTGCATCCGGTGACACATGCATGACAGATATAATGTCGAAGGTGTGATAACTCAGCTCCTCCTCTTTTGAGGGTTCGACGTATGGAACTATCCCTTTTAAAGCGGCCCGATGTCCTGTCTCGCCATGGACGGTGACCAACCGACCCTTGACCACAAATTTTAACTTTTGATGTAGGGAGGAAGGTACCGCTCCCGAAACATGAATCCACGGTCTCCCCGGGAGCGGGGTGAAGGCGCTTGGGATGTCCAATACTTGGAATGGTATAGAGAAGGTTACCGGTCCAATGTCAATGTCCAGCTCAATCTCTCCTACAACATTTTTGGAGACTCAGTCAAACGACCGGATGGTGGCCTTGGATGTCTTCACAAAATCTTCATTGATCCCCAAGCTTCTCAAAGTGCTCAGAGGACATAGGTTAAAAGCAGAGCCATTATCAATCGGAACATGAGGAACCTCCTTTCCATGACACCTCACGGCGATGTAGAGAGCTACGTTGTGGATACGCCCCTCTTTTGGAAAATCTTCATCTGAGAAGGATATCTGGTCCTTCGGAAGGATAGCACCTACGAAGTCCCCTAGTTGAACCTCGTTAATTGTTTCTGGAACATGCACCTCATCCAGCACCTTCGGGAGGGCATTCTTGTGCTTTTCAGAATTTTTGAAGAGATCTAATAAGGAAATGCGTGCGGGCGTCTTCCGCAATTGGTCATTTGTTGACACCCGAATTTTTAGTCAGTTTTTTTTCTTTAGTTTTATTTTCCAAAATTCACTAAAAATTCACAAAAATTTAAAAAAAAATTAAAAATCAACATTGGAAGCCTTGGCCAAGCATAAGGAACCAATTTGGAACAAAAAATAATTTTTCATATTTTTCATATTTTTTAATATTTTCGAAAAATAGAAAAATCTTTGAAAAAATCATAAAAAATGCTTTTAGAGGTCACAAAAATACACAAAAATATTCAATATTTTTCTTTTAATTCCCTTTTCATATTGACCTCAAGAAAAATCAAAAATTGAGTTCAATTTTAGGTGTTTCTTCATAATGCCTAAGGTTGAATTCTCATAAAAAAATACCAATTGAGTCTTTTTATTTGCAATTTTTGCACATTTGGAGTCTAGACATTCAATTGTGGTCCCTTTGAACTTTAATTCGATCAATTGCACCATCAATTGCACGAATTGCACAAATTAGGCAAAATCCCCAAATTATTTGCAATTAAGTCCTCAACTTGCCAATTTTTGAAATTAATCTCAATTGAGGAACTTTCGTGGCAAAATTGGACTGGTCCCTTATGTTTTCACATATTCTGAATCGATTGGTGTGGGTCTCGTGGTCCAATTTGATCAATTACACATCCAATTGAACTTTTCCCCAATTTGGGCAAATTGAAAATTTTGGGGTTTTCATATAAATTGATGGGAAATTTTGGGCAAAAACACATTTCTAGATAATATCTAGGCCCCCGAGTGCAATTTTGAAATTTAATTGCAAAAATTCCCAGTCAATTTGGATTAATTTTGAAAATTGTGCAAAAATGACTATGCGAACAGGTTCGGACCGGTCTGACCGCCGGTCGGACCGGTCGAACCGGTCTAGCACTGTACTTCATGTTCCCCACGAGTACGAGCCATTCTGCAGACTTGATGGGCGAACTTCAACGATCAAATTGAAGGCCAATTCGACCTTAATCAATGAAATTGATGTGGGGCTTTTCATCCTCGGGTGTTGGTGCGTCGTTTGTCACCGGCGGCATGGCCAATGGCCTCCGGAGACGGCCGAAATCGACAGTCAAAGCTCGGCGATGTAAAAAGTCAACACTCCCAACCCAGGATGCAATTTGAGCTCACTTGGGGCTCGACGGACTTCTAACGGACTTGGACGGAATCGTAATGATTCCGTCACCGTCCAGCAAGCCCAAATCCGCGTGATTGGCACGTGACAGCTCGGCGAGACCCCTCCCCGTACGCGCCAAATTTCAAAAACGAGTATAAAAGGGACGAAGGTTCTCGATCAAAAAAGGGAGGCTCATTTGTTGCTCGTCGACGAACAAAATAGAGAGAGAAAGCGAGAGAGGAGGAGAAAGAGACTCTCGTTTGACGCCCTCGCCGGAATTCCGAGCTCGGTCCGCAAACCGTTCGTCCGATCGATCTAGACCAACTCGAGCTGCGAAACCACTTCCCGAAGCTCCTCTGAAGATCAAGGAAGCAATCGCACTGCCTGGATTGACTCGCAACGTCCAAAAACGGTGAGTCCGACTTCGAGCTTTGTTCTTGTGCAACTATGGCATCACCTGCTCTCGAGTATGATCTACGAAATTGATGTGTGCCTTTTACCTTGAGAACCTCACTAACCACAATCGCACTTCGTTTTTGCATCGATTTCCCTTGAATCACGCGAGTCGAACCCCCAACCTTGCTCGGTCTGGCCGAACACCGGCCAGGCTGTTTCGGACCTTGCGAGCTCGATCTGAGCTCGAGGTAAGTTCACTTACCTCTTATTCTCGCTTCTGTGTGATATGATTTGATTTTTATGCTATGTGTTGTGTGTTTGAAGTTCTGGATGTCGCGATTGTGATTGGTCTGATTCTCGCGATTTAGTGGATAAAATACTTAGATCTTTAGATATGTTAAAGTAGAGGTTGAGGCGAGTCGATAGGAGTTGGTTTCATGGATTTTGGTCAAGGTTTTGCCGTCGGATCGTCGCCGGAAGCTCTCGGCCATCCGTTTAGTGTCGTCGCAAGGAAGAAGAAGAAGGTGACGTGGCGCGGTCAACGAGTCGGCGCCTTAGGTGGCATTCCGTGATTGGTCCAGGTCATGCCGAGTCGGCTCGGCCGTTGGTGCGAGTGAGGCGACTCGACATCGATCCAACGGTCTAGGAAAATAGGTAGATTTGATTACGGACCGTTGGATCTTTATTTTGTATTTTTGAAAATTCTTGTATATTAGATAGAAAAATAGAAAATGCAAAGCTGTGTCGTTTAGGGTAGTGGTTGAGCGGCGTCGTTTTTATGTCTGAAGGAAATACGTCGCCGTTTTGAAGTCGAGAAGGATGGACGGTCTGGATTAGATTTAGGATTCAATCATAGCCGTTCCTTGGTTTGATAGGGCGACGTCGTTTAGATTAGTAACGTGGGAACGTCGTCGTTTGGTCTCAAGGGAGAATAGACGGACTGGATCGAGTTTCGGGTTTGATCGTGACCGTCCATGTATATATTTGATGCGGCGCCGTTTTCGTACTAGATGGAATAAACGGGTGAGATCGAGTCCAGGTTAGATCATGGCCGTCCGTTCATTTAGTATATGCGGTGTCGTTTTTGCGTAGAGGGCCGAGGCGACGTCGTTTCATTTTAGGCGAGGAACGGCGGTCGAGATTAATTCTGGAGATTGATCTCTCGGCCGTCCGTTCATTTTAGTATATTCAGATATTAGGAAAATGATTTTAGAAAATTCAAAAAATAGGATAAATACGTATACGGTGTCGTTTGTACGTAGAGCGGGTCCGCGAGCGGTCGGACCGGGTTGACCGGTCGTTGACCGGTTTGACCCGGTCCGGTTCTTTAATAAAAAAATAATAATAAATAAAAAGAAATTTCCAAAAATCCAAAAAAAATTGTAAAAATACTTAGAAAATTCATAAAAATTCCCAGATTTTCATAAAAAAATTTCTAAAAATTTCTAGATCGATTCGGGACTCATAAAGTCTGGCTCGAAAATTTTTGAGACTTCGAGGGTCGATTAATTTCGATCCGGAAAATCCCCAATATTTTTGAAAAATAAATAGAAATTCCAAAAAAAAATAGAAAAATTAGAAAAATTCTATAAAATCACAAAAAAATGGGAAATGGCCACATTAAACTGGCCCGACCCCAATTCTGTGATTTTCGGGACCCGAACTCCCAAAAATGACCATTCTACCCTTCCGGGCCTTTCGCCCCAAATTTTTACCAAATCACCCTAAAACCCAAAATTGATTTTTGTGTGGGCCGATAGGGCCATTTTAGACATATCAAACCTAGATTGATTGATTTGTTTGCTTGTAATGATTTTGATTGCGCATTAATTTTTTTCGATTGTGATTGATTAGGATAGAAAATTCCCATCCGCATGAAAACTTAGAATTGTTAGGGCCTACCTCACCCGATATTACATCTGCATGAATTCTTAGGTTAGAAAAACAATCAACATCGGTAACCGAAAGGGCGTCAAATATGAAATTTGGTGTAACCAAGTCCCCGGACCCAAAATCTACGGTTTTCGCGGAACCGAACGGTTTCTCCCGACCGCTCGGTAAGGTTTTCCGATCGTACCTTCCAATAAATCGATCGGTGGCGACTCCAAATTGCATGTACACATCGCACATGCCACCCGACCACACAAGGTCAATTTCGATATTCGATAAATTTTACCCGACATCGCGATTCGAGTAATGGGTCTTGGGAGGGATCCGCGATCCTAAAAATACCCCGCCGACAACCGGGGTTATGAAAAATTAAGGGATCGGCTCGTTAGCCCTATTCCGCCCGGGAAAAATTTCCGGAGGGTCGCGACAGACTGGCTACTCCGCTGAGGAAAATACAAGAGGACTTAAGCCGATAAAAATGTTGATTGTTTTCTAACCTTGATTTCTGCAGATGCTCTTGAAGATGAGGTACGTCCACTAACAAAAAGTGTTAAATGTTGATGCGGATGGGAGTTATAAGGGGTGGCATCTGTGCTAACCATTTTTGATGCGGATATGGAGTTTTGGATTGTTTGTTTATTTATGCAAATTTTGAAGCGGTGTTTTGAATATAAATTGTGATGCATGTCTTGCATATTTTGAGGATCACGACACTGCACACACAAGCGCCTAAACCCGAGCCGCGAAATCACCTTTTAGGTCGCCATAGATAGGGATCGGTATACGAAGCTCTTGTGTTTGATTGCACTTGGGTTGACCATACTTGATCCCGCTCGCTATGCAAGATTGATGGTCCTACCCACTTGTTGTTTGATTGCGCTTGTGGGCGGCCCATCAATTTGTATAGCGGGAGCCTTTTTAGGTCCATACCCGAGCCCTTTTGATTTCTTTAGAGTTAAACCTCACTTGTCTCATGCGCATGTGAAATGGACGGTTGGTATACCTAAAATCAAAAACCAAAAAAAGAGAGTAACATCGGTTGGTAAGGCTTTCTACCCTCTTTATTTTGAACTTGTAAATTTAAATTTTGCATATCATGCATTTTCACGACATATCATCACAATTTGTAAGATCGTTTGAGTGATCGGGGTTGAAGGTCAAATTTTCCTTTTTAGATAGATGGCGCCCCGAGGTCGTGTTGATATACCCGACGTATTCACATGGGAGCGGAGGACCATTCAACGCGAGGACCGAGTACCCGCTACATTCCGAGTTTTCGGATTTGTTCACGAACGAGAGCTCAACGGACGGAACCGCATCCGTAGCGAGAGTTGCGATTATACCCGATGTGGACGATATTTGGAGCTCGAGCGCGAAAAGGAGAGAATTTGGGAGCTGTATATGAAATTGGCGAGAAAGCCTCGTGCGACCAAGACGGCCCCAAAACACTCCTCGATCAAGAAGAAGGAAGTTATCACCATATCCTCCGATGACGAAGAAGATGTCAAGCTTCCCGAGATAGTGGAGATTTCATCCGATGAAGATACCGTTCCGATTGTCTAGATTAGTACGACTTTGGGGCATTTTCTAGATTTTATTGTATTTTGAGTCTATTATGTACTTTCATCGACATTTATTGTCCGAACATCTCTAGATATTATCGTGTTCTATCTCTTTCGACTTTATTATATTAGACTTGTAAATTTCATGAGTTGTCAATTTGTGAGCGACTTTTTACCCCGATTACGCTTAAACGATTCTAATCAAATTACATGCCATCTTTGGGTGAGATTTGGTCCATAATTACCCTATTTGGCTTATTTGGGTCAAGTGGGAGTAGTTGACCCTCATGTTACCAAAAGATGACATGGAATTTGGTTAGCACATTTGCATCACATTACATGCATATGCATATTAAACTGTGGTAATTGACTTTAGGATCATCATTTTTGCACTTTTAGATCATGGGGAATGGAAACATCAAAGTCATCCCAATACCGCGCAAGGAACTCGCTATGTGGTGGGATCACCTCGACATCGTCAATAAAGCCTATGTGGAAGGACGTTTGGGACGACTTGTAGATTTGATCAAAGTGGAATACCAACCGGCGCTCATTCAAGCACTAGCCAAGGCATGGGACGCGCGTACAATGACATTCAATTTTCGAGGATTGGAATTAACCCCTACGCTTGAGGAGTATACCGCTATTATCGGGGCCAAATTTGAAGAACGTATAACTCAACCCCCTTTGGACATGGACTCCACTCGTTCGTTATCGAGTTTTCTCCGTCTTAAAACTTACGAGATTGAAAAAGTTTACAAATCCAATTCCAACAAATTCACCTTCTCGTTCCTTTTCGACAATTATTCCTCTCTACCCACCGAAACCGGTCATAAATCGGGAAAGGTGTTCATCTTGGCTTTCTTTGCATTTGTCCTATTCCCAACTTCTAGAACTACTTTTGATCCTTCCATAACCCATATAGCCAGACAAGCATGTTGTCGTTGGGATTATTCGTACATGATCTTAGCTGAGACCTTCCTTTCCCTAAATCGTTCCAAAACCTCAAAGAAGGCTGTTTTTCAAGCGTCTAGTGGGCTACTTCACATATGGTTCACCTCTCATATAAAGACTTTTCAACTCCGAGTGGGGTGCTATGAGATCAATGAGCACGTTCACCCTCTTAGTTCCTTCCTTAAGTGTCAATCCCTTGTACCCAAATATTCGTTTAAAAAGTGGGTTGAGCTATTAGACAATTTGAAACCCGAGCATATTAGGTGGCGTTTGACTTGGCCCAAGATTGCGGAGGCTCGCATTTCGGGTATTGAAGATAACCCTATTCCCTTATTGGGATGTACCCGCGCTGTGGCGTATTACCCCATTTGAGTGTTGACGCAATTGGGAGTTCTACAAGAGATACCACCGGATGTTTGTCCCGGGATTTTCTCATTCGACATGACAAGAGGAAAGCTCACTAAGGAAACAAAGGAGTTGTATCGAGCTCGGATCAAGCTTATTCTTCACACTTTGAAGAATTCCCCACTGCAGCAAGTTGAATGGCCGGACTATTTGGACGACGAGATGAACGTTCACGGGGCCTCCAAGGAGTATATCCAGAAGTTTAAGGAGTATCGCCAATCAACTGTCGAGCCATATGTACCCGAATGCGTATCTCCTCGGATTGAAGAGGTGGAGTCTTATGAACCAGAGTATATAGTACCTTACGTACCGGGAGTAGAGCTGTACATTCCCGAAGATCCAGAGTAGTGGATATCAGAAGAAGGAGAAGACCCATATTTGTGGGATTCCGATGGATCGGAAGAACAAGAAGAGTGGAAGCGTCCCCGACTTGGATAGATCCATTCCCCCATTTAGATTTTACATATCCGTTATCTTTTAGATACTTTTGAACAATTTGGTTTGTAATAAATACATACTATTTCTTTTATGAGCATTTCATGCATACATATAGAAAAGTCAATTACCACGGATCAATGTCTCCAATCCTTTAATATTTCCCATACTGATTTGATATCCCGAAAACAGGTGAGTGACAAATACGAGGACTCGTAGCAAAACGCGCAAATTAAGGATGGAACAAGAGGAGCTCGCACCTCGTGTGGGTAATCTGGAGAATCAAATGAATGTGATCGCCACAATGGTGGCGGAGATGAAGGCAATGATGATCTCAAGTCGGGGGAAATACCCCGTCGATCCTAACTTTCAAGCTCCTGCGGGGTCATCCGATGGAGCGAACGCTAATCCGGCGCCCGCCGCTAATCCCACTTTGAATCCGGAGAGACCGCCTAAGGATCCTCCTGTTGTGATAGATTTGGAAAAGAAGGAGAAACATGTCCTCAAAATGGAAGAGGATATCAAAAGGCTTGCTAAGATCGAAGAGTGCTTGGCAAGTCGGGGTTATGAACTCTCGAGATTCGACAAGGTTGCACCGTTCGAAAAGATAGAGGTTCCTGCTGACTACAAGGAACCGGACTTTGTAAGGAGATATAATGGGACCGGGTGTCCCAAGGCGCACTTGAAGTATTATTTGCGCCGAATGTCGCAATTCTCAGACAACATCCCATTCTTGGTTAATACCTTCCGGGAGAGCCTATCTGGGGCAGCCCCGGCGTGGTTTATTGAATTGGAGCCAGAGAGGCTCGCCGATTGGGATAAACCGGTAGACGAGTTCCTTCGGCAATACAAGTTTAACACTTTAACCGCCCTCACTAGAGAGGACCTTCTGAGAACAGTGAAAGGAAAGAGCGAAGCCGTTCGCGCCTACGCCCAAAGATGGAGAGCGTTGGCTGTGCGGGTAAAGCCGCCCGTCCCGGAAGAAGAACTAATAGACCTTTTTCTCAAGGCCCTTCCATTTGAATTTTTCGACAAGCTGAACACCTCTGGGTGTCGGACATTTGCGCTTTGATCAAGGTGGCAGAACGCCACCAATGGGCATTAAGAGAAAAGAAGATACCCGAGGCGCCTTTCAAACGCCAATACCCTTTGAGAAGGGATAATAGGGAGCAAACTGGAGAAGTAGCCTTTGTCCCTAACCCGCCAAAGCCCAGAAATTTCTCGCCTTCAATTCCTACCCAAGGAACGTCCTCCTGGACCACTTCCAAACCACCGGACTTCAGAAAAAAGAACCCAGTTGTTTTCACCCCACTACCCCGACCCTTATCCAAATTGTTACCCATGCTGTTAGAGAATCGCTTAGTTGCAAAAGAGCCACCTAGAGCTCACCCGCCAAGATTTCCTGGGTATGATGAGACCCGGACATGCGTATACCATATGGGAGAAAGGGGGCATAACGCGGACAACTGTCTCGCTTTGAAGTTCAACGTGCAAGCATTGATCGATGGAAAAGTTTTAGAATTTGATAAGACCGAACCTAATGTGCAGCGGAACCCGTTACTCGAGCATCGCGAGGTGAACGCGATTTTTGGAGTCGAAGAGGAAGAGGTTCTGGAGTTCATAGTGAATATGGATAAAATGCGGGATGTCTTGACATTGGCCTCGCAATACCCCGAAGGAGAGAGTATTTCCGGGGAACAAAAGGAAGTTTGCTTGGAAAAGCTGATTAACCTAGGCGTCATAGGAAAAATGGAAGACGTCGCTTTCAAGGGGACCTACATGGCGGTGAACATGCTATCTGAAGAATTTGCGATGAAACCTACGAGGGGAGCTGTTTTGAAAATACCCTCGGGTTATTTGATGAGTATCAAAGATGGCCAAGAAATTGAAGAGATAGACGAATATGAGATTCGCCTGGATAAAGCACGCCGAGGCGATAAAGATTTATGCGAAAGCTCTAGAGAGGGGCGAAATAGTTGACAACCGGGGGGAAGATAGTGGCGGTTACAACTTTAAAGTGCTATATTCGGCGCCCCCGAGTTTCTTTATCAATTCTGGAGATGTAGTCCCCGATGGTTGGGGTGGAATGGATGACCCCGCAGGTGATGAATTTGTGGGAACGGTCGATGAAGTTAAGAACCGGGCGGTCCCTCGTAACGAACAGGAGAATCGAGAGGTCGATATGCGACTTTCTAATTTGGAGACCCATATGCTACATTTAACAACCATGGTAGCGGAATTATCGCAATTGATGGCTAAGAATGACGCCACGAGAATAAAAGAGAGCATGCAGATTCTGGAGATACGGCGGGCTATAGACACGCAAAATCGAAAGATCGCTCTACTGGAAGAGCAAGGGGACAATGTGTCAAGGAAAATGGATGAGTTGAAGGAGCTGATCACGCCACTTACTCAAGCAAGAAATGTTCCGCCCCAAGGCGTGAACCCAAGAGTGGTCTTCCGCACAAAGTATAATGGCGCTGGATGTCCTCCGGCGCATATCTCATACTATCTCCGCCAAATGGTTGGCCACCATGAAGATGATGAAACATTGATCCGGAGTTTCGGACATAGTTTAACGGGCCCCGCACTAGCATGGTTTCAGTTAATTGACCTAGGACCGGGTCCCGAGTGGGAAGATTTATCGAGCACTTCATACGACACTTTGAAGCCTGGAATCGAGGTTATTTCACTAAGGCTAATCTGTTGAACATCCGAAAAGGTGAAGACGAGAGTTTTGAACTTTTCGCTAGGAGATGGAAGAAGCACGTTGTGATGGTGCAACCGCCCATTTGTCGGAGAGAGAAATGCTTGGAGTTCGTATTGAAGTCACTTCCGGCGGAATACTTTGATCGCATGTATGCATACGCGTACTCGTTGTTCCAACATATGGTGGAGATTGGTATGAGAATTGAGGGGATTATCCTAAGAGTCAAAAGGGAAAGGCGGAAGGATCTAGATGAAGAAAATGCCACGCTGGTAAGGCCATGTCCAGAACATAACCCCGAGGATGTTCATGAGGATGAAATGATCGGGATGGTAGATACCCCAATTCGTTTCGTGATTGATTTGAACAAAGTTGATAACTGGGAGTTGGAAGCTTCTAGTTCGGGAAAACCATCAACATCCGAATCACCACCTGAAAAGATCATACCGGTGAAGATTAAGTTGCCGCCGGTTGAGGAGTATAATTCAAGGGCAGTTCACTGGGACTATGGAACGGGCGAGATTGACGCCATAATGAGATCGGGAAGATGTTATCCACCGAGAGAGGCGGATTCTGAAAAGAAAGTCCCGACTGCAGAAGAGGTCGAGAAGTTGCAATCGGTCGTAAGGACCGGTGAATATGAGGTCGTTGACCAATTGCGGAAGACGCCCGCACGGATTTCCTTATTAGATCTCTTCAAAAATTCTGAAAAGCACAAGAATGCCCTCCCGAAGGTGCTGGATGAGGTGCATGTTCCGGAAACAATTAACGAGGTTCAACTAGGGGACTTCGTAGGTGTTATCCTTCCGAAGGACCAGATATCCTTCTCGGATGAAGATTTTCCAAAAGAGGGGCGTATCCACAACAGAGCTCTCTACATCGCCGTGAGGTGTCATGGAAAGGAGGTTCCTCATGTTACGATTGATAATGGCTCTGCTTTTAACCTATGTCCTCTGAGCACTTTGAGAAGCTTGGGGATCAATGAAGATTTTGTGAAGACATCCAAGGCCACCATCCGATCGTTTGACGGAGTCTCCAAAAATGTTGTAGGAGAGATTGAGCTGGACATTGACATTGGACCGGTAACCTTCTCTATACCATTCCAAGTATTGGACATCCCAAGCGCCTTCACCCCGCTCCCGGGAAGACCGTGGATTCATGTTTCTAGAGCGATACCTTCCTCCCTACATCAAAAGTTAAAATTTGTGGTCAAGGGTCAGTTGATCACCGTCCATGGCGAGACGGGACATCGAGCGACTTTAAAAGGGATTGTCCCATACATTGATCCCTCAAAAGAGGAGGAGCTGAGTTATCACACCTTCGACATAGTATACGTCATGCATGTATCACCGGATGCAAAAATAGCTGCACCGGAGCTTTCGAGACCTGCGACTATGGCGGGGAGAGTGCTACTCTCGAACGGTTTTATTCCGGGAGCCGGATTAGGGAAACATGGTCGGGGAATCCGTAACCCTCTGAATTTGAGCTCAAATGACCACAAGGTTGGTCCGGGTTATAATGGAATAGCGAAGAATAATACAGGTCGAGGCCGAGGTCGAAACAAGTGTTATGGAGACCGTGGACGCCGTGGACACCAAGGTGGCCGTTTTATAGGTACCGATGCATGGAAGGCCAAAGGGAAGATGTTCCTAAACCCCTTATTTGAAGTGTTCTCTAAGGGAGGCAAATGGCTGGAAGATGAAGACATCACCGAAGATGCAGAGCCGGACTTATTCAACCCGTTCCTGGATAATTGGGTGAACGTGATAATTGAGTGGCTGGACGATGATTTCCCCACCCCCGAGTAAAAGGCTCTTTCTGAACTTTATCTTTTAATGCATTTTGATTACTGCATTCGTTTTTGAAGCTTTTCGCTTTTTAGCACCCTTTGGGTCACATCTTTGTGATCCGAGGAAGTGCTTGATCTTGTATTGCTCTTAATTGCATCTATTAATGAAAATCATCACAAATTTGATTACGGGACATGTGGAGCAACGGATTGGTCCGATGATGATAATTGACTCTACCATGAGACTTGAGGCCCGATCCGCCATATGATCTAGGGTTTTAAATAGCTTTTGAGAACCGGGATGTCCGGAAGATCGTGGACTAGTTCTCCTTTCTTTTTCTTCAAAATTAAAATTTGAAAAATGTTTTCAAGATAAAAATCATGCATTCTGTGATTATATCATATTTGAATACTAACATTTCATGGTGCATTTCGGGCATGTCATCCCACTCATACATAACGAGGTTAATATGTGACTCGGATCGGCTCAATGACTATGCATGCGAAGTTGATATAGACGAGGTTGATGTGAGCGATATCAAGAGAGAATGGGATTGTTTTGAAGAATCTAAGCCTCCTATTTCGAAGAACCTATCACTATTAATTTGGGGGATTCCGATTGCGTCAAGGAAGTGAAAATAGGAGGACACCTGTCCGCGGCGGATGTTTTAAGAATGACGGCATTACTCAAGGAATATCAAGATATTTTCGCCTGGTCATATCTTGACATCTTTGGGTCTAGATCGTGAGATTGTGAAGCATGCTTTGCCCACAAATCCTTCTTGCACACCAGTAAATCAATCGCCCGGAAGGATGAATCCCGAACCGGCGGATAAGATCAAGGAAGAGGTGATGAAGCTCCTTAAAGTTGGATTTATCGAGGCTGTCCCATATGCTGATTGGGTCGCCAACATCGTACCCGTTAAGAAGAAGGACGGAAGAATTAGAATATGCGTGGATTATCGGGACTTGAACAAAGCTAGTCCGAAAGATGATTTTCCCTTGCCGCACATTGATGTACTCGTCGACAGTACCGCGGGCTTTGAATTATTCTCCTTTATGGATGGATTCTCGGGATATAATCGGATCATCTTTGAAGGAAGAAGATAAGATCAAGACCTCATTTACTACATAATGGGGAACTTTCTGCTACAAGGTAATGCCCTTCGGATTGAAAAATGCAGGTGCAACATATCGGAGGGCTATGGTGACCCTTTTTCATGACATGATACATAAGGAGATTGAGGTCTATGTGGATGATATGATTGCCAAGTCCAAACCTGGAGAAGACCATGTTAAAGTGCTAAAGAAATTATTTGATCGATTGAGAAAGTACAAGCTCAAGTTGAATCCTGCGAAATGTGTATTTGGCGCAAGATCCGGAAAGCTGCTAGGGTTTGTGGTGAGCAGCCGTGGTATTGAAATTGACCCTTCCAAGATTAAAGCCATATGGGAAATAGGAACTCCTATTCTTGTCAAAGAAGTAAGGGGTCTACTTGGGAAGATTGAATTATATATCCAGATTCATATCCCAACTATCAGAAACGGCGAAACCCTTCTTCAAGTTGCTAAAGAAAGGTGCAAAGGTGAAATGGGATGCGGAATGCCAACAAGCATTTGAGAAGATCAAGGAATACCTGGTACAACCTCCAGTGTTGGTACCTCCTATCCCTAACGTTCCTTTAACTCTATATCTGACGGTTAATGATGAGTCCCTGGGAGCTTTACTTGCCCAAACTAACCCCAAGGATCGCAAAGAGCGGGCTATATATTATTTGAGCAAAAAGTTCACAACATCTGAAGTCAAATACCCAACGGTGGAAAGGACTTGCGTAGCATTGGTTTGGGTCCTCCACGGATTGAGGCAAGTATACTTTGCATTATCATATAGAGCTGGTCACTGAAAATGACCCCATCAAATACCTTTTGGAGAAGCCAACATTGTTGGGAAAGATGGCTAAATGGCAAATACTTGCTTTCGAGTTCGATATCAAAACCTCTCCCCAAAAATCCGTCAAGGGAAGAGCAATTGCTGACATGCTAGCCGAGAACCCTCCTAAGGACGTTTTAGAGCAAAACAAGGGAGGTCAAATTCCGAACATATCGAAGACAAATGGACAATGTACTTTGACGGCGTAGTGAACCTCTTTGGATCGTGCATGGGCGCGTTCGATATCCTTTGAAGATCAACATTATCCAGTTTCAGCCAAGTTGGTATTCCCTGCACCAACAACATTTCGAATATGAAGCTCGCATACTAGGATTACAATTGGCCATCTCATTAAAGGTGAAGAAGCTCTTTGGTATATGGAGATTCCATGCTGATTATTTTACAAACCCAAGGAGAGTGGAAGACGAAGGATCCCAAGCTTATTCCTTATCATAAATACCTCGAAAAACCGATCCAACACTTTGAAGAGATCACTTTCGAATATATCGCCAAGAACCCGGAATCACTTCGCGAGATGCTCGGCCACTTTATCAGCCATGTTACAAGTGCAAAATGGCCTTGAGATAGAGCCGTTAAGGATTGACATCTTGAAGCAACCTGCATACTGCATGGTCATTAAAGAAGAACCCGATGAAGAACCGTGGTATCATGACATCAAGAATTACCTGCTGAAGGGTGAATTCCGCGCAGACGATCAACCGGAAGATAAAAAGTACATAAGCAAGATGGCATCTAAATTTTTCCTCAGCGGACAGATCCTATACAAGAGATCCTTTGACTCGGTCCCGCTGAGGTGCGTGAATTCCAAAGAAGCAAATCGCATTATGAAAGAGATTCATGAAGGAGAGTGCGGGCCGCATATGAATGGTCACCTTCTCACCAAGAAGATCATGAGACTCGGATATTCTTGGATGACTATCGAGTCGGATTGCAACCTTGATATGTTAGATCCCGTCATCAATGTCGGGTATACGGCGACAAAATAAATGTGCCGCCAACCGAGCTACATCAAATGTCAGAGCCATGGCCATTCTGCATGTGGGGAATTGATATGATTGGCCCTATCAACCCAAAAGCCTCAAACAGACATCGCTTTATTTTGGTGGCTATTGACTACTTCACCAAATGGATTGAAGCCAGCTCATATGCCAATGTCACTGCGAATAGTGTGGCTAAGTTTATCAAGCGAGATATCATCTCAAGATATGGAGTGCCAAGAGCCATCATTACAGACAATGGCTCAAATTTGAACAACAAGGTTGTCGATCAACTATTGGAACAATTTAAGGTACGACACCTTAATTCTTCACCTTACCGCCCGCAAATGAATGGAGCTGTGGAAGCGGCTAACAAGAACATCAAGAAAATATTAGCTAAGGCTGCTGAGAAATATAGAGATTGGCATGAGAGATTGCCATATGCTCTCATGGCCTACCGAACTTCAATTCGTACTTCAACCGGAGCAACTCCCTACTCTTTAGTATACGGTATGGAAGCGGTCCTACCGGTAGAGGTGGAAATCCCCTCTTTAAGGATTCTGTCTCAAGTAGAGCTCACAGAAGAGGAGTGGAACCGGCGGAGACATGAACAATTGAATTTGATTGATGAAAAACGATTAAGGGCCATCTGCCATGGTCAAAGCTATCGGAAGAAAGTAGCCAGAGCTTTTAACAAGAAGGTCAAGCCTAGAAATTTTGAAACGGGGATGCTAATTGTGAAGAAAATGCTCCCAAATGCACAACACCCAGGAGGCAAATTCATGCCAAACTACGAAGGCCCCTACGTGATTCGGAAGGTCTTATCCGGGGGAGCTCTTATACTTGTAAACGTGGATGGAGAAGAATTGGCGAGTCCAGTAAATGCAGACGCCGTGAAGAGATATTATCCTTGAAATAAAATTGAGCTTCAAAGCGATTGATGAGCAGATCTGAGTCACATAGAATTTTGCATTCGCATGACATTTGCATACATACATTTGCATACATTTGTATTTTGCGGGTAAGCTGGGAATCATGAAGAACTTCGCAGAGTAACCGATCAAAACAGGGAAGTTATCTGTTATTTTGATTACAAATTTTGAATATCTTTGACTAATTGATTCCTTTTGTTTTTACAGGAAACGGGAGTCAACATCCGAAGGAGGTAGAACGAAGTCGCTTCGGGATTTGAAATTTCGAATATCTTTGACTAATTGATTCCTTTTGTTTTTACGGGAAACGGGAGTCAACATCCGAAGGAGGTAGAACGAAGTCGCTTCGGGATTTGAAATTTGGTATATCTTTGACTAATTGATTCCTTTTGTTTTTACGGGAAACGGGAGTCAACATCTGAAGGAGGAAACGGGAGTCAACGTCTGAAGGAGACAAGAAAAAACCGCTTCGGAACTTAAAATTTTAAATGTTTTGAACTGATTGTTTCCTTTTATTTTTACGAGGAACAGAAGTCAATATTTTAAGAAGACAGGTTTGAGGTTCTCCTCCTTTACAAAGTATTTTCATACACCGTCGTGCTTGAAATTAAGAAAATTTGGATTTGCAAAGCAACAGAGCTCTTTCAAAGAAACATTCCTTTCAAATTTCGGAAACGTCTTTTGAATACCCTCTCAATGAAGATTTTTGCGAATGATGAATTTTTGATGAAATGCCCCGAGTTTCTATAAAAAGGGTATGTTTTGAAAGCTTTTCAAAAGGCTGATCCTTCGGATGAAAAGAGGCAAACATTATCCTCAAACACGTCCCCGATACACTTGAGTGATGAGTGAGAGTGATAGAGCGAAAGAGCTTAATTTTGGGGATGTAGGGATCATTCGCGGTGATTACATGGATTAAAGTGATGAAAAGCATTTCCATTTCAAAATTATCCACACACATTTATATCCCTTGACAACCAATCCGAGCCAAAAGGGAGAATTTTCTGAATATAACCCTGTCAAGAACCACCCCACACTGGGGCATATTTGGAGGTTCATTGGATGATTCCTTGGAGAAAAGGTCGGGTAAGACTTTATTGTACTGACCTGCATCAATCTTTTTGTGATTAGCTTCGGGTGATTTCTGGCAGAGACTTGGAACACCTCAAAGTGAAGAAAAGCATTTCATTTCTATATCCCCAAACACTTACCCTTTGAAAAAGCCAATTTGAGCCATTGAATATTCATTTCTAAACCCTTATTGGTGATCACCTCCCCACACTAGGGCAAAACAAAGGAATAACCAGTAATGAGTCAAAATGCATAATTTGGAAGAATTCTTGATACTGGTCTCAAAAGAGCCGGTCGGTGCAAAAAATGACAAGAAATGAAAGGGCTAGAAAAAGCAAAGTGCCTGGTAAAAGCGAGGCCAAAGCCCATGAAGAGCATCCCAAGAGGGGCAAAGTTTGAGAAATCATTAAGATGAAAAGATGAAAATCCTCAAAGTCAATTGAAGAAAAAATGGTCATGAATTTATTGCAAAAGCAAATGAATGCTGGAAAAATATCAAGGTGATCACCAAAGTTCACCCCTCTTTTGAAAATATGGCCATTCTTAAAGAGCCCACCTTAAACCAAGATACAACTTGTCACCAAAATTTTTCTGATCTAAGAGGTGTTTCAGGTTAATGCAAGAAATCATACAGGAAGCTACCGCTTAAAGAGGTAAGTACAATCCTATCTTATCATGACTTCGGGGTTCTTGACTTGTAGACCCGAAGAAGCTATTTCAGATCAAAATTCATTTCTAAACCTTAAATTGAATATCTTTTGATGAGCCTTTGACCTGGCCCGAATTACGGTCCCTTTTAAAATGCCTTCTCCGATTAGTCGGATTGTATGCATCTCAAATGATCCCGAAACCTCAAGGTTAGGTTTCTTGTGAGCAGATTTGAATTTTAAGAAAAGCCTTCCTAAATGGTGAGAAGCCCTCTTGGATGAAGGAAAACACTTTTGAAAAACTTTTAAAACAATCTTTTTGTAGAACACTCGGGATGTGTCACTCAAAGTCCATCTCCAGTGAAAATTTGAACTTGTGATTGGACACATTTCCTTCACAAATAATTTTGAAAATTTGTCTAAGAATTCTTAAGTCTCTCCTCGGGACTTAGAATTATCATACTAATGATGTTTGATTGAACTTTCTGCGGGTTCCCTGGCGATCCCAAATCCTTAGAAAAGTTACATTTTAAAGATTTGATTAACTTGGATTCTCTGCGGGTCTTTTGGCATCCCCGGGTCCTCAGATTCTCAACTTTGAAAATTTGGAATAGGGTTTGAGCTCTGTAGGCACACTAGTCAACCTAGGTCCTCAGATGGCACCCTCTCGGACGGTTAGTAGCTGGAGAGACGAAAACCGATCTGCTTATTTGAAAATTTGAAATAGGGTTTGAGCTGCGTAGGTACACTAGTCAACCTAGGTCCTCGGATGGCACCCTCTCGGACGGTTAGTAGCTGAAGAGACGAAAACCGATCTGTTTTTTAGAAAATTTGAAATAGGGTTTGAGCTGCGTAGGTACACTAGTCAACCTAGGTCCTCGAGATGGCACCCTCTCGGACGGTTAGTAGTTGGAGAGACGAAAACCGATCCGCTTATTTGAAAATTTGAAATAGGGTTTGAGCTCTGTAGGTACACTAGTCAACCTAGGTCCTCAGATGGCACCCTCTCGGACGGTTAGTAGCTGGAGAGACGAAAACCGATCTGCTTATTTGAAAATTTGAAATAGGGTTTGAGCTCGTAGGTACACTAGTCAACCTAGGTCCTCGAGATGGCACCCTCTCGGACGGTTAGTAGCTGGAGAGACGAAAACCGATCTCGCTTGTTAGAAAATTTGAAATAGGGTTTGAGCTCGTAGGTACACTAGTCAACCTAGGTCCTCGAGATGGCACCCTCTCGGACGGTTAGTAGCTGGAGAGACGAAAGCCGATCCGCTTTTTAGATGGTGAGTCCCCGCATGGAGGATAGCCAATCTCTTTTAAATAGGTGAAACCCCTTTGTTACAAGGGTGAACCTCCCTCTCAGACGGTTAGTAGGTGGAGAGACGAAAGCCGATCTGCTTTTTAGATGGTGAGTCCCCTCATGGAGGATAGCCAATCTCTTTTAAATAGGTGAAACCCCTTTGTTACAAGGGTGAACCTCCCCCTCGAACGGTTAGTAGCTGGAGAGACGAAAGCCGATCTGCTTTTTAGATGGTGAGTCCCCGCATGGAGGATAGTCAATCTCTTTTAAATAGGTGAAACCCCTTTGTTACAAGGGTGAACCTCCCCCCCCAGACGGTGAGTAGCTGGAGAGACGAAAGCCGATCTGCTTTTTAGATGGTGAGTCCCCGCATGGAGGATAGCCAATCTCTTTTAAATAGGTGAAACCCCTTTGTTACAAGGGTGAACCTCCCTTCGAGACGGTGAGTAGCTGCATAGACGAAAGCCGATCTGCCCCCTTTTAAATGATGAATTCCCGGTGGATAGTCAAACCCATTTTGAATAGGTGAAACCCCTTTGTTACAAGGGTGAACCTTCCCCACAAATCTTCAAATCACCACTCGACACCGGACGGACGCTAACCATTGCAAAATCGCGCCAAACCGTCCACGGGTAATTCCGTACACTCAACTTTTCAACCTCGGATCAACAAATCTCAAATCATAGACAGGTGAGCTACGGGTAAGTCTCTCTCTCTTCTCATCTCTATTTCACATGAAATGAGCGTGCACCGAAATGAATTCCCCACGTAGTCGGAACTTTAACGATAAAAGTAAAGCAATCGAATGTCAAGACTTATTTTCTTTAGACTTTTCCCCAGCAGAGTCGATTAAGGATCCAGGTGTCACCTTATCTTTGAAAGCAACCTCTAACCGAGATTACTTTCGAAGAGGGGCAATTGTTGACACCCGAATTTTTAGTCAGTTTTTTTTCTTTAGTTTTATTTTCCAAAATTCACTAAAAATTCACAAAAAATTTAAAAAAATTAAAAATCAACATTGGAAGCCTTGGCCAAGCATAAGGAACCAATTTGGAACAAAAAATAATTTTTCATATTTTTCATATTTTTTAATATTTTCGAAAAATAGAAAACTCTTTGAAAAAATCATAAAAAATGCTTTTAGAGGTCACAAAAATACACAAAAATATTCAATATTTTTATTTTAATTCCCTTTTCATATTGACCTCAAGAAAAATCAAAAATTGAGTTCAATTTTAGGTGTTTCTTCATAATGCCTAAGGTTGAATTCTCATAAAAAAATACCAATTGAGTCTTTTTATTTGCAATTTTTGCACATTTGGAGTCTAGACATTCAATTGTGGTCCCTTTGAACTTTAATTCGATCAATTGCACCATCAATTGCACGAATTGCACAAATTAGGCAAAATCCCCAAATTATTTGCAATTAAGTCCCTCAACTTGCCAATTTTTGAAATTAATCTCAATTGAGGGACTTTCGTGGCAAAATTGGACTGGTCCCCTATGTTTTCACATATTCTAAATCGATTGGTGTGGGTCTCGTGGTCCAATTTGATCAATTACACATCCAATTGAACTTTTCCCCAATTTGGGCAAATTGAAAAATTTGGGGTTTTCATATAAATTGATGGGAAATTTTGGGCAAAAACACATTTCTAGATAATATCTAGGCCCCCGAGTGCAATTTTGAAATTTAATTGCAAAAATTCCCAGTCAATTTGGATTAATTTTGAAAATTGTGCAAAAATGACTATGCGAACCGGTTCGGACCGGTCTGACCGCCGGTCGAACCGGTCTAGCACAGTACTTCATCTTCCCCACGAGTACGAGCCATTCTGCAGACTTGATGGGCGAACTTCAACGATCAAATTGAAGGCCAATTCGACCTTAATCAATGAAATTGATGTGGGGCTTTTCATCCT
Source organism: Rhodamnia argentea (assembly GCF_020921035.1). Classification (NCBI taxonomy): domain Eukaryota; kingdom Viridiplantae; phylum Streptophyta; class Magnoliopsida; order Myrtales; family Myrtaceae; genus Rhodamnia; species Rhodamnia argentea. Next base: position 11,238,721 of record NC_063158.1, read on the forward strand.
CGGGTGTTGGTGCGTCGTTTGTCACCGGCGGCATGGCCAATGGCCGCCGGAGACGGCCGAAATCGACGGTCAAAGCTCGGCGATGTAAAAAGTCAACACTCCCAACCCGGGATGCAATTTGAGCTCACTTGGGGCTCGACGGACTTCTAACGGACTTGGATGGAATCGTAATGATTACGTCACCGTCCGGCGAGCCCAAATCCGCGTGATTGGCACGTGACAGCTCGGCGAGACCCTTCCCCGTACGCGCAAAATTTCAAAAACGAGTATAAAAGGGAGGAAGGTTCTCGATCAAAAAAGGGAGGCTCATTTGTTGCTCGTCGACGAACGTAATAGAGAGAGAAAGTGAGAGAGGAGGAGAAAGAGACTCTCGTTTGACGCCCTCGTTGGAATTCCGAGCTCGGTCCGCAAACCGTTCGTCCGGTCGATCCGGACCAACTCGAGTTGCAAAACCACTTCCCGAAGCTCGCCTGAAGATCAAGGAAGCAATCGCACCGCCTGGATTGACTCGCAACGTCCAAAAACGGTGAGTCCGACTTCGAGCTTTGTTCTCGTGCAACTATGGCATCACCCGCTCTCGAGTATGATCTACGAAATTGATGTGTGCCTTTTACCTTGAGAACCTCACTAACCACAATCGCACTTCGTTTTTGCATCGATTTCCCTTGACTCACGCGAGTCGAACCCCCAACCTTGCTCGGTCCGGCCGAACACCGGCTAGGTCAAGTTTCGCACCTTGCGAGCTCGATTCGAGCTCGAGGTAAGTTCACTTACCTCTTATTCTGGCTTCTGTGTGATATGATTTGATTTTTATGCTATGTGCTGTGTGTTTGAAGTTCTGGATGTCGCGACTGTGATTGGTCCGATTCTCGCGATTTAGTGGATAAAATACTTAGATCTTTAGATATGTTAAAGTAGAGGTTGAGGCGAGTCGATAGGAGTTGGTTTCATGGATTTTGGTCAAGGTTTCGCCGTCGGATCGTCGTGGGAGGCTCTCGCCCGTCCATTTAGTGTCGTCGCAAGGAAGAAGAAGAAGGTGATGTGGCGCGGTCAATGAGTCGGCGCCTTAGGTGGCAGTCCGTGATTGGTCCGGGTCATGCCGAGTCGGCTCGGCCGTTGGCGCGAGTGAGGCGACTCGGCATCGATCCAACGGTCCGGGAAAATAGGTAGATTTGATTCTGGACCGTTGGATCTTTATTTTGTATTTTTGAAAATTCTTGTATATTAGATAGAAAAATAGAAAATGCAAAACCGTGTCGTTTAGGGTAGTGGTTGAGCGGCGTCGTTTTTATGTCTCAAGGAAATACGTCACCGTTTTGAAGTCGAGAAGGATGGACGGTCTGGATTAGATTTAGGATTCAATCATAGCCGTCCCTTGGTTTGATAGGGCGACGTTGTTTAGATTAGTAACGTGGGAACGTCGTCGTTTGGTCTCAAGGGAGAATAGACGGACTGGATCGAGTTTCGGGTTTGATCGTGACCATCCATGTATATATTTGATGTGGCGCCGTTTTCGTACTAGATGGAATAAACGGGTGAGATCGAGTCCAGGTTAGATCATGGCCGTCCGTTCATTTAGTATATGCGGTGTCGTTTTTGCGTAGAGGGCCGAGGCGACGTCGTTTCATTTTAGGCGAGGATCGGCGGTCGAGATTAATTACGGAGATTGATCTCAGCCGTCCGTTCATTTTAGTATATTCGGATATTAGGAAAATGATTTTAGAAAATTCAAAAAATAGGATAAATACGTATACGGTGTCGTTTGTACGTAGAGCGGGTCCGCGAGCGGTCGGACCGGGTTGACCGGTTTGACTCGGTCCGGTTCTTTAATAAAAAAATAATAAAAAATAAAAAGAAATTTCCAAAAATCCAAAAAAAATTGTAAAAATACTTAGAAAATTCATAAAAATTCCCAGATTTTCATAAAAAAATTTCTAAAAATTTCTAGATCGATCCGGGACTCATAAAGTGTGGATCGAAAATTTTTGAGACTTCGAGGGTCGATTAATTTCGATCCGGAAAATCCCCAATATTTTTGAAAAATAAATAGAAATTCCAAAAAAAATAGAAAAATTAGAAAAATTCTATAAAATCACAAAAAAATGGGAAATGGCCACATTCAACTGGCCCGACCCCAATTTTGTGATTTTCGGGTCCCGAACTCCCAAAATGACCATTCTACCCTTCTGGGCCTTTCGCCCCAAATTTTTACCAAATCACCCTAAAACCCAAAATTGATTTTTGTGTGGGCCGATAAGGCCATTTTAGACATATCAAACCTAGATTGATTGATTTGTTTGCTTGTAATGATTTTGATTGCGCATTAATTTTTTCTGATTGTGATTGATTATGATAGAAAATTCCCATCTGCATGAAAACTTAGAATTGTTAGGGCCTACCTCACCCGATATTACATCTGCATGAATTCTTAGGTTAGAAAAACAATCAACATCGGTAACCGAAAGGGCGTCAAATATGAAATTTGGCGTAACCAAGTCCCCGGACCCAAAATCTCTGGTTTTCGCGGAACCGAACGGTTTCTCCCGACCGCTCGGTAAGGTTTTCCGATCGTACCTTCCAATAAATCGATCGGTGGCGACTCCAAATTGCATGTACACATCGCACATGCTACCCGACCACACAAGGTCAATTTCGATATTCGATAAATTTTACCCGACATCGCGATTCGAGTAATGGGTCTTGGGAGGGATCCGCGATCCTAGAAAATACCCCGCCGACAACCGGGGTTATGAAAAATTAAGGGATCGGCTCGTTAGCCCTATTCCACCCCGGAAAAATTTCCGGAGGGTCGCGACATCAACGACCTCATATTCACCGGTCCTTACGACCGATTGCAACTTCTCTACCTCTTCCGCAGTTGGGACCCTCTTTTCGGAATCCGCTTCTCTCGGGGGATAACACCTTCCGGATCTCATTATGGCGTCGAACTCGCCCGTTCCATAATCCCGAGTGAACTGCCCTTGAGTTGTACTCTTCCACAGGCGGTAATTTAATCCTCACCGGTATGATCTTTTTCGGTAGTGATTCGGATGTCGATGGTTTTTCCGAACTAGAAGCTTCCAACTCCCAGCTATCAACTTTGTTCAAATCAATCACGAAACGAATTGGGGTATCTACCATCCCGATCATTTCGTCTTCATGAACATCTTCGGGGTTATGCTCCGGTCCTGGCCTTACCAGCGTGGCATTTTCTTCATCCAGATCCCTCTGCCTTTCCCTTCTGACTCTTAGGATAATCCCCTCAATTCTCATACCAATCTCCACCGGATGTTGGAATGATGAGTACGTGTATGCATACATGCGGTCAAAGTATTCCGCCGGAAGTGACTTTAGTACGAACTCCAACATTTCTCTCTCTGACGGCGGCGGTTGCACCATCACAGCGTGCTTCTTCCATCTCCTAGCGAAAAGTTCAAAACTCTCGTCTTCACCTTTTCGGATGTTCAACTGATTAGCCTTAGTAAACTAACCCTCGATTCCAGCTTCAAAGTGTCGTATGAAGTGCTCTGATAAATCTTCCCGGCTCGGGACCCGGTCTAGGTCAATTAACTGAAACCATGCTAGTGCGGGGCCCGTTAAACTATGTCCGAAACTCCGGATCGGCGTTTCGTCATCTTCATGGTGGCCAACCATTTGGCGAAGATAATATGATATATGCGCCAGAGGACACCCGGCGCCATTATACTTCGTGCGGAAGACCCCTCTCGGGTTCACGCCTTGGGGTGGAACATTTCTTGCTTGGGTGAGTGGCGTAATCGGTTCCTTCAACTCATCCATTTTCCTTGACACATTGTCCCCTTGCTCTTCCAAGAGAGCGATCTTTCGATTTTGCGTGTCTATAGCCCACCGTATCTCCCGAATTTGCATGCTCTCTTTTATTCTCGTGGCGTCATTCTTAGCCATCAATTGCGATAATTCCGCTACCATGGTTGTTAAATGTAGCATATGGGTCTTCAAATTAGAAAGTCGCATATCGACCTCTCGATTCTCCTATTCGTTCTGAGGGACCGCCCGGTCCTTAACTTCATCGACCGTTCCCACAAATTCATCATTTGCGGGGTCATCCATTCCACCCCAACCATTGGGGACTACATCTCCAGAATTGATAAAGAAACTCTGGGGCGCCGAATATAGCACTTTAAAGTTGTAACCGCCACTATCTTCCCCCAGGTTGTCAACTATTTCGCCCCTCTCTAGAGCTTTTTCGCATAAATCTTTATCGCCTCGGCGTGCTTTATCTAGACGAATCTCATATTCGTCTATCTCTTCAATTTCTTGGCCGTCTTTGATACTCATCAAATATCCCGAGGGTATTTTCAAAACAGCTCCCCTCGTAGGTTTCATCGCAAATTCTTGAGATAGCATGTTCACCGCCATGTAGGTCCCCTTGAAAGCGACGTCTTCCATTTTTCCTATGACGCCCAAGTTAATCGGCTTTTCCAAGCAAACTTCCTTTTGTTCCCGGGAAATACTCTCTCCTTCGGGGTATTGCGAGGCCAATGTCAAGACATCCCGCATTTTATCCATATTCACTATGAACTCCCGAACCTCTTCCTCTTCAACTCCAAAAATCGCTTTCACCTCGCGATGCTTAGGTAATGGGTTCTGCTGCACATTAGGTTCGGTCTTATCAAATTCTAAAACTTTTCCATCGATCAATGCTTGCACCTTGAACTTCAAAGCGAGACAGTTGTCCGCGTTATGCCCCCTTTCTCCCATATGGTATACGCATGTCTGGGTCTCATCATACCCAGGAAATCTTGGCGGGTGAGCTCTAGGTGGCTCTTTTGCAACTAAGCGATTCTCCAACAGCATGGGTAACAATTTGGATAAGGGTCGGGGTAGTGGGGTGAAAACAACCGGGTTCTTTTTTCCGAAGTCCGGTGGTTTGGAAGCGGTCCAGGAGGACGTTCCTTGGGTAGGAATTGAAGGCGAGAAATTTTTGGGCTTTGGCGGGTTAGGGACAAAGGCTACTTCTCCGATTTGCTCCCTATTATCCCTTCTCAAAGGGTATTGGCGTTTGAAAGGCGCCTCGGGTATCTCTTAATGCCCACTCGTGGCGCTCCGCCACCTTGATCGGGTGCGCAAATGTCCGACACCCAGAGGTGTTCGGCTTGTCGAAAAATTCAAATGGAAGGGCCTTGAGAAAAAGGTCTATTAGTTCTTCTTCCGGGACGGGCGGCTTTACCCGCCGCCGCCCAACGCTCTCCATCTTTGGGCGTAGGCGCGAACGGCCTCGCTCTTTCCTTTCACTGTTCTCGGAAGGTCCTCTCTAGTGAGGGCGGTTAAAGTGTTAAACTTGTATTGCCGCAGGAACTCGTGCGCCCGTTTATCCCAATCGGCGAGCCTCTCTGGCTCCAATTCAATGAACCACGCCAGGGCTGCCCCATATAGGCTTTCCTGGAAGGTGTTAACCAGTAGTGGAATGTTGTCAGAGAACCGAGACATTCGGCGCAAGTAATACTTCAAGTGCGCCTTGGGACACCCGATCCCGTTATATCTTCTTACAAAGTCCGGTTCCTTGTAGTGAGCAGGAACCTCTATCTTCTCAAATGGTGCTACTTTGTCGAACCTCGAGAGTTCGTAACCCCGACTCGCCAAGCACTCTTCGATCTTAGCAAGCCTTTTGATCTCCTCTTCCATTTTGAGGACCTGTTTCTCCTTCTTTTCCAAATCTATCACAACGGGAGGATCCTTAGGCGGTCTCTCCAGATTCAAAGTGGGATTAGCGGCGGGCGCCGGATTAGCGTTCGCTCCATCGGATGACCCCGCGAGAGCTTGAAAGTTAGGATCAACGGGGTATTTCCCCTGACTTGCGATCATCATTGCCTTCATCTCCGCCACCATTGTGGCGATCACATTCATTTGATTCTCCGGATTACCCACACGAGGTGCGAGCTCTTCTTGTTCCATCCTTAACTTGCGCATTTTGCTACGAGTCCTCGTATTTGTCACTCACCTGTTTTCGGGATATCAAATCAGTATGGGAAATATTAAAGGATTGGAGACATTGATCCGTGGTAATTGACTTTTCTATATGTATGCATGAAATGCTCATAAAAGAAATAGTATGTATTTATTACAAACCAAATTGTTCAAAAGTATCTAAAAGATAACAGATATGTAAAATCTAAATGGGGGAATGGATCTATCCAAGTCGGGAACGCTTCCACTCTTGTTCTTCTGATCCATCGGAATCCCACAAATATGGGTCTTCTCCTTCTTTCGATATCCACTACTCTGGATCTTCGGGAATGTACGGCTCTATTCCCGGTACGTAAGGTACTATATACTCTGGTTCATAAGACTCCACCTCTTCAATCCGAGGAGATACGCATTCGGGTACATATGGCTCGACAGTTGATTGGCGATACTCCTTAAACTTCTGGATATACTCCTTGGAGGCCCCGTGAACGTTCATCTCGTCGTCCAAATAGTCCGGCCATTCAACTTGCTGCAGTGGGGAATTCTTCAAAGTGCGAAGAATAAGCTTGATTCGAGCTCGATACAACTCCTTTGTTTCCTTAGTGAGCTTTCCTCTTGTCATGTCGAATGAGAAAATCCCGGGACAAACATCCGGTGGTATCTCTTGTAGAACTCCAAATTGCCTCACCACTCGAATGGGGTAATACGCCACAGCACCGGTACATCCCAATAAGGGAATAGGGTTATCTTCAATACCCGAAATGCGAGCCTCCGCAATCTTGGGCCAAGTCAAACGCCACCTAATATGCTCGGGTTTCAAATTGTCTAATAGCTCAACCCACATTTTAAACGAATATTTGGGTACAAGGGATTGACACTTAAGGAAGGATCTAAGAGGGTGAACGTGCTCATTGATCTCATAGCACCCTACTCGGAGTTGGAAAGTCTTTATATGAGAGGTGAACCACAAGTGGAGTAATCCGCTAGACGCTTGGAAAACAGCCTTTTTTGAAGATTTGGAACGATTTAAGGAGAGGAAGGTCTCAGCTAATATCATGTACGAATAATCCCAGCGACAACACGCTTGTCCGGCTATATGGGTTATGGAAGGGTCAAAGGTAGTTCTAGAAGTCGGGAATAGAACGAACGCAAAGAAAGCCAAGATGAACACCTTTCCCGATTTATGACCGGTTTCGGTGGGTAGAGAGGAATAATTGTCGAAAAGGAACGAGAAGGTGAATTTGTTGGAATTGGATTTGTAAACTTTTTCAATCTCAGAAGTTTTAAGGCGAAGGAAACTCGAAAATGAACGAGTGGAGTCCATGTCCAAAGGGGGTTGAGCTATTCGTTCTTCAAATTTGGCCCCAATAATAGCGGTATACTCCTCGAGCGTAGGAGTCAACTCTAATCCTTGAAAGTTGAATGTCATTGTTCGCGCGTCCCATGCCTTGGCTAGTGCTTGAATGAGCGCCGGTTGGTATTCCACTTTGATCAAATCTACAAGTCGTCCCAAACGTCCTTCCACATAGGCTTTATTGACGATGTCGAGGCGATCCCACCACATAGCGAGTTCCTTGCGCGGTATTGGGATGACTTTGATGTCTCCATTCCCCATGATCTAAAAGTGCAAAAATGATGATCCTAAAGTCAATTACCACGGTTTAACATGCATATGCATGTAATGTGATGCAAATGTGCTAACCAAATTCCATGTCATCTTTTGGTAACATGAGGGTCAACTACTCCCACCCGACCCAAATAAGCCAAATAGGGTAATTATGGACCAAATCTCACCCAAAGATGGCATGTAATTTGGTTAGGATCGTTTAAGCGTAATCGGGGTAAAAAGTCGCTCACAAATTGACAACTCATGAAATTTACAAGTCTAATATAATAAAGTCGAAAAAGATAGAACACGATAATATCTAGAGATGTTCGGACAATAAATGTCGATGAAAGTACATAATAGACTCAAAATACAATAAAATCTAGAAAATGCCCCAAAGTCGTATTAATCTAGACAATCGGAACGGTATCTTCATCGGATGAAATCTCCACTATCTCGGGAAGCTTGACATCTTCTTCGTCATCGGAGGATATGGTGATAACTTCCTTCTTCTTGATCGAGGAGTGTTTTGGGGCCGTCTTGGTCGCACGAGGCTTTCTCGCCAATTTCATATACAGCTCCCAAATTCTCTCCTTTTCGCGCTCGAGCTCCAAATATCGTCCACATCGGGTATAATCGCAACTCTCGCTATGGATGCGGTTCCGTCCGTTGAGCTCTCGTCCGTGAACAAATCCGAAAACTCGGAATGTAGCGGGTACTCGGTCCTCGCGTTGAATGGTCCTCCGCTCCCATGTGAATACATCGGGTATATCAACACGACCTCGGGGCGCCATCTATCTAAAAAGGAAAATTTGACCTTCAACCCCGATCACTCAAACGATCTTACAAATTGTGATGATATGTCGTGAAAATGCATGATATGCAAAATTTAAATTTACAAGTTCAAAATAAAGAGGGTAGAAAGCCTTACCAACCGATGTTACTCTCTTTTTTTGGTTTTTGGTTTTAGGTATACCAACCGTCCATTTCACATGCGCATGAGACAAGTGAGGTTTAACTCTAAAGAAATCAAAAAGGCTCGGGTATGGACCTAAAAAGGCTCCCGCTATACAAATCGATGGGCCGCCCACAAGCGCAATCAAACAACAAGTGGGTAGGACCATCAATCTTGCATAGCGAGCGGGATCAAGTATGGTCAACCCAAGTGCAATCAAACACAAGAGCTTCGTATACCGATCCCTATCTATGGCGACCTAAAAGGTGATTTTGCGGCTCGGGTTTAGGCGCTTGTGTGTGCGGTGTCGTGATCCTCAAAATATGCAAGACATGCATCACAATTTATATTCAAAACACCACTTCAAAATTTGCATAAATAAACAAACAATCCAAAACTCCATATCTGCATCAAAAATGGTTAGCATGACGCCACCCCTTATAACTCCCATCTGCATCAACATTTAACACTTTTTGTTAGTGGACGTACCTCATCTTCAAGAGCATCTGCAGAAATCAAGGTTAGAAAACAATCAACATTTTTATCGGCTTAAGTCCTCTTGTATCATCCCCAGCGGAGTCGCCGATCTGTCGCGACCCTCCGGAAATTTTTCCCGGGCGGAATAGGGCTAACGAGCCGATCCCTTAATTTTTATAACCCCGGTTGTCGGCGAGGTATTTTCTAGGATCGCGGATCCCTCCCAAGACCCATTACTCGAATCGCGATGTCCGGTAAAATTTATATCGAATATCGACCTTAGTGTGGTCGGGTGGCATGTGCAATGTGTACATGCAATTTGGAGTCGCCACCGATTGATTTATTGGAAGGTACGATCGGAAACCTTACCGAGCGATCGGGAGAAACCATTCGGTTCCGCGAAAACCAGAGATTTTGGGTCCGGGGACTTGGTTACGCCAAATTTCATATTTGACGCCCTTTCGGTTATCGATGTTGAGTGTTTTTCTAACATAAGAATTCATGCGGATGTAATATCGGGTGAGGTAGGCCCTAACAATTCTAAGTTTTCATGCATATGGGAATTTTCTATCCTAATCAATCACAATCAGAAAAAATTAATGCGCAATCAAAATCATTACAAACAAACAAATCAATCAATCAAGGTTTGATATGTCTAAAATGGCCCTATCGGCCCACACAAAAATCAATTTTGGGTTTTAGGGTGATTTGATAAAAATTTGGGGCAAATGGCCCGGAAGGGTAGAATGGTCATTTTTGGGAGTTCGGGACCCGAAAATCACAAAATTCCGATTTGGCCAGTTGAATGTGGCCATTTCTCATTTTTTGTGATTTTCTTGAATTTTTTCTAATATTTCTATTTTTTTGGAATTTCTATTTATTTTTCAAAAATATTGGGAATTTTCCGGATCAAAATTAATCGACCCTCGAAGTCTCAAAAATTTTCGATCCAGACTTTATGAGTCCCGAATCGATCTACAAATTTTTTGTAAAAATCTAGGAATTTTTATGAATTTTCTAAGTATTTTTGCAATTTTTTTGGATTTTTGGAAATTTATTTTTTTTTTTTATTATTTTTTTTTTATTAATAAACCGGACAGGGTCAACCCGGTCAACGGCCGGTCAACCTGGTCCAACCGCCCGCGGACCTGCTTTACGTACAAACGACACCGTATATGCATTTCTAAAATATATTTTTTTTTTTATTTTCTAAATCTATTTCCTAATATTCAGAAATTTAAGAAATAAATGGACGGCCGAGATCAATCCTAGAATCAATCTCGGCCGCCGACTCAATCTAACCAAAACGACGCCGCATCTTAATACCGAACGGACGGCCGCGATTAAACTTGAGATCTAATCCAAGCCGTCGACACCTACTAAACCGAACGACGCCGCATAGCCTTAATGAACCAACAATCGGGATTCAACCTCGATATAATCTGAGCCGTTGACTCGCCTAACTAACCTAAACGACGACGCATCAAATGGCTGAAGCGGCACCGTTTTTGATTTTTCCTATTTATTAACGAAAAAACTAATTAACAGAAAACATAAAAACTAATCCAACGGATGAGAATCAAATCCAACGATTTATCTCGGCCGTTGGATCGGATCTGAGTCGGCTCGTTCGCGCCAACGGCCGAGCCGGCTCAGATCCGAGCCGGCCCAATCACACGATGCCACCTCGTAGCGCCGACTGTTTGACTTGCCAGCTCAGCCCGTCGTCTTCAACCTCTCGACGACGCTAATGAATGGTCAGAATGCTTCCGGCGAGATCCAACGGTGAGATCTCGCCGAATCGGTGTAAAACCACCGCCAATCAACTCTAAATTCCTCTCAGATCAACATATTCGAAACTCATACAATTCTATCCACTGAATCACTAAGAATCAAGCTCGCACAGGTATAAACTACGAACGATCAATCAAGCAATATTGGACATAAAAACTAAATTCCTTCACACGGGAGCTAGAAGATGAGTTGAGGAAACTTACCTCGAGTCCCGATCGGACTCGCGATGGCCAAAAAGGTCTCGCCGGTGTTCGGCCAGACCGAGCCGTGATGGAGGTTCGACTCGAGGTTATAGCGCAGAATCAATGCACAAAGAGGATGCGATCGTGGTTAGTGAGGTTCTCAAGGTAAAAGGCACACATCAATTTCAATAATCGTGCAGGTGTGAGTGTGATGCCATGGATGTGCGTAATGAAGCTTTTGAAGTCGACTTACCGGTTCGGGAGGTTTTCGTCCGATCGAGCTTATGTGATCGCTTCTCCCTTGCTCAGGTAGACTTCCGGTGACGATCCGCCGCGCCGATTTAACCTGAATCACTTGGGATGAAGTTCCGAAGCTTCGGTCCGAAGCTTCAACAATGGCGTCCCCGAGAGCCTCTCGCTCTAACTCTCTCTCTCTCTATCTCTATTCTGGTCGTGTGCGAGCCAAATGAGCCTTTTCTTTCAATTCTCGAAGCTTCTCCCCTTTTATACCAATTTTTGAAAAAGCGCGCATCGGGGAGGAGCTCGCCGAGCCTGTTCACGTGCCGTCACGTGGCTTTTGGTTCGTCGGACGGCGACGGAGTCGGTTAAGATTCCGTCCGTGTCCGTCAAGCCTCCGTCGATCACCAAATGCGCGCTAATTTGACACGGGATTTGAGAATGTTGACTTTTTGGCACCGGGGACTTGACCGGCGATTGCGACCATCTCCGGCGGCCATTGTGTGTGCCGCCGGTGTCAATTGACGCGGGCCATTCCAATGAACAAAACGCCTCCAACAATTGATCCGATTAAGCTTGAATTGATCTTCAATTTGAGTGATGAATCTCGGCCTTCCACCTGCAATTCACGCGAGTAAGTTGGGGAAGATGATGAATCGTTACGGGCCGGTTCGACCGGTCCGACCGGTGTCAGCGACCGGTCCGAACCGGTTGCACGGTAATTTTTGCTCAATTTTTAAAATTAATCCAAATTGACTAGGAATTTTTGCAATTAAACCTCAAAATTGAACTCGGGGGACTAGATATTATCTAGAAATGTGTTTTTGCCCAAAATTTCCCATCAATTTATATGAAAACCCCAAATTTTTGATTTCGCCCTAATTGGGGAATAGTTCAATTGGATGTCAATTTGATCAAATTGGACCCCGAGACCTATGCCAATTGATTCAGAATGTGTGAAAACATAGGGTGCCAGTCCAATTTTACATAGATAGTCTCTCAATTAAAAGTAATTTCAAAATTTGGCCAATTGAGGGACTAAATTGCAAATAATTTGGGAATTTTGTGTCTAATTCATGCAATTCATGCAATTGAGGGTGTAATTGATCAAATTGAATTTCAAAGGGACCACAATTGAATGTCTAGACTCCAAATGTGCAAAAATTGCAAATAAAAAGACCCAATTGGTATTTTTTATGAAAATTCAACCTTAGGCATTATGAAGAAACACCTAAAATTGAATTCAATTTTCAATTTTTCTTGAGGTCAATATTGAAATGAAATTAAAAGAAAAATATTGGACATTTTTGTGTATTTTTGTGACCTCGAAAAGTATTTTTCTTATGATTTTTCAAGTATTTTCCTAATTTTCGAAAATATTAAAAAAAGTGAAAAATATGAAAAAATTATTTTTTGTTCCAAATTGGTTCCTTATGCTTGGCCAAGGCTTCCAATGTCGATTTTTTAATTTTTTGATTTTTTTGAATTTTTAATGAATTTTGGAAAATAAAACTAAAGGAAAACCGACTAAAAATTCGGGTGTCAACAGCGGCTCGAGAGTCTTGTAATCGACCGAATCATCTCGAGGAGTTGGAGTGTCGAGAGTCACTACATTGACCGAATCATCTCGAGGTCCGGACGCGAGAGTCTTATATCGACCGAATCATCTCGAAGGAGCTGGAGGGTCGAGTGTCGATATTTGACCAAATCATCTCGCAAGCGAGAGTCGTATAATCGACCGAATCATCTCGAGGGCCTTGAGCCTCGAGAGTCGTTATATTGACCGAATCATCTCGCTGTATTATACATATACGAAATCGAGACAATTGAAAGAAAGGAATTTGTAATGGCCAAGTTTGTGTGCTTATGTGTCTTAGTACGAAGCTTTGCCTTAAGTTTTTCTTTGGGTTTGACTTGAATTGAAGTTAAAACATTTAAGTGTCATGCCATGCTCCGTTATTGTACTTGTCATGTTAATTGCCTTGTTCACCACTAGGTTGCATTACATTTGATTGATGTGATTGGCATTGTTCGGAGGTACTAATGGACTAGGTTAGGGTTAGGTTCGATTCACCGAGATGTAAATCTCACCCCGTCGCGGGATTCCTTTTTCCAGACCCTAGACCTTGACCCATTACGATGCCGAGGATTTTTGGGCTCCCGAAGGAGTTTGAGCCTGTCATTACCGAGTACCAAGTAGGACCGGATCGGACGAACTATCGGCGAGCGAGCACTTTATGGGTGGACGATGGAGGCGAGCATTGGAAACCCTTTACCTTTGTGTCGTGGACATATAGAGATGGAGTCACATATTTTGGACCCCTTAGGGATGAGGTTATTCTCGATGATGTACTCGAGGCTGCCGGACCCATGAGACCCGACGCCCCCGTCGTAGGAGCTGCAGAAGTGGAGCCCGTAGTGGAGCCAATACCTGCACCGGAGATTCCCGTGGCCGGACATCCCGACATGGATGGAGGATCGGAGGAGCCGGGAGCCGCCGTAGAGGATCCTATAGACGCTAACGAGCCGGATCACGAATTAGATGACGAGATAGAGCCCGTGGAGGTCGAGGAGCCAGAGCCTGAAGATCTCGAGGAGTTAGAACCCGAGGAGCTCGATGAGTCGGAGATTGAAGAGGATGAGAATTTTCGGGAGATGAGCTTTTGCCCTATGTGCGCTCCCCCTGTTGACGACGCCACCGATGACGAGTCCAACTCTTAGATGTAGTTGGATACCTACCTTTTAGTATCCCCTTAGATTGTGGGGAGTTTGACCTAGGTTAGGTGACATTTTCTTTTGATGCCATGTATCGCCTTAGTCCGAACCCACCGTTGTAACCGTGTTTTATATCTATGTGTGAAAACTAAGTATTATGTTATGTGATGACTAAGTATGTGTGGTTGTTTATGCCTTCTGAGTCCTCTCATTTTATTGTACGGGTTTGTTATTCATTTTCTTCCGCATGCGCATTACATCTCGCGTATTCATCGCTTGTCAAGTGTTCCCGGGATTATTCGCGAGTGAACTACGGACTCGAGGGATGTTCGCGCGTTCGCAAGGATGCGGGGTGTGACAGGGCTTCTCACCATTTTGGGAAGGCTTTTCTTAAAATTCAAATATGCTCACAGGAAACCTAACTTCGAGGTTTCGGGATCATTCGAGATGTATACAATCTAACTAATCAGAGAAGGCATTTTAAAAGGGATCGTAATTCGGGCCAGGTCAAAGGCTTATCAAAGGATATTCATTTTGAGGTTTAGAAATGAACCTTATTCAACAATAGCTTCTTCGGGTTTACAAGTCAAGAACCCCGAAGTCATGATAAGACAGGATTGTACTTACCTCTTTTAGCGGTAGCTTCCTGTATGATTTCTTGCGTCAACCCGAAACACCTCTTAGATCAGAAAAGCTTTGGTGACGGGTTGTACCTTGGCTTAGGGTGGGCTCTTTAAGAATGGCCATATTTTCAAAGAGGGGTGAACTTTGGTGATCACCTTGACATTTTTCCAGCATTTATTTGCTTTCTTTTCAATAGATTCATGATCATCCATTTTTCAATTGATTTTGAGGATTTTCCTCTTTTCATCTTGATGATTTTCCTTCAGGATCCGCCCCTTTTCGGGGTGTTCTTTTCATGGGCTTTAGCCTTGCTCTTACCAGGCACTTTGCTTTTTTCTAGCCCTTTCATTTCTCATCTTCATTTTTGCATTGATTGGCTCTTTTGGGACCAGTATAAAAAATTCTCCCGATAATACTTTTTGACTCATTGCTGGTAATTCCTTTGTTTGCCCCGGTGTGGGGGGGTGATCACCAACAAGGGTTTAGAAATGAATATTCAAAGGCTCAAATTGGCTCTTCAAAGGGTAAGTGTTTGGGGATATAGAAATGAAGTGCTTTTCTTCACTTTAAGGTGTTCCGAGTCTCTGCTAGAAATCACCCGAAGCTATCACAAAAAGATTGATGCAGGTCGGTACAATAAAGTCTTACCCGATCTTTTCTCCAAGGAATCACCCGATGAACCTCCAAATATGCCCCGGTGTGGGGTGGTTCTTGACAGGGTCATATTCATAAAATTCTCCCTTTTGGCTCAGAGTGGTTATCAAGGGATATAAATGTGTACGGATAATTTTGAAATGGAAATGCCTTTCATCATTTCAATCCATGTAATCACCGCGAATGACCCCCTACGTCCCGAGGTTAAGCTCTTTCGCTCTGTCACTCTCACTCATCACTCAAGTATATCGGGGACTTGTTTAAGGATAATGCCTGCCTCTTTTCCTCCGAAGGATCATTCTTTTGAAAAACTTTCAAAACATGCCCTTTTTATAGAAACTCGGGGCGTTTTCATCAAAATTCATCATTCGCAAAAATTTTCATCAAAAAGGGTATTCAAAAGATGTTTCTGAAATTTGAAAGGAATGTCTCTTTGCCTTGTGGCTTTATAAATCCAAGTTTTTCAATTTCAAGCACGACGGTGTATGAAAATACTTTGTAGAGGAGGAGAACCTCAAACCTGTCTTCTTCAAATATTGACTTCCGTTCCCTGTAAAAACAAAAGGAATCAATCAGTTCAAGATATTCAAAATTTTAAGTTCCGAAGCGATTTCTTCTCATCTCCTCCGGATGTTGACTCCCGTTTCCTATAAAAACAAAAGGAAACGATCAGTTAAAGATGTTCAAAATTTCAAATCCCGAAGCGACTTCCTCCTGTCTTCTTTGGATGTTGATTCTCGTTTCCCGCAAAAACAAAAGGAATCAATCGGTTAAAAACGTTTAAAATTTCAAATCTCGAAGTGACTTCTTCTTGTTTCCTTCATATGTTGACTCCCGTTTCCTGTAAAAACAAAAGGAATCATTCAATTACAGATGTTTAAAGTTTTAAATTCCAAAGCGATTTCTTCTTGTCTCCTTCGGATGTTGACTCCCGTCTCCTATAAAAAAACAAAAGGAATCAATCAATTCAAAGATATTCAAAGTTTTAAATTCCAAAGGTGACTTCCCTGTTTGATCCATGGCTCCGTAAGATTCCTCATGACTCCCAGTCCACCTACAAAATACAAATGTATGCAAATGCATGTATGCAAATGTCATGCGAATGCAAAATCTTATGTGACTCGGATCTGCTCATCAATCGCTTTGAAGCTCAATTTTATTTCAAGGATAATATCTCTTCACGGCGTCTGCATTTACTGGACTCGCCAATTCTTCTCCATCCATGTTTACAAGTATAAGAGCTCCCCCGGATAAGACCTTCTGAATCACGTAGGGGCCTTCATAATTTGGCATGAATTTGCCTCCAGGATGTTGGGCATTTGGGAGCATTTTCTTCACAACTAGCATTCCCGCTTCAAAATTTCTAGGCTTGACCTTCTTGTTAAAAGCCTTGGCTACTTTCTTCTGGTAGCTTTGACCATGGCAGATAGCCTTTAATCGATTTTCATCAATCGGATTTAATTGTTCATGTCTCTGCCGGTTCCACTCATCCTCTGTGAGCTCAACTTGGGACAGAATCCTTAAAGAGGGGATTTCCACCTCTACTGGTAGGACTGCTTCCATACCGTATACTAAAGAATAGGGAGTTGCCCCGGTTGAAGTACGAATCGAAGTTCGGTAGGCCATGAGAGCATATGGCAATCTCTCATGCCAATCTCTATATTTCTCAGCAGTTTTAGCCAATATTTTCTTGATGTTCTTGTTTGCCGCTTCCACGCCTCCATTCATTTGCGGGCGGTAAGGTGAAGAATTAAGGTGTCGTACCTTAAATTGTTCCAATAGTTGATCGACAACCTTGTTGTTCAGATTGGAGCCAATGTCGGTGATGATGGCTCTTGGAACTCCATATCTTGAAATAATATCTCTCTTGATGAATTTAGCCACGCTGTTCGCAGTGACATTGGCATATGAGCTGGCTTCAATCCACTTGGTGAAGTAGTCAATAGCCACCAGAATAAAACGATGCCCGTTTGAGGCCTTTGGGTTGATAGGGTCGATCATATCGATTCCCCACATGCAGAATGGCCATGGTTCTGACATTTGGTGTAGCTCGGTTGGCGGCGCATTTATCTTGTCACCGTATACCCGACATTGATGACAGGATCTCACATGTTGGTTGCAATCTGACTCGATAGTCATCCAATAATACCCGAGTCTCATGATCTTCTTGGCGAGGAGGTGATCATTCATATGCGACCCATATTCTCCTTCATGAATCTCTTTCATAATGAGATTTGCTTCTTTGGAATTCACGCACCTCGGCGGGATCGAGTCGAAAGACCTCTTGTATAAAATCTGTCCGCCGAGGAAGAACTTAG
Organism: Rhodamnia argentea; assembly: GCF_020921035.1. Classification (NCBI taxonomy): domain Eukaryota; kingdom Viridiplantae; phylum Streptophyta; class Magnoliopsida; order Myrtales; family Myrtaceae; genus Rhodamnia; species Rhodamnia argentea. Next base: position 11,256,229 of record NC_063158.1, read on the forward strand.
ATGCCATCTTGCTGATGTAATTCTTATCTTCTGGTTGACCGTCCTGTGGGAATTCGCCGTTCAGCAAATAATTCTTAATGTCATGATACCACGGTTCTTCATTAGGTTCTTCTTCAATGACCATGCAGTATGCAGGTTGCTCCAAGATGTCAATCCTTAATGGCTCTATCTCAAGGCCATTTTGCACTTGTAACATGGCTGATAATGTGGCCAGAGCATCTGCGAAGTGATTCTGAGTTCTTGGCAAATATTCAAAAGTGATCTCCTCAAAATGTTGGATCGGCTTTTCGACATACTTATGATAAGGGATAAGCTTGGGATCCTTCGTCTTCCACTCCCCTTGGGTTTGTAAAATAATCAACATGGAATCTCCATATACCAATAGCTTCTTCACCTTTAATGAGATGGCCAATTGTAATCCTAGTATGCAAGCTTCGTATTTAGAAATGTTATTGGTGCACGTAAACACCAATTTAGCTGAAACTGGATAATGTTGATCTTCAGGGGATATCGAAGCGCTTGAGACACGATCCAGGTGAGGTTCATTTGTGCCGTCAAAGTACATTGTCCATTTGTCTTCAGATATGTTTAGGATTTGACCTCCTTTGTTTTGCTCTGAAACGTCTTTAGGAGGATTCTCGGCTAGCATGTCGGCAATTGCTCTTCCCTTGACGGACTTTTGGGGAGAGGTTTTGATATCGAACTCTAAAAGCAGTATTTGCCATTTGACCATCTTTCCTAGCAATGTTGGTTTCTCCAAAAGGTACTTGATGAGGTCATTCTCGGTGACTAGTTCTATATGATAATGCAGCGTATACTGCCTCAATTCGTGGAGGACCCCGACCAATGCTACGCAAGTCTTTTCCACTGTTGGGTATTTGGCTTCAGATGTTGTGAACTTTTTGCTCAAATAGTATATGGCCCGTTCTTTACGATCCTTGGGGTTAGTTTGGGCAAGTAAAGCTCCCAAGGATTCGTCATTAACTGTCGGATATAGAGTTAAAGGAACGTTAGGGGTAGGAGGTACTAATACTGGAGGTTGTACCAGATATTCCTTGATCTTCTCAAATGCTTGTTGGCATTACGCATCCCATTTCACCTTTGCGCCTTTCTTTAACAGCTTGAAAAAGGGTTTCGCCATTTCTAACATTTGGGATATGAATATGGATATATAATTCAATCTTCCAAGTAGGCCCCTTACTTCCTTAAAAGTAGAAGGAGTCCCTATTTCCCATATGGCTTTGATCTTGGAAGGGTCAATTTCAATACCACGATTGCTCACTACAAATCCTAGCAGTTTTCCGGATCTTGCGCCAAATACGCATTTTGCGGGATTCAGCTTGAGCTTGTACTTTCTCAATCGATCGAATAATTTCTTCAGCACTTTAACATGGTCTTCTCCAGGCTTGGACTTGGCAATCAAATCGTCCACATAGACCTCAATCTCCTTATGTATCATGTCATGAAAAAGGTTCACCATAGCCCTCTGATATGTTGCCCCCGCATTTTTCAATCCAAATGGCATTACCTTGTAATAAAATCGAAGAATGCATGTTTTGTTTATTTGTTTGTTTTATTTATTATTTATTTATTTTTTTATCATGAAAACATTTTTTCATGATGAAAACATTTTTCGAATTCCAATTTTTAGACAAAGAAAGGAGAACTAGTCCATGATCTTCCGGACATCCTGGTTCTCAAAAGTTATTTAAAACCCAAGATCATATGGCGGATCGGGCCTCAAGTTTCATGGTAGAATCAATTGTCATCATCGGACCAATCCGTTGCTCCATATGTCCGTAATAAAACTTGAGATGACTTTCTTTAATAGATGCAACTAAGAGCAATACAGCATTGCACTTCTCGGATCGCAACATGCGACCCAAAGGGTGTTAAAACAGCAAAAAGCTTCGAAAACAAATGCAGTAATCAAAATGCATTAAAAGGTAAAGTTCGTAAAGAGCCTTTTACTCGGGGGTGGGGAAATCATCGTCCAGCCACTCAATTATCACGTTCACCCGATTATCCAGGAACGGGTTGAGTAAGTCCGGCTCTGCATCCTCGGAGATGTCCTCATCTTCCAGCCATTTGCCTCCTTTAGAGAATACCTCGAATAAGGGGTTTAGGAACATTTTTCCTCTAGCTTTCCATGCATCGGTGCCTATGAGACGGCCACCTTGGTGTCCACGGCGTCCACCGTCTCCATAACACTTGTTTCGACCTTGGCCTTGACCCGTATCATTCTTTATCACTCCTTTATAACCCAGACCAACCTTATGGTCATTTGAGCTCAAATTCAAAGGGTTTCGGATTCCCCGACCATGTTTTCCTAATCCAGCACCTAGAACAAAACCGTTCGAGAGTAGCACTCTTCCCGCCATAGTCGCGGGTCTCGAAAGCTCCGGTGCGGCTATTTTTGCATCCGGCGATATATACATGACAAATACAATGTCGAAAGTATGATAACTCAGCTCCTCCTCCTTCGAATGCTCGACGTATGGAACCACCCCTTTTAAAGTGGCTTGATGTCCCGTCTCGCCATGGACGGTGATCAACTGACCCTTAACCACAAATTTTAACTTTTGATGCGGGGAGGAAGGTACCGCTCTAGAGACATGAATCCATGGTCTTCCCAAGAGCAAGGTGAAGGCGCTTGGAATGTCCAGTACTTGGAACGGTATAGAGAAAGTTACCGATCCAATGTCAATGTCCAGCTCAATCTCTCCTACAACATTTTTGGAGACTCCATCAAATGATCGGATGGTAGCTTTAGATGTCCTGACGAGGTCTTCATTTATCCCCAAGCTTCTCGGGGTGTTCAGAGGACATAGGTTAAAAGCGGAACCATTATCAATCAGAACGTAAGGAACCTCCTTTCCATGGCACCTCACGGCAATATAGAGGGCTTTGTTGTGGACCCTCCCTTCTTTCGGGAAATCTTCATCCGAGAAGGATATCTGGTCCTTCAAGAGGATAGCACCTACGAAGTCCCCTAGTTGAACTTCGTTAATTGTTTCCGGAACATGCACCTCATCCAGCACTTTCAAGAGGGCATTCTTATGCTTTTCGGAATTCTTAAAGAGATCCAAGAAGGAAATCTACGCAGGCATTTTCCTCGGTTGATCAACGACCTCATATTCACTTGTCCTCACTACCGATTGCAACTTCTCAACCTCTTCCGTAGTTGGGACTCTCTTTTCAGAATCCGCCTCTCTTGGTGGATAACACCTTCCCGATCTCATTATGGCGTCGATCTCGCTCGTTCCATAATCCCAATGAACTTCCTTTGAGTTATATTCCTCCACGAGCGGTAACTTAATCTTTACCGGTATGATCTTTTCTGGTGGTGATTCGGATGTTGATGGTTTTTCCGAACTAGAAGCGCCCAACTCCCAGCTATCAATTTTGTTCAAATCAATCACGAAACGAATCGGGGTATCTACCATCCCGATCATTTCATCCTCATGAACATCCTCGGGGTTATGTTACGGACCTGGCCTTACCGGCGTGGTATTTTCTTCATCCAGATCCCTCTGCCTTTCCCTTCTGATTCTCGGGATAATCCCCTCAATTCTCATGCCGATTTCCACCGGATGTTGGAACGACGAATATGTATATGCATACATGCGGTCAAAATATTCAGCCGGAAGTGACTTCGATGCGAATTCCAGCATTTCTCTCTCTGACGGCGGCGGTTGCACCATCACGACATGTTTCTTCCATCTCTTTGCAAAGAGCTCAAAACTCTCATCTTCACCTTTCCCGATATTCAACAGATTGGCTTTAGTAAAGTAACCTCTGATTCCAGCTTCAAAGTGTCGTATAAAGTGCTCTGATAAATCTTCCCGGCTCGGGACCCGGTCCGGATCGATTGATTGGAACCATACCGGTGCGGGGCCCGCCGGACTACGTCCGAAATTCCGGATCGGTGTTTCATCATCCTCATGATGGCCAACCATTTGGCGAAGATAGTATGAGATATGCGCCGGTGGACACCCAACACCATTATATTTCGTACGGAAGGTCACTCTCGTGTTCACGTCTTGGGGCGGAACATTCCTTGCCTAAGTAAGTGGTGTAATCAGCTCTTTCAACTCATCCATCTTTCTCGACACGTCATCTCCTTGCTCTTGCAGTAGGGCGATCTTTCGATTTTGTGTCTCCATGGCCCGCCGCATTTCCAGAATCTGCATGTTCTCCTCTATTCTTGTGGCGTCATCCTTAGTCAACGACCGAGATAACTCTGCTACCATAGTCGTCAAATGACGTATATGCGTCTCCAGATTAGAAAGTCGCATATCGATCTCTTGGTTCTCTTGTTCATTCCGAGGGACCGCCTGGTCTTTAACTTCATCGACCGTTCCAACAAATTCCTCACTCGCGGGGTCATCCATGCCACCCCACCCATAAGGGACTATATCTCCAGAATCAACAAAGAAACTTGGGGGCACCGAATATAGCACTTTAAAGTTATAACCGCCACTATCCTCCCCAAGATTGTCCACTATTTCCCCTCTCTCAAGAGCTTTCTGCATAAATCTTCTATCACCTCTATGTGCTTTATCCAGACGGATCTCATATCCGTCTATCTCTTCAATTTCTTGGCCATCTTTGATGCTCATCAAATATCCCGAGGGTATTTTCAAAACAGCTCCCCTCATAGGTTTCATCGCAAATTCCTCGGACAGCATGTCCACCGCCACGTAGGTCCCCTTGAAAGTGATATCTTCCATTCTTGCTATAACACCCAAGTTGATCAACTTTTCCAAACAAGTCTCCTTTTGCTCCCGGGAAATACTCTTTCCTTCCGGGTATTGTGAGGCCATTGTCAAGATATCCCGCATTGTACTCATGTCCACTATGAACCTCCGAACCTCTTCCTCTTCGTCTCCAAAAATCGCGTTCACCTCGCGATGCTCGGGTAATGGGTTCAGTTGCACATTCGGTTCAGCCTTATCAAATTCTAGCACCTTTCCATCGATCAACGCTTGCACCTTAAATTTGAGAGCGAGGCGGTTGTCTACATTATGCCCCCTTTCTCCCATATGGTATATGCACATCCGGGTCTCATCATACCCAGGAAATCTTGGCGGGTGAGCTCTAGGTGGCTCTTTTGCAACTAAGCGGTTCTCCAACAGCATGGGTAATAATTTGGATAAGGGTCGGGGTAGTGGGGTGAAAACAATTTGGTTCTTTTTTCTGAATTCCGGTGGTTTGGAAGCGGTCCAGGAGGACGTTCCTTGGGTAGGGATTGAAGGTGAGAAATTTCCGGGTTTTGGCGAGTTAGGGACAAAGGCTACTTCTCCCGTTTGCTCCCTATTATCCCTTCTCAAAGGGTATTGGCGTCTGAAAGGCGCCTCGGGTATCTTCTTTTCTCTCGGTGCCCACTCATGGCGTTCCGCCACCTTGATCGAGTGCGCAAACGTCCGACACCCGGAGGTGTTCGGTTTGTCGAAAAACTCAAAGGGAAGGGCCTTGAGAAACAAGTCTATTAGTTCTTCTTCCGGGACGGGCGGCTTTACCTGCATGGCCAACGCTCTCCATCTTTGGGCGTAGGCGCGAATGGCCTCGCTCTTTCCCTTTACTGATTCGAGAAGGTCCTCTCTAGTGAGGGCGGTCAAAGTGTTAAACTTGTATTGCCAAAGGAACTCGTCTGCCGGTTTGTCCCAATCGGCGAGCCTCTCCGGCTCCAATTCAATAAACCATGCCGGGGCTGCCCCGTATAGGCTTTCCCGGAAGGTATTGACCGAGAATTACGACATTCGGGGCAAATAATACTTCAAGTGCGCCTTGGGACACCCGGTCCCATTATATTTCCTCACAAAGTCCGGTTCCTTGTAGTCTGCGGGAACCTCTATCTTCTCGAACGGTGCTACCTTATCGAACCTTGAAAGTTCATATCCACGACTTGCCAAACACTCTTCGATCTTAGCAAGCCTCTTTATTTCCTCTTGCATTTTAAGGACCTGTTTCTCCTTCTTTTCCAAATCTATCACAACAGGAGGATCCTTAGGCGGTCGCTCCGGGTTCAGAGTGGGATTAGTGGCGGGCGTCGGATTAGCGTTCACTCCATCGGATGACCCCGCGGGGGCTTGAGAATTAGGGTCGACGGGGTATCTCCCCTGACTAGCGATCAACATCGCTTTCATCTTTGCCACCATTGTGGCGATCACGTTCATTTGGTTCTCCGGATTACCCACACGAGGTGCGAGCTCTTCTTGTTCCATCCTTAATTTGCGCGTTTTGCTACGAGTCCTCGTATTTATCACTCACTTGTTTTCAGAACATCAAATCGGTATGGGAAATATTAAAGGATTGAATACGTTGATCCGTGGTAATTGACTTTTCTATATGTATGCATGAAATGTTCATAAAAGAAATAATATGTATCTATTACGGACCAAATTGTTCAAAAGTATTCAAAAGATAACAAATATGCGAAAATCTAAATGAGGGAATGAATCTATCCAAGTCTAGGACGCTTCCACTCTTCTTGTTCTTCTGACCCATTGGAGTCCCACTAGTATGGGTCTTCTCCTTCTTCGGGAATGTACGGCTCTACTCCCGGTACGTACGGTACTATGTACTCTGGCTCGTAGGACTCCACTTCTTCAATCCGAGGAGATACGCACTCGGGTATATATGGCTCGACCATTGATTGGCGATACTCCTTAAATTTCTGGATATATTCCTTGGAGACTCTATGAATGTTCATTTCATCATCCAAATAATCCGGCCATTCAACTTGTTGTAACGGGGAGTTCTTCAAAGCGTGAAGTATGAGTTTGATTCGGGCCCGATACAACTCCTTTGCTTTCTTAGTGAGCTTTCCTCGTGTCATATCAAATGAGAAAATCCCGGGACAAACATCCGGTGGTATCTCTTGTAAAACTCCAAATTGCCTCACCACTCGAATGGGGTAATACGCCACGGCGCCAGTACATCCCAATAAGGGGATAGGGCTATCTTCAACACCCGTAATACGAGCCTCTACAATCTTAGGCCAAGTCAAACGACATCTAACATGTTCGGGCTTCAAATTTTCCAATAGCTCAACCCACTTTTTGAATGAGTATTTGGGTACAAGGGATTGACACTTGAGAAAGGATCTAAGAGGGTGAACGTGCTCATTGATCTCATAGCAACCCACTCGGAGTTGGAAAGTCTTTATATGAGAGGTGAACCACATGTGGAGTAGCCCACTAGACGCTTGGAAAACAGCCTTTTTTGAAGATTTGGAGCTTTAGGGAAAGAAAGGTCTCGGCTAAGATCATGTACGAATAATCCCAGCGACAACATGCTTGTGCGGCTATATGGGTTATGGAAGGGTCAAAAGTGGTCCTTGAAGTTGGGAATAGGACAAATGCAAAGAAGGCCAAAATGAACACCTTTCCCGATTTATGACCGGTCTCGGTGGGTAGAGAGGAATAATTGTCGAAAAGGAATGAGAAGGTGAACTTGTTAGAATTGGACTTGTAAACTTTTTCAATCTCGGAAGTTTTAAGACGGAGAAAACTCGATAACGAATGAGTGGAGTCCATGTCCAAAAGGGGTTGAGCTATACGTTCTTCAAATTTGGCCCCGATAATAGCGATGTATTCTTCAAGAGTAGGGGTCAATTCCAATCCTCGAAAGTTGAATGTCATTGTGCGCGCATCCCACGCCTTGGCTAGTGCTTGAATGAGGGCCGATTGGTATTCCACTTTGATCAAATCTACAAATCGTCCCAAACGTCCTTCCACGTAGGCCTTGTTGACGATGTCGAGGCGATCCCACCATATAGCAAGCTCTTTGCGCGGTATCGGGATGACTTTGATGTCTCCATTCCCCATGTTCTAAAAATGCAAAAAATGATGATCCTAAAGTCAATTACCACGGTTTTAATATGCATATGCATGAAATGTGATGCAAATGTGCTAACCAAATTCCATGTCATCTTTTGGTAACATGAGGGTCAACTACTCCCACTTAACCCAAACAAGCCAAATAGGGTAATTACGGACCTAATCTCACCCAAAGATGGCATGTAATTTGATTAGGATCGTTTAAGCGTAATCGGGGTAAAAGCCGCTTTTTACAACTCCAAATTTGTCCACTCACAAAATTCACAAGTCTAGTACAATGAAGTCAAAAGAGATAGGACATGATAGCATCTAAAGATGTTCGGACCCTAAACGTCGATGAAAATACATAATCGACTCAAAATATAATGAAACCTAGAGAATGCCCCAAAGTCGCACTAAACTTAGACAATCGGAATGGTATCCTCATCGGATGAAATTTCCACTATCTCGGGAAGTTTGACATCTTCTTCGTCATCGGAGGATATGGTGATGACTTCTTTCTTCTTGATCGGGGAGTGCTTTGGGGCCGTCTTGGTCGCGCGAGGCTTCTTCGCCAATTTCATGTACAACTCCCAAATTCTTTCTTTCTCGCGCTCGAGCTCCAAATATCGTCCACATCGGGTATAATCGCAACTCTCGCTACGGATGTGGTTCCGTCCATTGAGCTCTCGTCCATGGACAAATCCGAAAACCCGAAATGTAGCGGGTACTCGGTCCTCGCGTCGAACAGTCCTCCGTTCCCATGTGAATACGTCGGGTACCTCAACACGACCTCGAGGTGCCATCTATCTAAAAAGGAAAATTTGACCTTCAACCCCGATCACTTAAACGATCTTACAAATTGTGATGATATGTCGTGAAAATGCATGATATGTGGAATTTAAATTTACAAGTTCAAAATAAAGAGAGTAGAAAGCCTTACCAACCGATGTTACTCTTTTTTTGGGTTTTTGGTTTTAGGTATACCAACCGTCCATTTCACATGCGCATGAGACAAGTGAGGTTCAACTCTAAAGAAATCAAAAAGGCTCGGGTATGGACCTAAAAAGGCTCCCGCTATACAAATCAATGGGCCGCCCACAAGCGCAATCAAACAACAAGTGGGTAGGACCATCGATTTTGCATAGCGAGCGGGATCAAATATGGTCAACCCAAGTGCAATCAAACACGGGAGCTTCGCATACCGATCCCTATCTATGGCGACCTATAAGGGTGATTCGCGGCTCGGGTTTAGGCGCTTATGTGTGCAGTGTCGTGATCCTCAAAATATGCAAAACATGCACAACAATTTATATTCAAAACACCGCTTCAATATTTGGATAAATAAACACACAATCCAAAACTCCATATCTGCATAAAAAATGGTTAGCATAGACGCCACCTCTTATAACTCCCATCTGCACCAACATTTAACACTTTTGTTATTGGACGTACCTCATCTTCAAGAGCATCTGCAGAAAACAAGGTTAGAAAACAATCTACATTTTTATCGGCTTAAGTCCTCTTAATCTCCCCGGTGGAGTCGCCGGTCTGTCGCGACCCTCCTCCGGAAAATCTTTAACTTTCTTCCCGGGGTGAGTAGGGTTAACGAGCCGATCCCCTTTTATATATGTAAGATCGCGGGTCTCTCCCAAGACCCATTACTCGAATCGCGATGTCGGGTAAAATTTATCAAATATCGACATTGACCTTGTGTGGTCGGGTGGCATGTGCGAGGTGTACATGCAATTTGGAGTCGCCACCGATCAATTTATTGGAGGGTATGATCGGAAAACCCTACCGAGCGGTCGGGAGAAACAGTTCGGTTCCCCGAAAACCAGAGATTATTGGGTCCGGGGACTTGGTTACGCCAAATTTCATATTGACGCCCTTTCGGTTACCGATGTCGAGTGTTTTTCTAACCTAAGAATTCATGCGGATGAACTTTCGGGTGAGGTAGGTTGTAACAGTTTTGAGGTATTCATGCATATGGGAATTTTCTAACCTAACAATCACAATCATGAAAATCAAAAAATGCAATCAAAATATTCAAAGTCAATCAAATCAATCAATCAAGGTTTGACATGTCTAAAATGACCCTATCGGCCCACACGTAAATCAAATTTGGGTTTCGGGGTGATTTGGCGAAAATTTGGGGCGGAAGGCCCGGAAGGGTAGAATGGTCATTTTTTAGGGTTCGGGACTAGAAAATCACAAAATTTTGATTTGGCCAGTTGAATGTGGCCATTTCCTATTTTTTGTGATTTTTTCAGAATTTTTCTAATTTTTTTATTTTTTGGAATTTTTATTTATTTTCTAAAAATATTAGGAATTTTCCGGATTGACACAGATCGACCCTTGGAGTCTCAAAATTCTCGATCTAGACTTTATGAGTCTCGAATCGATCTAGAAATTTTTAAAAATTTTTTTTTGTGAAAATCTGGGAATTTTTGTGAATTTTCTAAGTATTTTTGCAATTTTTTGGATTTTTGGAAATTTTTATCTATTTTTATTTATTTTTTATTAATAAACCGGACCGGGTCAACCCGGTCAAAGACCGGTCAACCCGGTTCGATCGACTCAACAAACTCGCTCGACCTCAAAACGACGCCGTATGCTATTTATCTATTTATTTTTGATTTTTCTAAACTATTAATCTCTATTATCCGAATATACAAAAATGATGGACGGCTGAGATCAACACCTAGATCAATCTCAGCCGTCGGTCCTCTACTAATCAAAACAACGCTGCATCAGCCTATTCAAACGAACGGTCACGATTTACTCTAAACACGATCTGAGCCGTTGATTTCTTACTAAGCTAAATGACGACGTATTTATTTGTTGAATCGACGGCCACGATTAAATCCTAAGGCATGATTCGGGCCGTCTATTCCTCTATGACCTAAACGTTGACGCATCCGGGTCTTGACCTAAACGGCGCCGCATCTATTAAACCAATGAACGGCTGTGATATGTCCCAAACCTAATCTGAGCCATCGACCTATCTCTACCCAAAACGACGCCGAATCACTTAAATGCATGGACGGTCACGATCTAACCTAGACTTAATGCGGACCGTCCATTCCTAATCTAACCTAAACGACGACGCATTTCCTATGCTACACGGTGCCGTTTTACTATTTTCTAATTTCTATTTAATATACCAAATTTTCGAAAATACCAAAAATACGATCCAACGGTCCAGAATCAAATCTATCAATTAATCCGGACCGTTGGATGAAATCTGACTCGGCTCGTCCGCGCCAACGGCCGAGGCGAGTCTGCGACGAGCTGGACCAACCAGCTTTTGACACATCAGCCCGCCGATCACGTTGACCGCCACATAGACTCGTCTCCTACCTCTCGACGACGACAAACGGACGGCCGACATTTCTCCGGCGAGATCCAACGGTGAGATCTCGCCGGAATGATATGAAACCTACGGCGTTCGACTCGTCCGAACCTCTAGACTAACATATCCAAAAATCAAACCATTTCATCCGTAGAATCTCGAGCTATGAACTATTTGCAGACTCGGTTTCTCGGAACTCAATCAAGCAACATAGAGCATAACTATTGAATTAAAGCTTCAAGCACACTCAAATTAAGTTGAGAACACTTACCTCGGGTTCGGATTGAATCCTGAGTCGCCCGATTTGCCCGGCCGAAGTCCGACCGGACCGCGATGAGTAGGAGGTTCGACTCGAGGTTTTTGAGAGTAATCGATGCAAAACGAAGGTGCGATGGTGGTCAAAGGTGTATGAGGATCAAAAGGCACAAAACAATTTCAAAGATCGAGCGAGAGGACATGAGATGCCATTGATGCACAGTAGCGGTGTTTGAAGCTCAACTTACCGTTTTTGGCGGTTGTAGTCCGATTGAGCTGTGCCGATCGACTCGTCCGAGCTTGGAGGAGGTTCCGGTGATGATCCGCCACGCCGATTTGGCCCGGGATTGGCCGGACCGAAGTAGCGGAGGTTCGGCCCGCAAATCGCGCTTGAATTCTGCGCGAGAGCCTCTCTCTCTTCTTCTCTCGCTTTCTCTCTCTACTTTGATGCGTGAGCGAACAGAATGAGCCCCTCTCTCTCGTCTGGAACCTTCTTGGCTTTTATATTCGATCTTTGAAATTAGCGCGCGCACGGGCGAGCTAATGCCGAACTGTCTCACGTGCCAATCACATGCCAATAGGTTGCCGGATGGCGACGGAATCGGTTAGGATTCCGTCTGCGTTCGTCAGGCCTCCGTTGATCACCAAATGCACGCTAATTTGACACGGGATTGAAAATGTTGACTTTTTGCCTCGTTGGAGCTTTGACCGGCGATTCCGCCGTGCTCCGGCGGCCATTGGCCGTGCCACCGGTTCCGATCGACGGGCCATAACTCGAGGATCAAAACCCCCATGTCAATTGAATCGATTATGGTCGAATTGGTCGTCAATTTGATCATTGAAATTGATGGTTCAAAACGGCAAATCGCGCAGGTAAGAGGTTGAAGATGAAGTGCTATTACGGACCGGTTCGGCCGGTTAGACCGGCCTGGACCGGTTCAAATAGTAAAATTCATAGATTTTTTCAAAATTAATCAAAATTGAGTGGGAATTTTTCCAATTAAACCTCAGAATTAGACTTAGGGGCCTGGATATTATCTAGAAATGCAATTTTTCCCAAAAGTTCTTATCAATTTGCACAAAAGCCCCAAATTTTTCTAAATCCCCAATTGGGGAAAAATTCAATTGGACATCAATTTGATAAAATTGGACTACGAGACCCACGCTAATCGATTCAGAATGTGTTAAAACATTAGGGGTGGTCCAATTGTGTATAGAAAATTTCTCAATCGAAAATAATTTCAAAAATTGCAAAGTTGAGGGACCTAATTGCAACATTTTTAAGAATTTCTGTGCAATTCGCGCAATTGAGGGTGCAATTGATCAAATTGAAGTTCAAAGGGACTGGAATTGGATGTCTAGACTCAAAATGTGCAAAAATTGCAAATAAAAAGACTCAATTGGTATTTTTTATGAAAATTCTACTCTAGTCGTTTTGAAGGAACTCCTAAAATTGAACTCAATTTTTTATTTTTCTTGAGGTCAATATGAAAATGGAATTAAAAGAAAAATATTGAACATTTTTGTGTATTTTTGTGACCTTGAAATGTGTTTTTTTATGAATTTTGAAGTATTTTCCTATTTTTCGAAAATATTAAAAAATGCGAGAAATATGAAAAATTATTTTTTGTTCCAAATTGGTTCCTTAGGCTTGGCCAAGGCTTCCAATGTTGATTTTATAATTTTTTGATTTTTTTGTGAATTTTTAGTGAATTTTGGAAAATAAAACTAAAGGAAAACCGACTAAAAATTCAAGTGTCAACAATATTGTTGGTGGAGTGCTATGAAAGTAGACGTGACAAAGCATGTGGCTACATACTCGATCTGCCAATAAGTAAAGGCTCAACATTTCAAGCCTGGGGGTTTACTAAATCCATTTGAAATACCGGAGTGGAAATGGGAACACATTACCATAGATTTCATCTTGGGGTTACCAAGGACTCAAAACGGAAAGGACTCGATATAGGTGATAGTCGATAGGCTAACAAAGTCTGCTCATTTCCTGCTAGTCCGAAAGAATTACTCTTTTGAAAAGTATGTCGATCTATATGTCAAATAGATCATTTGTTTACATGGAGTATCAATTACAATCACATCGGATCGAGATCCCAGATTTACGACTAAATTATAGTGAAGTCTGCAAATAGCTCTCGAAACCAAACTCTAATTTAGCACGGCTTATCATCCTCGGAGTGACGGTCAAATAGGAAGATCTATCCAAACGTTATAAGATATGGCACGAGCCTGTGCTATTGATTTCAAGGGAAGTTGGGATGAGCATCTTCATCTAGCAGAGTTTGTTTATAATAATAGTTACTAACAAAATATTGAGATGGCTCCGTTCGAGGTACTATATGGTAGAGCTTGCGGGACTCCGGTTTGTTGGGAAGAAGTAGGGAAAAGAAAGCGTACAGGCCCAGAGATAATACAAATGACTACAAAGAACTACGGACCATATGAAATCACCTACATACAGCACAAAGTAGATAGAAAAGTTATGTTGATAGACGAAGGAAACAACAAGAGTTTTAGGTTGACAATTATGTATTTCTAAAAGTATCAACAAGAGTTTCAAGTTGAGACCCTAGAAAGGATAAGGGAATTAGCGTACGGGTTGGCCTTACTGCCACGACTTGCTAACATCCATGACGTATTTCACTTCTCGATGTTAAGAAAATATGAACCCGATCCGTTACATGTGTTTGATTACGAGATGATAGATAGATGATAGAATATCATACGTAGAAAGGCTAGTATGGATCATGGATAGAAAGGAGCAAGTCCTACGAAACAAGATGATTCCCCTTGTCAAGGTCCTATGGCAGTACCACGGGATAGAGGAAGGGACATTGGAGAGTGAAGAATTGCTCAAAAGCCAATATCCTTACTTGTTCCAATTACTAGGTATGTCTTAAATTTCAAGGACTAAATTTTATAGGGAGAAGAGTTGTGACACCCCAAAACTTAGGGTTAATTCAAGCTCAAGACTCGGACTAGTTACAAATAGTAGCCAAGGGTTGAGATGAGCATCAAAGAAGAGAGATCGCCTTCGATATGGATCATGGCTAAGTATATCAATCGGTTATGGTTTTAATTGAGAGTTGACTATGTGGCGACCTTAAATTATGCATGGATCAATTATGATTGATCTTGTCTAGCTGCAAAATGACCATAGGATTGCCCAGTAGTTGACTAGGGATTGACTTGTGGAACGGTTTCTAAGCTAGCATTAGTCAACTTCTAAACCGGCTATAGATTCGATGAAAGGTCGATTTGTAATAGAGCCTCGTACCAGCCACATACTAGTCAATGACCGATCACCCTAGACTGTGTGACATGCCGTTAGAAGACTACGGATTGAGATGAAGCAACCCTACATCGATTTTAATTGGTCATGAGAGGTGATCTTGAGAGTGTTCAATTATGTCAACGGTTTAGGAAAGGGTGATTTCAACCCTAAACCGAGATAAAATGGATGGCTCTTGATTCGATTGGCGATGAGACACAATCTTGAGAGTACCAAGCTATAAGCTTAGCCGCGCCTCTTGATGTGCTCTTGCCGCGAGCCGACTTGCTCAATAAGGAAAAAATAGTTCGACCTTTATCTTGTTAGGCACCTAAAGAAATGATCCTCCCTAGCTGTCCCGATAGTTGATAGGCGACCTTATCCATTTAAATAGAATGCACAAATTGCCATTAGCATTAGTCATGGATTGCATTTATAGAACAAGAGAGGAGGTTAAGAACTCGTCGGTGATGCTACGGCCATCCGATATCGCAGCACCACTTTATGGTGGCCGCGGTTGAGGACAACTATCGAGAGTTCCGCTCATTGAGGTGGCACACTTAGGTGCCAATATGTGTACGTTAAATCCTTAATTCAAATACAAAATAAATCAGACAAGTAACCACACAAGCAAGTTAGGTGAGGAAGCTATAAAAATAAAAATAAAAACTTGTCATTGTTAAGGCCTAAGAATTTTATGATTCCTAGGCTAGCTAGTTGGACAAGTTGAGAAAATGACAAGTGGCATCTAGAATCTTCTCTCCCATCAATTATTAGACAATAAAATAATAATGTGAAAATTTTGGCTTGAGGAAGAAGAAAAGGTAACTTAGTATCATAATCTAATATAGGCTAGCCATGTGGCAATTTCTAATGGCATCTATATAATATTCTATACGAAGGATTTATTTAGAAAAAATAAAAGAAAATAATATATTATTAATTATTGGACATAAATGAGAAAAATAAAAATAAAAGAATGAGAAATAACCTAAGACTAGGCGTGAACATGGGGAGCAAGTTACCCAATTGAAAAATGGTTCTAGAAACATGCCTAGTACGTAGTCTAATATAGGTAATTATAATGAGAATTTATGAATATGGACATGTAGCAAAATTAGTAAAATAAGGAAATTAAATTCCTAATAGGCGTGGACACCTAAGCAAGCCAAGGGAAATAGCTTTGTAGAATAGCTAGGTGGAATATTTAAATACATGACACATATGCAAACTTAATAGAGTAGCTTTATAGGGTAGCCATGTGGAAAACTTAGGAGCAAGACACATGGACAAGTAATCATTAGAAGTGTAATGATTGAATTAGAATAGAAATATTAAGCAAATTAAGAATAAGACATGTCACGCCCCGTGTCCTCCGAGCGCGCCAACATCCCTCGTTGTCGAAGAAATCTCGCAAATCACCGGGATCGCAAACGGACGTAAAACACGCGAGATGCAAATGCAAGTGGAAGCAATGAAAACAAACCCGACAATGAATATAGAATGACCTTAGAACATAACACCAAAATACATATAACATAGCCAGGTAAGTTCAAGGTTCATACGGACCACCGTAAATAAAACGACTACGACTCAAGGATACGGCACGGGGACACAAAAGGAAACTCCCTAATCATAACCACTCGTTGACACACGAGGGTCCAAAAGCAGGGATAAGGACCTCTACACACCTAAAGGTCGGGCGTCATCATCAGAAGTAAACTCGGCGGGGGTAGAGTACTCCGGGGAGAAACTCGTCACGATGGCTCCACTAAACGCCTGCTCGGGCTCCTCCCATGGCTCCTCCTCCGGCACCTCCTCCAGGTCCTCCTCTAGATCAGACGCCTCCTCGGGTATCGGCTCTTCTTCTGGTTCGGACTCCTCTTCGGGTTCCTCCATCTCCCGGTCATGTGCTGGATCCACGACGTGAACTACATTGGGGACAGGCTCGGGAAGCATCGGGGGTCCATCAGCAGGCTCATCGGGTTCCAAGGTCCCTCCATCCAGAGCGGGGAGTCCGGGTATGGGAGACCTCGGCTCGGGGATCGGTCCAACTATAGGTCCAAGGACATGGAGTCTCGAAGGTGAAGCTATCGGGAGTCTAGGTCCGGCGGCATCCAAGACGTGCTCGGGAATTACCTCCTCCCTCAAAGGTCCGGATAAATAGTCCCCATCCTTATAAGTCAAAGAGAGGAAGGAATAAGGGGTCGAGTATCCTCTCGCGTCGTCGATTCACAAGGTGCTAACCCTCCGATAATACGTCTGATCCGGTCCCACTCTATACTCGGTAATCACGGGCTCAAACCGAGTCGGTAGTCCAAAAAGTAGCGGCATCGCGGCGATCGGGGTCGAGGAGTCTGAAAATGTTGGTCCCACGTAGGGGTGAGATCGACATCTCAGCAAGCGAAGCCTAACCTATCGTAAGGTCCTAGTACCTCCGGACAAAACACGGCATGCAAACAATCCAATCCAAACAGCAGACGGTGGTCAATTCAAAGTGTACAAATAAAGCAATCATGTACGGGACCACACTGAACATGCCAAATCACACAAGTCGATCCTCGTACCATAGGGCTCTCATACCACCTCCATAATTTAGTATCATAATCTCATATATCAAGTACAAGCCTCGGACTCTTAGGAACACGGCATTGTACGTATAAATACAAATATTTTTGTGTGCACACCGGGGTCTCGGACAATTAGGAATACGCCCCATGGGGTCTCGTACACTTAGGAATACGCCCCATTTATTCAACGGTCTCGGACATTTAGGAACACGACTGGATTAAGTCTCGGACAATTGGGCGAACACGGCATACTATACGGCCTCGGACGCCTCAATTGAACACGACTTTATAATCTCATGTATAGGTCATACACAAAAGGGCCTCATGCCCTAATATCACAATATTGCAATTCCACAATTACTTGGGCTATTTAGCATGTCAATACCATCACGAGCTCGAATCGGGCCAATTGCCACATATCGCCTCACAAGGCCAATCATGCAATTACAAGGGGTCTCACACTAGCCAAGACATCCCAATATCACATAAAATGCATTTAAAGCACCCCCAATTCAGAATTACTACTTTTGATACCAACGGTCCCAATCGAGCAAATTCTACGTTTTCTCTTACAAAGCCACACACTTAATCCCAAGAGGCTTCACACATGCCAAGGCATGTAAAAGTCATTCTAAAACACCTTTCAAGTGCCCCACATCAGAATTACAACATTTAGCACCCACTAACCATTTTAGTGCACAATTGCTCCAATTGAGTTATTTTAGGTCTCGATCGCCCCCAACCATGGTCCACTCTTAAACCACGTGCTATCCACACATCAAGTCACTCATTTCCACCCATATGACCACATAAACATCCCAGGACCAGCATTGATACCAATTGCACAGAAATTTCCCGATTGGTCCTCTCTAGCATTTCTCACTATCCCAAGCATTTAGCACACCATCTAGCCAAACCCAAGTGTCTCTTAGTAACCTAGGGCTCTAGGAAGGGTTAAGAAACACTTACCCTGCTTTTTGATGAAGAAAAACCCGGCGAAAGCGTTTCCTTCGCGCACGATCAGATTCGACCTAAAAGGGTGTCCACCGGTTTCAAACACAAAGCACCAACTTTTAGTCCAAGAAAACCTCATCACACACAGCCATGAACCTCCTTTAAACACCCTAGAATCCTTTGAGAAGCTTGAGCTCTTACCTTGAAGTTGGATGAGCAAAACCGGCGGTGAAACCCTAGGATTTGTTCGGCGCCGAGAGAGAGAAAAACGGACGGCACGGCGGCGGCAACAACTCACAGCCAAGAAAGGAAGATGAAGTGGCGGTGGCGTGGTGGAGCTCCTCCTTGGACCGGCGGTGTGAGGAGGCCGAAGGGGTGCACGGCTAAGAGAGGAAAAGATAGAGTTCTTGGGAGAGAGTTGAGCTCAAAATGAAGAAATGAGGGAGTGATCAGCCAAGAGTAAGAGAGGGAGAGGGTGAGTTTGAGTGATTGAGTGAGTGACTTGATGGGTGGGAGATAGTGGGGTTGGTGTAGGACATGAATAGTAGAGTAGGTGGTGGGGTTTTTGGGGTTTGACTTGCATGGGGACTTGATCCCTTCAAGTGTCATGTCCCTCCATTATCCACATGGGGATTTAGGGGCTGATGGGTGCGGTACAAGGGTTGGCCGAAATTCCTTCGCGGTCGCTCAAGGGCTGAACGAATTCGGGACCGGAATGGATTTTTTTGTTCCGCAAATCCGATCCTCATTTTTCCAACTTATATGGCTTCCAAATATCCTTAATAACATTTGCAAGGCGACATCCAAGTTTATTTGTATTGGAATTCTCGAATACTCGGCCGCCAATTTCGAAGTCCGCTTCGCGCTCAAAATCAGCCGATCGCATTTACGGTGCACCTCAAACCGACGGGCGGCTTTCGGGAGCTACGCGTATCGACCCGTGATTTTAGTTACCATGTTTTAAGAATTCGGACCACGGCGACCCTGGTTGTCATGTAATCGCGAGGGAAACGGTCGGTCTTGACGGGACGCGATTGTCGGGAATCGGTTCGGGGTTATTCGCAAATCATGCTATGGCGTAGCGGTATCACCCGCGAACCAATTGCACGACGCTAGCAAATAGTTCTAACGTCAACCCTGGATCGGCCCG
Organism: Rhodamnia argentea; assembly: GCF_020921035.1. Lineage (NCBI taxonomy): Eukaryota > Viridiplantae > Streptophyta > Magnoliopsida > Myrtales > Myrtaceae > Rhodamnia > Rhodamnia argentea. The sequence continues at coordinate 11,275,622 of NC_063158.1, forward strand.
CAATGACCCAGAATGTACCCTCGGCGACCCTTATGGTCGGGATACCGATCCGCGGTCGAGTCCTTTATGGTCCGCGCACTATCCTATTTAGCCATTCCCCTTTGGTCGAGTTATCTCAAGAGTGATCAATTCGAGTGAGGTTCTTTGGAATACATCGATACTCATTTCATTCATAACTTCGAAATGGGGTTGGAATTCGGAATGTCACAATTCTTCCCCCCTTACAAAAATTTCGTCCTCGAAATTTACAAGACTTAGATACTCAAACAAGTGGGGGAATTTACGCCTCATAGCTTCCTCGCTCTCCCGGGTGGCTCCTTCCGTTCCGTGGTGCTCCCGGATTACTTTTACCAACGGAATTGTTTTGTTTCTCGGGACTTGCTCCTTCTTGTCCTCGATCCTAACCGGTCTTTCCACGTATGTTACTCGATCAACCACTTCGATAGCTTCATAATCCAAGCCATGGGTCGGATCGGGCTCATACTTCCGTAGCATTGACACGTGAAAGACGTTGTGGACTTGCGATAGATTTGGCTGTAAGGCTAGTCGATAGGCCGGGGTTCCAATTCGCTCTAGTATCTCGAAAGGTCCCACGTATCTCGGACTTAGTTTCCCTTTCTTCCCAAATCGAGATAATCCTCGCATTGGCGATACCTTAAGGAACATATGATCTCCCACTTGGAATTCCAAAGGCTTACGCCGTCCGTCGGCGTAGCTTTTACGGCGACTTTGGGCGGTCTTAAGTCTTTCTCTAATCACCTTCACTTGCTTCAATCGATTGTTCTACTAACTCCGGGCCTGTTATACTCCTCTCACCGACTTCGTCCCAAGCATATTGGCGTTCGGCACGCTCGCCATACAGGTGCTTCGAACGGTGCCATTCCGATATTCTCGCGATAGCTGTTGTTATAGGCGAACTCCACAAGGTGCAACTGCTCTTCCCAACCTCCTTTGAAGTCTATGACATACGCCCTTAACACATCTTCCAACGTCTGAATAGTTCTCTCGGACTATCCATCCGTCTGAGGGTGGTAGGCGATGCTCTTGCAACTTTGTCCCCATCGCTTCTTGCAGGCTTTTCCAAAACGAAGCGGTAAACTTGGGATCTCTGTCTGACGTGATTGTCACTGGCACTCCATGTAGTCGAACGATCTACCTCATGTACGGTTCGGCGTACCTGTCCATTGCGAAATCCTTTCGCACTGCCGAAAAATGTGCAGACTTAGTCAATCGATCCACGATCACCCATATGGAGTCATGTCCCCTTTGACTCCTTGGTAAGGCCATAACAAAATCCATCGTGATGTGCTCCCATTTCCACTCGGGGATTTCCAACGGTTGAAGGAGGCCTTCCGGTTTACAATGTTGTGCCTTCACTTGCGGGCACGTTAAGCATTTTGCCACATGCTTGGCGACGTCCACTTTCATTCCATTCCACCAGTAGTGTTGACGGAGATTTTGGTACATCTTCGTACATCCAGGGTGGATACTATAGTTACTTCGATATGCTTCTAATAGAATCCTTTCTCGGAGCTCTTCGTCATTGGGTACGCATAACCTCCCACGAAACTTCAGTATTCCATCCTCCGATACCCGAAACTCAGGTTTCCTTTTATTCGCCTCCATTTCCAGAATCTTTTGGAGGTTGGGATCCGTCGATCGTAATGCCTTAATCCTATCCTGGATCTCGGGTTCAATCCTTAGTGTCGCCATCAAATTGGACAACCGACGGACTTCCAATTTGAACTCCGAATCCCTTATCCTTTCTAGCAGAGTCCACTCTTTCACTAGCATAAGCGCCATACTTGACTTCCGACTTAGCGCATCCGCTACCTTATTTGCTTTCCCGGGGTGATACAAAATGTCACAGTCATAATCCTTAAGCAACTCTATCCACCGACGTTGTCTCATATTCAACTCCTTTTGGGAAAACAAGTACTTTAGACTCTGATGATTCGTATAGATCTGAAACTTTTCTCCACACAGATAATGCCTCCGGATCTTCAAGGCGAAGACTATAGCAGCAAGCTCCGGATCGTGAGTCGGGTAATTCATCTCATGAGGTCTTAATTGACGCGATGCATAAGCCACAACTTTTCCATGTTGCATTAGCACACACCCCAATCCTTTCAAAGATGCGTCACTATAGATCTCGTAACCTCCCGGTCCGGAGGGAATAGTCAACACCGGTGCGGTGGTCAGCCTATGCTTCAGTTCTTGGAAACTTCTTTCGCACTTGTCGGTCCATTCAAACTTCGTTTCCTTCTTCGTCAATCTAGTTAATGGCATGGCTATTGAGGAGAACTTCTCCACAAACCTTCTATAGTAGCCTGCCGGTCCCAAGAAACTCCTCACTTCGGTCACCATTGCTGGTCTAGGCCAATTCATCACCGCTTCGATTTTAGCGGGATCCACCGAGATTCCATCTCCGGATACTACATGTCCAAGGAACGCCACTCTATTCAACCGGAACTCACACTTACTAAACTTGGCGTAAAGTGAGTGTTCCCTTAATGTCTACAAGACAATCCTCAAGTGTACTTCATGTTCGCCATTACTCCTCAAGTAAATCGGAATGTCATCTATGAACACTATGACAAACTTATCCAAATACTCCTTGAACACACGATGCATTGTCGCGACCCTCCGGAAATTTTTCCCGGGCGGAATAGGGCTAACGAGCCGATCCCTTAATTTTTATAACCCCGGTTGTCGGCGGGGTATTTTCTAGGATCGCGGATCCCTCCCAAGACCCATTACTCGAATCGTGATGTATGGTAAAATTTATATCGAATATCGACCTTAGTGTGGTCGGGTGGCATGTGCGATGTGTACATGCAATTTGGAGTCGCCACCGATCGATTTATTGGAAGGTACGATCGGAAACCTTACCGAGCGGTCGGGAGAAACCGTTCGGTTCCGCGAAAACCAGAGATTTTGGGTCCGGGGACTTGGTTACGCCAAATTTCATATTTGACGCCCTTTCGGTTACCGATGTTGAGTGTTTTTCTAACCTAAGAATTCATGCAGATGTAATATCGGGTGAGGTAGGCCCTAACAATTCTAAGTTTTCATGCGGATGGGAATTTTCTATCCTAATCAATCACAATCAGAAAAAATTAATGCGCAATCAAAATCATTACAAGCAAACAAATCAATCAATCAAGGTTTGATATGTCTAAAATGGCCGTATCGGCCCACACAAAAATCAATTTTGGGTTTTAGGGTGATTTGGTAAAAATTTGGGGCAAATGGCCCGGAAGGGTAGAATGGTCATTTTTGGGAGTTCGGGACCCGAAAATCACAAAATTCCGATTTGGCCAGTTGAATGTGGCCATTTCTCATTTTTTGTGATTTTCTTGAATTTTTTCTAATTTTTCTATTTTTTTGGAATTTCTATTTATTTTTCAAAAATATTGGGAATTTTCCGGATCGAAATTAATCGACCCTCGAAGTCTCAAAAATTTTTGATCCAGACTTTATGAGTCCCGAATCGATCTACAAATTTTTAGGAATTTTTTGTAAAAATCTAGGAATTTTTATGAATTTTCTAAGTATTTTTACAATTTTTTTGGATTTTTGGAAATTTCTTTTTATTTTTTATTATTTTTTATTAAAGAACCGGGCCGGGTCAAACCGGTCAACGGCCGGTCAACCCGGTCCGACCGCCCACGGACCCGTTAGACATCCCAAAACGACACCGTATTCTATTTTCTACAATTTTTTCTTGATTTTCTAATATTAATTTCTAATATCCGAATATATACAAAAAAGGTGGACGGCCGAGATCAACTCTTGGATCAATCTCAGCCGTTGACTCCTCTTTAAACGAAACGACGACGTTCTGCTCTTCATACTCAAAAACGACGCCGCATCTATTACTCAAACGGACGGCCGCGATTTGAACTTGGATCTAATCTTAGCCGTCAACTCTCCCGAGCTAAAACGACGTCACTTCTAAAAAAGACCTTGAACGGTCACGATCAACTCTAGCTCTAATCTAGACCGTCCATCCCACCTAATGCCAAAACGACGCCGCATACCTTATTATCCTCAACGGCCACGATTGATCCTATAGCTAATCTGGACCGTCTATCTATTCCAAAGCTAAAACGACGACGTCTAACCTAAACAAAACGGCACCGTTTTTGATTTTCTGTATTTTCTATCTAATATACTAATATCTAAGAAATACGAAAATCAGATCCAACGGCCCTAAATCAAACTAATCTAATATTCCTAGCCGTCCGATCGGATCGACTCGACTCGGCTCCGCGCCAACGGCCGAGCCGAGTCAGTGACCACCTGGACCAATCTACACGTGACACCTGGATTTTGACCCTTTGACCAAGCCACGTCATCTTCTTCTTCCTCGCCGCGACGAACAGAAATGTACGGCCGAGAACATTCCGGCGAGATCCAACGGTGAGATCTCGCCGGAATATCCTCAAACCATCACCGATCGACTCCATTCGACCTCTAGATTAATATACTCAAAAATCAAAACATTTTATCCGCGGAATCAACGGGAATCAAGCTTAGACAGTCTCGGCATCTCAAACCTCAATCACGCAATATCGAGCATAACAATGCAATCAAAGCTTCGGATACGCTTAGATTAGGTCGAGAACACTTACCTCGGGCTCCGATCGAGCCCGGAGTTGCTGGATTCGTCCGGCCAAAGTCCGGCCGGGTCGCGACTAGTTGGAGGTTTGACTCGACTCGATCGGGCAAAATCAATGCAAAAGGACAATGCGATTGTGGGTTAGTGAGGTTCTCAAGGTAAAAGGCACACATCAATTTCAATAATCGTGCTCGGGATAATGAGGTGCCATGATCGAGCGGTGAAGAGATCGAGAGCTCACCTTACCGTTTCGGGCGGTTTCCGGCGGCGAGATTGGTGGCGATCGCTTTCTGGAAGTCGAAGGAAACTTCCAGCAATGATCCGGTGCCTCGATTCAACCTAAGGTGACCGGCCGGATGATTTCAAGTTCACCCTCAAAGCTCCGGTGAAAGCTTCGCGCGGGCGTTTCTCTCTCTACTTCTCTCTCTTTCTCTCTCTATTACGTTCGTCGACGAGCAACAAATGAGCCTCTCCTTCAATTCTCGAAGCTTCTCCGCTTTTATACCAATTTTTGAAAAAGCGCGCGTCGGGGAGGAGCTCGCCGAGCCTCCTCACGTGCCGTCACGTGGCTTTTGGTTCGTCGGACGGCGACGGAGTCGATTAAGATTCCGTCCGTGTCCGTCAAGCCTCCGTCGATCACCAAATGCGCGCTAATTTGACACGGGATTTGAGAATGTTGACTTTTTGGCACCGGGGACTTGACCGGCGATTGCGACCATCTCCGGCGGCCATTGGGTGTGCCGCCGGTGTCAATTGATGCGGGCCATTCCAATGAACAAAACGCCTCCAACAATTGATCCAATTAAGCTTGAATTGATCTTCAATTTGAGTGATGAATCTCGGCCTTCAACCTGCAATTCACGCGAGTAAGTTGGGGAAGATGATGAACTGTTTTGGACCGGTTCGACCGGTCCGACCGGCGGTCAGACCGGTCCGAACCGGTTCGGATAGTAATTTTTGCTCAATTTTTAAAATTAATCCAAATTGACTGGGAATTTTTGCAATTAAACCTCAAAATTGAACTCGGGGGCCTAGATATTATCTAGAAATGTGTTTTTGCCCAAAATTTCCCATCAATTTATATGAAAACCCCAAATTTTTGATTTCGCCCTAATTGGGGAATAGTTCAATTGGATGTCAATTTGATCAAATTGGACCCCGAGACCTATGCCAATTGATTCAGAATGTGTGAAAACATAGGGTGCCAGTCCAATTTTACAATGATAGTCTCTCAATTAAAAGTAATTTCAAAATTTGGCCAATTGAGGGACTAAATTGCAAATAATTTGGGAATTTTGTGTCTAATTCATGCAATTCATGCAATTGAGGGTGCAATTGATCAAATTGAAGTTCAAAGGGACCACAATTGAATGTCTAGACTCCAAATGTGCAAAAATTGCAAATAAAAAGACCCAATTGGTATTTTTTATGAAAATTCAACCTTAGGCATTATGAAGCAACACCTAAAATTGAATTCAATTTTCAATTTTTCTTGAGGTCAATATTGAAATGAAATTAAAAGAAAAATATTGGACATTTTTGTGTATTTTTGTGACCTCGAAAAGTATTTTTCTTATGATTTTTCAAGTATTTTCCTAATTTTCGAAAATATTAAAAAAAGTGAAAAATATGAAAAATTATTTTTTGTTCCAAATTGGTTCCTTATGCTTGGCCAAGGCTTCCAATGTCGATTTTTTAATTTTTTGATTTTTTTGAATTTTTAATGAATTTTGGAAAATAAAACTAAAGGAAAACCGACTAAAAATTCGGGTGTCAACAGTTGCCCCTCTTTGAAAGTAATCTCGGTTAGAGGTTGCTTTCAAAGACAAGGTGACACCTGAATCCTTAATCGACTTTGCTGGGGAGAAAAAATCTAAAGAAAATAAGTCTTGACATTCGATTGCTTTACCTTCGCAGTTTAAAGCTCTAACTCCGTGGGGAATTATTTCAGTTTATGCTCGTCTTATGTGAAAAAGAGATGAGAAGAGAGAGAGACTTACCCGTAGCTCACCTGTCTATGGTTTGAGATTTGTTGATCCGAGGTTGAAAAGTTGAGTGTACGGAATTACCTGTGGACGGTTTGGCGCGATTTTGCAATGGTCGGCGTCCGTCCGGTGTCGAGTGGTGATTCGAAAACTTAGAAGAGAGGTTCACCCTTGTAACAAAGGGGTTTCACCTATTCAAAATGGGTTTGACTATCCATTGGGAATTCATCATTTAAAAGGGGGCGGATCGGCTTTCGTCTATGCAGCTACTCACCGTCTGAAAGGGAGGTTCACCCTTGTAACAAAGGGGTTTCACCTATTTAAAAGGGATTGGCTATCCTCCATGCGGGGACTCACCATCTAAAAAGCGGATCGGCTTTCGTCTCTCCAGCTACTCACCGTTCGAAAGGGAGGTTCACCCTTGTAACAAAGGGGTTTCACCTATTTAAAAGAGATTGGCTATCCTCCATGCGGGGACTCACCATCTAAAAAGCGGATCGGCTTTCGTCTCTCCAGCTACTCACCGTCCGAAAGGGAGGTTCACCCTTGTAACAAAGGGGTTTCACCTATTTAAAAGAGATTGGCTACCCTCCATGCGGGGACTCACCATTTCTAAAAAGCAGATCGGTTTTCGTCTCTCTAGCTACTAACCGTCCGAGAGGGTGCCATCGAGGACCTAGGTTGACTAGTGTACCTACGAGCTCAAACCCTATTTCAAATTTTCAAATAAGCGAGATCGGTTTTCGTCTCTCCAAGCTACTAACCGTCCGAGAGGGTGCCATCTCGAGGACCTAGGTTGACTAGTGTACCTACAGAGCTCAAACCCTATTTCAAATTTTCAAATAAGCAGATCGGTTTTCGTCTCTCCAGCTACTAACCGTCCGAGAGGGTGCCATCTGAGGACCTAGGTTGACTAGTGTACCTACAGAGCTCAAACCCTATTTCAAATTTTCAAATAAGCAGATCGGTTTTCGTCTCTCCAGCTACTAACCGTCTAAGAGGGTGCCATCTGAGGACCTAGGTTGACTAGTGTACCTACGAGCTCAAACCCTATTTCAAATTTTCAAATAAGCGAGATCGGTTTTCGTCTCTCCAGCTACTAACCGTCCGAGAGGGTGCCATCTGAGGACCTAGGTTGACTAGTATACCTACAGAGCTCAAACCCAATTTCAAATTTTCAAAAAAGCAGATCGGTTTTCGTCTCTCCAGCTACTAACCGTCCGAGAGGGTGCCATTCGAGGACCTAGGTTGACTAGTGTACCTACAGAGCTCAAACCCTATTTCAAATTTTCTAAAAAAGGGGGATCCGAGGACCCGGGGACTCCGGAAGACCTGCAGAAAATCCAAGTTAATCAAATCTTTAAAATGTAACTTTTCCGAGGATTTGGGATCGCCGGGGAACCCGCAGAAAGTTCAATCAAACATCATTAGTATGATAATTCTAAGTCCTGAGGAGAGACTTAAGAATTCTTAGACAAATTTTCAAAATTATTTGTGAAGGAAATGTGTCCAATCACAAGTTCAAATTTTCATTGGAGATGGACTTTGAGTGACACATCCCGAGTGTTCTACAAAAAGATTGTTTTAAAAGTTTTTCAAAAGTGTTTTCCTTCATCCAAGAGGGCTTCTCACCATTTAGGAAGGCTTTTCTTAAAATTCAAATTTGCTCACAGGAAACCTAACCTTGAGGTTTCGGGATCATTCGAGATGCATACAATCCGACTAATCAGAGAAGGCATTTTAAAAGGGACCGTAATTCAGGCCAGGTCAAAGGCTCATCAAAAGATATTCAATTTAAGGTTTAGAAATGAATTTTGATTAGGAATAGCTTCTTCGGGTCTACAAGTCAAGAACCCTGAAGTCATTATAAGACAGGATTGTACTTACCTCTTTAAGCGGTAGCTTCCTGTATGATTTCTTGCATTAACCTGAAACACCTCTTAGATCAGAAAAGTTTTGGTGACGGGTTGTATCTTGGTTTAAGGTGGGCTCTTTAAGAATGGCCATATTTTTTAAAAAGGGGTGAACTTTGGTGATCACCTTGATATTTTTCCAGCATTCATTTGCTTTTGCAATAAATTCATGACCATTTTTCTTCAATTGACTTTGAGGATTTTCATCTTTTCATCTTAATGATTTCTCAAACTTTGCCCCTTTTGGGATGCTCTTTTCATGGGCTTTGGCCTTGCTTTTACCAGGCACTTTGCTTTTTCTAGCCCTTTCATTTCTTGTCATTTTTTGCATTGGATGGCTCTTTTGAGACCAGCATCAAGAATTCTTCCAAATTATGCATTTTGACTCATTGCTGGTTATTCCTTTGTTTTGCCCCGGTGTGGGGAGGTGATCACCAACAATGGTTTAGAAATGAATATTCAAAGGCTCAAATTGGCTTTTTCAAAGGGTAAGTGTTTGGGATATAGAAATGAAATGCTTTTCTTCACTTTGAGGTGTTCCAAATCTCTGCCGGAAATCACCTGAAGCTAATCACAAAAAGATTGATGCGAGTCGGTACAATAAAGTCTTACCCGACCTTTTCTCCAAGGAATCATCCAATGAACCTCCAAATATGCCCCAGTGTGGGGTGGTTCTTGACAGGGTTATATTCAGAAAATTCTCCCTTTTGGCTCGGATTGGTTGTCAAGGGATATAAATGTGTGTGGATAATTTTGAAATGGAAATGCCTTTCATCACTTTAATCCATGTAATCACCGCGAATGATCCCTACGTCCCCAAAATTAAGCTCTTTCGCTCTATCACTCTCACTCATCACTCAAGTGTATCGGGGACGTGTTTGAGGATAATGTTTGCCTCTTTTCATCTGAAGGATCACTCTCTTGAAAAATTTTCAAAACATGCCCTTTTATAGAAACTCGGAATATTTCATCAAAAATTCATCATTCGCAAAAGTTTTCATCAAAAGGTTTTTTTTCAAAAGATGTTTCTGAAATTTGAAAGGAATGCTTCTTTGAAAGAGCTCTGTTGCTTTGCAAATCCAAAATTTTTTTATTTTTAAGCACGTCGGTGTATGAAAATACTTTGTAAAGGAGGAGAACCTCAAACCTGTCTTCTTCAAATATTGACTTCTGTTCCCTGTAAAAACAAAAGGAAATAATCAGTTCAAAACATTTAAAATTTTAAGTTCCGAAGCGGTTTTTTTCTTGTCTCCTTCGGACGTTGACTCCCGTTTCCTCCTTCGGATGTTGACTCCCGTTTCCTCCTTCGGATGTTGACTCCCGTTTCCCGTAAAAACAAAAGGAATCAATTAGTCAAAGATATACAAAATTTCAAATCCCGAAGCGACTTCGTTCTACCTCCTTCGGATGTTGACTCCCGTTTCCTGTAAAAACAAAAGGAATCAATTAGTCAAAGATATTCAAAATTTCAAATCCCGAAGCGACTTCGTTCTACCTCCTTCGAATGTTGACTCCCGTTTCCTGTAAAAACAAAAGGAATCAATTAGTCAAAGATATTCAAAATTTCAAATCCCGAAGCGACTTCGTTCTACCTCCTTCGAATGTTGACTCCCGTTTCCTGTAAAAACAAAAGGAATCGATCAGTCAAAGATATTCAAAATTTCAAATCCCGAAGCGACTTCGTTCTACCTCCTTCGGATGTTGACTCCCGTTTCCTGTAAAAACAAAAGGAATCGATTAGTCAAAGATATTCAAAATTTCAAATCCCGAGCGACTTCGTCCTACCTCCTTCGATGTTGACTCTGTTTGTAAAACAAAAGGAATCTCGTTCAAAATGTTCAAAATTTCTAAATTGCGTTTCTTCTTATCTCCTTCGAGATCGCTCCCTTTCAAAAACAAAAGGAAACAAATCTTCAAGATATACAAAGTCCGTAATCCAAAATAACGGGATAACTTCCCTGTTTTGATCAATTGCTCTGCAAAGTTCTTCATGATTCCCAGCTCTCCTGCAAAATACAAATGTATGCGAATGTATGTATGCAAATGTCATGCGAATGCAAAATCATTATGTGACTCGGATCTGCTCATCAATCGCTTTGAAGCTCAATTTTATTTCAAGGAAAATATCTCTTCACGGCGTCGCATTTCTTGGACTCGCTAATTCTTCTCCATCCATGTTTACAAGTATAAGAGCTCCCCCGGTTAAGACCTTCTGAATCACGTAGGGGCCTTCATAATTTGGCATAAATTTGCCTCCTGGGTGTTGTGCATTTGGAAGCATTTTCTTCACAACTAGCATCCCCGTTTCAAAATTTCTGGGCTTAACCTTCTTGTTAAAAGCTTTGGTCACCTTTTTTCGATAACTTTGACCATGACAGATAGCCCTTAATCGCTTTTCATCAATCAAATTCAATTGTTCGTGTCTCTGCCGGTCCCACTCATCTTCCGTGAGTTCTACTTGAGACAAGATCCTTAAAGAGGGGATTTCCACCTCTACCGGTAGGACTGCTTCCATACCGTATACCAACGAATAGGGAGTTGCCCCGGTTGAAGTATGAATTGAAGTTCGGTAGGCCATGAGAGCATATGGCAATCTTTCGTGCCAATCTCGATATTTCTCAGCAGTTTTGGCCAATATCTTCTTGATGTTCTTGTTTGCCGCTTCCCACGCTCCATTCATTTGTGGGCGGTAAGGTGAAGAATTAAGGTGTCGTACCTTAAATTGTTCCAATAGTTGATCGACAACCTTGTTGTTCAAATTTGAGCCATTGTCTGTAATGATGGCTCTTGGCACTCCATATCTTGAAATAATATCTCGCTTGATAAACTTAGCCACACTATTCGCGGTGACATTGGCATATGAGCTGGCTTCAATCCATTTGGTGAAGTAGTCAATAGCCACCAAAATAAAGCGATGTCCGTTTGAGGCCTTTGGGTTGATAGAGCCAATCATATCAATTCCCCACATGCAGAATGGCCACGGTTCTGACATTTGATGTAGCTCGGTTGGCGGCACATTTATTTTGTCGCCGTATACCCGACATTGATGACATGATCTAACATGCTGGTTGCAATCCGACTCGATAGTCATCCAATAATATCCGAGTCTCATGATCTTCTTGGCGAGAAGGTGACCATTCATATGCGGCCCGCATTCTCCTTCATGAATCTCTTTCATAATGAGATTTGCTTCTTTGGAATTCACGCACCTCAGCGGGACTGAGTCAAAGGATCTCTTGTATAGGATCCGTCCGCCGAGGAAAAATTTAGATGCCATCTTGCTTATGTACTTTTTATCTTCTGGTTGTCTGTCCCGCTGGAATTCACCCTTCGGTAGGTAATTCTTGATGTCATGATACCACGGTTCTTCATCAGGTTCTTCTTCAATGACCATGCAATACGCAGGTTGCTCCAAGATATCAATCCTTAATGGCTCTATCTCAAGACCATTTTGCACTTGTAACATGGCTGATAAAGTGGCCAAAGCATCAGCAAAGTGATTCTGGGTTCTTGGCAAATATTCAAAAGTGATCTCTTCAAAGTGTTGGATCAGCTTTTCGAGGTATTTATGATAAGGAATAAGCTTGGGATCCTTTGTCTTCCACTCCCCTTGAGTTTGTAAAATGATTAGCATGGAATCTCTATATACCAGTAGCTTCTTCACCTTTAATGAGATGGCCAATTGTAATCCTAGTATGCAGGCTTCATATTCAGAAATGTTGTTGGTGCAGGGGAATATCAACTTGGCTGAAACTGGATAATGTTGATCTTCGGGGGATATCGAAGGCCCCGATGCACTCGATCCGTGAGGTTCACTGCGCCGTCAAAGTACATTGTCCATTTGTCTTCTGATATGTTTAGAATTTGACCTCCCTTGTTTCGCTCTGAAACGTCCTTAGGAGGATTCTCGGCTAGCATGTCAGCAATTGCTCTTCCCTTGATAGATTTTTGGGGAGAGGCTTTGATATCGAACTCTGAAAGCAGTATTTGCCATTTAGCTATCTTTCCCAACAATGTTGGCTTCTCCAAAAGGTATTTGATGGGGTCATTTTCGGTGACCAGCTCTATATGATAATGCAGTGTATACTGCCTCAATCTGTGGAGGACCCAAACCAATGCTACGCAAGTCCTTTCCCTTTGTTGGGTATTTGACTTCAGATGTTGTGAACTTTTTGCTCAAATAATATATAGCCCGCTCTTTGCGATCCTTGGGGTTAGTTTGGGCAAGTAAAGCTCCCAGGGACTCATCATTAACCGTCGGATATAGAGTTAAAGGAACGTTAGGGATAGGAGGTACCAACACTGGAGGTTGTACCAGGTATTCCTTGATCTTCTCAAATGCTTGTTGGCATTCCGCATCCCATTTCACCTTTGCACCTTTCTTTAGCAACTTGAAGAAGGGTTTCGCCGTTTCTGATAGTTGGGATATGAATCTGGATATATAATTCAATCTTCCCAGTAGACCCCTTACTTCTTTGACAGTAACAGGAGTTCCTATTTCCCATATGGCTTTAATCTTGGAAGGGTCAATTTCAATACCACGGCTGCTCACCACAAACCCTAGCAGCTTTCCGGATCTTGCGCCAAATACACATTTCGCAGGATTCAACTTGAGCTTGTACTTTCTCAATCGATCAAATAATTTCTTTAGCACTTTAACATGGTCTTCTCCAGGTTTGGACTTGGCAATCATATCATCCACATAGACCTCAATCTCCTTATGTATCATGTCATGAAAAAGGGTCATCATAGCCCTCTGATATGTTGCACCTGCATTTTTCAATCCGAAGGGCATTACCTTGTAGCAGAAAGTTCCCCATTGTGTAGTAAATGAGGTCTTGATCTTATCTTCTTCCTTCAACATGATCTGATTATATCCCGAGAATCCATCCATAAAGGAGAACAATTCAAAACCCGCAAGATTGTCGACGAGCACATCAATGTGCGGTAGGGGAAAATCATCCTTGGGACTAGCTTTGTTCAAGTCCCGATAATCCACGCATATTCTAATTCTTCCGTCCTTCTTCTTAACTGGTACGATGTTGGCGACCCAATCAGCATATGGGACAGCCTCGATAAATCCAACTTTAAGGAGCTTCATCACCTCTTCCTTGATCTTATCCGCCAGTTCGGGATTCATTCTTCCGGGCGATTGATTTACTGGTGTGCAAGAAGGATTTGTGGGCAAAGCATGCTCCACAATCTCACGATCTAAACCCGGCATATCAGCATATGACCAGGCGAAAATATCTTGATATTCCTTGAGTAATGCCGTCATTCTTAAAACATCTGCCGCGGACAAGTGTCCTCCTATTTTCACTTCCTTGACGCAATCGGAATCCCCCAAATTAATAGTGATGGGTTCTTTAGAAATAGGGGGTTTAGATTCTTCAAAACAATCCCATTCTTTCTTGATATCGCTCACATCAACCTCGTCTATATCAACTTCGCACGCATAGTCATCGAGCTGATCCGAGTCACATATTAACCTGTTATGTATGGGTGGGATGACATGCCTGAAATACACAATGAAAGGTTAGTATTCAAAGATGATAAAATTGAAGGATGCATGATTTCTATCATGAAAACATTTTTCAAATTCCAATTTTGAATAAAAAGGGAAGAGAACTAGTCCATAATTTTCCGGACATCCTGGTTCTTAAAAGCTATTTAAAACCCAAGATCATATGGCGGATCGGGCCTCAAGTCTCATGGTAGAGTCAATTGTCATCATCGGACCAATCCGTTGCTCCACATGTCCGTAATCAAATTTGTGATGATTTTCATTAATAGATGCAATTAAGAGCAATATAGTACCGCACTTCTTGGATCACAGCATGCGACCCAAAGGGTGCTAAAACATCAAAAAGCTTTAAAGCAAATGCAGTAATCAAAATGCATTAAAAGATAAAGTTTAGAAAGAGCCTTTTACTCAGGGGTGGGGAAATCATCGTCCAGCCACTCAATTATCACGTTCACCCGATTATCCAGGAACGGGTTAAATAAGTCCGGCTCGCATCCTCGAGCGATGTCCTCATCTTCCAGCCATTTGCCTCCTTTAGAGAATACCTCGAATAAGGGGTTTAGGAACATCTTCCCTTTGGCCTTCCATGCATCAGTACCTATGAAACGGCCACCTTGGCGTCCAAGGCGTCCACGGTCTCCATAACGATTGTTTCGACCTCGGCCTCGACCTATGTTATTTTTCGCTATTCCATTATAACCCAGACCAACCTTGTGGTCATTTGAGCCCAAATTCAAAGGGTTACGGATTCCCCGACCATGTTTCCCTAATCCAACACCCGGAATAAATCCATTCGAGAGTAGCACTTTTCCCGCTATAGTTGCGGGTCTCGAAAGCTATGGTATAGCCACCTTTGCATCCGGTGACACATGCATGACGGATACAATGTCGAAGGTGTGATAACTCAGCTCCTCCTCCTTTGAGGGTTCAACGTATGGAACCATCCCTTTTAAAGCGGCCCGATGTCCTGTCTCGCCATGGACGGTGACCAACCGACCCTTGACCACAAATTTTAACTTTTGATGTAGGGAGGAAGGTACCGCTCCGGAAACATGAATCCACGGTCTTCCCGGGAGCAAGGTGAAGGCGCTTGGGATGTCCAATACTTGGAATGGTATAGAGAAGGTTACCGGTCCAATGTCAATGTCCAGCTCAATCTCTCCTACAACATTTTTGGAGACTCCATCAAACGATCGGATGGTGGCCTTGGATGTCTTCACAAAATCTTCATTGATCCCCAAGCTTCTCAAAGTGCTAAGAGGACATAGGTTAAAAGCAGAGCCATTATCAATCAGAACATGAGGAACCTCCTTTCCATGACACCTCACGGCGATGTAGAGAGCTCTATTGTGGATACGCCCTTCTTTTGGAAAATCTTCATCCGAGAAGGATATCTGGTCCTTTAAGAGGATAGGACCTACGAAGTCCCCTAGTTGAACCTCGTTAATGGTTTCCGGAACATGCACCTCATCCAGCACCTTCAGGAGGGCATTCTTGTGCTTTTCAGAATTTTTGAAGAGATCTAATAAGGAAATCTATGCGGGCATTTTCCGCAATTGGTCAACGACCTCATATTCACCGGTCCTCACGACCGATTGCAACTTTTCTACCTCTTCCGCAGTTGGGACCCTCTTTTCAGAATCCGCCTCTCTCGGGGGATAACACCTTCCGGATCTCATTATGGCGTCGATCTCGCCCGTTCCATAATCCCAATGAACCGCCCTTGAGTTGTACTCTTCCACAGGCGGTAATTTAATCCTCACCGGTATGATCTTTTCTGGTAGTGATTCGAATGTTGATGGTTTTTCCGAACTAGAAGCTTCCAACTCCCAGTTATCAACTTTGTTCAAATCAATCACGAAACGAATTGGGGTATCTACCATCCCGATCATTTCGTCTTCATGAACATCTTCGGGGTTATGCTCTGGTCCTAGCCTTACCAGCGTGGCATTTTCTTCATCCAGATCCCTCTGCCTTTCCCTCCCGACTCTTAGGATAATCCCCTCAATTCTCATACCAATCTCCACCAGATATTGGAATGATGAGTACGTATATGCATACATGCGGTCAAAGTATTCCGCCGGAAGTGACTTTAGTACGAACTCCAACATTTCTCTCTCCGACAGCGGCGGTTGCACCATCACAGCGTGTTTCTTCCATCTCCTAGCGAAAAGTTCAAAACTCTCGTCTTCACCTTTTCGGATGTTCAGCAAATTAGCCTTAGTGAAATAACCCTTGATTCCGGCTTCAAAGTGTCGTATGAAGTGCTCTGATAAATCTTCCCAGCTCGGGACCCGGCCTAGGTCAATTAATCGAAACCATGCTAGTGCGGGGCCCGTTAAACTATGTCCGAAACTCCGGATCAGCGTTTCGTCATCTTCATGGTGGCCAACCATTTGGCGAAGATAATATGAGACATGTGCGAGAGGACACCCAGCGCCATTATACTTTGTGCGAAAGACCCCTCTCGGGTTCACGCCTTGGGGTGGAACATTTCTTGCTTGGGTGAGTGGCGTAATCAGTTCCTTCAACTCATCCATTTTCCTCGACACATTGTCCCCTTGCTCTTCCAGTAGAGCGATCTTTCGATTTTGTGTGTCTATAGCCCACCGTATCTCCAGAATTTGCATGCTTTCTTCTAACGCCATGGTATTCCTTTTGGTCATCAATTGCGATAAATCTGCTACCATGTTTGTTAAATGACGCATGTGCGTCTCCAGATTAGAAAGTCGCATATCGACCTCTCGATTCTCCTGTTCATTTCGAGGGACCGCCTGGTCCTTAACTTCATCGACCGTTCCCACAAATTCATCACTTGCGGGGTCATCCATTCCACCCCAACCATCGGGAACTACATCTCCAGAATTGATAAAGAAACTCGGGGGCGCCGAATATAGCACTTTAAAGTTGTAACCGCCACTATCTTCCCCCAGGTTGTCAACTATTTCGCCCCTCTCTAGAGCTTTCTGCATAAATCTTTTATCGCCTCGGCGTGCTTTATCCAGACGAATCTCATATTCGTCTATCTCTTCAATTTCTTGGCCATCTTTGATACTCATCAAATATCCCGAGGGTATTTTCAAAACAGCTCCCCTCGTAGGTTTCATCGCAAATTCTTGAGATAGCATGTTCACCGCCACGTAGGTCCCCTTGAAAGCGACGTCTTCCATTTTTCCTATGACGCCCAAGTTAATCAGCTTTTCCAAGCAAACTTCCTTTTGTTCCCGGAAATACTCTCTCCTTCGGGGTATTGCGAGGCCAATGTCAAGACATCCCGCATTTTATCCATATTCACTATGAACTCCGGAACCTCTTCCTCTTCAACTCCAAAAATCGCGTTCACCTCGCGATGCTCGGGTAATGGGTTCTACTGCACATTAGGTTCGGTCTTATCAAATTCTAAAACTTTTCCATCAATCAATGCTTGCACCTTGAACTTCAAAGCGAGACAGTTGTCCGCGTTATGCCCCCTTTCTCCCATATGGTATACGCATGTCGGGGTCTCATCATACCCGGGAAATCTTGGCGGGTGAGCTCTAGGTGGCTCTTTTGCAACTAAGCGATTCTCCAACAGCATGGGTAATAATTTGGATAAGGGTCGGGGTAGTGGGGTGAAAACAACTGGGTTCTTTTTTCCGAATTCCGGTGGTTTGGAAGCGGTCCAGGAGGACGTTCCTTGGGTAGGAATTGAAGGCGAGAAATTTCTGGGCTTTGGCGGGTTAGGGACAAAGGCAACTTCTCCAGTTTGCTCCCTATTATCCATTCTCAAAGGGTATTGGCGTTTGAAAGGCGCCTCGGGTATCTTCTTTTCTCTTAATGCCCATTCGTGGCGTTACGCCACCTTGATCGGGTGTGCAAATGTCTGACACCCGGAGGTGTTCAGCTTGTCGAAAAATTCAAATGGAAGGGCCTTGAGAAAAAGGTCTATTAGTTCTTCTTCCGGGACGGGCGGCTTTACCCGCACATCCAACGCTCTCCATCTTTGGGCGTAGGCGCGAACGGCCTCGCTCTTTCCTTTCACTGTTCTCGGAAGGTCCTCTCTAGTGAGGGCGGTTAAAGTGTTAAACTTGTATTGCCGAAGGAACTCGTCTGCCGGTTTATCCCAATCGGCGAGCCTCTCCGGCTCCAATTCAATGAACCATGCCAGGGCTGCCCCAGATAGGCTTTCTTGGAAGGTGTTAACCAGTAGTGGAATGTTGTCAGAGAACCGAGACATTCGGCGCAAGTAATACTTCAAGTGCACCTTGGGACACCCGGTCCCGTTATATCTTCTTACAAAGTCCGGTTCCTTGTAATCGGCAGGAACCTCTATCTTCTCAAATGGTGCTACCTTGTCGAATCTCGAGAGTTCGTAACCCCGACTCGCCAAACACTCTTCAATCTTAGCAAGCCTTTTGATCTCCTCTTCCATTTTGAGGACTTGTTTCTCCTTCTTTTCCAAATCTATCACAACAGGAGGATCCTTAGGCGGTCTCTCCGGATTCAAAGTGGGATTAGCGGCGGGCGCCGGATTAGCGTTCGCGCCATCGGATGACCCCGCAGGGGCTTGAAAATTAGGATCGACGGGGTATCTCCCCTGGCTTGCAATCATCATTGCCTTCATCTCCGCCACCATTGTGGCGATCACATTCATTTGATTCTCCAGATTACCCACACGAGGTGCGAGCTCCTCTTGTTCCATCCTTAATTTGCGCGTTTTGCTACGAGTCCTCGTATTTGTCACTCACCTGTTTTCAGAATATCAAATCAGTATGGGAAATATTAAGGATTGGAGACATTGATCCGTGGTAATTGACTTTTCTATATGTATGCATGAAATGCTCATAAAAGAAATAGTACGTATTTATTATAAACCAAATTGTTCAAAAGTATCTAAAAGATAACAAATATGTAAAATCTAAATGGGGGAATGGATCTATCCAAGTCGGGGACGCTTCCACTCTTCTTGCTCTTCTGATCCATCGGAATCCCACAGGTATGGGTCTTCTCCTTCCTCTGACATCCACTGCTCTGGATCTTCGGGAATGTACGGCTCTACTCCCGGTACGTAAGGTACTATATACTCCGGTTCATAAGACTCCACCTCTTCAATCCGAGGAGATACGCAT
This sequence comes from Rhodamnia argentea, assembly GCF_020921035.1. NCBI lineage: Eukaryota > Viridiplantae > Streptophyta > Magnoliopsida > Myrtales > Myrtaceae > Rhodamnia > Rhodamnia argentea. The sequence goes on from NC_063158.1 coordinate 11,294,776, forward strand.
TCGGGTACATATGGCTCGACAGTTGATTGGCGATACTCCTTAAACTTCTGGATATACTCCTTGGAGGCCCCGTGAACGTTCATCTCGTCGTCCAAATAGTCCGGCCATTCAACTTGCTGCAGTGGGGAATTCTTCAAAGTGTGAAGAATAAGCTTGATCCGAGCTCGATACAACTCCTTTGTTTCCTTAGTGAGCTTTCCTCTTGTCATGTCGAATGAGAAAATCCCGGGACAAACATCCGGTGGTATCTCTTGTAGAACTCCAAATTGCCTCACCACTCGAATGGGGTAATACGCCATAGCGCCGGTACATCCCAATAAGGGAATAGGGTTATCTTCAATACCCGAAATGCGAGCCTCCGCAATCTTGGGCCAAGTCAAACGCCACCTAATATGCTCGGATTTCAAATTGTCCAATAGCTCAACCCACTTTTTGAATGAGTATTTGGGTATAAGGGATTGACACTTAAGGAAGGATCTAAGAGGGTGAACGTGCTCATTGATCTCATAGCACCCCACTCGGAGTTGGAAAGTTTTTATATGAGAGGTGAACCACAAGTGAAGTAATCCGCTAGACGCTTGGAAAACAGCCTTTTTTGAAGATTTGGAACGATTCGGGGAGAGAAAGGTCTCAGCTAAGATCATGTACGAATAATCCCAGCGACAACACGCTTGTCTGGCTATATGGGTTATGGAGGGGTCAAAAGTAGTTCTAGAAGTCGGGAATAGAACGAATGCAAAGAAAGCCAAGATGAACACCTTTCCCGATTTATGACCGGTTTCGGTGGGTAGAGAGGAATAATTATCGAAAAGGAACGAGAAGGTGAATTTGTTGGAATTGGATTTGTAAACTTTTTCAATCTCAGAAGTTTTAAGACGGAGAAAACTCGATAACGAACGAGTGGAGTCCATGTCCAAAGGGGGTTGAGTTATACGTTCTTCAAATTTGGCCCCGATAATAGCGGTATACTCCTCAAGCGTAGGGGTCAATTCCAATCCTCGAAAGTTGAATGTCATTGTTCGCGCGTTCCATGCCTTGGCTAGTGCTTGAATGAGCGCCGGTTGGTATTCCACTTTGATCAAATCTACAAGTCGTCCCAAACGTCCTTCCACATAGGCTTTATTGACGATGTCGAGGCGATCCCACCATATAGCGAGTTCCTTGCGCGGTATTGGGATGACTTTGATGTCCCCATTCCCCATGATCTAAAAATGCAAAAATGATGATCCTAAAGTCAATTACCACAGTTTAATATGCATATGCATGTAATGTGATGCAAATGTGCTAACCAAATTCCATGTCATCTTTTGGTAACATGAGGGTCAACTACTCCCACCTGACCCAAATAAGCCAAATAGGGTAATTATGGACCAAATCTCACCCAAAGATGGCATGTAATTTGATTAGGATCGTTTAAGCGTAATCGGGGTAAAAAGTCACTCACAAATTGACAACTCATGAAATTTACAAGTCTAATATAATAAAGTCGAAAGAGATAGAACACGATAATATCTAGAGATGTTCGGACAATAAATGTCGATGAAAGTACATAATAGACTCAAAATACAATAAAATCTAGAAAATGCCCCAAAGTCGTACTAATCTAGACAATCGGAACGGTATCCTCATCGGATGAAATCTCCACTATCTCGGGAAGCTTGACATCTTCTTCGTCATCGGAGGATATGGTGATAACTTCCTTCTTCTTAATCGGGGAGTGTTTTGGGGCCGTCTTGGTCGCACGAGGCTTTCTCGCCAATTTCATATACAGCTCCCAAATTCTCTCCTTTTCGCGCTCGAGCTCCAAATATCGTCCACATCGGGTATAATCGCAACTCTCGCTACGGATACGGTTCCGTCCGTTGAGCTCTCGTCCGTGAACAAATCCGAAAACTCGGAATGTAGCGGGTACTCGGTCCTCGCGTTGAATGGTCCTCCGCTTCCATGTGAATACGTCGGGTATATCAACACGACCTCGGGGCGCCATCTATCTAAAAAGGAAAATTTGACCTTCAACCCCGATCACTCAAACGATCTTACAAATTGTGATGATATGTCGTGAAAATGCATGATATGCAAAATTTAAATTTACAAGTTCAAAATAAAGAGGGTAGAAAGCCTTACCAACCGATGTTACTCTCTTTTTTTGGTTTTTGGTTTTAGGTATACCAACCGTCCATTTCACATGCGCATGAGACAAGTGAGGTTTAACTCTAAAGAAATCAAAAAGGCACGGGTATGGACCTAAAAAGGTTCCCGCTATACAAATCGATGGGCCGCCCACAAGCGCAATCAAACAACAAGTGGGTAGGACCATCAATCTTGCATAGCGAGAGGGATCAAATATGGTCAACCCAAGTGCAATCAAACACAAGAGCTTCGCATACCGATCCCTATCTATGGCGACCTAAAAGGTGATCTCGCGGCTCGGGTTTAGGCGCTTGTGTGTGCAGTGTCGTGATCCTCAAAATATGCAAGACATGCATCACAATTTATATTCAAAACACCGCTTCAAAATTTGCATAAATAAACAAACAATCCAAAACTCCATATCCGCATCAAAAATGGTTAGCACAGACGCCACCCCTTATAACTCCCATCTGCATCAACATTTAACACTTTTTGTTAGTGGACGTACCTCGTCTTCAAGAGCATCTCGAGAAATCAAGGTTAGAAAACAATCAACATTTTTATCGGCTTAAGTCCTCTTGTATTTTTCCCCAGTGGAGTCGCCGGTCTGTCGCGACCCTCCGAAAATTTTTCCCGGGCGGAATAGGGCTAACGAGCCGATCCCTTAATTTTTATAACCTCGGTTGTCGGCGGGGAATTTTCTAGGATCGTTGATCCCTCCCAAGACCCATTACTCGAATCGCGATGTCCGGTAAAATTTATATCGAATATCGACCTTAGTGTGGTCGGGTGGCATGTGCGATGTGTACATGCAATTTGGAGTCGCCACCGATCGATTTATTGGAAGGTACGATCGGAAACCTTACCGAGCGGTCGGGAGAAACCGTTCGGTTCCGCGAAAACCGGAGATTTTGGGTCCGGGGACTTGGTTACGCCAAATTTCATATTTGACGCCCTTTCGGTTACCGATGTTGAGTGTTTTTCTAACCTAAGAATTCATGCAGATGTAATATCGGGTGAGGTAGGCCCTAACAATTCTAAGTTTTCATGCGGATGGGAATTTTCTATCCTAATCAATCACAATCAGAAAAAATTAATGCGCAATCAAAATCATTACAAGCAAACAAATCAATCAATCAAGGTTTGATATGTCTAAAATGGCCCTATCGGCCCACACAAAAATCAATTTTGGGTTTTAGGGTGATTTGGTAAAAATTTGGGGCGAATGGCCCGGAAGGGTAGAATGGTCATTTTTGGGAGTTTGGGACCCGAAAATCACAAAATTCCGATTTGGCCAGTTGAATGTGGCCATTTCTCATTTTTTGTAATTTTCTTGAATTTTTTCTAATTTTTCTATTTTTTTGGAATTTCTATTTATTTTTCAAAAATATTGGGAATTTTCCGGATCGAAATTAATCGACCCTCGAAGTCTCAAAAATTTTCGATCTAGTCTTTATGAGTCCCGAATCGATCTACAAATTTTTAGGAATTTTTTGTAAAAATCTAGGAATTTTTATGAATTTTCTAAGTATTTTTACAATTTTTTTGGATTTTTGGAAATTTCTTTTTATTTTTTATTGTTTTTTATTAAAGAACCGGGCCGGGTCAAACCGGTCAATGGCCGGTCAACCCGGTCCGACCGCCCAGAGACCCGCTAGGCATCCCAAAACGACACCGTATTCTATTTTCTACAATTTTTTCTTGATTTTCTAATATTAATTTCTAATATCCGAATATATACAAAAAAGGTGGACGGCTGAGATCAACTCTTGGATCAATCTCAGCCGTTGACTCCTCTTTAAACGAAACGACGACGTTCTGCTCTTCATACTCAAAAACGACGCCGCATCTATTACTCAAACGGACGGCCGCGATTTGAACTTGGATCTAATCTTAGCCGTCAACTCTCCCGAGCTAAAACGACGTCACTTCTAAAAAAGACCTTGAACGGTCACGATCAACTCTAGCTCTAATCTAGACCGTCCATCCCACCTAATGCCAAAACGACGCCGCATACCTTATTATCCTCAACGGCCACGATTGATCCTATAGCTAATCCGGACCGTCTATCTATTCCAAAGCTAAAACGACGACGTCTAACCTAAACAAAACGGCACCGTTTTTGATTTTCTGTATTTTCTATCTAATATACTAATATCTAAGAAATACGAAAATCGGATCCGACGGCCCTAAATCAAACTAATCTAATATTCCTAGCCGTCCGATCATATCTGACTCGGCTCCCGCGCCAACGGCCGAGCTGAGTCGCCGACCACCCGGACTAATCTACACGTGACACCTGGATTTTGACCCTTTGACCAAGCCACGTCATCTTCTTCTTCCTCGCCGCGACGAACAGAAATGTACGGCCGAGAACATTCCGGCGAGATCCAACGGTGAAATCTCGCCGGAATATCCTCAAACCATCACCGATCGACTCCATTCGACCTCTAGATTAATATACTCAAAAATCAAAACATTTTATCCGCGGAATCAACGAGAATCAAGCTTAGACAGTCTCGGCATCTCAAACCTCAATCACGCAATATCGAGCATAACAATGCAATCAAAGCTTCAGACACGCTTAGATTAGGTCGAGAACACTTACCTTGGGCTCCGATCGAGCCCGGAGTTGCTGGATTCGCTTGGCCAAAGTCCGGCCCGGTCGCGATCGGTTGGAGGTTTGACTCGACTCGATCGGGCAAAATCAATGCAAAAGGACAATGCGATTGTGGGTTAGTGAGGTTCTCAAGGTAAAAGGCACACATCAATTTCAGTAATCGTGCTCGGGATAATGAGGTGCCATGATCGAGCAGTGAAGAGATCGAGAGCTCACCTTACCGTTTCAGGCGGTTTCCGGCGGCGAGATTGGTGGCGATCGCTTTCGGGAAGTCGAAGGAAACTTCCAGCAGTGATCCGGTGCCTCGATTCAACCCGAGGTGACCGGCCGGATGATTTACAATTCACCCTCAAAGCTCCGGTGAAAGCTTCGCGCGGGCGTCTCTCTCTCTACTTCTCTCTCTTTCTCTCTCTATTCCGTTCGTCGACGAGCAACAAATGAGCATCTCCTTCAATTCTCGAAGCTTCTCCCCTTTTATACCAATTTTTGAAAAAGCGCGCGTCGGGGAGGAGCTCGCCGAGCCTGTTCACGTGCCGTCACGTGGCTTTTGGTTCGTCGGACGGCGACGGAGTCAGTTAAGATTCCGTCCGTGTCCGTCAAGCCTCCGTCGATCACCAAATGCGCGCTAATTTGACACGGGAATTGAGAATGTTGACTTTTTGGCACCGGGGACTTGACCGGCGATTGCGACCATCTCCGGCGGCCATTGGCTGTGCCGCCGGTGTCAATTGATGCGGGCCATTCCAATGAACAAAACGCCTCCAACAATTGATCCGATTAAGCTTGAATTGATCTTCAATTTGAGTGATGAATCTCAGCCTTCAACCTGCAATTCACGCGAGTAAGTTGGGGAAGATGATGAACTGTTCGGGACCGGTTCGACCGGTCCGACCGGCGGTCAGACCGGTCTCGAACCCAGGTTTGACAGTAAGTTTTGCTCAATTTTTAAAATTAATCCAAATTGACTGGGAATTTTTGCAATTAAACCTCAAAATTGAACTCGGGGGCCTAGATATTATCTAGAAATGTGTTTTTGCCCAAAATTTCCCATCAATTTATATGAAAACCCCAAATTTTTGATTTCGCCCTAATTGGGGAATAGTTCAATTGGATGTCAATTTGATCAAATTGGACCCTGAGACCTATGCCAATTGATTCAGAATGTGTGAAAACATAGGGTGCCAGTCCAATTTTACAATGATAGTCTCTCAATTAAAAGTAATTTCAAAATTTGGCCAATTGAGGGACTAAATTGCAAATAATTTGGGAATTTTGTGTCTAATTCATGCAATTCATGCAATTGAGGGTGCAATTGATAATATTGAAGTTCAAAGGGACCACAATTGAATGTCTAGACTCCAAATGTGCAAAAATTGCATATAAAAAGACCCAATTGGTATTTTTTATGAAAATTCAACCTTAGGCATTATGAAGAAACACCTAAAATTGAATTCAATTTTCAATTTTTCTTGAGGTCAATATTGAAATGAAATTAAAAGAAAAATATTGGACATTTTTGTGTATTTTTGTGACCTCGAAAAGTATTTTTCTTATGATTTTTCAAGTATTTTCCTAATTTTCGAAAATATTAAAAAAAGTGAAAAATATGAAAAATTATTTTTTGTTCCAAATTGGTTCCTTATGCTTGGCCAAGGCTTCCAATGTCGATTTTTTAATTTTTTGATTTTTTTGAATTTTTAATGAATTTTGGAAAATAAAACTAAAGGAAAACCGACTAAAAATTCGGGTGTCAACATGCATCAAGTCCATAAATGCAGCTGGGGCATTGGTCAATCCAAATGGCATCACTGTAAACTCATAATGCCCATACCTCGTCCCCGAAGGCGTCTTAGGGACATCCTCCTTCTTAATCCTCAACTGGTGATATCCCGTCCTTAATTCGATCTTGGAGAATCCCGATGCACCTTGCGGTTGGTCGAACAAGTCATCTATCCTTGGCAATGGGTACTTGTTCTTAATGGTTGCCTGATTCAATCGCCTATAGTCGATGCACAAGCGCAACGACCCGTCCTTTTTCCTCACAAACAAAACGGGTGCTCCCCAAGGTGAAGCACTTGGACGAATAAACCCTTTGTCCAATAGTTCTTGCATTTGCACCTTTAACTCCTTCAACTCGGATAGGGACATTCTATAGGGTGCCTTCGATATCGGTTCCGTCCCGGGGGCTAACTCAATAGAGAATTCCGTTTCTCTCTCAGGTGGCAATCCAGGTAAATCTTGAGGAAAGACATCGGGGTATTCACATACTACCGATATGTTTTCCAACTTAGGTTCTTCCACCGTCGGATCCAACACAACCGCTAAATAGGCCTCACATCCATCATCCATCAACTTAGTCACCTCAAGTGACGAGATCAAAGGGATCGAGGTTCCTCCCCGACTCCCGACAAAGTCAAATCTAGGGCGACCAACGGGAAAGAATTGAATCGCCCGCTACCACAATCAACCACAGCCTTTAATTTGCCTAACCAATCCATCCCAACAATAACATCAAAGTCATACATGGGCAACACAGCAAGATCGATTAGTTCTTCACTATCGCCAATCACTATCTTACGCTTCGACACCCTAAGGAAACCAACGCTTCATTCTTTAAGGGTGTAGCCACATGCAATACTACTTCCAACGGTTTTAACTCTATTCCAGCCAAATCAGCAAATTGAGCGAGACACGAATGAATGCGAAGCTCCAGTGGTCAAACAAAGCATATGCAGCATGGCCACGAGAGAAGAACCGTACTGTGACTACGCCGGGCGCATTCTCGGCATCCTTTCGCGCCACAAAGATAGACTCTTCCTTGCGCCGGCGGTCGGTTCCGGCTCCCTTGTGGAGCAGCTCCAATCTGAGGCCCTCCTCGCGGCCTTACCATCTGTGGAAAATCTCCAGGAGCTTTCTCGGACTGCCCGACATGGTGGCCCATCTTGCCACATCTCGAAACAGGCACCTCCCCGACCGGGGCAAGGTCCATTTCCATGTCGCCTTCCACGAGACGAGCGGTTCAGTTGTTCGGGCGAGTCGGCTTCCCAATTCCTTTCTTCACTTGGAGGAACAAATCGCCCGTTGTTCATCATTGGCCTCTTCCCAAAGTTACGATTGTCCCTCCGAGGAACGAACCGCGGTCCAGGGGCGATTTTCCTTCTTTCCCTCATGTCCCTTTCAATCGGTTGGCCCCGCCTATATAGCTCCTCACAGTTTCGCGGGTCCAAAGCCACCCGGTTGGCTACGGAGGTCGAGTTGTAGCCCATCTCCGAATCTTCTTGCCTTATCCAAAGGATTATCAACCATCCGCGGAGCATACTTAGACAACCTTGCAAACTCGCTTCATATTGCTCGATTGTCATGTTGTCTTGACGCAAGTTCCGAAATTCAACTAACTTCGCTCCCGAGCAGTGCAGAGAAGAACTTCCCAATGAATGCCTCGAGAGAATGCATTCCAATTAGGCACCACTCCTTCGGGGAAAACGGTCACTCTCGTAGCCCTCCACCAATCATGGGCAATCTCTTGGAGTTGGTACACCGCCAATGTCACTTTTTCAGCGTCGAACATCCTAGAACCGTGAAGCATTTCTCAATCTCCTCAATCCAACGAGGAGCCATCTCCGGGTCTCCTTTCCCGTCAAACCTAGGTGGCTTCAGTTTCAAAAATTGCTCCACCATCGACCCATGGCCCTATGAGGGTTCTCTTGAGCAGGAGCATTACCACCTCTATTTCCTCGGCCATTGTTTCCATTATTCCCATTGTTCCCTAACGTCGCATTAATCGCAAAGAACGGCGGCCTCAAAGCAGCTTGAGCTATTATCGTGGCCCTATCCTCGCCTTGTTGTGCCACGGAGGCAGCTCTTTCCCGAGCCTCGCCTACCCATCAGCTCTCCTATCTCGCTCCAAGGTCCTAATCACACCGTCCAGCCTTGGATCTTCTCTACGGGTGGGGCCCTCGAGCTAGACGCTCCTCTAGTACCTCTATTGCGGTTGCTCATCTCAAGCAAGGTTTCACTACACCTGATAACTACAATTTTTCCCGGGGATCGGGGCCTAAGCCAAACACTCACGTTTATCTACCATCATCTAACATTTCGGGATCCCTCACAATCATCAAGCGCACAAACCAGTAGGTACTCAATCAAGCATACAAGGCCAAGAAAAACAAACAACATAGCCATCAAATCATGGCATCTCAAGCAACCATGGCATCACAACAAAGATTCTCGATCGTACCTCGGTCCGGCCGCATCCGCAGCCTTAGTGAAAACATCACAAACAACCCAAAGACTTCATAGAGCAATCACAGCTAATTCACACAATAGTCCAGTATAAGGACTTGATACCGAGCCAATCCACATGCGCCATTTCAAATGACATGCTTTCGCGCCTAAGACTCATAACCACCTAAGGTCATAACTAATGGTCGTTCCAAAGTCATTCCTCCTTATCACTCCAACACTCGATCGATGTGGATCGAGCTAGCCACGCTCTAATACCACTTCAACGGGGATGTCACGCCCCGTGTCCTCCGAGCGCGCCAACATCCCTCGTTGTCGAAGAAATCTCGCAACTCACCGGGATCGCAAACGGACGTAAAACACGCGAGATGCAAATGCAAGCGGAAGCAATGAAAACAAACCCGACAATGAATATAGAATGACCTTAGAACATAACACCAAAATACATATAACATAGCCAGGTAAGTTCAAGGTTCATATAGACCACCGTAAATAAAACGACTACGACTCAAGGATACGGCACGGGGACACAAAAGGAAACTCCCTAATCATAACCACTCGTCGACACACGAGGGTCCAAAAACGGGGATAAGGACCTCTACACACCTAAAGGTCGGGCGTCATCATCAGAAGTAAACTCGGCGGGGGTAGAGTACTCCGGGGAGAAACTCGTCACGATGGCTCCACTAAACGCCCGCTCAGGCTCCTCCCATGGCTCCTCCTCTAGCACCTCCTCCAGGTCCTCCTCTAGATCAGACGCCTCCTCGGGTATCGGCTCTTCTTCCGGTTCGGACTCCTCTTCGGGTTCCTCCATCTCCCGGTCATGTGCTGGATCCACGACGTGAACTACGTTGGGGACAGGCTCGGGAAGCATCGGGGGTCCATCAGCAGGCTCATCGGGTTCCAAGGTCCCTCCATCCGGAGCGGGGAGTCCAGGTATGGGAGACCTCGGCTCGGGGATCGGTCCAACTATAGGTCCAAGGACGGGGAGTCTCGAAGGTGAAGCTATCGGGAGTCTAGGTCCGGCGGCATCCAAGACGTGCTCGGGAATTACCTCCTCCCTCAAAGGTCCGGATAAATAGTCCCCATCCTTATAAGTCCAAGAGAGGAAGGAATAAGGGGTCGAGTATCCTCTCGCGTCGTCGATTCACAAGGTGCTAACCCTCCGATAATACGTCCGATCTTGTCCCACTCTATACTCGGTAATCACGGGCTCAAACCGAGTCGGTAGTCCAAAAAGTAGCGGCATCGCGGCGATCGTGGTCGAGGGTCCGAAAATGTTGGTCCCACGGAGGGGTGAGATCGACATCTCGGTGTGCGAAGCCTAACCTATCCTAAGGTCCTAGTACCTTCAGACAAAACACGGCATGCAAACAATCCAATCCAAACAGCAGACAGTGGTCAATTCAAAGTGTACAAATAAAGCAATCATGTACAGGACCACCCAGAACATGCCAAATCACACAAGTCGATCCTTGTACCATAGGGCTCTCATACCACCTCCATAATTTAGTATCATAATCTCATATATCAAGTACAAGCCTCGGACTCTTAGGAACACGGCATTGTACGTATAAATACAAATATTTTTGTGTGCACACCGGGGTCTCGTACACTTAGGAATACGCCCCATGGGGTATCAGACACTTAGGAATACGCCCCATTTATTCAACGGTCTCGGACACTTAGGAACACGACCGGATTAAGTCTCGGACAATTGGACGAACACGGCATACTGTACGGCCTCGGACGCCTCAATTGAACACGACTTTATAATCTCATGTATAGGTCATACACAAAAGGGCCTCATGCCCTAATATCACAATATTGCAATTCCACAATTACTTGGGCTATTTAGCATGTTAATACCATCACGAGCTCGAATCGGGCCAATTGCCACATATCGCCTCACAAGGCCAATCATGCAATTACAAGGGGTCTCACACTAGCCAAGACATCCCAATATCACATAAAATGCATTTAAAGCACCCCCATTTCAGAATTACTACTTTTGATACCAACGGTCCCAATCGAGCGAATTCCACGTTTTCTCTTACAAAGCCACACACTTAATCCCAAGAGGCTTCACACATGCCAAGGCATGTAAAAGTCATTCTAAAACACCTTTCAAGTGCCCCACATCAGAATTACAACATTTAGCACCCATTAACCATTTTAGTGCACAATTGCTCCAATTGAGTTATTTTAGGTCCCGATCGCCCCCAACCATGGTCCACTCTTAAACCACGTGCTATCCACACATCAAGTCACTCATTTCCACCCATATGACCACATAAACATCCCAGGACCAACATTGATACCAATTGCACAGAAATTTCCCGATTGGTCCTCTCTAGCATTTCTCACTATCCCAAGCATTTAGCACACCATCTAGCCAAACCCAAGTGTCTCTTAGTAACCTAGGGCTCTAGGAAGGGTTAGGAAACACTTACCCTTGCTTTTTGATGAAGAAAAACCCGGCGAAAGCGTTTCCTTCGCGCACGATCAGATTCGACCTAAAAGGGTGTCCACCGGTTTCAAACACAAAGCACCAACTTTTAGTCCAAGAAAACCTCATCACACACATCCATGAACCTCCTTTAAACACCCTAGAATCCTTTGAGAAGCTTGAGCTCTTACCTTGAAGTTGGATGAGCAAAACCGGCGGTGAAACCCTAGGATTTGTTCGGCGCCGAGAGAGAGAAAAACGGACGGCACGGCGGCGGCAACAACTCACAGCCAAGAAAGGAAGATGAAGTGGCGGTGGCGTGGTGGAGCTCCTCCTTGGACCGGCGGTGTGAGGAGGCCGAAGGGGTGCTCGGCTAAGAGAGGAAAAGATAGAGTTCTTGGGAGAGAGTTGAGCTCAAAATGAAGAAATGAGGGAGTGAGAGAGAGGGTGAGTGATCAGCCAAGAGTAAGAGAGGGAGAGGGTGAGTTTGAGTGATTGAGTGAGTGACTTGATGGGTGGGAGATAATGGGGTTGGTGTAGGACATGAATAGTAGAGTAGGTGGTGGGGTTTTTGGGGTTTGACTTGCATGGGGACTTGATCCCTTCAAGTGTCATGTCCCTCCATTATCCACATGGGGATTTAGGGGCTGATGGGTGCGGTACAAGGGTTGACCGAAATTCCTTCGCGGTCGCTCAAGGGCTGAACGAATTCGGGACCGGAATGGATTTTTTTGTTCCGCAAATCCGATCCTCATTTTTCCAACTTATATGGCTTCCAAATATCCTTAATAACATTTGCAAGGCGACATCCAAGTTTATTTGTATTGGAATTCTCGAATACCCGGCCGCCAATTTCGAAGTCCGCTTCGCGCTCAAAATCAGCCGATCGCATTTACAGTGCACCTCGAACCAACGGGCGGCTTTCGGGAGCTACGCGTATCGACCCGTGATTTTAGTTACCACGTTTTAAGAATTCGGACCACGGCGACCATGGTTGTCATGTAATCGCGAGGGAAACGGTCGGTCTTGACGGGACGCAATTGTCGGGGAATCGGTTCGGGGTTATTCGCAAATCATGCTATGGCGTAGCGGTATCACCCGCGAACCAATTGCACGACGCTAGCAAATAGTTTCGACGTCAACCCCGGATCGGCCCGCAATGACCCGGAATGTACCCTCGGCGACCCTTATGGTCGGGATACCGACCCGCGGTCGAGTCCTTTATGGTCTGCGCACTATCCTATTTAGCCATTCCCCTTTGGTTAGTTATCTCAAGAGTGATCAATTATGAGTGAGGTTCTTGGAATACATCGATACTCATTTCATTCATAACTTCGAAATGGGGTCGGAATTCAGAATGTCACAAGACAAGTGTCCTAATAGAAGAATCTAAAGTGTCAATGTGGCAAATTATCATTAGCTCTTGAAAAGAATGAGAAAGGCCAATAATGAGATAGAACAAATGTCGCAACCCTCTCCGTCGGTCCGGATCGTTTAGGTTCCGGCGGGGGCGAGTAGGGTTAACGAGCCGATCCCCCCTTTTATATATATTATATTTTATGGGATCGCGAGTCTCTCCCAAGACCCATTACTCGAATCACGATGTCGGGTAAAATTTTTCAAATATCGGAATTGACCTTGTGTGGTCGGGTGGCATGTGCGATGTGTACATGCAATTTTGGAGTCGCCACCGATCGATTTATTGGAAGGTACGATCGGAAAACCTTACCGAGCGGTCGGGAGAAACCGTTCGGTTCCGCGTAAACCCGAGATTTTGGGTTCGGGGACTTGGTTACGCCAAATTTCATATTTGACGCCCCTTCGGTTACCGATGTTGATTGTTTTTCTAACCTAAGAATTCATACGGATGTAATATCGGGTGAGGTAGGCCCTAACAATTCTAAGTTTTCATGCGGATGGGAATTTTCTATCCTAATCAATCACAATCGGAAAAATTAATGCGCAATCAAAATCATTACAAACAAACAAATCAATCAAATCAAGGTTCGATATGTATAAAATGGCCCTATCGGCCCATACAAAAATCAAATTTGGGTGTCGGGGTGATTTAGGTAAAAATTTGGGGCGAATGGCCCGGAAGGGTAGAATGGTCATTTTTGGGGTTTGGGACCTGAAAATCACAAAATTTCGATTTGGCCAGTTGAATATGGCCATTTCTCATTTTTTGTGATTTTCTTGAATTTTTCTAATTTTTTTCTATTTTTTTGGAATTTTTATTTATTTTTCAAAAATATTGGAAATTTTTCGGATCGAAATTAATCGACCCTCGAAGTCTCAAAAATTTTTGATCCAGACTTTATGAGTCCCGAATCAATCTAGAAATTTTTAGAAATTTTTTGTGAAAATCTGGGAATTTTTATGAATTTTCTAAGTATTTTTTGCAATTTTTTGGAATTTTTGGAAATTTTTATCTATTTTTTATTTTTATTTTTTTATTTTTTTATTTTTTAAACCTGACCGGGTCAACCGGTCAACGACCGGTCAACCCGGTCCGACCAAACTCAGACTCGCTCTACACAAAACGGCGACGTATATGTATATTCTATTTATTTTTGATTTTTTTTCTAAAATGTTTTCTAATATCCGAATATAAAGAAAAGTGATGGACTACCGAGATCAATCCTCGATTTGATCTCGGCCGTCGACTCGCCTTCGAGACAAAACGACGACGTCTCGGCCTTCTTCATAAAAAAAACGACGCCGCATAGCCTTTGAACGAATGAACGGCCACGATTGGCCCTAAGAAATGATCTCGGACCGCCAACTATCTCTTAGATAAAACGACACCGCATCATTAACAATGTGAACGGCCACGATTAAAAGCTCAAGTAAGATCTAAGCCGTTCGTTCCTATTGAGGCTAAAACGACAACGCTTCGGGTGTTCCTCCTAAAACGACGTCGCCGACTTATGCGTGGACGGTCGGGATTAAACCCTAGACTCTATCCGGGCCGTTCGATCTACCTAAGGTCTAAACGACGTCGCATCTCTTACACCGAACGGCGCCGTTTATATTTTTTGTATTTTTTTAACAAACTAATTATCCGAAATTACGAAAATAAGATCTAACGGCTCTAAATCAAAACTATAGAATTACCACGCCCGTTGGATCATGTCCGAGCCGCTCGCTCGCGCCAACGGCCGAGCCGACTTCGGACGTGAGCCGGCCCAACCAGACTTCGACACGTCGGGCCTTTGACCACGCCGACCGGCCACGTCATCATCTTCTTCCTCTCGGCGACACCTATATGGACGGCCGACATTTCTCCGGCGAGATCCAACGGTGGGATCTCGCCGGAATGACATGAAACCTACGGCGTTCGACTCGCTTGAACCTCTAGATCCACATACCTCAGCATCAAAGCATTTCAATCATAGAATCAGCACTAGTCAAGCTTACACGGACCTATAGTCGCGGAGTTCAATCACGCCATATCCAGCATTATAAGCTAATTAATCCATAGGAAACACTCGATTGAAGTTCGGAAACCTTACTCCGCAGTCCGATTGACCTGGTTTGGTCTAGATTTGTCTAGACGAGCTTCGACAACAATCGACCATGGAGGTTGAGGTTCGCGGACTCGATTGACGGGTTTTATGCAAAATCAAAGCGAAACGGATATGCGAGAGATGATCAGCAATGCTCGGGGACAAAAATGCACACGGTAATTTCAAGGAGCATGCTCGAATCGATGTGATGCCATGGAAGTGCAGAGCTGAGTTTTGAAGTTCAACTTACCTATTTTGGAAGTTGCAGGCTAATTAACTCGGTGCGATCGCTTCCTTGAGACGAAAGTGAGCTTCTGAACTTGGTTTCGCAGCTCGATATGGCTTGGATTGATCGGACGAGTGGTGCACGGTCCAAGCTCGGAGCTCCGGCAATGGCGTCGCTTAGTGGTTCTCTCCCCTCTTTCTCTCTCTCTCTCTCTCTCTATTCTGTTAGATCTCGCGAGCCAAAATGAGCCTCCCCTCTGTTCTAGAATCATCCCAGCCTTTTATAGTGGATTTTCAAAAATTAGGCGCGCACGGTGAAGGCTCACCGACTCACTTCGCACGTGCCCATGCGTGCGAAAAGAGTCGGACGGCGCCTGGAACGGAATGGGATTCCGTCCAGTCCCGTTTGGTACTCCGACGACGCGCATTATGCTCGAATTTGGCTAATTGTTCAAAATGTTGACTTTTTGGCCTCCGAGTCTTTGACCGGCTGCTCCGCCGTGCTCCGGCGAAGATTGGTCGCGCCGCCGGTCCCAATCGACGCATCATATCCTGAAAAACAAAACCCCACACTAATCGCTCCAATTAGCATTGAATGGATCCTCAATTTGATCGTTGAAACTCAACTTCAAAATCTGCAAATGCACGTATGAACCGGGGAAGACGAAGCACTGTTCGGACCGGTTCGACCGGTCCCACCGGTCTGAACCGGTTCATACGATAATTTTTGCTCAATTTTTAAAATTAATCCAAATTGACTGGGAATTTTTGCAATTAAACCTCAAAATCGAACTCAGGGGCCTAGATATTATCTAGAAATGTGTTTTTGCCCAAAATTTCCCATCAATTTATATGAAAACCCCAAATTTTTGATTTCGCCCTAATTGGGGAATAGTTCAATTGGATGTCAATTTGATCAAATTGGACCCTGAGACCTATGCCAATTGATTCAGAATGTGTGAAAACATTGGGTACCAGTCCAATTTTGCCACGAAAGTCCCTCAATTAAGATTAATTTCAAAAATTGGCAAGTTGAGGGACTTAATTGCAAATAATTTGGGGATTTTGCCTAATTAGTGCAATTCATGCAATTGAGGGTGCAATTGATCAAATTGAAGTTCAAAGGGACTGCAATTGAATGTCTAGACCTAAAATGTGCAAAATTTGCAAATAAAAAGACTCAATTGGTATTTTTTTATGCAAATTCAACCTTAGGCATTGTGAAAAAACACCTAAAATTGAACTTAATTTTCAATTTTTCTTGAGGTCAATATGGAAAGGGAATTAAAAGAGAAATATTGAACATTTTTCTGTATTTTTGTGACCTCGAAAAGCATTTTTTATGAATTTTTCAAGTATTTTTCTTATTTTTCGAAAATATAAAAAATGCGAAAAATATGAAAAATTATTTTTTGTTCCAAATTGGTTCCTTATGCTTGGCCAAGGCTTCCAATGTTGATTTTTGATTTTTGATTTTTTTTTTTTTTTTTTGTGAATTTTTGGTGAATTTTGGAAAATAAAACTAAAGGAAAACCGATTAAAAATTCGAGTGTCAACAGTTGCCCCTCTTTGAAAGTAATCTCGGTTAGAGGTTGCTTTCAAAGACAAGGTGACACCTGGATCCTTAATCGACCCCGCTGGGGAAAAATCTAAAGAAAATAAGTCTTGACATTCAATTGCTTTACCTTTCTTGTTAAAGCTCCGACTCCGTGAGGAATTATTTCAATTCATGCTCGTCTTATGTGAAAGAGAAATGAGAAGAGAGAGACTTACCTATAGCTCACTTGTCTATGGTTTGAGATTTGTCGATCCGAGGTTGAAAAATTCAGTGTATGAAATTACCTGTGGACGGTTTGGCGCGATTTTGCAATGGTCGGCGTTCGTATGATGTCGAGTGGTGGTTTGAAGATTTGTGGGGAAGGTTCACCCTTGTAACAAAGGGGTTTCACCTATTTAAAATGGGTTTGACTATCCACTAGGGATTCATCATTTTAAAAGAGGGGGGCAGATCGGCTTTCGTCTCTCCGGCTACTCACCGTTCGAAAGGGAGGTTCACCCTTGTAACAAAGGGGTTTCACCTATTTAAAAGAGATTGGCTATCCTCCATGCGGGGACTCACCATCTAAAAAGCGGATCGGTTTTCGTCTCTCCAGCTACTAACCGTCTGAGGGGGGAGGTTCACCCTTGTAACAAAGGGGTTTCACCTATTTAAAAGAGATTGGCTATCCTCCATGCGGGGACTCACCATCTAAAAAGCAGATCGGCTTTCGTCTCTCCAGACTACTAACCGTCGAGGGGGAGGTTCACCCTTGTAACAAAGGGGTTTCACCTATTTAAAAGAAATTGGCTATCCTCCATGCGGGGACTCACCATCTAAAAAGCGGATCGGCTTTCGTCTCTCCAGCTACTAACCGTCTGAAAGGGAGGTTCACCCTTGTAACAAAGGGGTTTCACCTATTTAAAAGAGATTGGCTATCCTCCATGCGGGGACTCACCATCTAAAAAGTAGATCGGCTTTCGTCTCTCCAGCTACTAACCGTCCGAGAGGGTGCCATCTGAGGACCTAGGTTGACTAGTGTACCTACAGAGCTCAAACCCTATTTCAAATTTTCAAAGTTGAGAATCTGAGGACCTGGGGAAGCCAAAAGACCTGCAGAGAATCCAAGTTAATCAAATTTTAAAATGCAACTTTTCCGAGAATTTGGGATCACCAGGGAACCCGCAGAAAGTTGAGTCAAATATCATTAGAATGACAATTTTAAATTCTAGGGAGAAACTTAAGAATTCCGGACAAGTTTTCAAAGTGTATTTGCGAAAGAAATGTATCCAATCACAATTTCAAATTTTTACTAAGGATGGATTCTGAATGACACATCCCGAGTGTTCTACAAAAAGGTTGTCTTAAAATTTTTCCAAAAGGGTTTTCCTTCATCCAAGAGGGCTTCCCACCATTTTGGAAAGGCTTTTCTTAAAATTCGAATCGCTCACGTAAAACCTAACCTTGAGGTTTCGGGATCATTCGAGATGCTTACAATCCGACTAATCGGAGAAGGCATTTTAAAAGGGACCGTAATTCGGGCCAGGTCAAAGGCTTATCAATGGATATTCATTTTGAGGTTTAGAAATGAATTTTGATCGAAATAGCTTCTTCAGGTCTACAAGTCAAGAACCCCGAAGACCTGATAAGACAGGATTGTACTTACCTCTTTAAGCGGTAGCTTCTGTGTGATCTCTCGCATCAACCCGAAACACCTCTTAGATCGAAAAGTCTTGGTAACGGGTTGTATCTTGGCTTAAGGTGGGCTCTTTAAGAATGGCCATATTTTCAAAAGAGGGGTGAACTTTGGTGATCACCTTAACATTCTTCCAAGCATGCATTTGCTTTTTGCAATAGATTCATAATTGTTCTTTCTTCAATGATTTTGAGGATTTTCCTCTTTTCATCTTGATGATTTTTTTAGAATTTGCCCCTTTTCGGGATGCTCTTTTCATGGGCTTTGGCCTTGCTTTTACCAGGCACTTTGCTTTTTCTAGCCCTTTCATTCTTCATCATTTTTGCAATCGACCGGCTCCTTTGAGACCAAGTATCAAGAATTTTTCCAAATTATGCATTTTGACTTATTGCCGGTAATTCCTTTGCTTGCCCCCAGTGTGGGAGGGTGATCACCAATAAGGGTTTAGAAACGAATATTCAAAGGTTCAAATTGGCTCTTCAAAGGGTAAGTGTTTGGGGATATAGAAATGCAAGTACTTTTCTTCACTTTGAGGTGTTCCGAGTCTTTGCTAGAAATCACCTGAAGCTATCACAAAAAGATTGATGCAAAGTTAGCACAATAAAGTCTTACCCGATCTTTTCTCCAAGGAATCATCCAATGAACCCCCAAACATGCCCCGGTGTGGGGTGGTTCTTGACAGGGGTTATATTCATAAAATTCCCCCTTTTGGCTCGATTGGTTATCAAGGGATATAAATATGTATGGATAATTTTGAAATGGAAATGCCTTTCATCATTTCAATCCATGTAATCACCGCGAATGATCCCTACGTCCCAAAATTAAGCTCTTTCGCTCCATCACTCTCACTCATCACTCAAGTGTATCGGGGACGTGTTTGAGGACAATGCTTGCCTCTTCTCATTTGAAGGATCATTCTTTTGAAAAGCTTTCAAAGCATGCCCTTTTATAGAAACTCGGGGTATTTCATCAAAAATTCATCATTCGCAAAAATCTTCATTGAGAGGGTATTCAAAAGACGTTTCGAAATTTGAAAGGAATGTTTCTTTGAAAAAGCTCTGTTGCTTTGCAAATCCAAATTTTTCTTAATTTCAAGCACGACGGTGTATGAAAATACTTTGTAAAGGAGGAGAACCTCAAACCTGTCTTCTTCAAATATTGACTTACGTCCCCGTAAAAACAAAAGGAAACAATCAGTTCAAGATATTTAAAAATTTCAAATCCAGGAGCAACTCCTTTCTACCTCCTTCGGATGTCGACTCCCGTTTCCTCGTAAAAATAAAAGGAAACAAATCAGTTAAAGATATTCAAAATTTTCAAATCCCGGAGCGACTCCTTTCTACCTCATTCGGATGTCGACTCCCGTTTCCCGTAAAAACAAAAGGAATCAATCAGTTAAAAATATTCAAAATTTCAATTCCCGGAGCGACTCCTTTCTACCTCCTTCGGATGTCGACTCCCGTTTCCTGTAAAGAACAAAAGGAAACAATCAGTCCAAGATATTCAAAATCCGTGATCCAAAGTAGAGATAACTTCCCTTTTGATCAATTGCTTCTCGCAAAGTTCTTCATGATTCCCAATTCACCTGCAAAAAATACGAATATATGCAAATGCATGTATGCAAATGTCATGCGAATGCAAAATTTTTATGTGACTCAGATCTGCTCATCAATCGCTTTGAAGCTCAATTTATTTCAAGGAAAATATCTCTTCACGGCATCTGCATTTCTTGGACTTGTCAAATCTTCTCCGTCCATGTTTACAAGTATAAGAGCTCCCCGGGTAAGACTTTCGAATCACGTAGGGGCCTTCATAATTTGGCATAAATTTGCCTCCTGGGTGTTGTGCATTTGGAAGCATCTTCTTCACAACTAGCATCCCTGCTTCAAAATTTCTGGGCTTAACCTTCTTGTTAAAAGCTCTGGCCACCTTCTTCTGGTAGCTTTGACCATGACAGATAGCCCTTAATCGTCTTTCATCAATCGGATTCAATTGTTCGTGTCTCCGCCGGTCCCACTCATCCTCGTGAGTTCTATTTGAGACAGGATCCTTAAAGAGGGATTTCCACCTCTACCGGTAGGACTACTTCCATACCGTATACCAAAGAATAGGGAGTTGCCCCGGTTGAAGTACAAATGGAAGTTCGGTAGGCCATGGAGCATACGGCAATCTTTCATGCCAATCTCTATATTTCTCAGCGGTTTTGGCCAATATCTTCTTGATGTTCTTGTTTGCCGCTTCCACGACTCCGTTCATTTGTGGGCGGTAAGGTGAAGAATTAAGGTGTCGTACCTTAAATTGTTCCAATAGTTGATCGACAACCTTGTTATTCATATTAGAGCCATTGTCTGTAATGATGGCTCTTGGCACTCCATATCTTGAGATGATATCTCGCTTGATAAACTTAGCCACACTATTCGCGGTGACATTGGCATATGAGCTGGCTTCAATC
This sequence comes from Rhodamnia argentea, assembly GCF_020921035.1. NCBI lineage: Eukaryota > Viridiplantae > Streptophyta > Magnoliopsida > Myrtales > Myrtaceae > Rhodamnia > Rhodamnia argentea. The sequence continues at coordinate 11,315,636 of NC_063158.1, forward strand.
CATTTAGTGAAGTAGTCAATAGCCACCAAAATAAAGCGATGTCCGTTTGAGGCCTTTGGGTTGATAGGGCCAATCATATCAATTCCCCACATGCAGAATGGCCATGGCTCTGACATTTCATGTAGCTCGGTTGGCGGCGCATTTATCCTGTCGCCGTACACCTGGCATTGATGACGAGGATCTAACATGCTTTGGTTGCAATCCGACTCGATAGTCAACCCGAGTAATACCCGAGTCTCATGATCTTCTTGGCGAGGAGGTGGCCATTCATATGCGGTCCACATTCCCCTTCATGAATCTCTTTCATAATGAGATTTGCTTCTTTGGAATTCACGCACTCTCGAGGACCAAGTCAAAGGATCTCTTGTATAGGATCTGTCCGCTGAGGAAAAATTTAGATGCCATCTTGCTTATGTACTTTTTATCTTCGGTCGAGCGTTCATTGCGGGAACTCGCCCTTCGATAAGTAATTCTTGATGTCATGATACCACGGTTCTTCGTCGGGTTCTTCTTCAATGACCATGTAGTATGCGAGTTGCTCTAAAATATCAATCCTTAATGGCTCTATCTCAAGACCATTTTGCACTTGTAACATGGCTGATAATGTGGCCAAAGCATCAGCAAAATGGTTTCGAGTTCTCGGCGAGATATTCAAAAGTGATCTCCTCAAAATGTTGGATCATCTCCTCGAGGTACTTATGATAAGGAATAAGCTTGGGATCCTTTGTCTTCCACTCCCCTTGAGTTTGTAGAATGATTAGCATGGAATCTCCATATACCAAGTAGCTTCTTTACCTTTAGTGAGATGGCCAATTGTAATCCTAGTATGCGAGCTTCATATTCGGAAATGTTGTTGGTGCGGGGGAATACCAACTTGGCTGAAACTGGATAATGTTGATCTTCGGGGGATATCGAGCGCCCCGATGCTCGATCCAGTGAGGTTCATTGCACCGTCAAAGTATATTGTCCATTTGTCTTCGATATATTCAGGATTTGACCTTCTTTGTTTCGCTCTAAAACATCCTTAGGAGGATTCTCGGCTAGCATGTCAGCAATTGCTCTTCCCTTGACGGACTTACGGGGAGAGGTTTTGATATCAAACTCGAAAGCGTATTTGCCATTTAGCCATCTTTCCCAACAATGTTGGCTTCTCCAAAAGGTACTTGATAGGATCATTTTCGGTGACCAGTTCTATATGATAATGCAAGTGTATCTTGCCTCAATCTGTGGAGGACCCAAACCAATGCTACGCAAGTCCTTTCCACTTCTTGGGTATTTGACTTGAGATGTTGTGAACTTTTTGCTCAAATAATATATGGCTCGCTCTTTGCGATCCTTGGGGTTAGTTTAGGCAAGTAAAGCCCCCAAGGATTCATCATTAACCGTCGGATATAGAGTTAAAGGAACGTTAGGGATAGGAGGTACCAACATTGGAGGTTGTACCAGGTATTCCTTGATCTTCTCAAATGCTTGTTGGCATTCCGCATCCCATTTCACCTTTGCACCTTTCTTTAGCAACTTGAAGAAGGGTTTCGCCGTTTCGACAGTTGGGATATGAATCTGGATATATAATTCAACCTTCCCGGTAGACCCCTTACTTCCTTAACGGTGGAAGGAGTTCCTATTTCCCATATGGCTTTAATCTTGGAAGGGCCAATTTCAATACCACGATTGCTCACCACAAATCCTAGCAGCTTTCCGGATCTTGCGCCAAATACGCATTTCGTAGGATTCAACTTGAGCTTATACTTTCTTAATCGATCAAATAACTTCTTCAGCACTTTAACATGGTCTTCCAGGTCTAGACTTGGCAATCATATCATCCACATAGACCTCAATCTCCTTATGTATCATGTCATGAAAAAGGGTCACCATAGCCCTCTGATATGTTGCACCTGCATTTTTCAATCCAAATGGCATTACCTTGTAACAAAAAGTTCCCCATTGTGTAGTGAATGAGGTCTTGATCTTATCTTCTTCCTTCAACATGATCCGATTATATCCCGAGAATCCATCCATAAAGGAGAACAATTCAAAACCCGCAGATGCGTCGACGAGCACATCAATGTGCGGTAGGGGAAAATCATCCTTGGGACTAGCTTTGTTCAAGTCCCGATAATCCACGCATATTCTAATTCTCCCATCCTTCTTCTTAATCGGGTACGATGTTGGCGACCCAATCAGCATATGGGACAGCCTCGATAAATCCAACTTTAAGGAGCTTCATGACCTCTTCCTTGATCTTATCCGCCGATTCGGGATTCATCTTTACGGGTGATTGATTTTCTTGGTGTGCAAGAAGGATTGGTGGGCGAGCATGCTCCACAATTTCAAGATCTAGCCCCGGCATGTCAGCATATGACCAGGCGAAAATATCTTGATATTCCTTGAGTAACGCCCGTCATCCTTAAAACATCTGCTGCGGACAAGTGTCCTCCTATTTTCACTTCCTTGACGTGATCGGAATCTCCCAGATTAATAGTGATGGGTTCTTGGAAATAGGGGGTTTAGATTCTTCAAAACAATCCCATTCTTTCTTGATATCGCTCACATCAACCTCGTCTATATCAACTTCGCATGCATAGTCATCGAGCTGATCCGAGTCACATATTAACCTGTTATGTATGGGTGGGATGACATGCCTGAAATGCACCATGAAAGGTTAGTATTCAAAGACGATAAAATTAAAGGATGCATGATTTTTATCATGAAAACATTTTTTCAAATTCCAATTTTTTAGACAAAGAAAGGAGAACTAGTCCACGATCTTCCGGACATCCTGGTTCTCAAAAGTTATTTAAAACTCAAGATCATATGGCGGATCGGGCCTCAAGTTTCATGGTAGAATCAATTGTCATCATCGGACCAATCCGTTGCTCCACATGTCCGTAATCAAATTTGAAATGTTTTTCATTAATAGATGCAACTAAGAACAATACAAGATCTGCACTTCTGGATCACGACATGTGACCCAAAGGGTGCTAAAACATCAAAAAGCTTTAAAGCAAATGCAGTAATCAAAATGCATTAAAAGATAAAGTTCAGAAAGAGCCTTTTACTCAGGGGTGGGGAAATCATCGTCCAGCCACTCAATTATCACGTTCACCCGATTATCCAGGAACGGGTTGAATAAGTACGGCTCTGCATCCTCGGAGATGTCTTCATCTTCTAGCCATTTGCCTCCCTTAGAGAATACCTCGAATAAAGGGTTTAGGAGCATTTTTCCTCTAGCTTTCCATACATCGGGTACCTATGAAACGGCCACCTTGGCGTCCACGGCGTCCACGGTCTCCATAACGATTGTTTCGACCTCGGCCTCGACCTATGTCATTTTCCGCTATTCCATTATAACCCGGACCAACCTTGTGGTCATTTGAGCCCAAATTCAAAGGGTTACGGATTCCCCGACCATATTTCCCTAATCCAAGACCGGAATAAATCCATTCGAGAGTAGCACTTTTCCCGCCATAGTTGCGGGTCTCGAAAGCTCGGGTATAGCCACCTTTGCATTTGGTGACACATGCATGACAGATACAATGTCGAAGGTATGATAACTCAGCTCTTCCTCTTTTGAGAGTTCGACGTATGGAACCATCCCTTTTAAAGCGGCCCGATGTCCTGTCTCGCCATGGACGGTGATCAACCGACCCTTGACCACAAATTTTAACTTTTGATGCGAGAGAGGAAGGTACCGCTCCGGACACATGAATCCACGGTCTTCCCAGGAGCAAGGTGAAGGCGCTTGGAATATCCAATACTTGGAACGGTATAGAAAATGTTACCGGTCCAATGACAATGTCCAATTCGATCTCTCCTACAACATTCTTGGAGACTCCATCAAATGATCGGATGGTGGCCTTGGATGTCTTCACAAAATCTTCATTGATCCCCAAGCTTCTCAAAGTGCTTAGTGGACACAAGGTTGAAAGCGGAACCATTATCAATCAAGACGTGAGGCACCTCTTTTCCGTGACACCTCACGGCTATGTAAAGGGCCCCGTTGTGGACTCGCCCTTCTTTCGGGAAATCTTCGTCCGAAAAAGATATCTGATCTTTTAGAAGGATAGCACCCACAAAGTCTCCCAATTGCACTTCGTTAATTGTCTCTCGGAACATGCACCTCATCCAGCACTTTCAAAAGGGCATCCTTGTGCTTTTCAGAATTTTTGAAGAGATCCAAGAAGGAAATGCATGCGGGCATCTTCCGCAGTTGGTCAACGACATCATATTCTTTGGTCCTCACGACCGATTGCAACTTCTCAACCTCTTCCGCAGTTGGGATTCTCTTTTCGGAATCCGCTTCTCTCGGGGGATAACATCTTCCGGATCTCATTATGGCGTCAATCTCGCCCGTTCCATAATCCCAATGAACTCGCCTTTGAGTTGTACTCTTCCACAAAGGCGGACTTAATCTTCACCGGTATGATCTTTTCGGTAGTGATTCGGATGTTGATGGTTTTCCCGAACTAGAAGTTTCCAATTCCCAACTATCAACTTTGTTCAAATCAATCACGAAACGAATCGGGGTATCTACCATCCCGATCATTTCGTCCTCGTGGACATCCTCGGGGTTATGTTCTGGACCTGGCCTTACCAAGTGTGGCATTTTCTTCATCAAAATCCCTCTCGCCTTTCTCTTCGATTCTCGGGATAATCCCTTCAATCCTCATGCCGATTTCCACCGGATGTTGGAACGATGAGTACGTGTATGCATACATGCGATCAAAGTATTCCGCCGGAAGTAACTTCGGTGCGAACTCCAGCATTTCTCTCTCCGACAGCGGCGGTTGCACCATCACGGCGTGCTTCTTCCATCTCCTAGCGAAAAGTTCAAAACTCTCGTCTTCACCTTTTCGGATGTTCAATGATTAGCCTTAGTGAAATAACCTCCGATTCCAGCTTCAAAGTGTCGCATGAAGTGCTCGATAAATCTTCCCGGCTCGGGACCCGGGTCTAGGTCAATTAATCGAAACCATGCTAGTGCGGGGCCCGTTAAACTATGTCCGAAATTCCGAATCAATGTTTCATCATCTTCATGGTGGCCAATCATTTGGCGGAGATAATATGAGATATGCGCCGGAGGACACCCAGCGCAATTATACTTTGTGCGGAAGACCACTCTCGGGTTCGCACCTTGAGGCGGGACGTTTCTTGCTTGAGTAAGTGGTGTAATCAGCTCCTTCAACTCATCCATTTTCCTCGACACGTCATTTCCTTGCTCTTGCAGTAGAGCGATCTTTCGATTCTGTATCTCCATGGTCCGCCGTATCTCCAGAATCCGCATATTCTCTTCTATTCTCGTGGCGTTGTTCCTGGCCATCAATTGCGATAATTCTGCTACCATAGTCGTCAAATGACGCATGTGCGTCTCAGTTAGAAAGTCGCATATCGACCTCTCGATTCTCCTGTTCATTCTGAGGAGCCGCTTGGTCCTTAATTTCATCGACCGTTCCCACAAATTCGTCACTTGCGGGGTCATCCATTCCACCCCACCCATCGGGGACTACATCTCTAGAGTCAACAAAGAAATTCGGGGGCGCCGAATATAGCACTTTAAAGTTGTACCCACCACTATCTTCCCCCAGGTTATCAACTATTTCGCCCCTCTCTAGGGCTTTTCGCAAAAATCTTCTATCGCCTCGGCGGGCCTTATCCAGACGGACTTCATATTCGTCTATCTCTTCAATTTCTTGACCATCTTTGATGCTCATCAAATATCCCGAGGGTATTTTCAAAAGAGCTCCCCTCGTAGGTTTCATCGCGAACTCCTCGGACAGCATGTCTACCGCCACGTAGGTCCCCTTGAAAGCGACATTTTCCATTCTTCCTATGACGCCCAAGCTAATCAATTTTTCCAAGCAAGCCTCTTTTTGCTCCCGGGAAATACTCTCTCCTTCCGGATATTGCGAGGCCAATGTCAAGATATCCCGCATTTTACTCATGTCCACTATGAATTCCAGAACCTCATCCTCTTCACCTCCAAAATCGCGTTCACCTCGCGATGCTCGTGTAGCGGGTTCCGCTGCACATTCGGTTCGGCTTTATCAAACTCCGAACTTTTCCGTCGATCAATGCTTGCACCTTGAACTTCAGAGCGAGACAGTTGTCCGCGTTATGCCCCCTTTCTCCCATATGGTATACGCACGTCTGGGTCTCATCATACCCAGGAAATTTTGGCGGGTGAGCTCGAGGTGGCTCTTTTGCAACTAAACGATTCTCCAAAAGCATGGGTAACAATTTGGATAAGGGTCGGGGTAGTGGGGTGAAAATAACTGGGTTCTTCTTTCTGAATTTCGGTGGTTTGGAAGCGGTCCAGGAGGACGTTCCTTGGGTAGGAATTGAAGGCGAGAAATTTACGGGCTTTGGCGGGTTAGGGACAAAGGCTACTTCTCCGATTTGCTCCCTATTATCCCTTCTCAAAGGGTATTGGCGTTTGAAAGGCGCCTCGGGTATCTTCTTTTCTCTCGGTGCCCACTCATGACGCTCCGCCACCTTGATCGGGTGCGCAAATGTCCGACACCCGAGAGGTGTTTAGCTTGTCGAAAAATTCAAATGGAAGGGCCTTGAGAAAAAGGTCTATTAGTTCTTCTTCCGGGACGGGCGGCTTTACCCGCACAGCCCGGTGCTCTCCATCTCTCGGGCGTAGGCGCGAACGGCCTCGCTCTTTCCTTTTACGGTCCTTAAAAGGTCCTCTCTAGTTAGGGAGGTCAAAGTGTTAAACTTGTATTGCCGAAGGAACTCGTCGCCGGTTTATCCCAATCGGCGAGCCTCTGCGGCCCGATTCAATGAACCACGCCAGGGCTGCCCCGGATAGGCTTTCCTGGAAGGTGTTAACCAATAGTGGAATGTTGTCCGAGAATTGCGACATTCGGCGCAGATAATACTTCAAGTGCGCCTTGGGACACCCGGTCCCATTATATCTTCTTACAAAGTCTGGTTCCTTGTAATCAGCGGGAACCTCTATCTTTTCGAACGGTGCAACCTTGTCGAATCTCGAGAGCTCATAACCACGACTCGCCAAACACTCTTCGATCTTAGCGAGCCTCTTAATTTCCTCTTCCATTTTGAGGACTTGCTTCTCCTTTTTCTCCAGGTCAATCACAATGGGAGGATCCTTAGGCGGTCTTTCCGGATTCGGAGTTGGATTAGCGGCGGGTGCCGGATTAGCGTTTGCTCCATCGGATGGCCCCGCAGGAGCTTGAGAATTAGGGTCAACGGGGTATCTCCCCGGCTTGCAATCATCATTGCCTTCATCTCCGCCACCATTGTGGCGATCACATTCATTTGATTCTCCGGATTACCCACACGAGGTGCGAGCTCTTCTTGTTCCATCCTTAACTTGCGCGTTTTGCTACGAGTCCTCGTATTTATCGCTCACCTGTTTTCGGGATATCAAATCAGTATGGGAAATATTAAAGGATTGGAGACATTGATCCGTGGTAATTGACTTTTCTATATGTATGCATGAAATGCTCATAAAAGAAATAGTATGTATTTATTACAAACCAAATTGTTCAAAAGTATCTAAAAGATAACAAATATGTAAAATCTAAATGTGGGAATGGATCTATCCAAATCGGGGACGCTTCCACTCTTCTTGCTCTTCCGATCCATCGGAATCCCACAAGTATGAGTCTTCTCCTTCTTTCGACATCCATTGCTCCGGATCCTCGGGAATGTACGGTTCTACTCCCGGTACATATGGTACTATGTACCTCGGCTCATATGACTCCACTTCTTCAATCCGAGGAGATACGCACTCGGGTACATATGGCTCGACCGTTGATTGACGATATTCCTTAAACTTCTGGATATACTCCTTGGAGGCTCTATGAATGTTCATCTCATCATCCAAATAATCCGGCCACTCAATTTGTTGCAGCGGGGAGTTCTTCAAAGCATGAAGAATAAGCTTGATCCGGGCCCGATACAACTCCTTTGTTTCCTTAGTGAGCTTTCCTCGTGTCATATCAAATGAGAAAATCCCGGGACAAACATCCGATGGTATCTCTTGTAGAACTCCAAATTGCCTCACCACTCGAATGGGGTAATACGCCACAGCGCCGGTACATCCCAATAAGGGAATAGGGTTATCTTCAATACCCGAAATGCGAGCTTCTACGATCTTGGGCCAAGTCAAACGCCATCTAATATGCTCGGGTTTCAAATTGTCCAATAGCTCAACCCACTTTTTGAATGAGTATTTGGGTACAAGGGATTGACACTTAAGGAAGGATCTAAGAGGGTGAACGTGCTCATTGATCTCATAACACCCCACTCGGAGTTGGAAAGTTTTTATATGAGAGGTGAACCACAAGTGGAGTAATCCGCTAGACGCTTGGAAAGCGGCCTTTTTTGAAGATTTGGAACGATTCAAAGAGAGAAAAGTCTCAGCTAAGATCATGTACGAATAATCCCAGCGACAACACACTTGTCCGGCTATATGGGTTATGGAGGGGTCAAAAGTAGTTCTAGAAGTCGGGAATAGAACGAATGCAAAAAAAGCCAAGATGAACACCTTTCCCGATTTATGACCGGTTTCGGTGGGTAGAGAGGAATAGTTATCGAAAAGGAACGAGAATGTGAATTTGTTGGAATTGGACTTGTAAACTTTTTCAATTTCGGAAGTTTTAAGGCGAAGGAAACTTGATAACGAACGAGTGGAGTCCATGTCCAAAGGGGTTGAGCTATACGTTCTTCAAATTTGGCCCCGATAATAGCGGTATACTCCTCAAGCGTAGGGGTCAATTCCAATCCTTGAAAGTTGAATGTCATTGTTTGCGCGTCCCATGCCTTGGCTAGTGCTTGAATGAGCGCCGGTTGGTATTCCACTTTGATCAAATCTACAAGTCGTCCCAAACGTCCTTCCACATAGGCTTTGTTGACGATGTCGAGGCGATCCCACCATATAGCGAGTTCCTTGCGCGGTATTGGGATGACTTTGATGTCTCCATTCCCCATGATCTAAAAATGCAAAAAATGATGATCCTAAAGTCAATTACCACAGTTTAATATGCATATGCATGTAATGTGATGCAAATGTGCTAACCAAATTCCATGTCATCTTTTGGTAACATGAGGGTCAACTACTCCCACTTGACCCAAATAAGCCAAATAGGGTAATTATGGACCTAATCTCACCCAAAGATGGCATGTAATTTGATTAGGATCGCTTAAGCGTAATCGGGGTAGAAAGTCGCTTACAAATTGACAACTCATGAAATTTACAAGTCTAATATAATAAAATCGAAAGAGATAGAACACGATAATATCTAGAGATGTTCGGACAATAAATGTCGATGAAAGTACATAATAGACTCAAAATATAATGAAACCTAGAAAATGCCCCAAAGTCGTACTAATCTAGACAGTGGGAATGGTATCCTCATCCGATGAAATCTCTACTATCTCGGGAAGCTTGATATCTTCTTCATCATCGGAGGATATGGTGATGACTTCCTTCTTCTTAATCGGGGAGTGTTTTGGGGCCGTCTTGGTCGCACGTGGCTTTCTTGCCAATTTTATGTACAACTCCCAAATTCTCTCCTTTTCGCGCTCGAGCCCCAAATATCGTCCACATCGGGTATAATCGCAACTCTCGCTACGGATGCGGTTTCGTCCGTTGAGCTCTCGTCCGTGAACAAATCCGAAAACTCGGAATGAAGCGGGTACTCGGTCCTCGCGTCGAATGGTCCTCCGCTCCCATGTGAATACATCGGGTACAACAACACGACTTTGGGGCGCCATCTATCCTAAAAAGGAAAATTTGACTTTCAACCCCGATCACTTAAACGATCTTACAAATTGTAATGATATGTAATGAAAATGTATGATATGCAAAATTTAAATTTACAAGTTCAAAATAAAAAAAAGGGTAGAAAGCCTTACCAACCGATGTTACTCTCTTTTTTGGTTTTTGGTTTTAGGTATACCAACCATCCATTTCACATGCGCATGAGACAGGTGAGGTTTAACTCTAAAGAAATCAAAAAAGGCTCGGGTATGAACCTAAAAAGGCTCCCGCTATACAAATCGAGGGGCCGCCCACAAGCGCAATCAAACAACAAGTGGGTAGGACCATCAATCTTACATAGCGAGCGGGATCAAATATGGTCAACCCAAGTGCAATCAAACACAAGAGCTTCGCATACCGATCCCTATCTATGGCGACCTAAGAGGTGATTTCGCGGCTCGGGTTTAGGCGCTTGTGTGTGCAGTGTCGTGATCCTCGAAATATGCAAGACATGCACCACAATTTATAGTCAAAACACCGCTTCAAAATTTGCATAAATAAACAAACAATCCAAAACTCCATATCTCGCATCAAAAATGGTTAGCAGCACGTACGCCACCCCTTATAACTCCCATCCGCATCAACATTTAACACTTTTTGTTATTGGACGTACCTCATCTTCAAGAGCATCTGCGAGAAAACGAGGTTAGAAAACAATCAACATTTTTATCGGCTTAAATCCTCTTGAAGTATTCCCCAGAGGAGTCGCCGGTCTGTCGCGACCCTCTCCGTCGGTCCGGATCGTTTAGGTTCCGGCGGGGGCGAGTAGGGTTAACGAGCCGATCCCCCCTTTTATATATATTATATTTTATGGGATCGCGAGTCTCTCCCAAGACCCATTACTCGAATCGCGATGTCGGGTAAAATTTTTCAAATATCGGAATTGACCTTGTGTGGTCGGGTGGCATGTGCGATGTGTACATGCAATTTTGGAGTCGCCACCGATCGATTTATTGGAAGGTACGATCGGAAAACCTTACCGAGCGGTCGGGAGAAACCGTTCGGTTCCGCGAAAACCGGAGATTTTGGGTTCGGGGACTTGGTTACGCCAAATTTCATATTTGACGCCCCTTCGGTTACCGATGTTGATTGTTTTTCTAACCTAAGAATTCATACAGATGTAATATCGGGTGAGGTAGGCCCTAACAATTCTAAGTTTTCATGCAGATGGGAATTTTCTATCCTAATCAATCACAATCGGAAAAATTAATGCGCAATCAAAATCATTACAAACAAACAAATCAATCAAATCAAGGTTCGATATGTATAAAATGGCCCTATCGGCCCATACAAAAATCAAATTTGGGTGTCGGGGTGATTTAGGTAAAAATTTGGGGCGAATGGCCCGGAAGGGTAGAATGGTCATTTTTGGGGTTTGGGACCCGAAAATCACAAAATTTCGATTTGGCCAGTTGAATATGGCCATTTCTCATTTTTTGTGATTTTCTTGAATTTTTCTAATTTTTTTCTATTTTTTTGGAATTTTTATTTATTTTTTAAAAATATTGGAAATTTTTCGGATCGAAATTAATCGACCCTCGAAGTCTCAAAAATTTTCGATCCAGACTTTATGAGTCCCGAATCAATCTAGAAATTTTTAGAAATTTTTTGTGAAAATCTGGGAATTTTTATGAATTTTCTAAGTATTTTTTGTAATTTTTTGGAATTTTTGGAAATTTTTATCTATTTTTTATTTTTATTTTTTTATTTTTTTATTTTTTAAACCGGACCAGGTCAACCCGGTCCGACCAAACTCAGACTCGCTCTACACAAAACGGCGACGTATATGTATATTCTATTTATTTTTGATTTTTTTTCTAAAATGTTTTCTAATATCCGAATATAAAGAAAAGTGATGGACGGCCGAGATCAATCCTCGATTTGATCTCGGCCGTCGACTCGCCTTCGGACAAAAACGACGACGTCTCGGCCTTCTTCATAAAAAACGACGCCGCATAGCCTTTGAACGAATGAACGGCCACGATTGGCCCTAAGAAATGATCTGGACCGTCAACTATCTCTTAGATAAAACGACACCGCATCGTTAACAATGTGAACGGCCACGATTAAAAGCTCGAAGTAAGATCTAAGCCGTTCGTTCTTATTGAGGCTAAAACGACAACGCTCGGGTGTTCCTCCTAAAACGACGTCGCCTGACTTATGCGTGGACGGTCGGGATTAAACCCTAGACTCTATCCGGGCCGTTCGATCTACCTAAGGTCTAAACGACGTCGCATCTCTTACACTGAACGGCGCCGTTTATATTTTTTGTATTTTTTTAACAAACTAATTATCCGAAATTACGAAAATAAGATCTAACGGCTCTAAATCAAAACTATAGAATTACCACAGCCGTTGGATCATGTCCGAGTCGGCTCGCTCGCGCCAACGGCCGAGCCGACTCGGACGTGAGCCGGCCCAACCGGACTTCGACACGTCAGGCCTTTGACCACGCTGACCGGCCACGTCATCATCTTCTTCCTCTCGGCGACACCTATATGGACGGCTGACATTTCTCCGGCGAGATCCAACGGTGGGATCTCGCCGGAATGACATGAAACCTACGGCGTTCGACTCGCTTGAACCTCTAGATCCACATACCTCAGCATCAAAGCATTTCAATCATAGAATCAGCACTAGTCAAGCTTACACGGACCTATAGTCGCGGAGTTCAATCACGCCATATCCAGCATTATAAGCTAATTAATCCATAGGAAACACTCGATTGAAGTTCAGAAACCTTACCTGCAGGTCCGATTGACCTGGTTTGGTCTAGATTTGTCTAGACGAGCTTCGACAACAATCGGCCATGGAGGTTGAGGTTCGCGGACTCGATTGACAGGTTTTATGCAAAATCAAAGCGGAACAGATATGCAGAGATGATTAGCAATGCTCGGGGACAAAAATGTACACGGTAATTTCAAGGAGCATGCTCGAATCGATGTGATGCCATGGAAGTGCAGAGGTGAGTTTTGAAGTTCAACTTACCTATTTTGGAAGTTGCGGGCTAATTAACTCGGTGCGATCGCTTCCTTGAGACGAAAGTGAGCTTCTGAACTTGGTTTCGCAGCTCGATATGGCTTGGATTGATCGGACGAGCGGTGCACATCCCAAGCTCGGAGCTCCGGCAATGGCGTCGCTTAGTGGTTCTCTCCCCTCTTTCTCTCTCTCTCTCTCTATTCTGTTAGATCTCGCGAGCCAAAATGAGCCTCCCCTCTGTTCTAGAATCATCCCAGCCTTTTATAGTGGATTTTCAAAAATTAGGCGCGCACGGTGAAGGCTCACCGACTCACTTCGCACGTGCCCATGCGTGCGAAATGAGTCGGACGGCGTTTGGAATGGAATGGGATTCCGTCCGATCCTGTTTGGTACTCCGACGACGCGCATTATGCTCGAATTTGGCTAATTGTTCAAAATGTTGACTTTTTGGCCTCCGATTCTTTGACCGGCTGCTCCGCCGTGCTCCGGCGAAGATTGGTCGCGCCGCCGGTCCCAATCGACGCACCATATCCCGAAAAACAAAACCCCCACACTAATCGCTCCAATTAGCATTGAATGGATCCTCAATTTGATCGTTGAAACTCAACTTCAAAATCTGCAAATGCACGTATGAACTGGGGAAGACGAAGTCTTGTTCGGGACCGGTTCGACCGGTCCGACCGTGGCGGTCCGACCGGTCCGAACCCGTTCAGACGGTAATTTTTGCTCAATTTTTAAAATTAATCCAAATTGACTGGGAATTTTTGCAATTAAACCTCAAAATCGAACTTAGGGGCCTAGATATTATCTAGAAATGTGTTTTTGCCCAAAATTTCCCATCAATTTATATGAAAACCCCAAATTTTTGATTTCGCCCTAATTGGGGAATAGTTCAATTGGATGTCAATTTGATCAAATTGGACCCCGAGACCTATGCCAATTGATTCAGAATGTGTGAAAACATTGGGTACCAGTCCAATTTTGCCACGAAAGTCCCTCAATTAAGATTAATTTCAAAAATTGGCAAGTTGAGGGACTTAATTGCAAATAATTTGGGGATTTTGACTAATTAGTGCAATTCATGCAATTGAGGGTGCAATTGATCAAATTGAAGTTCAAAGGGACTGCAATTGAATGTCTAGACCTAAAATGTGCAAAATTTGCAAATAAAAAGACTCAATTGGTATTTTTTTATGCAAATTCAACCTTAGGCATTGTGAAAAAACACCTAAAATTGAACTTAATTTTCAATTTTTCTTGAGGTCAATATGGAAAGGGAATTAAAAGAGAAATATTGAACATTTTTCTGTATTTTTGTGACCTCGAAAAGCATTTTTTATGAATTTTTCAAGTATTTTTCTTATTTTTCGAAAATATAAAAAATGCGAAAAATATGAAAAATTATTTTTTGTTCCAAATTGGTTCCTTATGCTTGGCCAAGGCTTCCAATGTTGATTTTTGATTTTTGATTTTTTTTTTTTTTTGTGAATTTTTGGTGAATTTTGGAAAATAAAACTAAAGGAAAACCGATTAAAAATTCAAGGTGTCAACAACAAAAGACAAAGTTGGCTTGAGGAGCAAGTCAAGAAAAAGCTATAAATAGCCAAGGACCTCTCATTTTCGGCAATCTTACCTTTTATCTCGCACTCTCACCAACTCTTTCTAACTCTCATCCCTCTCTCCGTCCGCCACCCTTGTGCCGCCACCAACATCATTACAAGCCGCGGACATCATAGGACCGCCATAGGTCTCCGGAGCCGCCATACTACGTACAATACAAATGGCCATTTCCTTTTTGCTTCTTGCATTTTCATCTACTTATGTAAGTGATATCTAACCTTTACCTAGGGCATGAAGCTAATCCTATTCTAATGCTTGCATGAAAAGTTATATGATGCATGTTCTCCTTGATCTTGCTACCTTCGGTAGCAAGACTATATGATATGATATGTAAATGTCTCATCCATAAGGATGAGGGGACCTTGCATAAATAGATATGAAAAGGTGGATCCACATAGCATGGTATGATATGATATGTTTATATGCCTCATCCGCAAGGGTGAGAAGGTCTTTAAATGTGCACAATGTGAAATAAAAAGTGGAGATACTTTACGAATATGATATGGAACCGGAAATGGTTCATACATGTTTATAGTTTGCTTGCATCATGAAATGTGCTATTAGCTTGCTTCTTATGTTTAACTTAGATATCTACTTTCTGATATAGTTGTATCTCACTCCTTATCTTTCAAATTGGTAGGTAATGGCTAGTCCTCCATCTCCTTGCTTTGGTAATGTTGTGTTTGTGGAAGTATCGTAGGTTGATATAGTAGATGTTAACCTTAAGATAACTTGTAGGCGATATACAACCACCATTTGGGTGAATGAAGGGTTAGAGAGTTATGTTCCTCATAAGTACCTAGCTTGGTACCTCATCTTGGATGGCACCATCATAGGACCTTTCCTCGACTCTAATAGTCCGTCGGGTTTTCCGGGTAGCGAGTGGCCGCATGTGGAGTAGGTGGCGATATGAAGATGAAGTCATTTTTGATGAAAAAGTGATAGTACGAAGAGGGATGGCACATGAATCATAGGCAACCAACATGCTTGAGGAGTTTTTGGAGGCCCAAACGCTACTTTTTGGGGCATCTTGCTATACCGAAGTAGTCACCCAAGCCTATTATGCATATGTAATAAGAAACATAGGGTTTGCATGTAAATATAATACATAGAATGAAGCATAGTATCGTTAATAAGGATGTCTTTCTTTGTTTCCTTACTTATCGAACGATTTAAGTTATTTCTTCCATTTGCGATATGTTAGCAATAATAGAAATGAAAAAGGGGTCGATTATATGGACGGTATACCTAGGACACCATATGTCATTCCCGTAACGTCATGACTTTACAATCCTTAGCCGGTCTCGGTATATGAACGGCACCAGGCCGTAGTGCTCTTGGAGAGATTCAAGAGGCCGAGAGCCCTAAGGGAGCTCACGGCTTCTATCATGGGTAAAGGGTTGGATCGGGGATGTCACATCGAATGGAAAGAGTACAATGACTGGCAAAACAAATTCAAGGCATACATTAGATGCTATGATCTCCAAATTTGGGATGTTGTATAAAGATGAGTAAATCCTACTACAAACACATCAAAGAGATCAAATGCAGGGGATAATACCAACAATATCGCAACCGCCACTCTATCTGCTCTTGAAATAGCAAAGAGACATGCTTGGGATGCAAAAGCCATTTACTCATTTTATAGTGCATTATCTCCCACTAAATATAAATGTATTGCAGATTATTACTCATCAAAAGAGATTTGGGACAGGCTCTAATTTACTTATGAAGGAACAGACAAAGTCAAGGAAACTAAAGTTAATTTCCTTCTTGGCCAGTATGAAGCATTCAAGATGAAACCCGGTGAAATAGTAAAGGAAATGTTTGATAGATTCAATAAAATAGTGAATGGTCTCACCTATCATGGGCAACTAGTTTCTGGACCAATGCGAGTAATCAAGCTACTAAGAGCACTCACAAAGGAATGGGATAATGTGAAAATTTCCATTCGAGAGACTCAGAGAATATTACCTCTATCCATGGATGAGCCCGTTGGAACTCTTCAGTCCTATAAAGATGAAAGAAACAATGATGAAGCAACGTTAAAAGGTAAGAAATCTATTTCTTTGAAATCTAATGTTAATTCTGATGTTTCGGATTTTGAAGATGAAAACAATGAGGAACTAGCACTCATGGTCAAGAGATTTAGAAGAATGACAAAGAAAGGAAGAAATTTCAAAGACAAAAGAAATTTCAAACTATATGATCAAAGAAGATCATCTGGAGGTAAAGATGAAAACAAAGACGTCACTTACTATGAATGCAAAAAGAGATGACATATTAAACCGAACTGCCCTATGTTAAACAAGAAAGGGAAGGATGATAAATCCAAGAAAGTCTTGAAGGCAGAAACTTGGAGCGATACTGAATATAAAAGTGATGAAGAATACGCCAATATCTGTCTCATGGCCAACTCAAAGGATGAACTTGAGGTAACATATCTAAAAATTCCTTTTAAGGTATCTGATTACATGGATGAACTGTGTTCATAATATAAAGCTACTCTTAAAAGGCTTTATGTATTGAAAAAGGAAGTAGCTAGTTTGAAACAAAGAGATATTTTTCAAAAAGATAAAATTAGTTTCCTCGAAAAAGAATTTTCTAAAATCAAAGGGAAATCTGATTTTATTTCTAGGGAAATACGCAATTGAAGTCTAGGAATGAATCTCTAGAGAAATAAAATATCTCTTTGAAAAAGGAAAAGGATTTTTTGAAAAAGAAAATGCCTCTTTAAGAAAGAAGATTTCGGATATCCACAAAAGATTCTCATTCGAATAAAAAACGTTGTAACATATACTTTCTCTACTAGTTCCCTATTATAACAAATTCGGACTTGGTTTTCAAAAGGAAAGTAATTTGAAGAACTATTTTCCTGAAGTAAATGAGAAACTTAGAAAAAGGCCCCCTAAACTTTTGTACAAGAGTCATTTTACAAAACAGTTTGTAAGATCTGATAGACAAAGTTTTTCTACAGCCCAAATTGTAGTAACACAAAGCACTCTAGGAATTACTATCCTAAGATGAAGAGAACGACTCGATATATTCTTAGATTTATAAATTCCTCTAACCCCAAAGGACCCAAACAGATTTGGGTACCAAAGAAAACTTTAGCTTCCTTGATGATTGCGGATACCAATGAAAAGAAGAAATAAATGGTACCTCGATAGTGGTTGTTTTAGATACATGATTGGAGACTTTATGATATTCATCAATCTTGAAATATTTGCTGGAGGAAGTGATTCCTTTGGCGGCAACAACAAAGGAACAATCGTAGGCAAAGGAACTGTAAAGATTGGCAAATCTTATCAATGATGTCTCATTGGTCAAGGGTTTGAATTTCAATCTCATTAGTATAAGCCAACTATGCGACATTGGATATAAAGTATCTTTTGCAAAAGATAGATGCTAAGGTGTAAGCCGAGATAACAAGTGATCATTCACCGGACGAAGACATGGCAACATATATCTTATGGATACATTATATGAGGATGTGAATTGCCTACTGTCCATCAAAGACAATCTAGAACTTTGGCATATGAAGCTCAACATATAAGCCTAAAAAAAATCACAAAGCTTTCTAGAAAGAAGCTAGGGCGAGGACTCCTAGATGCCAAGTTTGAACAGACAAGCATTGTGAAGCATGCACACTTTGGAAACAAGTAAGAAATACTTACAATGCTATAATAAAGTTTCTACTAACCATGCTCTACGGCTAATACATATAGATGTTTTTAGACCCACTCGAACTCAGAGTATTGGAGGTAAAAGGTATTGTTTAGTCATTGTGGATGATTATCCTATATATACTTGTGTTTTCTTTCTTGCACATAATGTTGACACATGAATTTTTGATCAAGTTTTTTTTTTTTAGTTTTATAAAAATTCACAATAAATTCATAAAATGTCAAAAAAAAAAAAAATCAAGTTTGGTAGCCTTGGCCAAGCATAAGGAACCATTTTTGAACAAAAAATAATTTTTCATATTTTTCGTATTTTTTAAATATTTTAGGAAAATAGAAAAATATGAGAAAATTCACAAAAAATACTTCCCGAGGTCACAAAAATCTAGAAAAATGTTCCATATTTTTTTAATTCCCTTTTCATAATGACCTCAAGAAAAATTAAAAATGGAATTCAATTTTAGGTGCTTCTTCACAACACCAAGGGTTGAATTTGCCTAAAAAATACAATTTGAGTCTTTTTATTTGTAACTTTTACATATCTTGAGTGAAGACATTCAATTTTAGTCCTCTACAACTCCAATTTGATCAATTTCACCCACAATTGCAAGGATTGCACAAATTGGGCAAAAATTCCCAAAATCTTT
Source organism: Rhodamnia argentea (assembly GCF_020921035.1). Lineage (NCBI taxonomy): Eukaryota > Viridiplantae > Streptophyta > Magnoliopsida > Myrtales > Myrtaceae > Rhodamnia > Rhodamnia argentea. The sequence continues at coordinate 11,334,358 of NC_063158.1, forward strand.
GCAATTTAATCCCTAAAATTTTTAATTTCTTAAATTATTTTTAATCCAGGGACTTTCATGACAAAATTGGACTACTCCTTAAGGTTTTGATATGCTCTAGATCGATTGGCAGGGGTAATTTGATCCAATTTGGTCATTTGGATGTTCAATTGAACTTTTCCCCAATTTGCAATTTTAGAAAAATTTGGGGTTTTCATAGAAATTGATGGGAACTTTTGGGTAAAATCACATTTCTAGACAATATTTAGGCCCCTAAGTTCAATTTTGAAGTTTAATTGCAAAAATTCCCCACATATTTTGATTAATTTTGAAAATTACAAGTCTGAACCGGTTCAAACCGATCTAACCACCGGTCGGACCGGTCCAGAAACGTATCGCCTTCTTCCCCGAGCTCGTGACATTCTGTAGATTGGATGATTAATTTTGACGATCAAATTGGACGACCAATTGGCTATAATTGGACAAGCTTAGGGAGGCGTTTTGTCCGCCATGACCAGACGCGTCGATCGCCACCGATATCACGACCAATGGTCGTCGGAGCACGGTGGGATAGCCGGTCAAAGTCACGGTGGTGAAAAAGTCAACCTTCACGGAATGCATAAATTCAAGCCCATTTTGCAATCGCCGGAGTGCAAAACGGAGTTGAACGGAATTGCATTCCGTCCTCGACGCTGTTTGGACCTCTTTGCACGCTCGAGCACATGCGAAGGAAGGTCGGCAAAGTTCCCCAACGCGTCAAATTTCAAAATAGGTATAAAAGGCTGAAAAGCTTTGCGAATCAAGAGAGAGGTTTATTCGTGCTCATTGGAGATAATAGAATAGAGAGAGAGTGAGCTAGAGAGAGAAAAAGGCTCTCGTCGTCCGCCATTGAAGAAAACTCGAGTGAGGATCGTGAGGTGTTTAGCAACTCGATCCGGACCAAATCAAGCTCACCGATCGTCACCGGAAGTTCACATGAGCCGAGGAGAAGTGATCGCACTAGTTCAATTAGCTCGAGATCTCCGTAAACGGTAAGTCGAGCTTCGAATCATTTTACTGTGCATTCATGGCATTACACCTCCACGAACATGATCCTTGCAATTGATATGTGTGTTTTGATCCTTGAACGTCATTGAACACATCTGCATTCCTGTTTTGCATCGATTTTGCTCGAATCGCCTGAGTCAAACCTTTAACCAATCGCGGTCCGGCCGACCATTGCTTAGGCGTTGCTAGCCTTCGCAAGCTCAATCAAAGCTCGAGGTAAGCTTTCCGAACTTCCCGTGATGATCGTGTGCGAAGGAATTGTCCCGATTTTGCTTGAACTCGCATGATTGAACTCTAAGTTATCGTCCCGTGCGAAGTTCGATTCTCGTGATTTAGCCGATAGAATTATTTGATTCTTGAGTATGTTAATCTAGAAGTTTAGATGAGTTGATTGGCTCCGGTTAGAGGTCAATCGGCCGAGATTTCACCGTCGGATCTCGCCGGGAAGTCTTGGCCGTTCGTTGCGTCACCGGCAAGAGGTTGAAGACGAAGCCGACGTGTTCGGTCAGCGAGTCAAAGTCCTAGGTGGCGAGTTGTGAGTGGTCCAGCGTGTCATCCAGTCAGCTCGGTCGTTGAGTGAGTTGGTCGAGTCAGATTTAATCCGACGGTCGAGATAAATAGGTTAGTTCAATTCTCAACCGTCCGATTAGATTTTAGGAAATTCGTTTAATAGTTAGGAAATAAAAAAAAATCGAAACGGTGTTGTTTTGTATAAGTAGTGAGTGACGTCGTTCGGGTTAGAGACAAATGCGGCGTCGTTTTATAGCTTAGGTGGACGAACGGTCTAGATTAGATCTAGGTTTAATCGTGGCCGTTCGTTCCTATGCGATGCGGCGTCATTTTAAGCAAGAGGGTAAACGTGATCCCGTGTGGCAAGGCACACATGAGCGCGAGTCGGTTGACGGCCGAGATTATTTCCGGGATTGATCCTGGCCGTCCATTTATTTTTTGTATTTTCGGATATTAGGAAAATATTTTTAAAAAATAAAAAAATAGAAATAAATAGATTCGGCGTCGTTTAGTTTAGAGCGGGTCTCGAGTCGGATCGGGGTTGGGTTGACTAGGCATGGACCGGGTTGACCTTGTCCGAAAAATTAATAAAAATTTCATAAAAATTTTCTAAAATTCAAAAAAACCAATAAAATTCATAAAAAATTTCCAGATTTTCCCAAAAAATTTCCAAAATATGTTTAGGTCGATTCGGGACTATTAGAGTCTAAATCGAAAATTTTGAAGTTTTAAGGGTCAATTTAGGTCGATCCGAAAAATTACCGATTTTCGGAAAATAAATAAAAATTCCAAAAAATTTTAGAAAAATTCCAAAGATTCTAAAAAATACAAAAAATGGGAAATGTTGACATTCAACTGGCCCGACCCTATTTTATGGTTTTTGGGTCCCCAACCTTCGAAATGACCATTTTACCCTTCTAGGCATTTGGCCCCAAAATTTTTCGAATCATCCCATAACTCGAATAGATCTTTCTCCGGGCCGATAGGGCCGTATTAAACATGTCGTGCTTGTTTGATTGCTTGATTTGATTGTTATTATTTTGATTGCGCATTTTATTTCTTAATTGTGACTGATAGGATAGTGAATTCCCGTTTACATGATAACCCTAAATTGTTAAAGCCTACCTCACCCTAAATTTCATCTGTATGAATTCCTAGATTAGAAAATTACTCAACTTCGATAACCGAAAGGCCGTTGATGTAAATCTCGGCGTAACCAAGTCTCCGGACCCAAATCTTTGGTTTTCGTAGAATCGAACGGTTTCTCCCGACCGCTCGATAGGGTTCCCGATCATACCCTCCAAAAATTGATCGGTGGCGACTCCATATGCATGTACACTATGTACATGTCACCCGTCCACACCGAGATCGATCCCGATATCTAAAGATCTTTTTCACATCGCGATTCGAGTAATGGGTCTCGGGAGGGACCCGCGCGTCAAGATCTACTGCCAACTGGGTCGGAAGCCCGGCTCGTTAACCTCACTCACCTCGAGATCGAAAATTGGGAGCGGGTCGCGATAGATCGGCGACTCCGCTGGAGAACGAACTAATTTCAAAATCATTAAGAGGACTTAAGCCGATAAAAAAGTTCAGTGTTTTTATAATCCTATTTTCTGCAGATGCTCTTGAAGGTGAGGTACGTCCACTAATGAAAAGTGTTAAATGTTGATGCAGATGGGAGTTATAAGGGGTGGCGTCTATGCTAACCTATTTTATGCAGATATGGTGTTTCGGGTGTTGTGTGTTTATTTATGCACATATTGAAGCGGTGTTTGATATAAATTGTAGTGCATGCTTTGCATATTCTGAGGATCACGACACTGCACACATAAACGCCTAAACCCGAGTCGCGAATCACCTTTTTAGGTCACCTTAGATAGGGATTGGTATGCGAAGCTCCCGTGTTTGATTGCACCGGGGTTGACCATATTTAATCTCGCTCGCTATGCGAGGTTGATGATCCTACCCACTTGTTGTTTGATTGCGCTTGTGGACGGCTCATCAATTCGTACAGCGGGAGCCTTCTTAGGTCCATACCCGAGCCTTTTAATTTCTTTAGAGTTAAACCTCACTTGTCTCATGCGCATGTGAATGGAAGGTTGGTATACCTAAAACCAAAAACCAAAAAAAGAGAGTAACATCGGTTGATAAGGCTTTTCCCCTTTTAATTTGAACTTGTAAATTTAAATTATGCATAGCATGTATTTTCACGAACATATCAACGAAATTTATTAGATCAATTAAGTGATTGGGGTTGAAGATCATTTTTTTTTAGGTTAGATGACGCCCCAAGGTCGGACCCATGTCCTCGATGTATTCATGTGGGAGCGAAGGAGCATTCGACGTAAGGACCGAGAGCCCGATTCATTGTGAGTCTTTGGATTTGTCTACGGGAAGGAACTCAATGGATGCAATCGCATCCGTGGTGAAAACTGTTACTATACAAGTTGCGCACGACATTTGGAGCTCAAATGGGGAAAAGAAAGGATCCAAGAGCTATACGAAAAATTGATGAGGCGGCCTCGCGTAATCAAGATGGCCCCGGATCACTCTCCAATTAAGAAGAGGAAAATTGTCATCATATCCTCCGATGATGAAGAAGATGATGAGCCCCCCGAGTTGATAGAGATATCGTCGGATGAGGACGTCACTTTGACTAGCTAGTCCAGTTCGACTTTGGGGTATTTTTTAGGGTTTATCGCACTTCCTCCGGATTGTCTTTGTATTTTTCGTTGACATGTATCGATCGAACATCTTTAGATGTTTCTATATCTTGCCTTTTTGAATTTAATTGTGTTAGGATTGTGAATTTTGTGAGTTGTCAAATTCAAATTGTAATAGTGACTTTCTCCCCTTATTACACTTAAATGATCCTAATCAATTACATGTCATCTTTAGGTGAGATTTGGTCTATAACTACCTCATTTGGTTTATTTTAGTCAAATGGGAGTAGTTGACCCTCATTTTACTAAAAGATGACATGGAATTTGGTTAGTGTATTTGCATCACATTTCATGCATATCCATCAAAATCCGTGGTAATTGATTTTAGAATCATCATTTTGTATATTTTAGATCATGGGGAATGGAGATATCAAGATCATCTCGGTACCTCACAAGGAGTTCTCTCAATGGTGGGACCGACTCAACCCGATCAACAAAGCATATATGGAAGGATGTTTGGGCCGACTAGTGGATCCGATCGTAGTAGAGTATCAACCGGCCCTTATTCAAGCTTTAGCCAAGGCGTGGGATATGCACAAGATGACTTTCAACTTCCAAAGCCTTGAGATGACTCCCACACTCGAAGAGTATTCTGCTATCATCGGGGCCAATTTTGATGATCATATAGTTCAACCTCCTCTAGACATGGACCCTACCCTTTCTCTATTACGCTTCCTTCGCCTCGAGACTTCTGAGAAAGAAAAGGTCTACAAATCCAATTCCGGCAGATTCACTTTCTCATTCCTCTTCTAGCTTTCTTTGCATTCGTCCTATTTCCCACTTCCAAGACTACTTTTGATCCTTCTATAGTCCACATAGCTCGACAAGCATGTTGCCGATGGAACTATTCCTACATGATTTTAGCTGAAACCTTCCTTTCTCTGAACTGTTTTAAGACCTCCACAAAAGCCACTTTTTAAGCATCCAACGAACTACTTCACATGTGGTTTGTTTCTCACATAAAGACTTTCCAACTCCGAGTAGGATGCTATGAGATCAACGAGCATGTGCATCCTCTTAAATCCTTCCTCAAATGCTAATCCCTCGTGCCTAAGCATTCTTTCGAAAAATGGGTTGAGCTTTTGAGAGATTTAGAGCCTGAGCAAATCCGATGGCGTCCGACTTGGCCTAAGATCCTGGAGGCCACATTGCTGGTGTTTATGATAGCCCTATTCCTTTACTGGGATATACCGGTACAGTGGCCTATTATCTTATTCACGTGGTGTTGCAATTCGGCATTTTACAACAGGTGGCACCAGATACTTGTCCTGGTACTTCTCATTCGACATGTCACATGGAAAGCTCACCAAAGAAGCAAAGAAGCTCTATCGGGCCCGAATCAAGCTTATCCTTCATGCCTTGAAGAATTCTCCGTTGCAACAAGTTGAATGGCCCGACCATTTAGATGATGAGATGAATATCCATAGAACTTTCAAGGAGTATATTCGGAAGTTCAAGGAGTACCGCAGATCATTGGTCGAGCCGTATGTACCCGAGTGCGTATCTCCCCGCATTGAAGAAGTGGAATCCTATGTACCCAAGTACATAGTACCATACGTCCCGGGAGTGGAGCCGTATATCCCAGATGATCCAAAGCTCTGGATGTTTGAAGAAGGAGAAGATCCTTATTTGTGGGATTCGGACGGATCGGAGGAACAAGAAGAATGCAAGCATCCTCGACTCGGATAGATCCATTCCCCTCATTTAGTTTTGCATATTGTTACTTTTTTTAATACTTTTGAACAATTTGAGTTGTAATAAATGCATCTTATTTCCTTTATACGCATCGCATGCATACACGTCATCATATAGGAGATACAATTACCACGGATTAATCCTTTTAGATTTTGAATGCTCTCGATACTGATTAATGTCATGAAAAGCAAGTGACTCAAAATCACGAGGACTCATAGCAAGGCACGCCTTATAAGAATGGAGCAAGAAGAACTCGCGCATCGCGTGGGTAATCTAGAGAACCAAATGAATATGATAGCCACAATGGTGGCAGAAATGAAGGCAACGATGATTGCCGGTCAAGGGAAATACCCTATTGATCCGATCTCTCAAGCTCCTCCGAGCGCATCGGATGGTATGGGTGTTAATCCGGCCCCTACCGTAAACCCCTCTCCAAATTTGGAGCGGCCACCTAAGGACCCTCCAGTCGTAATCGATCCGGAGAAGAAAGAAAAACAAGCCCTCAAGATGGAGAAAGAGATTAAGAGACTCGCCAAGATTGAGGAATGCTTGGCCGGTCGGGGATACGAGCTCTCGCGATTTGATAAAGTGAAACCGTTTGAGAAAATTGAGGTTCCTTCTGATTACAAGGAACCTAATTTTGTGAGGAAGTATAATGGGACCGGGTGTCCCAAGGTGCATCTGAAGTACTATGTGCGCCGCATGTCTCAATTCTCCGACAATATCCCGCTATTGGTTAATACTTTCTAGGAAAGTCTATCTGGGGCAGCCTTGGCATGGTTTATTGAGCTGGAACTTGAAAGGCTCGCTGATTGGGACAAGTTAGCCGATGAGTTCCTCGGGCAGTACAAGTTTAACATTCTGACAACCTTTACTAGGGAAGACCTCTTAAGAACTGCTAAAGGGAAGAATAAGGCCATCCGCGCCTATGCTCAAAGGTGGAGGGTCATCGCGACCCTCCGTCGGTCGTCTCCCGGCGGGGCGAGTAGGGTTAACGAGCTGATCCCCTTTTTATATATATATTATTGTATGGGGGATCGCGGGTCTCTCCCAAGACCCATTACTCGAATCGCGATGTCGGAGAAAAATTTATCAAATATCGAAATTGGCCTTGTGTGGTCGGGTGGCATGTGCGAGGTGTACATACAATTTGGAGTCGCCACCGATCGGTTTATTGGAAGGTACGATCGGAAAACCTTACCGAGCGGTCCGGAGAAACTGTTCGGTTCCGTGAAAACCAGAGATTATTGGGTCCGGGGACTTGGTTACGCCAAATTTCAAATTGACGCCCTTTCGGTTACCGATGTCGAGTGTTTTTTCTAACCTAGGAATTCATGCAGATGCGATATATGGTGAGGTAGGCTCTAGCAGTTCCAAGTGTTCATGCAGATGAGAATTTTATTATCCTAACAATCACAATCAGAAAAATTTAATGTGCAATCAAAATTATCACAATCAATCAATCAAGGTTTGGCATGTTTAAAATGACCCTATCGGCCCACACAAAAGTCAAATTTGGGTTTCGGGGTGGTTTGGCGAAAATTTGGGGCGGAAGGCCTAGATTGGTAGAATGGTCATTTTTGGAGTTCGGGACCCAAAAATCACAAAATTTCGATTTGGCCAGTTGAATGTGGTCATTTCCTATTTTTTGTGATTTTTCAGAATTTTTCTAATTTTTCCTATTTTTTGGAATTTTTATTTATTTTTCAAAAATATTGGAAATTTTCCGGATCGACACAGATCGACCCTCGAAGCCTCAAAATTTTTGATCCAGACTTTATGAGTCCCGAATCGATTTACAAATTTTTAGAAATTTTTTGTGAAAATCTAAGAATTTTTATGAATTTTCTAAGTATTTTTGGAATTTTTTGGAATTTTTGGAAATTTATTTTTATTTATTATTATTTTTTTATTGATAAACCGGACCGGGTCAACCCGGTCCGACTGCCCGTGACTCGCCCGTGACACCAAAAACGGCGCTGTATCTATTTTTCATTTATTTTTTTGATTTTCTAAAATATTTTCTAAATATTCGAATATACGAAAAAGGAACGGACGGCTGAGATCAACTGCGGAATCGATCTCGCCCGTCGATCCTCGCCTAAGTGAAACGACGTCGCCTCGGGTCTACACACTCAAAAACGACGCCGCATGATTAGCAGACACGGATGGTCACGATCTACCTCAATTCTAATATGCACCGTTCATTCCACTTAGACCAAAACGACGCCGGACGTTTTAACTAAACGGACGGTCAAGATCTAACCTAGATCTAATCTAAGCCGTTCGTTTTTCTCTTAGACAAAACGACGTCGCACGCTTTAAGACCTTGAACGGCTGCGATCAATCCTAGATGTAATCCTAGCCATCCACTCCCTATCTACTCTAAACGACGTCGCCAAGACTCTATCAAACGGCACCGTTTATGAATTTTCTAGTTTTCTACCTATTATACGAAATTTCAGAAAATATAAAAAGACGATCCAACGGCTGAGAATCAAATCTCCCTAATTATCTCAGCCGTTGGATCAAGGCTAAGTCAACTCAACCGCGCCAACGGCCGAGCCGACTCGGCGTGAGCCGGACCAATGGGAGCTCGACACCTAAGCACGCCGACCGTTGACTCGCCACCTCTCTTTCATCTTCAACCTCTCGCGACAACAGAATGGACGGCCAAAGTTGCTCCGGCGAGATCCAACGGCGAGATCTCGCCGGAATAACTCGAGACCAGCGCCGATCGACTCGTCTGTTCATCCGGATCAACATATCCTAAAACTACAACATTTCATCGCCTAGATTTCGAGTATTAGGCTTCGCACGTAACAAAATCGCATAGCTCATTCACACATCACAGAGCACAATAGTTTGATTAAATCATAGTATTAGGCTTAAATCGAGTTTAGAAACCTTACCTGCAGGGTCGATTGACCTGGTTTGGTCTAGATTAGTCTAGACGAGCTTCGACAAGAAGCGGCCATGGAGGTTGTATTTCGCAGACTCGATTGGAAGTGTTTATGCAAAGTCGAGGCAAAATGGATATGCGGAAGTGGTCAGCAACATTCAGAGATCAAAACGCACACACCAATTGCATTAATCATGTTCGTGAACTCGCGATGCCATGGATGCACGGAATGAAGCTTAGGAGATCAACTCACCGATTTTGAAGGTCTTGAGCTGATCCGGTCGGTGCGATCGACTCCTGGTAGTTGTATGAAGCTCCCGGGAGTGATCTTGAGCTTTGATTGCACTTGGATTCGCCTCATGAAGATCACACGGTCGAGCTCGAACCTTCGATCGCGCGGGCGAGAAGGTGAGTTCTCTCTCACTTTCTCTCTCTCTCTATAACTTCCTGAGCGTCTCATGAGCCAAAATGAACCTCCTCCTATTCTCGAAGCTTCTTGGGTATTTATATCCACATTTGAAATTGGGCGCGCACGGGCGAGCTAATGCCGAGCTGTCTCACGTGCCAATCGCATGCCAATAGGCTGCCGGACGGCGACGGAATCGGTTAGGATTCCGTCTGCGTCCGTCAGGCCTCCGTTGATCACCAAATGCGCGCTAATTTGACACGGGTTGCATAATGTTGACTTTCGCAGGCACCGGAGCTTTGGTCGGCTCGCCGGAGCTCCTCCGGCGACAATCAACCGTGCCGTTGGTTCCAATCGATCCCCCATTGTCCGAGGAACAAAACCCTTAAGATAATTGACTTGATTAAGTTCGAATTGAGCCTCAATTTGACCATTGAATCTCGGCCTTCAAATTTGCCATTCGCGCGAGTTCTGTGGAGAAGATGATATCGTGCTGGACCGGTTCGACCGGTCCGACCGGCGATCGGACCGGCTCGAACCGGTTCAGACAGTGGATTCTTGCAAAATTTCAAAATTAACCCAAATTGACTAGGGATTCTTGCAATTAAACTTCAAAATTGGATTCAGGGGCCTGAATATTACCTAGAAATGTGGTTTTGCCCAAAATTTTATATCAATTTGCACAAAAACCCCAAATTTTTCTATTTGCCCAAATTGGGGAAAACTTCAATTGGACGTCAATTTGATAAAATTGGACTATGAGACCCATGCCAATCGATTCAGAATGTTCAAAAACCTTAGGGGTAGCCCAATTGTGTATAGAAAGTTCCTCAATTGAAAGTAATTTCAAAAATTGGCCAATTGAGGGACTAAATTGCAAATAATTTGGGAATTTTGTGCAATCCGTGCAATTCGCGCAATTTAGGGTGCAATTGATCAAATTGAAGTTCAAAGGGACCACAATTGAATGTCTAGACCTAAAATGTGCAAAAATTACAAATAAAAAGACCCAATTGGTATTTTTTTATGCAAATTCAACCTTAGGCATTATGAAGGAACACCTAAAATTGAACTCAATTTTCAATATTTCTTGACGTACATATTAAAAGGGAATTAAAAGAAAAAATATTGAACATTTTTGTGTATTTTTACGACCTCGAAAAGTATTTTTTGTGAATTTTCTAATATTCTCCTATATTTCGAAAATATTAAAAAATGTGAAAAATATGAAAAATTATTTTTTGTTCCAAATTGGTTCCTTAGGCTTGGCCAAGGCTTCCAATGTTGATTTTTTAATTTTTTTGATTTTTTGTGAATTTTTAGTAAATTTTGGAAAATAAAACTAAAGGAAAATCGACTAAAAATTCATGTGTCAACAGCTGCCCCTCTTTGAAAGTAATCTCGATTAGAGGTTGCTTTCAAAGACAAGGTGACACTTGGATCCTTAATTGACTCTACCGGGGAAAAAATCTAAAGAAAATAAGTCTTGACATTCGATTGCCTTACCTTTGCCGTTTAAGCTCTAACTCCGTGGGAATTATTTCGAGTTCATGCTCGTCTTATGTGAAAGGGAGATGAAAAGAGAGAGAGATTTACCTGTAGCTCACCTGTCTATGGTTTGAGATTTGTTGATTTGAGGTTGAAAAATTGAGTGTACGGAATTACCTGTGGACGGTTTGGCGCGATTTTGCAATGGTCGGCGTCCGTCCGGTGTCGAGCGGTGGTTTAAAGATTTGGAAGGAAGGTTCACCCTTGTAACAAAGGGGTTTCACCTACTTAAAATGGGTTTGACTATCCACTGGGGATTCATCATTTAAAAGGGGCAGATCGGCTTTCATTTAGGAAGCTACTCACCGTCTGAAAGGGAGGTTCACCCTTGTAACAAAGGGGTTTCACCTATTCAAAAGAGATTGGCTATCCTCCATGCGGGGACTCACCATATAAAACACGGATCGACTTTCATCTAGGAAGCTACTCACCGTCTAGAAGGGAGGTTCACCCTTGTAACAAAGGGGTTTCACCTATCTAAAAGAGATTGGCTATCCTCCATGCGGGGACTCACCATATAAAACACAGATCGGCTTTCATCTAGGAAGCTACTCACCATCTGGAAGGGAGGTTCACCCTTCTAACAAAGGGGTTTCACCTATTTAAAAGAGATTGGCTATCCTCCATGCGAGGACTCACCATCTAAAACGCAGATCGGCTTTCATCTAGGAAGCTACTCACCGTCTGGAATGGTGCCATCCGAGGACCTAGGTTGACTAGTGTACCTACGTAAGCTCAAACCCTATTTCAAATTTTCTAAAAAAGCAGATCGGTTTTCATCTAGGAAGCTACTCACCGTCCGAGAGGGTGCCATCCGAGGACCTAGGTTGACTAGTGTACCTACGTAAGCTCAAACCCTATTTCAAATTTTCTAAAAAGCAGATCGGTTTTCATCTAGGAAGCTACTCACCGTCCGAGAGGGTGCCATCTGAGGACCTAGGTTGACTAGTGTACCTACGTAAGCTCAAACTCTATTTCAAATTTTCTAAAATGCAGATCGGCTTTCATCTAGGAAGTTACTCATCGTCCGAGAGGGTGCCATCCGAGGACCTAGGTTGACTAGTGTACCTATAGAAGCTCAAACCCTATTTCAAATTTTCTAAAAAGCGGATCAGCTTTCATCTAGGAAGCTACTCACCATCCGAGAGGGTGCCATCTGAGGACCTAGGTTGACTAGTGTACCTACAGAAGCTCAAACCCTATTTCAAATTTTCTAAAAAGCGGATCGGCTTTCATCTAGGAAGCTACTCACCGTCCGAGAGGGTGCCATCCGAGGACCTAGGTTGACTAGTGTACCTACGTAAGCTCAAACCCTATTTCAAATTTTCTAAAAAGCGGATCGGCTTTCATCCATGAAGCTACTCACCGTCTAAGAGGGTGCCATCTGAGGACCTAGGTTTACTAGTGTACTTACGTAAGCTCAAACCCTATTTCAAATTTTCTAAAAAAAAGCAGATCGGAGGACCTGGGGACGCCGTAAGACCTGCGGAAAATCCAAGTTAATCAAATCTTTAAATGTAACTTTTCCGAGGATTTAGGATCACCGGGGAACCTGCAGGAAGTTCAATCAAACATCATTAGAATGACAAATCTATGTTCGGGAGAGAAATTCCAAACAAATTTTCAAAGTGTACTTGCGAAGGAAATGTGTCCAATCACAAGTTCAAATTTTCACTGGGGATGGATTTTGAATGACACATCCCGAGTGTTCTACAAAAAGGTTGTCTTAAAAATTTTTCAAAAGAGTTTTCCTTCATCCAAGAGGGCTTCTCACCATTTTGGGAAGGCTTTTCCCGAAATTCAAATCCGCTCACGTAAAACCTAACCTTGAGGTTTCGGGATCATTCGAGATGCATATAATCCGACTAATCGGAGAAGGCATTTTAAAAAGTCCGTAATTCAGGCCAGCGGTGTCAAAGGCTTATCAAAGGATAACCATTTTGAAGTTTAGAAATGAATTTTGATCGAAACAGACTTCTTCGGGTTTACAAGTCAAGAACCCCGAAGACATGATAAGACAGGATTGTACTTACCTCTTTGAACACCTCTTTGATCGAAAAGTTTTGGTGACGAGTTGTATCTCGGCTTAAGGTGCGCTCTTTAAGAATGGCCATATTTTCAAAAGATGGGTGAACTTTGGTGATCACCTTGACATTTTCCCAGCATTCATTTGCTTTTGCAGTAGATTCATGATCATTTTTTCTTCAATTGACTTTGAGGATTTTCCTCTTTTCGTCTTGATGATTTTTTCTTCAGGATTTGCCCCTTTTCGGGGTGCTCTTTTCATGGGCTTTGGCCTTGCTTTTACCAGGCGCTTTGCTTTTTCAGCCCTTTCATTTCTCATCGTCATTTTTTGCATTGATCGGCTCTTTTGGGACCAGTACCAAGAATTCTTCCAAATCATGCATTTTGACTTATTGCTGGTAATTCCTTTGTCCGCCCAGGTGTGGGGAGGTGATCACCAGCAAGGGTTTAGAAATGAATATTCAAATGCTCAAATTGGCTTAACAAAGTTCAAGTGTTTAGGGATATAGAAATGAAGTGCTTTTCTTCACTTTGAGGTGTTCCAAGTCTCTCCCGTAAATCACCTGAGGCTATTAAAAAAAAATTGATGCAGGTTAGCACAATAAAGTCTTACCTTGATCTTTTCTCCAAGGAATCATCCAATGAACCTTCAAGTATGCCCCAGTGTGGGGTGGTTCTTGACAGGGTTATATTCAGAAAATTCTCCCTTTTCGGCTCAGATTGGTTATCAAAGGGATATAAATGTGTATGGATAATTTTGAAATGGAAATGTCTTTCATCATTTCAATCCATGTAATCACCGCGAATGATCCCTACGTCCCAAAATTAAGTTCTTTCGCTCTACCACTCTCACTCATCGCTCAAGTGTATCGGGGATGTGTTTGAGGATAATGCTTGCCTCTTTTCTTCTCAAGGATCATTCTTTCGAAAAGCTTTCAAAACATACCCTTTTATAAAAACTCAGGGCATTTCATCAAAAATTCATCGCTTGCAAAAAGTTCTTATCAAAGTGATATATTCAGAAGATGTTTTTGTAATTTGGAAGGAATGCTTCTTTGAAAGAGCCTTATGGCTTTACAAATCCGAATTTTTTTAAATTTTTAAGCACGATAGTGTATGAAAATACTTTGTGAAGGAGGAGAACCTCAAACCTGTCTTCTTCAAATATTGACTTCCGCTTCCCGTAAAAACAAAAGGAACCAATTAGTTCAAGATATCCAAAATTTCAAGCCCCTAAGCAACTTCTCTTGTCTCTTTCGTGTGTTGACTCCCGCTTCCCGTAAAAACAAAAGGAAACAATCAGTTAAAGATATTCAAAATTTTCAAATCCCGAAGCGACTCCTTTCTACCTCCTTCGGATGTCGACTCCCGTTTCCCGTAAAAACAAAAGGAAACAATCAGTTAAAGATATTCAAAATTTGTAATCCACAATAACAAATAACTTCCCTGTTTTGATCGGTTACTCTGCGAAGTTCTTTATGATTCCCATTTCACACCGCAAAATACAAATGTATGCGGATGCATGTATGCAAGTGTCACGCGAATGCAAAATTCTATGTGACTCAGATCTGCTCATTAATCGCTCCGAAGCTCAATTTTATTTCAAGGGTAATATCTCTTCACGGCGTCTGCATTTCTTGGACTCGCCAATTCTTCTCCATCCATGTTTACAAGTATAAGAGCTCCCCAGGATAAGACCTTCTGAATCACGTAGGGGCTTTCATAATTTGGCATAAATTTGCCTCCCGGGTGTTGTGCATTTGGGGGCATTTTCTTCACAACTAGCATCCCTACTTCAAAATTTCTAGGTTTAACCTTCTTGTTAAAAGCTCTGGCCACCTTCTTCCGATAACTTTGACCATGACAGATAACCCTTAATTGCCTTTCATCAATCAAATTCAATTGTTCGTGTCTCCGTCGGCTCCACTCATCTTCCGTGAGCTTTACCCGAGAGTAATCCTTAAAGAGGGGATTTCCACCTCTACCGGTAGGACCGCTTCCATACCGTATACCAAAGAGTAGGGAGTTGCCCCGGTTGAAGTACGAATTGAAGTTCGGTAGGCCATGAGAGCATATGGCAATCTTTCGTGCCAGTCTCGATATTTCTCAGCAGTTTTGACCAATATCTTCTTGATGTTCTTGTTTACCGCTTCCACTGCTCCATTCATTTGTGGGCGGTAAGGTGAAGAATTAAGGTGTCGTACCTTAAATTGTTCCAATAATTGATCGACTACCTTGTTGTTCAGATTGGAACCATTGTCTGTAATGATGGCTCTTGGAACCCCATATCTTGAGATGATATCTCGCTTGATGAATTTAGCCACACTATTCGCAGTGACATTGGCATATGAGCTGGCTTCAATCCATTTGGTGAAATAATCAATAGCCACCAGAATAAAACGATGTCCGTTAGAGGCCTTTGGGTTGATAGGGCCAATCATATCAATTCCCCACATGCGGAATGGCCATGGTTCTGACATTTGATGTAGCTCGGTTGGCGGCGCATTTATCTTGTCGCCGTAAACTTGGCATTGATGATAGGATCTAACATGCTGGTTGCAATCCGACTCAATAGTCATCCAATAATACCCGAGTCTCATGATCTTCTTAGCGAGGAGGTGGCCATTCATATGCGGTCCGCATTCCCCTTCATGAATCTCTTTCATAATGAGATTTGCTTCTTTCGAATTTACGCACCTCAATAGGACTGAGTCAAAGGATCTCTTGTATAGGATCTGTCCGCTGAGGAAAAATTTAGATGCCATCTTGCTTATGTACTTTTTATCTTCTAGTTGACTGTCTCCAGGGAATTCACCCTTCGGTTGGTAATTCTTGATGTCATGATACCACGGTTCTTCATCGGGTTCTTCTTCAATGACCATGCAATACGCAGGTTGTTCAAGGATGCCAATCCTTAACGGCTCTATCTCAAGGCCGTCTTGCACTTGTAACATGGCTGATATTGTAGCCAGAGCATCGGCAAAATGATTCTGAGTTCTTGGAAGATACTCGAAAGTAATCTCCTCAAAATGTTGGATCAGCTCCTCAAGGTACTTATGATAGGGAATAAGCTTAGGATCCTTTGTCTTCCACTCTCCTTGGGTTTGTAAAATAATCAACATGGAATCTCCATATACCAGTAGCTTCTTCACTTTTAATGATACGGCCAATCGTAACCCAAGTATGCAGGCTTCATATTCGAAATGTTGTTGGTGCGGGGAATACCAACTTGGCTGAAACTGGATAATGTTGATCTTCGGGGGATATCGAATCGCCCGTACTCGATCCAGTGAGGTTCACCGCGCCGTCAAAGTACATTGTCCAATTGTCTTCGGATATGTTCTGGATTTGACCTCCCTTGTTTTGCTCTGAAACGTCTTTAGGAGGATTCTCGGCTAGCATGTCTGCAATTGCTCTTCCCTTGACAGACTTTTAGAGAGAGGTTTTGATATCGAACTCTGAAAGCAAGATTTGCCATTTAGCCATCTTTCCCAACAATGTTGGTTTCTCCAAAAGGTATTTGATGGGGTCATTCTCGGTGACCGGTTCTATATGATAGTGCAGCGTATACCGCCTCAATCCGTGGAGGACCCGGACCAATGCTACGCAAGTCCTTTCCACTGCTGGGTACTTGACTTCGGATGTCGTGAACTTTTTGCTCAAATAATATATGGCCCGCTCTTTACGATCCTTGGGGTTAGTTTGAGCTAATAAAGCTCCCAAGGACTCATCATTAACCGTCAGATATAGAGTTAAAGGAACGTTAGAGATAGGAGGTACCAACACCGGAGGTTGTACCAAATATTCCTTAATATTCTCAAACGCTTGTTGACATTCTGCATCCCATTTGACCTTCGCACCTTTCTTCGGGAGCTTGAAAAAGGGTTTCGCCGTTTCTGATAGTTGAGATATGAATCTGGATATATAATTCAATCTTCCCAAGTAGACCCCTTACTTCTTTGACAAAAGGGTGGAGTCCCTATTTCCCATATGGCTTTAATCTTGGAAGGGTCAATTTCAATACCACGACTGCTCACCACAAATCCTAGCAGCTTTCCGGATCTTGCGCCAAATACGCATTTCGCAGGATTCAACTTGAGCTTGTATTTTCTCAATCGATCAAATAACTTCTTCAGCACTTCAACATGGTCTTCCCCAGGCTTGGACTTGGCAATCATATCGTCCACATAGACCTCAATCTCCTTATGTATCATATCATGAAAAAGGTTCACCATAGCCCTTTGATATGTTGCCACCGCATTTTTCAATCCAAAGGGCATTACCTTGTAGTAGAAAGTTCCCCATTATGTAGTGAATGAGGTCTTGATCTTATCTTCTTCCTTCAACATGATCTGATTATATCCCGAGAATCCATCCATAAAGGAGAATAATTCAAAACCCGCAAGATCGTCGACGAGCACATCAATGTGCGGTAAGGGAAAATCATCCTTAGGACTAGCTTTGTTCAAGTCCCGATAATCCACGCATATTCTAATTCTCCCATCCTTCTTCTTAATCGGTACGATGTTGGCGACCCAATCAGCATATGGGACAGCCTCGATAAATCCAACCTTAAGGAGCTTCATCACCTCTTCCTTGATCTTATCCGCCGGTTCGGGATTCATTCTTCCGGGCAATTGATTTACCGGTGTGCAAGAAGGATTTGTGGGCAAAACATGCTCCACAATTTTACGATCTAGACCCGGCATGTCAAGATATGACCAAGGCGAAGATATCTTGATATTCTTTGAGCAATGTCTGTCATTCTTAAAACATCTCGCCGCCGACAGTGTCCTCCTATTTTCACTTCCTTGACGCAATCGTAATCTCCCAAATTAATAGTAATGGGTTCTTCGGAGATAGGGGGTTCAGATTCTTCAAAACAATCCCACTCTTTCTTGATATCGCTCACATCAACCTCGTCTATATCAACTTCGCACGCATAGTCATCGAGCTGATCCGAGTCACATATTAACCTGTTATGTATGGGTAGGATGACATGCCCGAAATGCACCATGAACGGTTAGTATTCAAAGATGATAAAATTGAAGGATGCATGATTTTTATCATGAAAACATTTTTTCAAATTCCAATTTTTAGACAAAGAAAGGAGAACTAGTCCACGATCTTCCTGACATCCTGGTTCTCAAAAGATATTTAAAACCCAAGATCATATGGCGGATCGTGCCTCAAGTCTCATGGTAGAATCCATTGTCATCATTGGACCAATCCGTTGCTCCACATGTCCGTAATCAAATTTGTGATGATTTTCATTAATAAATGCAACTAAGAGTAATACAATATCGCACTTCTTGGATCGCAAAGATGCGACCCAAAGGGTGCTAAAAAAGCGAAAAGCTTCAAAAACAAACGCAGTAATCAAAAATGCATTAAAAGATAAAGTTCAGAAAGGGCCTTTTACTCAGGGGTGGGGAAATCATCGTCCACCACTCAATTATCACGTTCACCCGATTATTCGAGAACGGGTTGAATAAGTCCGGCTCTGCATCCTCTGAGATGTCCTCATCTTCCAACCATTTGCCTCATTTAGAGAATACCTCGAATAAAGGGTTTAGGAAAATTTTTCCTCTAGCTTTCCATGTGTCGATGCCTATAAAACGGCCACCTTGGTGTCCATGGCGTCCGCGGTCTCCATAACACTTGTTTCGACCTCGGCCTCGACCCGTGTTATTCTTCACTATTCCATTATAACCCGCACCAACCTTGTGGTCATTTGAGCTCAAATTCAAAGGGTTACGGATTCCCCGACCGTACTTCCCTAATCCGGCACTTGGAATAAATCCATTCGAGAGTAGTACTCTCCCCGCCATAGCCGCTGGTTTCGAAAGCTCTGGTGTAGCTATTTTTGCATCCGGCGATACATGCATGACAGATACAATGTCGAAGGTATGATAACTCAACTCCTCCTCCCGTGAAGGCTCGACGTATGGAACCATCCCTTTTAAAGCGGCTCGATGTCCCGTCTCGCCATGGACGGTCATCAGTTGGCCCTTAACCACAAATTTTAACTTTTGATGCGGGGAGGAAGGTACCGCTCCAGACACATGAATCCATGGTCTTCCCAGGAGCAAGGTGAAGGCGCTAGGAATGTCCAGTACTTGGAACGGTATAGAGAAAGTTACTGGTCCAATGTCTGTCGCAACCCTCCGGAAATTTTTCCCGGGCGGAATAGGGCTAACGAACCGATCCCTTAATTTTTATAACCCCGGTTGTCGGCGGGGTATTTTCTAGGATCGCGGATCCCTCCCAAGACCCATTACTCGAATCGCGATGTCCGGTAAAATTTATATCGAATATCGACCTTAGTGTGGTCGGGTGGCATGTGCGATGTGTACATGCAATTTGGAGTCGCCACCGATCGATTTATTGGAAGGTACGATCGGAAACCTTACCGAGCGGTCGGGAGAAACCGTTCGGTTCCACGAAAACCAGAGATTTTGGGTCCGGGGACTTGGTTACGCCAAATTTCATATTTGACGCCCTTTCGGTTACCAATGTTGAGTGTTTTTCTAACCTAAGAATTCATGCATATGTAATATCGGGTGAGGTAGGCCCTAACAATTCTAAGTTTTCATGCAGATGGGAATTTTCTATCCTAATCAATCACAATCGAAAAAAATTAATGCGCAATCAAAATCATTACAAGCAAACAAATCAATCAATCAAGGTTTGATATGTCTAAAATGGCCCTATCGGCCCACACAAAAATCAATTTTGGGTTTTAGGGTGATTTGGTAAAAATTTGGGGCGAATGGCCCAGAAGGGTAGAATGGTCATTTTTGGGAGTTCGGGACCCGAAAATCACAAAATTCTGATTTGGCCAGTTGAATGTGGCCATTTCTCATTTTTTGTGATTTTCTTGAATTTTTTATAATTTTTCTATTTTTTTGGAATTTCTATTTATTTTTCAAAAATATTGGGAATTTTCCGGATCGAAATTAATCGACCCTCGAAGTCTCAAAAATTTTCGATCCAGACTTTATGAGTCCCGAATCGATCTACAAATTTTTAGGAATTTTTTGTAAAAATCTAGGAATTTTTATGAATTTTCTAAGTATTTTTGCAATTTTTTTGGATTTTTGGAAATTTCTTTTTATTTTTTATTATTATTTTTTATTAATAAACCGGACCGGGTCAACCCGGTCAACGGCCGGTCAACCTGGTCCGACCGCCCGCGGACCCGCTCTACGTACAAACGACACCGTATATGCATTTCTAAAATATATTTTTTTGATTTTCTAAATCTATTTCCTAATATTCAGAAATTTAAGAAATAAATGGACGGCCGAGATCAATCCTAGAATCAATCTCACCCGCCGACTCAATCTAACCAAAACGACGCCGCATCTTAATATTGAACGGACGGCCGCGATTAAACTTGAGATCTAATCCAAGCCGTCGACACCTACTAAACCGAACGACGCCGCATAGCCTTAATGAACCAACGGTCGGGATTCAACCTCGATCTAATCTGAGCCGTTGACTCGCCTAACTAACCTAAACGACGACGCATCAAATGGCTGAAGCGGCACCGTTTTTGATTTTTCCTATTTATTAACGAAAAAACTAATTAACAGAAAACATAAAAACTAATCCAACGGCCGAGAATCAAATCCAACGATTTATCTCAGCCGTTGGATCGGATCCGAGCCGCCTCGTTCGCGCCAACGGCCGAGCCGACTCGGATCCGAGCTAGCCCAATCACACGATGCCACCTCGTAGCGCCGATCGTTTGACTTGCCAGCTCAGCCCGTCGTCTTCAACCTCTCGACGACGCTAATGAACGGTCAGAATGCTTCCGGCGAGATCCAACGGTGAGATCTCACCGGATCGGTGTAAAACCACCGCCAATCAACTCTAAATTCCTCTCAGATCAACATATTCGAAACTCGGACAATTCTATCCACCGAATCACTAAGAATCAAGCTCGCACGTGTATAAACTACGAACGATCAATCAAGCAATATTGGACATAATAACTAAATTCCTTCACACAGGAGCTAGAAGATGAGTTGAGGAAACTTACCTCGAGTCCCGATCGGACTCGCGATGACGAGTAAAGGTCCGGCCGTTGTTCGGCCGCACTCGAGCCGTGATGGAGGTTCGACTCGAGGTTATAGCGCAGAATCAATGCACAAAGAGGATGCGATCGTGGTTAGTGAGGTTCTCAAGGTAAAAGGCACACATCAATTTTAATAATCGTGCAGGTGTGAGTGTGATGCCATGGATGTGCGTAATGAAGCTTTTGAAGTCAAATTACCGGTTCAGGAGGTTTCTGTCCGATCGAGCTTAAGTGATCGCTTCTCCCTTGCTTAGGTAGACTTCCGGTGACGATCCGCCGCGCCGATTTAGCCTGAATCACTTGGGACGAAGTTCCGAAGCTTCGGTCCGAAGCTTCAACAATGGCGCCCCCGAGAGCCTCTCGCTCTAACTCTCTCTCTCTCTATCTCTATTCTGTTCGTGTGCGAGCCAAATGAGCCTCTCTTTAGTCCGGAATCTTCTCTAGCTTTTATAGTGGTCTTTCAAAAAATTAGGCGCGCACGGTGATGGCTCACCGACTCACTTCGCACGTGCCCAAGCGTGCGAAGTGAGTTGGACGGAGACGGGGACGGAAAAGTGTTCCGTCCAAGTCCGTTTGACACTCCGGCGCACGCGAATTGAGCTTCAATTTGGCCAATTCCGCGAAGGTTGACTTTCTGCTCCGCCTTGCATTTGACCAACGATTCCGCGTGCTCCGGCGGCCATTGACCGTGCCGCCGGTGACAAACGACGCACCACCACCTGAGGATCAAAAGCCCCACGTCAATCGAATCAATTATGGTCGAATTGATCCCCAATTTGGTCATTGAAATTGATCATTCAAGTCTGCAAATGGCGCGGGCGAGAGGTAGAAGATGCACTGGTTGGGACCGGTTCGACCGATCCGACCGGGAGTCAGACCGGTCCGAACCGGTTCAGACAATACATTTTGCACAATTTTTGAAATTAAACAAAATTGGTGGGGAATTTTCACAATTAAATCTCAAAATTGGACTTAGGGGCCTAGATATTATTTAGAAATGACTTTTGCCCAAAAGTTCTTATCAATTTGCACAAAAGCCCCAAATTTTTCAATTTGCAATTTGGGGAAAAGTTCAATTGAAGACCAATTCGACCAAATTGGACCATGAGACCTATGCCAATCAATTTGAAATGTATGAAAACATAGGGTAACAGTTCAATTTTACTATAATAGTCCCTCAATTAAAAGTAATTTCAAAAATTGGCCAATTGAGGGACTAAATTGCAAACATTTTGGGGATTTGGCCTAATTCGTGCAATTCGTGCAATTGTGTGTGCAATTGATCAAATTGAAGTTCAAAGGGGCTGCAATTGAATGTTTAGACTCCAAATGTGCAAAAATTGCAAATAAAATGACTCAATTTGTATTTTTTATGAAAATTCAACCTTAAGCGTTATAAAGGAACACCTAAAATTGAACTTAATTTTTGATTTTTCTTGAGGTCAATATTGAAAGGGAATTAAAAGAAAAATATTGAACATTTTTCTATATTTTTATGACCTCGAAAAGTATTTTTCTTATGATTTTTTCAAGTATTTTCCTATTTTCCTAAAATATTAAAAAAATACGAAAAATATGAAAAATTATTTTTTGTTCCAAATTGGTTCCTTATGCTTGGCCAAGGCTTCCAATGTCGATTTTTTAATTTTTTGATTTTTTTTGAATTTTTAATGAATTTTGGAAAATAAAACTAAAGGAAAACTGACTAAAAATTCGGGTGTCAATAGCTGCCCCTCTTTGAAAGTAATCTCGGTTAGAGGTTGCTTTCAAAGACAAGGTGACACCTGAATCCTTAATCGACTCTGCTGGGGAGAAAAAATCGAAAGAAAATAAGTCTTGACATTCGATTGCTTTACCTTCGCAGTTTAAAGCTCTAACTCCGTGGGGAATTATTTCAATTCATGCTCGTCTTATGTGAAAAAGAGATGAGAAGAGAGAGAGACTTACCTGTAGCTCACCTGTCTATGGTTTGAGATTTGTTGATCTGAGGTTGAAAAGTTGAGTGTACGGAATTACCCGTGGACGGTTTGGCGCGATTTTGCAATGGCCGCCGTCCGTCTAGTGTCGAGTGGTGATTCGAAAACTTAGAAGAGAGGTTCACCCTTATAACAAAGGGGTTTCACCTATTCAAAATGGGTTTGACTATCCACCGAGAATTCATCATTTAAAAGGGGGCAGATCGGCTTTCGTCTATGCAGCTACTCACCGTCTGAAAGGGAGGTTCACCCTTGTAACAAAGGGGTTTCACCTATTTAAAAGAGATTGGCTATCCTCCATGCGGAGACTCACCATCTAAAAAGCGGATCGGCTTTCGTCTCTCCAGCTACTCACCATCTGAGGGGGGAGGTTCACCCTTGTAACAAAGGGGGTTTCACCTATTTAAAAGAGATTGGCTATCCTCCATGCGGGGACTCACCATCTAAAAAGCGGATCGGCTTTCGTCTCTCCAAGCTACTAACCGTTCGAGGGGGAGGTTCACCCTTGTAACAAAGGGGTTTCACCTATTTAAAAGAGATTGGCTATCCTCCATGCGGGGACTCACCATCTAAAAAGCAGATCGGCTTTCGTCTCTCCAGCTACTAACTGTCCGAGAGGGTGCCATCCGAGGACCTAGGTTGACTAGTGTACCTACAGAGCTCAAACCCTATTTCAAATTTTCTAAAAAGCAGATCGGTTTTCGTCTCTCCAGCTACTAACCATCGGAGAGGGAGGTTCACCCTTGTAACAAATTTTCAAAGTTGAGAATCCGAGGACCCGGGGATGCCAAAAAACCTGCAGAGAATCCAAGTTAATCAAATCTTTAAAATGTAACTTTTCCGAGGATTTGGGATCGCCAGGGAACCCGCAGAAAGTTCAATCAAACATCATTAGTATGATAATTCTAAGTCCCGAGGAGAGACTTAAGAATTCTTAGACAAATTTTCAAAATTATTTGTGAAGGAAATGTGTCCAATCACAAGTTCAAATTTTCACTGGAGATGGACTTTGAGTGACACATCCCGAGTGTTCTACAAAAAGATTGTTTTAAAAGTTTTTCAAAGGTGTTTTCCTTCATCCAAGAGGGCTTCTCACCATTTAGGAAGGCTTTTCTTAAAATTCAAATCTGCTCACAGGAAACCTAACCTTGAGGTTTCGGGATCATTCGAGATGCATACAATCCGACTAATCAGAGAAGGCATTTTAAAAGGGACCGTAATTGAGCCAGGTCAAAGGCTCATCAAAAGATATTCAATTTAAGGTTTAGAAATGAATTTTGATCTGAAATAGCTTCT
Organism: Rhodamnia argentea; assembly: GCF_020921035.1. NCBI lineage: Eukaryota > Viridiplantae > Streptophyta > Magnoliopsida > Myrtales > Myrtaceae > Rhodamnia > Rhodamnia argentea. The sequence continues at coordinate 11,358,551 of NC_063158.1, forward strand.
TCGGGTCTACAAGTCAAGAACCCCGAAGTCATGATAAGACAGGATTGTACTTACCTCTTTAAGCGGTAGCTTCCCGTATGATTTCTTGCATTAACCTCAAATACCTCTTAGATCGTAAAAGTTTTGGTGACAGTTGTATCTTGGTTTAAGATGGGCTCTTTAAGAATGGCCATATTTTCAAAAGAGGGGTGAACTTTGGTGATCACCTTGATATTTTTCCAGCATTCATTTGCTTTTGCAATAAATTCATGACCATTTTTTCTTCAATTGACTTTGAGGATTTTCATCTTTTCATCTTAATGATTTCTCAAACTTTGCCCCTCTTGGGATGCTCTTCATGGGCTTTGGCCTCGCTTTTACCGGGCACTTTGCTTTTTTTAGCCCTTTCATTTCTTGTCATTTTTTGCATCGATCGGCTCTTTTGAGACCAGTATCAAGAATTCGTCCAAATTATGCATTTTGACTCATTGCTGGTTATTCCTTTGTTTTGCCCCAGTGTGGAGAGGTGATCACCAACAAGGGTTTAGAAATGAATATTCAATGGCTCAAATTGGCTTTTTCAAAGGGTAAGTGTTTGGGGATATAGAAATGAAATGCTTTTCTTCACTTTGAGGTGTTCCAAGTCTCGCGTAAATCACCTGAAGCTAATCACAAAAAGATTGATGCGAAGTCAGTACAATAAAGTCTTACCCGACCTTTTCTCCAAGGAATCATCCAATGAACCTCCAAATATGCCCCAGTGTGGGGTGGTTCTTGACAGGGTTATATTCAGAAAATTCTCCCTTTTGGCTCAGATTGGTTGTCAATGGATATAAATGTGTGTGGATAATTTTGAAATGGAAATGCCTTTCATCACTTTAATCCATGTAATCACCGCGAATGATCCCTACGTCCCCAAAATTAAGCTCTTTCGCTCTATCACTCTCACTCATCACTCAAGTGTATCGGGGACGTGTTTGAGGATAATGTTTGCCTCTTTTCATCTGAAGGATTACTCTCTTGAAAAATTTTCAAAACATGCCCTTTTATAGAAACTCGGAATATTTCATCAAAAATTCATCATTCGCAAAAGTTTTCATCAAAAGGTTTTTTTTTAAAAGATGTTTCTGAAATTTGAAAGGAATGCTTCTTTGAAAGAGCTCCGTTGCTTTGCGAATCCAAAATTTTTATTTTTTTAAGCACGTCGTTGTATGAAAATACTTTGTAAAGGAGGAGAACCTCAAACCTGTCTTCTTCAAATATTGACTTCTGTTCCCCGTAAAAACAAAAGGAAACAATCAGTTCAAAACATTTAAAATTTTAAGTTCAAGCGGTTTTTTTCTTGTCTCCTTCGGACGTTGACTCCCGTTTCCTCCTTCGGATGTTGACTCCCGTTTCCTCCTTGAGATGTTGACTCCCGTTTCCCGTAAAAACAAAAGGAATCAATTAGTCAAAGATATACAAAATTTCAAATCCCGAAGCGACTTCGTTCTACCTCCTTCGGATGTTGACTCCCGTTTCCCGTAAAAACAAAAGGAATCAATTAGTCAAAGATATTCAAAATTTCAAATCCCGAAGCGACTTCGTTCTACCTCCTTCGAATGTTGACTCCCGTTTCCTGTAAAAACAAAAGGAATCAATTAGTCAAAGATATTCAAAATTTCAAATCCCGAAGCGACTTCGTTCTACCTCCTTCGAATGTTGACTCCCGTTTCCTCCTTCGGATGTTGACTCCCGTTTCCTCCTTCGTATGTTGACTCCTGTTTCCCGTAAAAACAAAAGGAATCAGTTAGTTCAAAATGTTCAAAATTTCTAAATTCTGAAGCGATTTCTTCTTATCTCCTTCGGAGATCCGCTCCCGTTTCCCGTAAAAACAAAAGGAAACAAATCGGTTCAAGATATACAAAGTCTCTAATCCAAAATAAGAGATAACTTCCCTGTTTTGATCGGTTACTCTGCGAAGTTCTTCATGATTCCCAGCTCACCCGCAAAATACAAATGTATGCAAATGTATGTATGCAAATGTCATGCGAATGCAAAATTCTATGTGACTCAGATCTGCTCATCAATCGCTTTGAAGCTCAATTTTATTTCAAGGATAATATCTCTTCACAGGTCCGCATTTACTTGGACTCGCCAATTCTTCTCCATCCACGTTTACAAGTATAAGAGTTCCCCCGGATAAGACCTTTCGAATCACGTAGGGGCCTTCGTAGTTTGGCATGAATTTGCCTCCCGGGTGTTGTGCATTTGGGAGCATTTTCTTCACAACTAGCATCCCCGTTTCAAAATTTCTAGGCTTGACCTTCTTGTTAAAAGCTCTGGCTACTTTCTTCTGATAGCTTTGACCATGGCAGATGGCCCTTAATCGTTTTTCATCAATCAAATTCAATTGTTCATGTCTCCGCCGGTTCCACTCCTTTTCCGTAAGCTCTACTTGAGACAGAATCCTTAAAGAGGGGATTTCCACCTCTACCGGTAGGACTGCTTCCATACCGTATACTAAAGAGTAGGGAGTTGCTCCAGTTGAAGTACGAATTGAAGTTCGGTAGGCCATGAGAGCATATGGCAATCTCTCATGCCAATCTCTATATTTCTCAGCCAGCCTTAGCTAATATCTTCTTGATGTTCTTGTTAGCTGCTTCCACGCCTCCATTCATTTGCGGGCGGTAAGGTGAAGAATTAAGGTGTCGTACCTTAAATTGTTCCAATAGTTGATAGACAACCTTGTTGTTCAAATTTGAGCCATTGTCTGTAATGATGGCTCTTGGCACTCCATATCTTGAGATGATATCTCGCTTGATAAACTTAGCCACACTATTCGCAAGTGACATTGGCATATGAGCTGGCTTCAATCCATTTGGTGAAGTAGTCAATAACCACCAAAATAAAGCGATGTCTCGTTTGAGGCCTTTGGGTTGATAGGGCCAATCATATCAATTCCCACATGCAGAATGGCCATGGCTCGACATTTGATGTAGCTCGGTTGGCGGCACATTTATTTTGTCGCCGTATACCCGACATTGATGACGGGATCTAACATATCAGGTTGCAATCCGACTCGATAGTCATCCAAGAATATCCGAGTCTCATGATCATCTTGGCGAGAAGGTGACCATTCATATGCGGCCCGCACTCTCCTTCATGAATCTCTTTCATAATGAGATTTGCTTCTTTGGAATTCACGCACCTCGCCAGGATCGAGTCAAAGGATCTCTTGTATAGGATCCGTCCGCTGAGGAAAAATTTAGATGCCATCTTGCTTATGTACTTTTTATCTTCTCGTTGACTCGTCCCGCGAGAATTCACCCTTCAAGTAGGTAATTCTTGATGTCATGATACCACGGTTCTTCATCGGGTTCTTCTTCAATGACCATGCAATACGCAGTTGCTCCAAGATATCAATCCTTAATGGCTCTATCTCAAGACCATTTTGCACTTGTAACATGGTCAGTAAAGTGGCCAGAGCATCGCGAAGTGATTCTAGGTTCTTGGCGATATTCGAAAGTGATCTCTTCAAAGTGTTGGATCGGTTTTTCGAGGTATTTATGATAAGGAATAAGCTTGGGATCCTTTGTCTTCCACTCCCCTTGAGTTTGTAAAATGATTAGCATGGAATCTCCATATACCAAGAGCTTCTTCACCTTTAATGAGATGGCCAATTGTAACCCAAGAATGCAGTGCCTCATATTCAGAAATATTGTTGGTGCAGGGAATACCAACTTGGCTGAAACTCGGATAATGTTGATCTTCGGAGGATATCGAACCGCCTTAAAGACTCGATCCAGTGAGGTTCACCGCGCCGTCGAAGTACATTGTCCATTTGTCTTCCGATATGTTCAGAATTTGACCTCCCTTGTTTTGCTCTCAAACCTCCTTAGGAGGATTCTCGCCTAGCATGTCAGCAATTGCTCTTCCTTTGACAGATTTTTGGGGAGAGGTTTTGATATCGAACTCGAAAGCAGATTTGCCATTTAGCCATCTTTCCCAACAATGTTGGTTTCTCCAAAAGGTATTTGATGGGGTCATTTTCAGGACCAGCTCTATATGATAATGCAAAGTGTATACCGCCTCAATCTGTGGAGGACCCAAACCAATGCTACGCAAGTCCTTTCCACCGTTGGGTATTTGACTTCAGATGTTGTGAACTTTTTGCTCAAATAATATATAGCCCGCTCTTGCGATCCTTGGGGTTAGTTTGGGCAAGTAAAGCTCCCTGTGACTCATCATTAACCGTCGATATATTGTTAAAGGAACGTTAGGGATAGGAGGTACCAACACTCGGAGGTTGTACGTGTATTCCTTGATCTTCTCAAATGCTTGTTGGCATTCCGCATCCCATTTCACCTTTGCACCTTTCTTTAGCAACTTGAAGAAGGGTTTCGCCAAGTTTCGATAGTTGGGATATGAATCCGGATATATAATTCAATCTTCCCAAAGAGACCCTTACTTCTTTGATAGTAACAGGAGTTCCTATTTCCCATATGGCTTTAATCTTGGAAGGGTCAATTTCAATACCACGGCCTGCTCACCACAAACCCTAGCAGCTTTTCCGATCTTGCGCCAAATACGCATTTCGCAGATTCAACTTGAGCTTATACTTTCTCAATCGATCAAATAATTTCTTTAGCACTTTAACATGGTCTTCTCCAGGTTTGGACTTGGCAATCATATCATCCACATAGACCTCATCTCCTTATGTATCATGTCATGAAAAAGGGTCACCATAGCCCTCCCGATATGTTGCACCTGCATTTTTCAATCCGAATGGCATTACCTTGTAGCGTAAAGTTCCCCATTGTGTAGTAAATGAGGTCTTGATCTTATCTTCTTCCTTCAGCATGATCTCGATTATATCCCGAGAATCCATCCATAAAGGAGAACAATTCAAAACCCGCAAGATCTGCCGACTGAGCACATCAATGTGCGGTAGGGGAAAATCATCCTTGGGACTAGCTTTGTTCAAGTCCCGATAATCCACGCATATTCTAATTCTCCCATCCTTCTTCTTAATCTGGTACGATGTTGGCGACCCAATCAAGCATATGGGACAGCCTCGATAAATCCAACTTTGAGGAATTTCATCACCTCTTCCTTGATCTTATCCGCCGGTCCGGGATTCATCCTTCCGGGCGATTGATTTACCGGGTGTGCAAGAAGGATTTGTGGGCAAAGCATGCTCCACAATCTCACGATCTAGACCCGGCATGTCAAAGATATGACCAAGCGAAAATATCTTGATATTCCTTGAGTAATGCCGTCATTCTTAAAACATCTGCCGTGGACGAGTGTCCTCCTATTTTCACTTCCTTGACGCAATGTAATCCCCCAAATTAATAGTGATAGGTTCTTCAGAAATAGGAGGCTTAGATTCTTCAAAACAATCCCATTCTTTCTTGATATCGCTCACATCAACCTCGTCTATATCAACTTCGCATGCATAGTCATCGAGCTGATCTGAGTCACATATTAACCTGTTATGTATGAGTGGGATGACATGCCTGAAATGCACCATGAAATGTTAGTATTCAAATATGATATAATCGCAGAATGCATGATTTTTATCTTGAAAACATTTTTCAAATTTTAATTTTGAAGAAAAAGAAAGGAGAACTAGTCCACGATCTTCCTGACATCCTGGTTTTCAAAAGCTATTTAAAACCCTAGATCATATGGCGGATCGTGCCTCAAGTCTCATGGTAGAGTCAATTATCATCATCGGACCAATCCGTTGCTCCACATGTCTGTAATTAAATTTGTGATGATTTTCATTAATAGATGCAATTAAGAGCAATACAAGATCGCACTTCCTGGATCACAGCATGTGACCCAAAGGGTGCTAAAAAGCGAAAAGCTTCAAAAACAAATGCAGTAATCAAAATGCATTAAAAGATCAATTTCAGAAAGAGCCTTTTACTCAGGGGTGGGGAAATCATCGTCCACCCACTCAATTATCACGTTCACCCGATTATCCAGAACGGGTTGAATAAGTCCGGCCTCGCATCTTCAGTGATATCTTCATCTTCCAGCCATTTGCCTCCCTTAGAGAACACTTCAAATAAGGGGTTTAGGAACATCTTTCCTTTGGCCTTCCATGCATCGGTACCTATAAAACGGCCACCTTGGTGTCCACGGCGTCCACGGTCTCCATAACACTTGTTTCGACCTCGGCCTCGACCGCATTATTCTTCGCTATTCCATTATAACCTGACCAACCTTGTGGTCATTTGAGCTCAAATTCAGAGGGTTACGGATTCCCCGACCATGTTTCCCTAATCCGGCTCCGGAATAAAACCGTTCGAGAGTAGCACTCTCCCCGCCATAGTCGCAGTCTCGAAAGCTCAGAGTGCAGCTATTTTTGCATCCGGTGATACATGCATGACATGCTTACTATGTCGAAGGTGTGGTAACTCAGCTCTCCTCCTCTTTTGAGGGTTCAATGTATGGGACCATCCCTTTTAAAGTCGCTCGATGTCCCGTCTCGCCATGGACGGTGATCAACTGACCCTTGACCACAAATTTTAACTTTTGATGTAGGGAGGAAGGTACCGCTCCAAACATGAATCCACGGTCTTCCCAGGAGCAGGGGGTGAAGGCGCTTGGGATGTCCAATACTTGGAATGGTATAGAGAAGGTTACCGGTCCAATGTCAATGTCCCAAATTTCAATCTCTCCTACAACATTTTTGGAGACTCCGTCAAACGATCGGATGGTGGCCTTGGATGTCTTCACAAAATCTTCATTGATCCCCAAGCTTCTCAAAGTGCTCAAAGGACATAGGTTAAAAGCGAGCCATTATCAATCGAACATGAGGAACCTCCTTTCCATGACACCTCACGGCGATGTAGAGAGCTCCGTTGTGGATACGCCCCTCTTTTGGAAAATCTTCATCTCGAGAAGGATATCTCGGTCCTTGGAAAGGATAGCACCTACGAAGTCCCCTAGTTGAACCTCGTTAATTGTTTCCGGAACATGCACCTCATCCAAGACCTTCGGGAGGGCATTCTTGTGCTTTTCAGAATTTTTGAAGAGATCTAATAAGGAAATCAGGTGCGGGCTCTTCCGCAATTGGTCAACGACCTCATATTCACCGGTCCTTACGACCGATTGCAACTTCTCGACCTCTTTCGCAGTCGGGACTTTCTTTCGTAATCCGCCTCTCTCGGTGGATAACATCTTCCCGATCTCATTATGGCGTCAATCTCGCCCGTTCCATAGTCCCAGTGAACCGCCCTTGAATTATACTCCTCAACCGGCGGCAACTTAATCTTCACCGGTATGATCTTTTCGTGTGGTGATTCGGATGTTGATGGTTTTCCCGAACTAGAAGCTTCCAACTCCCAGCCTATCAACTTTGTTCAAATCAATCACGAAACGAATTGGGGTATCTACCATCCCGATCATTTCATCCTCATGAACATCCTCGTGGTTATGTTCCGGACATGGCCTTACCGACGTGGCATTTTCTTCATCTAGATCCCTCTCGCCTTTCCCTTCGACTCTTAGGATAATCCCCTCAATTCTCATACCAATCTCCACCATATGTTGGAACGACGAGTACGCGTATGCATACATGCGATCAAAGTATTCCGCTGGAAGTGACTTCAATACGAACTCCAAGCATTTCTCTCTCCGACAAGGCGGTTGCACCATCACAGGCGTGCTTCTTCCATCTCCTAGCGAAAAGTTCAAAACTCTCGTCTTCACCTTTTCGGATGTTCAACAAATTAGCCTTAGTGAAATAACCTCGATTCCAGGCTTCAAAGTGTCGTATGAAGTGCTCTGATAAATCTTCCCAGCTCGGGACCCAGCCTAGGTCAATTAATCGAAACCATGCTAGTGCGGGGCCCGTTAAACTATGTCCGAAACTCTGGATCAATGTTTCATCATCTTCATGGTGGCCAACCATTTGGCGGAGATAGTATGAGATATGCGCCGCAGGACACCCAGCGCCATTATACTTTGTGCGGAAGACTACTCTTGGGGCGGAACATTTCTTGCTTGAGTAAGTGGCGTGATCAGCTCCTTCAACTCATCCATTCTCCTTGACACATTGTCCCCTTGCTCTTCCAATAGAGCGATCTTTCGATTTTGCGTGTCTATAGCCCGCCGTATCTCCAGAATCTGCATGCTCTCTTTTATTCTCGTGGCGTCATTCTTAGCCATCAATTGCGATAATTCCGCTACCATGGTTGTTAAATGTAGCATATGGGTCTCCAAATTAGAAAGTCGCATATCGACCTCTCGATTCTCCCCGTTCATTCCGAGGGACCGCCCGGTCCTTAACTTCATCGACCGTTCCCACAAATTCATCACTTGCGGGGTCATCCATTCCACCCCAACCATCGGGGACTACATCTCCCGAATTGATAAAGAAACTCGGGGGCGCCCGAATATAGCACTTTAAAGTTGTAACCACCACTATCTTCCCCCAGGTTGTCAACTATTTCCCCTCTCTAGAGCTTTTCGCATAAATCTTTATCGCCTCGGCGTGCTTTATCCAGACGAATCTCATATTCGTCTATCTCTTCAATTTCTTGGCCGTCTTTGATACTCATCAAATATCCCGAGGGTATTTTCAAAACAGCTCCCCTCGTAGGTTTCATCGCAAATTCTTCGGGATAGCATGTTCACCGCCACGTAGGTCCCCTTGAAAGCGACGTCTTCCATTTTTCCTATGACGCCCGAGTTAATCAGCCTTTTCCAAGCCAACTTCCTTTTGTTCCCGGAAATACTCTCTCCTTCGGGGTATTGCGAGGCCAATGTCAAGACATCCCGCATTTTATCCATATTCACTATAAACTCTCTGAACCTCTTCCTCTTCAACTCCAAAATCGCGTTCACCTCGCGATGCTCGTGTAACGGGTTCCGCTGCACATTAGGTTCGGGTCTTATCAAATTCTAAAACTTTTCCATCGATCAATGCTTGCACCTTGAACTTCAAAGTGAGACAGGTTGTCCGCGTTATGCCCCCTTTCTCCCATATGGTATACGCATGTCTTGGGTCTCATCATACCCGTGAAATCTTGGCGGGTGAGCTCTAGGTGGCTCTTTTGCAACTAAGCGATTCTCCAACAAACATGGGTAACAATTTGGATAAGGGTCGGGGTAGTGGGGTGAAAACAACCGGGTTCTTTTTGCTGAATTCGGTGGTTTGGAAGCGGTCGAGGAGGCGTTCCTTGGGTAGGAATTGAAGGCGAGAAATTTCTAGGCTTTGGCGGGTTAGGGACAAAGGCTACTTCTCCAATTTTGCTCCCTATTATCCCTTCTCAAAGGGTATTGGCTCGTTGAAAGGCGCCAGTATCTTCTTTTCTCTTAATGCCCATTCGTGGCGTTCGCCACCTTGATCGGTGCGCAAATGTCCGACACCCCGAGGTGTTTTAACCTTGTCAAAAATTCAAATGGAAGGGCCTTGAGAAAAAGGTCTATTAGTTCTTCTTCCGGGACGGGCGGCTTTACCCGCATGCTCAACGCTCTCCATCTTTGGGCGTAGCGCGAACGGCCTCGCTCTTTTCCTTTCACTGTTCTCGAAGGTCCTCTCTAGTGAGGGCGGTTAAAGTGTTAAACTTGTATTGCCGAAGGAACTCGTCCCCGCAGTTTATCCCAATCGGCGAGCCTCTCTTGGCTCCAATTCAATAAACCACGCCAGGGGCGCCCTTGATAGGCTCTCCCGGAAGGTATTAACCGAAGAATGGGATGTTGTCTCGAGAATTGCGACATTCGGCGCAAATAATACTTAAGTGCGCCTTGGGACACCCGGTCCCATTATATCTCCTTACAAAGTCCTGGTTCCTTGTAGCGCAGAACCTCTATCTTTTCGAACGGTGCAACCTTGTCGAATCTCGAGAGTTCATAACCCCGACTCGCCAAGCACTCTTCGATCTTAGCAAGCCTTTTGATCTCCTCTTCCATTTTGAGGACCCGTTTCTCCTTCTTTTCCAAATCTATCACAACAGGAGGATCCTTAGGCGGTCTCTCCGGATTCAAAGTGGGATTAGCGGCGGGCGCCAGATTAGCGTTCGCTCCATCGGATGACCCCGAAGGAGCTTGAAAGTTAGGATCGATGGGGTATCTCCCCCGGCTTGCAATCATCATTGTCGCGACCCTCCGAAAATTTTTCCGGGCAGAATAGGGCTAACGAGCCGATCCCTTAATTTTTCATAACCCCGGTTGTCGGCGGGGTATTTTCTAGGATCGCGGGTCCCTCCCAAGACCCATTACTCGAATCGCGATGTCGGGTAAAATTTATCGAATATTGAAATTGTCCTTGTGTGGTCGGGTGGCATGTGCGATGTGTACATGCAATTTGGAGTCGCCACCGATCGATTTATTGGAAGGTACGATCGGAAAACCTTACCGAGCGGCCGGGAGAAACCGCTTGTCCGCGAAAACCAGAGATTTTGGGTCCGGGGACTTGGTTACGCCAAATTTCATATTTGACGCCCTTTCGGTTACCGATGTTGATTATTTTTCTAACCTAAGAATTCATGCAGATGTAATATCAGGTGAGGTAGGCCCTAACAATTCTAAGTTTTCATGCGGATGGGAATTTTCTATCTTAATCAATCACAATCGAAAAAAATTAATGCGCAATCAAAATCATTACAAGCAAACAAATCAATCAATCAAGGTTTGATATGTCTAAAATGGCCCTATCGGCCCACACAAAAATCAATTTTGGGTGTCGGGGTGATTTAGTAAAAATTTGGGGCGTAAGGCCCAAAAGGGTAGAATGGTCATTTTTGGGAGTTCGGGACCCGAAAATCACGAAATTCGATTTGGCCAGCTTGAATGTGGCCATTTCTCATTTTTTGTGATTTTCTTGAATTTTTTCTAATTTTTCTATTTTTTTGGAATTTCTATTTATTTTTCAAAAATATTGGGGAATTTTTCGGATCGAAATTAATCGACCCTCAAGTCTCAAAATTTTCGATCCAGACTTTATGAGTCCCGAATCGATCTACAAATTTTTAGGAATTTTTTGTAAAAATCTAGGAATTTTTATGAATTTTCTAAGTATTTTTGCAATTTTTTGGATTTTTGGAAATTTCTTTTTATTTTTTATTATTTTTTTATTAATAAACCGACTGGTCAAACGTGTCAACGGCCGGTCAACCCGGTCCGACCGCCCGCAGACCCGCTCAAAGACCAAAACGACATCGTATGCTATTATTCTATTTACTTTTTTGATTTTCTAAACTATTTTCCTAATATTCTGAATACTAAAATGAAACGGACGGCCGAGATCAATCCCGTATTTGATCTCACCGTCGACTCACATTTAATCAAAACGACGCCACTTCGGACTATTGAACGGACGGCCAGGATTTAAACTTAAATCTAATCCCGACCGTCAACCTACCTAAGCTAAAACGACACCGTATCTAATAATGGAACGGACGGCCACGATCTAACCTAGATTGAATAATCGGCCGCTCGTTCCCTACACGCTCTAAACGACGCCATTCGGTTAGAATGGACGGACGGCCACGATCTAACCTAGACTCAACTGCGGACCGTCCATCTATACTAATGCTAAAACGACGACGCCTAATCTAAGCAAAACGGCACCGTTTCGAATTTTCTAATAAGCGAATATATATAAAACGATCCAACGGCCGAGAATCAAATTCATCGATTAATCTCAGCCGTTGGATCGAAATTCGTTAGCTCCGCGCCAACGGCCGAGCCGACTCGATCCGAGCTGGCCCTATCACGCGACGACACCTCGTAACGTTGACCGCTTGACTTGCCGGCTCACCTGTCTGCCTTCAACCTCTCGACGACACTAATGGCCGGCCGAAAAACCTCCCGGGCGAGATCCAACGGTGAGATCTCGCCGGAAGGACACCAAACCACCGCGGATCGACTCACCTAACCATCTAGATCAACATATCTCAGAATTGAAGCATTTCACCGAACCAATTATGGAGAATCAAAGCATATACGATCGCGGCATCACGGATCTCAATCAAGCAACGCAGATCATAACTATCGAATCAAAGCTTCAGGCACACTCAAGATGAGTTCAAGACACTTACCTCGAGTCCTGATTGGACTCGCGATGGCTAGGAAGTTCCGGCCAGTGTTCGGCCAGACCGAACAAGGTTGGAGGTCCGACTCACGTGATTCAAGGGAAATCAATGCAAAAATGAAGTACGATCGTGGTTAGTGAGGTTCTCAAGGTAAAAGGCACACATCAATTTCAATAATCGTGCTCGGGATAATGAGGTGCCATGATCGAGCAGTGAAGAGATCGAGAGCTCACCTTACGTTTTCAAGCGGTTTCCGGCGGCGAGATTGGTGGCGATCGCTTTCTGGAAGTCGAAGGAAACTTCCAGCGGTGATCCTAGTGCCTCGATTCAACCTGAGGTGACCGGCCGGATGATTTACGATTCACCCTCAAAGCTCCGGTGAAAGCTTCGCGCGGGCGTCTCTCTCTCTACTTCTCTCTCTTTTTCTCTATTCTGTTCGTCGACGAGCAACAAATGAGCCTCTTCCTTCGCGAATATTCTCCCGAGCCTTTTATACTAACTTTCAAATTTTTGGCGCGTCGGGCAAGGTTGAGTCGGTGACGATTACACGTGTTTGTCACGTGATTTTTGGTCACCGGAGGTCGGACGGCGACGGGCGTGAAGATATCCTCCGTTTGGTTCTCCGTTAGTCACGAATGGTGCTTGAATTTGTGCATTTTGCGAAATGTTGACTTTCTTCTCGCCCACGCTCAACCTTTGACCGGCGATTTCGCCGTGCTCCGGCGGCCATTGGCCACGCCGCCGGTGGCAATCGACGGCCCTAAACTTGCAGAATTGGACGAGCAATAGGTTGAAGACGACATCGTTTAAGCCGGTTCGACCGGTCCGACCGGCGGGCCAAACCGGTCCGAACCTGCCTGCATAGGAATTTTGCAAAATTTTCAAAATTAATCCAAATTGACTGGGAATTTTTGCAATTAAACCTCAAAATTGGACTTAGAACCCTGAATATTATCTAAAAAAGTGGTTTTGCCCAAAATTTCCCATCAATTTATACAAAACCCCCAAATTTTTCAACTTGCCCAAATTAGGGAAATGTTCAATTGAGTGTCAATTTGATTAAATTGGATCATGAAACCTATGCCAATCAATTCTAAATGTATGAAAACATAGGGTGACAGTCCAATTTTACAATGATAGTCCCTCAATTAAAAGTAATTTCAAAATTGGGCAAATTGAGGGACTAAATTGCAAACATTTTGGGGATTTGGCCTAATTCGTGCAATTCTTGCAATTGTGGGTGTAATTGATCAAATTGAAGTTCAAAGGGGCTGCAATTGAATGTCTAGACTTAAAATGTGCAAAAATTGCAAATAAGAAGACTTAATTGGTATTTTTTATGCAAATTCAACCTTAGGTATTGTGAAGAAACACCTAAAATTGAACTTAATTTTCAATTTTTCTTGAGGTCAATATGGAAAGGGAATTAAAAGAGAAATATTGGACATTTTTCTGTATTTTTGTGACCTCGAAAAGTATTTTTTATGATTTTTCAAGTATTTTCCTATTTTCCTAAAATATTTAAAAAAAATGAGAAAAATATGAAAAATTATTTTTTGTTCCAAATTGGTTCCTTATGCATGGCCAAGGCTTCCAATGTTGATTTTTTAATTTTTTGATTTTTTGTGAATTTTTGGTAAATTTTGGAAAATAAACTAAAGGAAAACCGACTAAAAATTCGTGTGTCAACAATCATTGCCTTCATCTCCGCCACCATTGTGGCGATCACATTCATTTGATTCTCCAGATTACCCACACGAGGTGCGAGCTCTTCTTATTCCATCCTTAACTTGCGCGTTTTGCTACGAGTCCTCGTATTTGTCACTCACCCGTTTTCTGGATATCAAATCAGCATGGGAAATATTAAAGGATTGGAGACATTGATCCGTGGTAATTGACTTTTCTATATGTATGCATGAAATGCTCATAAAAGAAATAGTATGTATTTATTACAAACCAAATTGTTCAAAAGTATCTAAAAGATAATAGATATGTAAAATCTAAATGGGGGAATGGATCTATCCAAGTCGGGGACGCTTCCACTCTTCTTGTTCTTCCGATCCATCGGAATCCCACAAATATGGGTCTTCTCCTTCTTCCGATATCCACTGCCTCCGGATCTTCGGGAATGTACGGCTCTATTCCCTGGCACGTAAGGTACTATATACTCTTGTTCATAAGACTCCACCTCTTCAATCCGAGGAGATACGCATTCGGGTACATATGGCTCGACAGTTGATTGGCGATACTCCTTAAACTTCTGGATATACTCCTTGGAGGCCCCGGGAACGTTCATCTCGTCGTCCAAATAATCCGGCCATTCAACTTGCTGCAGTGGGGAGTTCTTCAAAGCATGAAGAATAAGTTTGATCCGGGCCCGATACAACTCCTTTGTTTCCTTAGTGAGCTTTCCTCGTGTCATATCAAATGAGAAGATCCCGGACAAACATCCGGTGGTATCTCTTGTAGAACTCCAAATTGCCTCACCACTCGAATGGGGTAATACGCCACATACGCCGGACATCCCAATAAGGGAATAGGGTTATCTTCAATACCCGAAATGCGAGCCTCCACAATCTTGGGCCAAGTCAAACGCCACCTAATATGTTCGGGTTTCAAATTGTCTAATAGCTCAACCCACTTTTTGAATGAGTATTTGGGTACAAGGGATTGACACTTAAGGAAGGATCTAAGAGGGTGAACGTGCTCATTGATCTCATAGCACCCTACTCGGAGTTGGAAAGTCTTTATATGAGAGGTGAACCACAAGTGGAGTAATCCGCTAGACGCTTGGAAAACAGCCTTTTTTGAAGATTTGGAACGATTTAAGGAGAGGAAGGTCTCAGTTAATATCATGTATGAATAATCCCAACGACAACACGCTTGTCCGGCTATATGGGTTATGGAAGGGTCAAAGGTAGTTCTAGAAGTCGGGAATAAAACGAACGCAAAGAAAGCCAAGATGAACACCTTTCCCGATTTATGACCTGTTTCGGTGGGTAGAGAGGAATAATTGTCGAAAAGGAACGAGAAGGTGAATTTGTTGGAATTGGATTTGTAAACTTTTTCAATCTCAGAAGTTTTAAGGCGAAGGAAACTCGATAACGAACGAGTGGAGTCCATGTCCAAAGGGGGTTGAGCTATTCGTTCTTCAAATTTGGCCCCAATAATAGCGGTATACTCCTCGAGCGTAGGAGTCAACTCTAATCCTCGAAAGTTGAATGTCATCGTTCGCGCGTCCCATGCCTTGGCTAGTGCTTGAATGAGCGCCGGTTGGTATTCCACTTTGATCAAATCTACAAGTCGTCCCAAACGTCCTTCCACATAGGCTTTATTGACGATGTCGAGGCGATCCCACCACATAGCGAGTTCCTTGCGCGGTATTGGGATGACTTTGATGTCTCCATTCCCCATGATCTAAAAGTGCAAAAATGATGATCCTAAAGTCAATTACCACAAGTTTAATATGCATATGCATGTAATGTGATGCAAATGTGCTAACCAAATTCCATGTCATCTTTTGGTAACATGAGGGTCAACTACTCCCACCCGACCCAAATAAGCCAAATAGGGTAATTATGGACCAAATCTCACCCAAAGATGGCATGTAATTTGATTAGGATCGTTTAAGCGTAATCGGGGTAAAAAGTCGCTCACAAATTGACAACTCATGAAATTTACAAGTCTAATATAATAAAGTCGAAAGAGATAGAACACGATAATATCTAGAGATGTTCGGACAATAAATGTCGATGAAAGTACATAATAGACTCAAAATACAATAAAATCTAGAAAATGCCCCAAAGTCGTACTAA